>NC_133618.1:336270447-337470447 GCF_048593235.1 Sminthopsis crassicaudata | reverse complement strand
TATATATATATTTATACATGAGTCAAAGATATCACCTTTACTATTTTACCATTTTTACCTACCTCAAAGTCATATGGTGACTGGCAAGTGACAAAGCAGTAAGTACAGATATGTTGAGAGCTGTAGTCACAACCCTGCACACATTCGGCCCAAGCCATAGGGTTGTCTTCCCACTGGAAGTATGATTGGATAGCCTCCTAGGTTTGTGAGCAGACCACGCTGCTGGCTTCCTGGCATGAGGAAGAGGCTAGAAAAGGTGCTCTAAAATTGTTTGTTTCATCGAACCTAACCCTGGGCTACTTACTACAACAGGTGAGGGATCCTACCCTGAATTCAAAACACAAAAAAATTATAAAAATTTTTGCAAAGATTATTCTATTTGTCATTGGCTTACCAAAAAAAAGTTCATATAGATTATTTGTTTCCATCTTATGATAGAACTTTCTGAGTTTGCATTGGTCTAATCAACCACAGTTGGACACACTGTACTTAGACCCCAATATGCCATTTTGGTCTTCAAGCATGAAGGAGCAACCCTCTATGTGATAAACTAGGAAAGTCTTCAATAATAGTTACTCATACCTTTATATCTCTTAATCTCTTGAATTTAAATAAATAAGTTAATGAAGATATAATTTATCAAAATTAAAACAATAATAAAATAGATATGGAGAATTATTTACAATTAATGGTGAGAAAGATCACAGTCAGTCATTTCAATTACAGGTGTAGATAACTTTTTTTTTTTTTTTGGGTAGCAAAACCTTACCCCATTTAGTTCATTTAAGATAATAAATATAGTCTTTTTGCAAGATAAAAGATACAATAATTTCACAAAGAAAGATGTTACTATTTTCTCAAGATTATCTCTAGCTGTGACAGGAAAAGTCTCTAGCTTTCCTCAAGTCCTCACCCTTAATAGTCTCTTTCTAGACTCATTTCTCGTTTGACGGGGGAGGGGAGGCTATCAAAATATTTTGGAGGCACCCTGTTTCCCAGAACTAAGGCTCAGCAAGCAGGCTGTGTCCTCAGCTTGGCACTCACTTAGGATGATATCACCCTTTAGCAAAATATATTGTTTGGACCAATATGAAGTGTTCCCTGATGGATTTAGTGTCCCCTCTTCCCCAGGGCCACCTACCATGTATTCAAAATCTCTGTTCTTTGTCACTAGTAGGTACTATTCTCCTGTACCTGTTGTAGAACTCTGATTCTGTGGGCAAGACCCAGAAGATTTGAGATATAGGACCTGTGGAAATAGTACAAGACCTAAAAATGATTGTGTCATAATCCAGTCCAGGTGTGATTTATAAAACTTGCTTTGGTCTAGCATGTTAAGCCCTCCTTCTTAAGAGAGGAGACTTCCACCTATAGGTGTTATTTTTCCTCACTCTGAAATTAAATTTTTATTTGTATCTTGACTCTCCTGTCTCTAGTGTGTTCTAGGTTAGAGGCTGATTCTGGGATAGTTGACAGGGGGAAACAGTGAAAAGACTTCTGCTATTAGATTCCCAAAGCCATATCATCTCAACTCTTCTAGTAAATTAAATCCATTTGGGTAACTGTAATATTCTAAGTATCAGGCAGCAGTAGTCCCTGTGGGTAGCTCTTGGCATCTTTCCTTCCTGGGTAAACTACACACTCAGCAGCAGCCTGGATCTCTTGATCTGTATTCAGACTCAGATTAAATCAAAGGCTGTAATCAAAGTTATAGTCCCAAGAGGTTCCATCCACACAGAATATTCTATTGCTTCCAACTTTAAGCAGATGTGGAATTGGTTGGCCATGGATTCCATAATAATTAGTAGTCATATAATTTATCATATAAATAATTTCTTTATTATATAAAATGGACTGAACTTAATATGCTGCAGAAGAGGTGCCTGCCATTCCTCTCTTCACTGGACCTAGGGAGGAGAGGTATGTGTGTGTATGTATATGTGTATGTAAATATGCATGTGTGTATGCATCCCTCCCCACCCTGACTTCCATGCACTTCCAGGTAAATCAATTTCTTAAATTATTCAGTTTTAGGTTACAAATTCAATTAGGTTACAAATTATAAGGCCTAACTTGTTTTTATGAATATTCCTCTCACAGCTAACTGATAAGTCTTTATTACCTATTCAAGATTAGAAAATTACTGTTTTTGAAAAGAATTAACTCTCTAAAAGTTAATTCTCATATAGGATATCTGCAATTAAGCAGAAGAATCATTAGGACAAACACATCCTCAAATCTGGGTTATCTTGGCTTGAATTTTGAATTACATCTAGAGATATGGCAGCCAGTATGCAGGGGAAAGCATAAACCCAGAAACCAATTTCTGCTGTTTTTAACATGATAGGAGGTATTGTCAACAGGAAATAGCATGGTCCTGGTACTCTTCACTAAGACAAAAGGCAATTTTTCTACTGACACCTCATCCTAGTTGGATGTTAACATGACTTTCTTTCTTCTTCTTTTTTTTAAATTAATTTTATTATAATCTTTTTTGACAGTACATATTCATGGGTAATTATTTTTTACAACATTATCCCTTGTATTCACTTCTTTTCCAAATGTTCCCCTCCCTTCCTCTACTCCCTCCCCTAGATGACAGGCAATCCCATACATTAACATGACTTTCTTACATATTAGTGAGATTTCTTTAACCTTTTTGGACACAGAATATGCAAAGTTCATTTTAGCATTATATTATTCCAAGAGGGAAATATCTGGTGATAATAACATACTTATATCACTGGGCAGTAGAGAAAAACTACAAAACACTTTCCACACAAATAAAGACAGATCTAACCAATTGGAAAAACATTAAGTACTCTTGGATAAGGCAAGCAAATATAATAAAGATGACAATACTACCTAAACTAATCTATTTATTTAGTGCTATACCAATCAGATTCCCAAAAAATTACTTTTAATGACCTAGGAAAAATAACAAAAAAATTTATCTGGAAGAACGAAAGGCAAGACTTTCAAGGGAACTAATGAAAAAAAAAATCAAATGAAGGTGGTCTAGCTGTACCAGATCTAAAACTATATTATAAAGCAGCAGTCACCAAAACCATTTGGTATTGGCTAAGAAATAAATTAGTTGATCAGTGGAATAGGTGAGGTTCACAGGACAAAATAGTCAATAACTATAGCAATCTAGTGTTTGACAAATCCAAAGATCCCAACTTTTGGGATAAGAATTCACTATTTGACAGAAATTGCTGGGAAAATTGGAAATTATAGGGTCCATTAGGCATGGACCCACATTTAACAGTATACACCAAGATAAGATCAAATGTGTTCATGATTTAGGCATAAAAAATGAGATTATAAATAAATTAGAAGAACATAGGATAGTTTATCTCTCAGACCTGTGGAGGAGGAAGGAATTTGTGACCAAAGAAGAATTAGAGATCATTATTGATCACAAAATAGAAAACTTTGATTATATCAAGTTAAAAAGCTTTTATACAAGCAAAACTAATGCAGACAAGATTAGAAGGGATTCAATAAGCTGGGAAAATATTTTTACAGTTAAAGGTTCTGATAAAGGCCTCATTTCCAAAATATATAGAGAGTTGACTCTAATTTATAAGAAATCAAGCCATTCTCCAATTGCTAAATGATCAAAGGATATAAACAATTTTCAGATAATGAAATTGAAACTATTTCTACCCATATGAAAGAGTGTTTCAAATCATTATTGATCAGAGAAATACAAATTAAGACAATTCTGAAATACCACTACACACCTTTCAGATTGGTTAAGACGACAAAAAAAGATAATGACAGATATTGGAAGTGATGTGGGAAAACTGGGACACTGATGCATTGTTGGTGGAATTGTGAATGGATCCAACCATTCTGAAGAACAATTTGGAGTTATTCTCAAAAAGTTATCAAAATGTGCATAATCCTTTGATCCAGCAGTTTTACTACTGGTTTATATTCCAAAGAGATATTAAGGAAGGGAAAGAGACCTGTATGTGCCAAAATGTTTGTGGCAGCCCTTTTTGTAGTGGCCAGAAGCTGGAAAATGAATGGATGTCCATCAATTGGAGAATGGTTGGGTAAATTATGGTATATGAAGGTTATGGAATATTATTGTTCTGTAAGAAATGATCATCAGGATGAATGCAGAGAGTTTGGAGAGACTTATATAAACTGATGCTAAGTGAAATGATCAGAACCAGGAGATAATTATACTTCAACAACAATGAGAGGATCCAAATCAGTTCCAATTGATCATGATGAACAGAACCAGCTACACTCAGCAAAAGAACATTGGGAAATGAATGTGGATCACAACATAGAATTTACATTCTTTCAGTTATTGTTTGCTTGCATTTTTGTTTTTCTTCCCAGGTTATTTTTACCTTTCTAAATCCAATTTTTGTTGTGCAACAAGAGAACTGTACAGATCTGTACAGATATATTGTATTTAAAATATACTTTAACATGTTTAACATGTATGAGACTGCCTACCATCTAAGGGAGGGGATGAAGGGAAGGAAGGGAAAAGTTGGAACAGAAGTGATTGCAAGGGTCAATGTTGAAAAATTATCCATGAAAATGTTCTGTTAATAAAAAACTATAATAATTTTTTATTAATAGTTTTTTATTTTCAAAATACATTCAAAAATAGTTTTCAACATTCACCCTTGCAAAATCTTGTGTTCCAAATTTTTCTCCCTCCCTTCCTTAAAGAGCAAGTAATCCAATATAGGTTAAACGTGCAAATCTTTTAAACATATTTCCACATTTATCATGCTACACAAGAAAAAGTCAGATCAAAAATGGAAAAAATGAGAAAGAAAAAAAAAAGCAAGCAAACAACAAAAACAATGAAAATACTATGTTGTGATCTACATTCAGTCTCCATATTCCTCTTTCTGGATGCAGATGGTTCTCTCCACAAGTATATTGGAATTGTCAGGCCTAGATTACTGTAACAGCCTGCTAGTAGGTTTGCTTAATCTCTTTCCATTCCACTCCATTCCATTTTCTATTCAACCACTAAAGTAATTTCCTAAAATCCAATCATATCATTTCTTCAATTCAGTCAGCTTCCTATTGCCAACAGGAACAAATACAAAAATGCCTTGTTTGATATTCAAAACCATTTTTAACCTACCCCACTTCCTACCTTTCCATTTTTTCTTATACCTTATTATCTGACATGTACTCTTTGATCTAGCAATGATGAGAGTTAGGGAAGGGGAACCCCTTTTGGTCGGGGGCAAAGATAGTCTTGTGAAGGGGCAGTGTCCCCTGTAAACGAATTTACAGGCCCAAAAACCTAGATTGATAAAAAAGGTTTATTGTGGGGATTCAGAAGTAAAGTTAAAGGTAGAAAGACGCCAGGGCCAAAGGTGGCCACTGGGCAGGAACCCTTACATGGCCAGAAGGATGCCATGTTTGGGGGGAAGGGTTTCTGCAAAGAGAGAGCTCCAGTTTGGCTCTTTTATAGTTGGCTTAGATCCAGTGGGGGCTGGGACAGCCCAGTGATTAGGATTTGTAAATAAAAGGTCATCCATGGGGGGGGGGTTCTTAAAGGGACCTCAACCCCCATCAGTAACACTGATTTCCTAGCGGCTCTATGAACAAGAAACACCATTTCTTGACTCCGGCCATTCTCTTTGATTGGAATGCTCTTCCTTCTCTGCTCTACTATCTTCCTGACTTTCTTTAAGTCCCAACTACCTTCTATAGGAAGCCTTCCTCATACCTTCTTAATCCCAGTGCCATTCCTCTGTTAATTTTATTTAATTATTTATCCTGTTTATAATTTGTTTTTATGTATTTGTTTACATGTTGTGTCCCCTGTTAAATTACAAGCTTCTTGAAGACATCAATGCCCAACTCCCCAGCTCTTTCTTTTATATTGGTATATTTTTTTTCATGGACTCCAACTATAAGAAATATTAAGTTCTATTCTTTTCTTCTACCTTTCTTTTCTTTTTCCTCTACACATCTTCAGAAATAAACCCAATCTATCTTGATGACTTTTGTTTTTCTTATTTAACTTCTTCAGTTCCCTTTGAAGACATTAAAGTTCTGAAGGGACTCATTTCTTTTCCCTGTATTGGATTAGCACAACTTCTTCCAATTGCTCAAATAAATTTACCTTTGTAGGTTTCTTTGGACTCATAAGTGTTTGCATTTCACAGTTGCTACTTAACTGGTCTTTTCATCAAAAATATATGAAAGTCTTTTATTCCATTAAAAATCCATTTTTGTGAGACACTGATTGTAGTTCCTCTACTTAAAATATCTTAAAATTATCTAAAAACACTTTTTAACATTTGTTTTTAAAACTTTGAGTTCCAGATTCTCTCCCTTCCTGCCTCTCCACCATGACCTCATTGAAAAGGCAAGCAATTTGATGTCATATATGTCACGTAAAACATTTCCATAATAGTCATGTTATGAAAGAAAACATAGACCAAAAAGAAAGAAACTCAAGAAAAATAGAGTCAAAAAAAGTATGCTTTACTCTTTGTTCAAATACCATCAGTTTTTTCTTTAGATATGAATAGCATTTTTCATCATAAATTCTTTTCTGGATCATTGTATTGCTAAGAATAGCTGTCATTCACAGCTGATCAATCTTACAATATTGCTGTTACTTTATACAAGGTATATTTCACTTTTTATCAATTCATGGAAGTCTTTCCAAGTTTTTTTGATAGCATTCTCATCATTTCTTATAGCACAATAATTTTTTTTTTTTGTAACATTATGTATTCTATTTTATGCATTTAAAAACACAATTCTGAGACAGAGTTCTTTGGTTTCAGAGATTGCCAGAGAAGAATATGACACACATAAAAAAATAAATGGTTAAGAACCTCTAATTTTAAATGTACATCATATTTTGATTGAAGGACACTATGATAAGTTAAATACTTCTTGATCAAGGCATAATGCTACAATATTTTGACCTTCTATATTTTTGATGAATTCAGAAATTATTTCATACTTACTTGATTAGTAGATGGTCTTGGAGAGTTGTTATGTCCAAAAGGAAATCTTTACTTTATATCCATTGGGTTCTGAACATTATATTCTTGATAAATCTAAGACCGCACCAGCTTTTATATTGTTCTTATAATCTACTAAAATCCTAACTAGGAATTACAGAAATTATTTCTGGATATTTAGCAGTTTCATTTAATCCAAGATAGTGACGAAATGAATTACGGTTTACTTGTTTCATCAGGGAGAATGCTTCTAACATATGCTATAGTCATGTAAGTACCCCTGATTTTTTTTCAGCACCAACAGAAATCCTAAAGCACAGTCTAGCTGTTTCCTCAAAGTAGAACTGAAGTGAACGATACTTTGATTCTAAATTATTTATGTTATTGTACACTCTAAAATGGCACTCCTTTATCCCCAATTTTTCAATCATTCTCTTAAGACATATTTCTAATTATAATAAAAAAGACAGGAAGAGAAGTGAATCATTGTATAGTTATTAGAAATGGACACTTGAGAGGAGGTGTATACTTGATAGCACAATAATTTAAACACATACCAAAATTTGTTCAGCCATTCCCCAGTTGATGACCATCTCAATTTCCAATTCTATGTCCCCAGAAAAGAGCTACTATAAATATTTTTGTACATATTTTATTTTTAATTTTTTTCTTGAGGCAATTGGGGTTAAGTGACTTGCCCAGGATCACACAGCTAGGGAATGTTAAGTATCTGAAACAAAATTTGAACTCAGATCCTATTGACTTCAGGGCTGGTACTCTATCCACTGCGCCTTTTAGCTGCCAAATATATATATATATATATATATATATATATATATATATATATATATATATATATATATATATATATGTATATATCCTTTTTATTTTTATTTTTTTAATTTTTTGGAATACAAACCTAATAATGGTATTGCTAGGTCAAAGGTACATGCATGATTTTATAATTCTTTGGGCATAGTTCCAAATTGCTCTACAGAATGGTTGAATCAATTCACAATTCACACCAACAATGCATTAATTATCTCATTTTTCCCACATCCCCTCCATTGATGAGGTCTTCAATGTTAGATGTTGTTAGCAGAGGAAATGATCCCTAAGGAAGTCAGGAAGAAGGCTCTGATGAAGATCAGTTTAGTTCCATGGTCCCACCCTCTGGGAAGGTCCACCAGTCTAAAATCCAAATTATGTCAAACTCCTGAGACCTACCCTCTGGAGAGAGCAGCCTCACCTTGCCATGCCCTGTCAAAAATCGCAATCATGTCCCTGAGGTTAAATTTTCCTTATAAAATCTAGTTATAGGCCATCTCAAGCTGCTGCCTTCCTTTGGGTCAGTCCACCATGGCAGGCACTCTGCTTTTTGATGTCTCTCTCCTTCCCCTTCCCTCATACTGATGAGGTTTGGCTCTCCTCAATTCCCGGTCAGGAAGCCAAAAATGATAAGGTTTGCCACAGAGCAGGGAGTTGTGGCAACCCCTTTCTGGCTTAAAGTTAAAGTTAAGCTGGCAAAAGAAGTTTATTATTATTATTAGAACTGAGAAGTCAGCTTTTGCAGTCTGAAAGTTTCTAGCAGAGAAATCCTGACAGAGAGGTAAAAAGGAGTAGGGTGCTCTTAGGGAAATAAGTGAGAGAGATAAACGGGAGTAACACTGAAAGAGAATGTCTTTTCAGCAGGCAGAGGGTTGCAGATATGCCAAGGGGAGAGAGAGGTTCCTTGGCATGATTAGGTCCTCTGCAAGGGATTGAACTGAAGGAAGCTTATTTTATGGGCACCTTGGTGGGGGTTGTGAGCAGTTTGAATTGGAATCAGAATAGAGAATCTTGGAATTGAATGAGTGTCCCTTGACTTATCTCCAACCCAATAGAGTTGGATAGAAATCTTGATCTCCAGCTCTTGCTAAGTAGGAGTGGTCCTGGTCAAGTCTGACAGTAAGAGAGTGTTTCGGGGCTACTCTTGTCAATACTGTGTGGTATCTCCCCCAACTCCAGTATGTTTTTCAACTTCACTTTTCCTCCTTACAGCTATCTAACTCTATTAGGTGCTAAGTCCCTTTCAGGGTTTAGCCAGCCAGCTAAGGGCATGCCCCAAATCTCAAGGGGGTAATTGTGAGTTCCACTGAGGAACTTGTATTTCATATTCTCTCCCATTCTATTTCATATTTACCATTCCTAGTGTCCATTGTATCTCTTCATTTTGTCTATAATCTCTTCCCTAAAAAAAAAAAAAAAAAAAAAAAAAATCTACCTTCTGCCAGAGAATGAAGATTGTGAACTCTTCATATGAGCAAACCTAACGTTTGGTGCTAAACCCCACATTATAAGCCATATCATCCACTATTTGTTATTTTCTTTTTCTGTCCTATTAATCAACTTAATAGATATGAGATAGTACTTGAAATTGTTTTGATTTGTATTTCTACAATCAATAGTGAGTCAGAACTTTTTTTTTCATATAGCTATGGAAATTTTTTATTATTTCTTCTGAAAACTATTTATATTTTTTGATCATTTATCAATTGGGGAATAGTTCTTTTTATAAATTTAACTCCATTTTTTATGTTTGAGAAATAAAGCCTTTATCAGAGAAACTTGCTTAATTTTTCCCCCTAATATTACTATTACTAACTATATTCTCTCCTCCTCCCAATTTATTCTATTCTTTCCCTGCTTTCAGCCTGTCCTTCCTTAAAGGTGTTTTGCTTCTGATTACCCCTCCCCCAATTTGCCTTCCCTTCTATTACCCATGCTACCCTTAAATCTCCTTTCCCTCCTACTTTCCAGTAGGGTAAAATCGATTTCTATATCTGATTGAGTGTGTATGTTATTTCCCAAAGAGAAATTTCAAAAGCAAGATGGGTTTCTGTTTATTTGGATTCTAAGCAGAAATGCTTAGATTAGATAAATCCAATTAATAAAATTGTTTCTGATAGGTTTGTCCCTAAATTACAGCATATTGCAGTGTTAAAGAAAAAACACTGGTTACCAGTGGAAGTGGCCAGTGAACAAAATATTTTTTAAAACTTTTGTTTTTGTTCTAATCTGTTGCTTTTAATTGAAATTTATTTACCTATCAAAATGGCACACTCACCAGGAATTCTGACCAGATCTGATTATTCATATCTTTGAAAAAATTATAGATTCTCTCCTTGGCTAAAGCAGTGTTTGGGGAGACATAATACTCAGCAGGAGCTGAGATGGGGTAAGAGTCAGAGAACTCAAGTTTCCATAAGCTACCTATACCTCTTAATTTTGCTGGAATTCCCACTTATATGTATCCTAGTAAGTTATAGGTTGCCAAGGGAAAGTATTAGCTTAGGCTTGGGTATTGGGTGGTCCAGCTTCCTCCCACTACCACTTTTGCACCCAAGTCCAAATCAGGACAAGAAGTTGCCCAAATACAGCAGGAAAATTGAAGGCTCCAAACTGATTAAGTCCGATTGACAAAGCCAACCTATCTCATGCTCTTCCTAATGGTTAAACTTAGGAACTACATCTGAGAACTAGAATTTTACCCATTTGTTTGCTATTATGTAATTAAAAACATCTCACTTCACAAAAATAATTTTTATTTTGAGTGAATTATTAATTCACTCACAGTTTCTTGAATTTTTTGGAAAGTTTTTTATTTTTACTTTTTTGTTGTTCAATTATTTTTCAGTTGCGTTCTTGGTAAAGATATTGGAGTGGTTTGCCATTTGCTTCTCCATCTCATTTCATAGATGAGGAACTGAGGCAATCAGGGTCATAGTGCTAGTGAGTCTCCAAGGCCAGATTTGAACTTAGGAAGATGAGTCTACCTGATTTTAGTTTCTTTGCCAAGAGAATCCCAAGTGAGAACACAAAATATGGAACACAACTAAACAATAATAAAGTTCCTTCTATTTCTAAATTTGTGACCTCATGAATTAGTAGTCATCCTTAACACAGTGATTCCAGCTTTCATCTCTATATAAGCCTCCTGATATTCCCAACTTTTCTGAGGGGTGAAGTACAGTCCCCTAAGAGTTCTTGCCTCTTTCCAACCCAATTCTCCAGCCCTTTTGTTTGTGCCCTTCCCCAATTTTCTCCCCAGTTACTTTATATAGATTTCATATTGATGTATGTTCTCCTTCCCTTCCCCTATCCCTACCCCTTCCACTGATAAGCTCTATGAGCAGAGACTGTTTCATTTTGTTTGTGCATCTCAGTAGCCTAGCACATCATAGGCATTTGATGATTATTGAATAACTGAATTAAAAAGGCTAATGGGCTCTTTAAGGGAAAAGGTTCACTATGCTTTGTTGCTGTCAAAACATTTATGAACCAGTGAAACCCAGTGACTCTCTTTTCTTTTCTTTTTTTGCTGAAGCACTTGGGGTTAAGTGATTTACACAGAGTCACTCAGCTAGGAAGTATTGTGTGTCTGAGAACAAATTTGAACTCAGGTCCTCCTGACTTCAGGGCTGGTGCTCTATCCACTGCGCCACCCAGCTGCTCCCTGACTCTTTTTTCTAAGGTGTACAAGGAGAACTAACACATCTGGGTGAAGACTTGTTGAGTCATTTTCAGGTCTGCTCCTCTGCCTTTGTTATCAAAGGCCTACTCTGACCTGTTGCTCAAAGAAGGCACACACAGTGGCTTGCCCCTCCCAGGGGCTAAACCAGACTGAGGATAACCAGCAGGCTTCATGCTGTTGGTGCATCAGGGGGATGTCTACCCCAAGCATATGAAGACTTTCTCTGGTAGGATGGGCAAGGAGAACAGTTTGCTCCAGTGGCTGTGAAGGCAGCTGAAGCAGGTGTTGTAGAGCACTGAGAGCTTGGTCCAACAAAAAGATGCCAAGAAGATGCATCCTGGGCTAAGAGAGATAGTCTCGATTTCTGTTTTTCCACTAGACTTCAAAGTCTCTGGAGGAGAGAGTGAGATTGGTGACTGTGCTACTCTGCCTCACTAAAAAGCAATTTACTGGAAAGTCAAAACATCACCAGTGATGTCATTGGTCCTCTTGGAAAACAAAGGGCAAACAACAATTAAGCTACAATCAAATTCAGGCTAACACAATGGAGAATAAACCTCTGGGCTTTATTTCAAAGCTTGGAGAACTTACTTTTTAGCATATAATTTATTGTCAAGATAGTTGAGGCAGCTGGGACTTTGAAAGCAGAACAAGAAAGAGGTCCTCTTGGGAAGACCAGCAAGGCTGAGGGGCATGATAAATAGGCCTAAGATGATGGGCAAAGGGCCCCTATTTGCTTCTTCCTGTGAGCTTGAAGGAGATAGGCTGGTGCTTTGATGTATGCGTATGCACCTGGGAGGAACTGCTTGACCTCCCATAAAATATTGGATTGTCCAAAACTTTTTTTAGCTAACATTAGACATTGCTGCCATATCCAGAGGTAAGTCACAAAATAACATTTAAAACACTATTTATTAAATGCCATGTTTCCCATACAGAGTTCTATAGTGACACTAATTTATTTGGCTCCCAACCAGCTTTCTTGGGTTTTGACAAGGATAAGGGATGCATGGAGAAGGGAGGGGTTTCCTAAGCTATTATACCCTGATAACTTTATATCAACAGAATGAAAGAATGGGGAGTGAGATTAATTTGGAATCTATAGAGCTCACAGAGTTATATAGGAGAATAATAGACAAACAACCAGCATAGGGTCAGATTGATCACAGATATTATTTCCTACCAATATTCTCATTATGGCTTTTTTTAAAGTTCTGATTTTGATAACCTAGTATGGTAGCCCAGGTTTAGGAAAGAGAGGGGGAAGAGAGTATGGAGAGGATCAGTGACACCAGGACAGAATGATATTTGGAAAAGTTTGTACAGCACTGCTTCCCCAGTCCCCCAATTCATTTAAAATATTGAATGACTAAGGGTTTTCCCCATTTAGATAGTTCCCTGGAAGATGGCAGAGTTCCATTGGGAAATAGAAGGTGGAGTTCAATCAGCCTTTACCCAACCTTGGAAATGCAACCATTTAACTTCCAGAAGTTTTAGGGTCTCTCTGTTTAGTAAAATTAAGCCTTTCTCCAAACTGTGCTGCTCTCCAGTGGCCAAACAAAACTAAGCAAACATAATAGATGACTTTCTGTTGTCATAGAACCAGAGAGGGTTTCATTCACCTACTGATGCCCTAGAAAATGAAAGGAGTGAATCTCCATCGGAGATGACGGACTGGCAATTCCATTTACTTCCCCCTCCCTCCCACCCTCCCTCTCTCTCTCTCTCTATCCCTACCCCCTTCCCTTCTTCCCCGCCTTGAAATGCCATGTTTAGGTTTATAGAGCTGGGAATGACCTTAGAAAATATCTGGCCAAATCCCCTTATTTGACAGATGAAACAGAGAGCTTAGTTACATCACTAGGGTTAAGGAAAGACTGAATTATAAAGATACTGTTCAACCCTGCTTTTTGGAGGCAGAAAAAATCATTATAATTCCTCATTACAAGTCCCTCACATGAGCATCTTGGGAGCTTGCTAATGTCAATTTGTGATTATGCCATCTTTTTTTAAGGGTTTTTTATGCATTACAGTTCCATTACTTCATTCAATTGGGGAAAAAGGAAGCAAATACCATTGACTGTTTTCCCATGTTCAGGGTAATGCAAATCAGAGGCAAACGTTTCACTCCCTTGGTAGAAATGGGAAAGAGAATTCTACTTCTGACATTTCCCACTATCAATTTACCCTGTCAATATCTTATTTGTAGAGTTATTTGCATATTTTCTCTCCTATTAGACTGTTAATTCCTTTTTTTAAAAAATATTTTTTATTTTATAATTATAACTTTTTTTGACAGTACATTCTGTTCCAATTTTTCCCTTTCTTCCCTCCACCCCTTCCCCTAGATGGCAGGCAGTTTTATACATGTTAGATATGTTATAGTATCTCCTAGATACAATATATGTGTGCAGAACTGAATTTCTTGTTGTACAGGAAGAATTGGATTCAGAAGGTAAAAATAACCCAGAAGAAAAACAAAAATGAAAACAGTTTACACTCAATTTCCAGTATTCCTTCTCTGGGTGTAGCTGATTCTGTTAATTTCTTTTTATCCCCTGCACTTAGTATCATGTGGAACACACAGTGGCTGTTTTAATAAACACTATTGGCTTGTTGAGTGAGCAGAACAGGTTAAAACAGGGAGTTTAATTCTCAAAGCATAACTCTGCAAAGTCTGACCCATTCTGGGCTAAAGCCAGATAATGGAAAAAAAAAAAAAAAAAAAAAAAAAGGACAACAGTTCCTCTCCCACCGTGGATGGAAAGATCTCAAATCTGGGTATTCTCTACTTTCTAAATTGAATATTTCTTTAGAACAGGTGAAGAAGTGGTGCTGAGATAGCATGCTGACAGATAGGTCAACTTTTTCCCTCTGGCTCTCTCCCTGATTGGGAAAGAGCCCTGCTGGATAGCTTTCTTGGACAGGTACATCTAAGACCTCAGGTCCTGGACATAGACAAGGAATCTAATAAAATGTGCTGTAATGGGGAGGATTATATAAGACAGAGTCCAAAAAAAAAAAAAAAAAAAAAAAAAAAGAGAAAGTGCTGAAGGGCCAGCTCAGCACTGTACTATAAAGTATACACCATAGATTATTGAGAGATACTTTGAGAGAGTCAAGTTTGTATGTGGCCTGCAGGGAGCAGCATTCTTCCAGCAATCACCAACTACTTTTTTAGGACTGCATTTTTAGCAAAGAAATATTTTTGTTTTTAAAAGTTAAAAAACAACCCAGAATGTTCTAATTAGACAATTCTTTTCCCCCAGAGAGGTTGGTTTTTTTTCTCCTTGCTTCCATAAATAATTGTAGGTAAGTTGATTAGAAGATGTTCCTATCTGGTTGGGACAGTGGGAAGTGCACACTGCACATAGAGAAAATAAGTAATAAGGCTGGTTTCTGAGCACAGAAAAAAATTTCATTTCCCTTTATGTCCTTATTGCTTTCTTGCCCAGAAAAAAATTCATGTAAAAATTTCCAAAAAATATTTCCCTAAGAGCAATGTATCCATTCATTTGGATTTTAAGTTTTAAACACGTTTATTATTTTTTAAAGCATTACTTGTTACTACAATTTTCAAAGTCTGCTGATCCTGCATTGGATATGTGATAATTTCACATTTGTGCAGGTTTAAAATCTTACATATAGATTCTTTCCAATATTCTTTGTTCAGTTTATTTCTGAGTCAATCCCTGCCAGGAATTTGAAGAGGCTGGCTAGGTTCCCAACACAAAGAGAAAACTGTTTGAGTTAACCTAACCAATTAAAACTATACAAAAGAGAAAAAGAGCCAGATGTCCTGGGCTTTATCTGGACCAGTGGTGGACATATACACATTACTAAAAAGTTGTTTTTTTGATGGAAAGAAGATTCTCAGACTCTGGAGAATAAGAAAATAGATCTACATTGTCTGTTTTAGCTACTGTAGTTCCAAGGTCGGCTCCTTGGCACTTAGCATATCCAATACTATTCACTCAGTGATTCTCAATGCCAGAGATTCTGTCACCTCCACTGTCATCTATCTTTAGGATTGCTTGGGTCACACTTTATTTGAGAGACAAGTGCAAATAATGTGGAATGTGGTCTTTGAAAAGAACGATCAAGGTAAACTTTCCAATCCAAAAAAATGAAAGAAATTAATCCAGCATTTTGTTTAATATAGGAACTGCTTCTGGGTAGATAGTATCATGCCATAGAAACTGTATCAACAGATTTTAGACTCTTTTGGAAAATAAATGATACATTCTGACCAAGAATTCTTGTTACTGGCATCTCCATCTCCATTTCCAAGATTAAAAGGGTCATTTTTAATAGGACCAGTCTTTCTAAGCCAGAATCTATAAGGAAAAGAATCCCTATAATTTGGGTTACATTGTAGCACACTAGAAAAGACCATTAGCTCTAGGGGCTTAGGACTTACATTTAAATCTCACTTTTGAAATACACAGTATTAAGACCCTGGACAAATGACTTAACTTTCCTGTTCCTCAATTGGATTAGATGCCCTCTGAGGTTGGTTCCAGCTTTATATTTATCCTATCCTATGAGTCAAAAAGGCATAAATTAGCAGGCAGAGAGAGATGTCTTTGTGATCTCACATGGACCTGATCAAGTTTATACATCTGATGCAAAAGAATTCTTGGAGACCAGCTTTCACACCTCAGTTTTCCTATCACTTTACTCAGAGGCAATGAAGGGGATTTACAATGTAGAAGTCACCTGCTCCTACCTCCTGGACCTAATTTCTTCTTATAATAGCTCCTTTTCTGTTTCCATATCCAGCAAAGACCAGTATGCAAGGCCAAGCAATGGTTCCAGGAGCTACATCATCTGTGGATCTCAAACAACTCTGGACAGCAGTAATCTGGAAGTATTCTGCTGAGTTCAGCTGGTGAGTCAAGTAATATAGGGACCACCATGGAGGACCTACTAGTAGTCCTTGAGTATTTGATGAGAGATGATTCTATGCCTGAGGACATGAGAATGAGCTAAGATCCTCAGAAGTCCCTATTTGGCATTTATGGCTTAGAGTGAGGGATCAAGGGCTACAGGAGAGTCAGCCCCTGGATAGGGCAAGGAACATCTAGCACCAGGAAGCAGTAAAAGTGGCAGGGAAGCCCTCATTGAGTTAAATACAAGAGAGAGCCAGGGAAAAAATAAAACACGGACATAGTATAAATAGGAAAGCATGAAGAGAGAGATTGATAGAATAAAGGAGAGAGAGAGAAAAGAGGAAACAAAAAGGGGTATAGCATAGTATAGTATAAAGAAAATATAGAGATAGTAAGCTCTGGCATGTCTGATTGGATATATCTGTACAGCATGGAGGCACCAAAGGAATTCACTGAGGATAGCAGGTACATAGGCAGCGGTAATGGTACAAGTCCTTCACTTATAGTCAGCAGGTAGAGGAAAAGGGAAACAAAGACAAATTATCTATCTGTCTATCTACCTATCTATGCCAATCATCCTTACCAAAGCTACCTACCAGGTAACATGTAGATTGGTGCCCTTAGAGAAAGAGTTGGTACAAAGGTAAGGGGAGAGATCAAACCAACTAATCCAAGATAAGAAAAACTGATCTGGAGGTAGGAAAGGCTTGGAGAATGACGCACATATACCATTGTCCTTTGTGGGGAAGAGTAGCATTACTAATATAGTGATTTTCCTTTAAAGGTGCTCCTTAACAAAGTAGAGATAGAGCAAGGAGACTGACCTTCCTGCTCTTACTTTCACTTCAGGGGTGGGAGGCCATAGAGGGGAAAAGGAATGCCAAGGAAAACAGGAAATCACTTCCCACCCCGGGGAAGGGCAGGGGTGGGCCCAGGTTGTGACACCATAATGTGGTAGATGGACTCCCTGAAGCGCTGGTCCCGACTTAGCCTTTTAGCCACCTCCTTGAGCTCCTCGATGCTGTTGGCCTCCAACTGGGATGTCATGAAGGACTGGGAAGGTTTCACTGAAAAAACAACAAGACCCACCCAACTCCACTCTTGTCAATAAATTCTTCTCCATTGGCTCTGTTCCAATGCTTACTTCTTTCAATTTAAGATAATTATACCAGTATTTCAATTGCATCTGCATTGAATAACTCATTTCAAATCAATTCCTGAATTCTAAGTCTGAAATGGAATTTTTCTAGGAATCCTTTTATCTGGGACAAAAACCGTGTGTGTATGTGTGTGCACGTGCACGCAATTCCCATGCACAGCTGGGGGGACACATGGAAGGTAGATGCTTTGGGAGACAGGGCAACCTTCAAAATGTTAGGGGGCTGAGGGGAGGGAAGCCCTACAACATGGATTTCTAGGTGACAAAATCCTAGGGTGGGCCAGAATAAGAAAGCAAAGTTTTTCCTCATACTATATCCTGAAGGCCAATATGTGATTGAGCCTTCTCTTCTCTCCCACCCCCATCCCAGTCTAAATCCCACAGGATAATTTAGAAGGCACTTACTGTCATTCCAAGATGTGCTAGATCTCCTTCGATGGAAACGACAACTCTTGATACGACGGGTAGCAGCCTTGTGAATGTACACTGAGTTCTTCATGATGACTGGCATCTTGGCTTCCAGCTCAGCATTCCGAATACACTCCTCAAAGAACCCTGTGGGTAAGGCCCATGACAGAAATTGATGAGATACCCCAGTACCCTGAGCCTCCTATGGAATTCTAGGTCAAATGAGAAAATCAAGGGTTTCTATGCCCTCCTTTAAAAAACTCCCCCCAAACAAAAATAAAAACCTTTACAATACAGAGAATTGGGGAAGTCAGTGGTTGGTGATATAGAATTATTAAATCCTATCTTCTGTCTCATCTGAAGTAGGAAGAAAGGACAAAACTTGCCCTAAGGGCAGATCTTTGATCTAGACCTAGCAGAAGGAGGAGGAAAAGGGGGAGAAAGTAAAATAGGGAGAGGAGTAGGAGCAGTGGGATGAGAAACAAAAAAGAGGGAGGAAGAGAACAAGTAAGGAAGGAGAGTTAGAGGAGAAAGAGGAGAGATAGAAGAGGAGGGGAAAAAAAGGAGGTAGAGGAGAGCCAATATTTATTTATACAAATACTGGTATAATTTATTTATATATTATATATTTTTTTATACTTTTTTTTTGAGGCTGGGGTTAAGTGACTTGCCCAGGGTCACACAGCTAGGAAGTATGAAGTGTCTGAGACCAGATTTGAACTCGGGTCCTCCTGAATTCAAGGCACCACTGAATTCCACTGCACCACCTAGTTGCCCCCTATATTATTTATACAGGTTTCCTAAACACTTCATGTACATTACCTCTTTCAAACCTCACCATATCTCCACAAGATAAGTGCTTACAAGTATTATTCTCATTTTATAGATAAGGAAATTGAGGTTTAGGGAGGTTATCAAATAAGAACTCTTGGAGGTGGAATTTGAAACCTGTTGCACTGTAACTCCAAGGCCAGTTATGAGGTTCTAAAATGGACTATGCAGTGTTCCTTCTGGTCAGGTCTAAAGTTGGGAATCTGGGTTAGCCTCAGGGTACAGGGAAAGAAAGGAGACCTACTTTTCAGATGGCTGACGTCAGCCCTCATCTTCTCTTCTTTCTCTTTGTTTCGAACCTTGGAGTTGAGCCCTTGTTCCAGGCTCCGCAGGGCTCCTTCTGCCTCCCGAAGCCTCCTCTCTAAATCCATGCGGACTTTGACCTCAGCCTGAAGCACAGGAGAGACATGGATAGTGAGGAAGCACATCCTACTTCCTCCATGACTTCCATGATTTCTCTTGCTAGAAATGATCCCTCTTTTCACTTTACTCCTATAGCAATTATTATCTGTACTTTTATGTACATCATTTACTGCTCTGTGTTGTAATTTGTAGATATGTCTCATCTCACCACTATACTTTAACCTTCTGAAGGGTATCAAGACTCTTTAGCAGTTCCCTGTTGCCTTTAGAATAAAATATAAATTTCTCAGCTTATCATTTAAAATACTTCATAATCTGGCTCCAACATATCTTTCTAGGCTTATTTCATATTATTGCTTTTGAGACATTTTATGTTCCAGCCAAATTGGCCCACTTTTTATTCTTTAAACTTCCCATTCCATCTCCCACTACCATCTTTTGCACAGGCTTTGCTCCGTGTTTTGTAATGAACTTCCTTGTCACCTTTTCTTTTTAGAATCCTTAGCTTCCTCCAAGGCTCAGGTTAGGTGCCACCTCCAAGAGGAAGTCATTCTTGATTCTATTAATTATTGGCCTTCTCTCTCTATCCTCTAATGATTAGGTATATACTTGTTTTTTAATATTGTCTCCTGCCATAATAAAATGCCAGCCCCTTGAGGGCAAGTTTTTCATTTTATCTTTGTATATAGTATATAACAAATTTCATCAGTATATAAAAATTTTGGGGGTTGGATTGGGTTGAACAGAGAAACTCACACGGGGAGAAGGGAACACGAGGAAATTTATTTTATATTTATATCCCAAAGATAATTTGGGTAAAAAAGGCACCTGTGGCCAAGGCTTAGCACCTTGAGGTCCCTCTCAGTCTGCTGCTTTTCCTCTGTCAATTCCTGAAGAGAGTTCTGCAGGGCTTGTGACTGGCTGGAATAGAATTCCCGCTCCTCCTCCAACGCCCGAGATCTTTCTTCATTTTCCTTCATCCTGTCCCAAGGAAGAGAGGCTTTTTCAACTCACCCAGTTCACTCATTTAGTAAAGTAGTTAGAGAGGGCACTTCAGAAAATGACTCAGTGAGGGCACATCTCTGAAGGGGTAGGTCTGAGGTTAAAGGTGGGGAAGAGAAGGGGTCAGGGAATGCTCCCAGTCCTTTGCACACCTGTCTAGAGAAACCGTATGACCCATAGATTACTTTAGCACCTCGATCTTTTATCCCACATTAACTATCAATCAGTAAGGACTGTTCTTATCTCCTTTAGTCTGATGGGGAAACTGATTTAGAAAGAAAGAAAATTCTTCATCTACTTTGAAGTAAAACTAGTGTCTTAGTTCCCAACTGAAGTTCTAATTCCCAGATTCCTGTCAATCTTGTATTTACTCTTTCACCTCTTCTCTGCAAGGAGTTTCTCCTCCAGAAGCTGCTGCATCTTCTCCTCAATCTGCCGCAGATTGCAATGGAGACCCCCACTGGGGTAAGGCTGCTCACTCTGATTGACCAGAGTCTCTGACTGGTTTTCATTCTCTTGAAGCATCTCCAAGGTCCTCTTCTTCTCTATGGAGAGTTCCTAAAGTGGGATTGGAGGAGAAGAAGCATAAATGAGGAGAATCCCTTAGGCAGCCAGCATAGGGGATAAAGAACTGACAAAGAAATCAAGAAGACTTAAGTTCAGATTCAATTGGTTAAGTCATTTAAACTTTTTTGCCTGAGGTTCTTTATCTATAAAATGATAACAATAATAGGGTCTATCTCCCCAAACTATTGTGAAGATAAAATGAAATATGTATAGAGCTTTGTAAATCTTAAAGTATAACATAAATGCTATCATTATTTTTATTATTTGTGTCTCCAGAAAGTATTGCTCTTCTTTCCCATTTGTTTCTGAATTTCATTCGGTTTCTTCTTAAATTTTTCTACAGGAGAATCTATTTTATCCCTAATCCTTCTTTTCATGTCATGTCTTTTCATAGTCAAATGGCAATTCCTAGTTGGTCCCAAGCAGTGACCACAAGGAGCATGTGGAGGTGAAATGATAGTGAATTTTAGAATTAGTTTTATTATCAATATTTAGTCAGTAAATTCATTAAACATCTATTATGTGACAAGCACTGTGTTAGGGTCTGGGGTAAAGAAAGTCACAGTCCCTACTCTCCAGAAGCTCACAATCTAATGGGGCAAATAGTATGTAAATTTTCAAGTGCAAAAAAAAAAAAAAAAATATATATATATATATGTATATATATATATATACACACACACACACACACACACATAAGTTGGCAATAATCAACATTGGCATGGTATTAGTATTCTTACAAGGTATCAAGACAATGAAATTGATAGAGACAATAATTATCTAATTTAGCATGGTTCAGTATGATTGATCTGACCCTACAAGCAGGTGTTATGGGCCAGAACTTGAAACAAGAAACTAAGTGGATTTGAGGAAACAGTGGTTAAATCTAGTTTAGCATTAATTTAATCCTACAACAAATAATGGTTTCCTAGTGATATAATGATTGGTATATACTCAGTGTGGGGCATATAAGGAGGAGGTCTCAGGGCCAGAAAGGACAAGCTCACTAGAAGCTCATTCAGAGGAAGCTAGAAGCAGAAGCTCTCAGAACCAAGGAGAGAGTCTGGCCTCTAAGAAAGCTAACCGGGCTCCAGGAAAAGAGACAAGACTTTGAAGGAAAGAAATAAAGGATCTGGACTTTAACTCCTGGCTGCATTTGAGGTGATTATTGAATCTGAACTGAATTATTGAACTGAAAAGAAACCTGCTCCCAGAGAACATTACATTTTAGAGAAGAATAATACAGCATGGCAGTAGAATAAAGTAGGATCAAGAAAGGCTTCCATAAAAGAGTGAACTTTTAACTAGGACTTGAAGGAAGCTAGGAGGTAGAGATGAGGAAGGGGGGGGGGTCATTCCATGTGTGAGGAATATGGCAGGAATTTGGACATAGAGTGTCTTATGCAAAGAATAGCAATCCAGTAAGAAGATTGGTGGTTGGGTTACCTTATAACATCCCTTCATGCACAAGTTACTTTGAGGAAATGTGTTTCAGGAGGAGTGACCTTTTGTCACTTGCTTAAGCTATTGGGTTTTTAGATTTTTACTAGGCAATATAACTAAGTCCATTGTCCATTTCTACAAATTTAGAATTTGAAATAATATGTGTTGGCTGGCAATGTTACAGGCCAATGTTCAAGAAGATCTCTCAAAGCAAAGGCTCCCTGCCCTTATAAATGCCCAAGTCTCAGTTTCCAGGATACGCAACTGAAAAATAACATCAACAGTTGTCCTTCCCTGCCAACCAGCCCCTTACTTACCTCCAGTGTTTGCTGTAAGGATTCAGTGAGGTTTCTCAGTTCTTTCTTCTCTTGCTCTACTCCCTTGAGGCATCTTGCAGTCAGCTCCAACTCTCTAAAGAGACACAGATTTTGATACCAAAATCCTTCAGGATTTTAAAAGAAAACAAACAAACAACCCCCCCAAACAAAAAAAATTACAACCAACCCAAGTATAAGTTCTTTGAGGACAGATGGCATGTGTCTTAACTTCTATCTCTTTCTTCCTGGATTACCCAGTACTATGATACCATTTATACTGTAGCTCTTGAGAGACTTTATGCATTATCTGGAATCCCAGAGATACCTCCAGTGTAAATCTATCTGCAAAGTTCTCAAAAATGACAAATCAGTGACCAGCTGGGACAAATTGATATTTTGTGCCCATATCCAGTGCTTTCAGTGATTCAATTTAACAAATATTTGTTCAGCATCTACTTGAGGGTTTGTGAGATCACAGTGGTAGGTTTTGACAAAACCACTTTGTTAAATTTAATATACTTAAAAAACACTATACCTAATAGAAGGTCACAGTTTAAAAAATACATATAAAATTCTTTTTATATATTTAAATGTTTGTACTTATTGATAACTATAAAGTTCACAATGTTCTATATTCAATGTATTTATCATAATACTATGATTTTATCAATTGGGGAATTTCCCTGAAGAGGCAAATGGCAATTTATCCATAGCTGTTCATTTTGCACAAGTCTTATCCATATCCTTCCAAAAGTTGGCTATTGGGGGTCAGTCAGAAGCACTTTCTCTTGATATCAAAGGATACAAGTGGACCACTCTGGCCCATACATCTTTTACTCCTTGTTTTCTCCAAGTGACCAGTGACAGTCACTCCAAGTGACTCTTCCTCTACTTGTTCTTGAGAGTTCTTCATTCATTACAGGTTATAAACCTGCCCACAATGCTTTTCTATTGGTCTCTGTGTACTATTAATTTGTTATAGGCAGTACTATTCCATGTCTTTGTCATTCAGTAATATTGGTAAAATGTTTGTATTGAGAAAATAGCACTTTGCTTTTATTGGAAATTGTTTCTGAGTCAATTTCAGTTGTATCCAATTCTGTGACCCCAGTGGAGGTTTTCTTAGCAAAGATACTGGAATAGTTTACCATTCACTTCTTCAGTTCATTTTACAGATGAGGAAACTGAGGCAAACAGAGTTAAATGACTTGCTTAGAGTCACAGGGCTAGTAACTATCTGAGATTCAAACTCAAGAAGATAAGTCTTATTATGTTACAAATAGTTGGGAAGTTAGGAGTCGGTAAAAGTGACTTCTTAAAAAAAAACAAAAAACCTGGAAGAAAACTCTCTACTCCTTTTCAACTTTGGATACGGCTTACTGTCAAACTATTTTGTCTGTCCCAGATATACATATATATATATATATCTGACCCAGACATGCTCTATTGGGTGTCCAATCATTTTCATGAATCTGAAATCTGAGCAACAAGCATTCTTCACCCATTTGATCTTTCCAGTGTAAATTAATGAACCAAACTCCTTTGAATGATTACATATCTTTTCCAGGAAGCTCTACAATTCTTCAGGACTTGCCACAATAAATATGATGTCATCTATAAAAAGAAACATCTGGAGGATTGTCAACCATAGGGAATTGTTCTTCAGTCTGAAGCTCTGTAATGAGTCTCCTCCACCACCATACCTTTGGCAGGCACATATCTCCATGTTTTATGCCTCATCGAGCATTTATTATCTAAGTGTCATTGATCAGAATTTCTTCTGCTATTACAACTTCCAAGCAATCCTAAATGATGTGGATGAGAGACACCTTAACATATGAGTCTGTAAAATAGTATTTTATTCTACTGAGTCTAAAACTCAGAGCAGTTGGATTGAGTGGTGGATAGAATACCAGCTCTGGACTCAGGAGGACTTTAAACTGAATTCAAATCTGACTTTAGACACTTAATACTTACTAGCTAAGTAAAAGTCACTTAGCCCTAATTGCCTCACACCTATCACAAAAGTGAGTCTAAATCTTCAAAATGGATAATTATCACAATAGAATCTTAAATTTTCTACAACTTTTAGTCAGTTGTAAAGTAATAAAACTGTGGTCCATTGCTTGGGAAATATTGGTTGGGAAAGCCTGCTTTTTCCCTAACAATGCCCCCTGTTCATTTGTAGATAATACTTATAAATATTTTGTATAAATGGGAAAGTAGGCATATTGATGTCCTCTTGGTTGCTTTTTTATATAAAGGGATGCATATGTCATTTTCTAAGTTTTCTTTTCCATCCAGGGCACACCAAATTTTCTCCAGAGGTCCCTCTATACTAGTCATCTTAGAAGTCCATATATTTATAAAGCAAGTGTGCTCTGGTTCACTCTCCTAGATTTAGGCAGATCTATACACCAACCCTTCAGGCTTCTAGGGCTCTCTTAGGGTTTGGGGTATTTTTCTTTACAACCATCAGTTCCAGCCTCAATAAAGCAAGAACAAAGTACAAACTTCCTTCCCTACCCTAACTCCTAGGTTCACTTTAAAAAAATATTTATTTAAAACTAAATGTAAAATAAGAAAAAAGAAAATAGAAAAAAAACAGAAAAAAATGCCATGTGCATAATAGAACATCAAGGAGAATTTGAAATATGTAATAATATATTTCCATTTCAAGAAAGCATATATTATTTAAAAAACATTATATTTATGATTGGGACACTTTCTTCCTTACATCATTTTGATCTCTAGGCAGAATGCAATACAATTACTACAGAATATTGGTACCACCAAGTTTATATCTAGATACTCAGCTTTTTTACTGATCTGGCCAAATACATACAAATGCATACATTGCCAAATTACTTTTACATTGATATTACATTTGAGATTATTTTCATATTTTTAGCATGTTCCCCTCCTTCAGATACCTTTTGGATCCATCTCTTAATTGCATGGCCTCCAGTACAGATTGCTTCTATATATACTTTTTCCAGGCTTTGTTCTCTTTAGTGCTATTTCTGATTACTCTATAAGCACCTCAGGGATTGTAAAATCAGAATACAAGTGTGGTGGTTCCATTATCCTTGATAGAGAAAACAGTTGGGTGAAATGGCTTTTGCAAATCTTTTTCCATTTTTCTTTTGTCTGTATTTCATGTTGCATTTTCATCCTTGGATGCCCTTCAGATGATGTGGCTTAGTCACTTTTCCCTTAAACTATTTTATTTTCCACGATTTTTTTATGAGAAAATATTGTTTATTACTGTTAATCATCCTTCATAAGATTTTTGTTTTTCAATAGTTTTTCAGTCATGTCTGATACTTCATAACTTCATTTGGTATTTTATTGGCAAAGATATCAGAGTGATTTGCCATTGTCTTCGCCAACACGTTTTACAAATGATGAAACTGAGGCAAACAGGTTAAGTGACTTGTCTAGGTTCACACAGCTAATAAATGTCTGAGGACAGATTTAAACTCACAAAACTGAGTCTTTCTGACTCTAGGCTGGCACTAAATTCACCATACCACTTAGCTGCCCTTAGATTTTACATATGAGTTAATATTCTCTCTCTCTTTTATCTTTGACAGTCATCTTTTCAGTCAACAAGTGGTCAGGGTTTTTACTAACCAAGGTGCTTTCTGAGCTCTCTGGATCTCTGTTGTTACAATTAATTTATATTTGTTTAACTTATGGATAAAATTATTATCCTAGGCATAGATGATATTATATATTTTCCATTTTAAATTTTCAATAGTGATTAAAGGATAAATGTTAGCTATGTGGATTTATTTTTCTCACAACTGACCTTTCTTCTTATTTATTTCAAATTCAGATCTTACTGTCAATAAATTGATATTATAACTGTGTAGAAAAAACTGACTGAGAGATAACTACTCACCCATTTTAAGTCTTTTCCTATCTTTTAAAATATTAATTTCATTATTTATGATATTATTTGGAACTTGCCAATTTTTTTTAAAAAGAAATATTCTTGATATAGAGATAGGAGGTTTCTGTATAATCTACAAGTCTTTGACTTCTCTCTTTTATTTCTCCCGATCCATACTTTCCCACATATTTCCATCCAGGAATATGGCAAATATTTAACAACCAGGTTCTCGGGGGAAAGGAGGGAGTGTATATAGGATATATTTTTAACTTTAACCTGCATTATTAACTGTTTTTTTTAGTCCAAGCAATTAGTGAAATAATAAATCAAGTCCTGATTTATAGCAATTGCTTATTTCCTATATTCCTAGGGAACAGGTCTATTCCCTGCTTATGCTCCAAATGCTCATACTGAAAATGTTAAGTATCTATTCTGAGAGATGACTGGAGCTGACTCCATCATACTCCTGTTTCTTTCTATCTTCATCTTTCCCCACATTTGCTTTGAAGTCATCAGGGTGTGTTGTTTTAATATGGAGAGTCTTGTCAAGATATTCAAAGAATTTTTCTACTATTCCATCTTCAGCAACTAAGGGTCATCTAGAAGCTGGAATTATTTTCATTGTGGACTTTGCAAATACTTAATGATTAGCAAGGGGAAGGAAATAAGAGTGCCAGGCACAGTTATATTTCTCATTTCAAGGTAAGTGCTAGTATGATCCCTATTTTACTGTTGAGGAAACTGAGGCAGATAGAGGCTAAATTATTTGCCCACAATCATAGAACTAGAGCAAGTTCCTAATGATTTAAAGTCAAGTCTGCCCATTGCCCCACCACTGCCTATAGGGGATGATCAAATACCCCATGAAATAAAATTTCTTGTTACCTTTGGATATGTGATAAAACTCAGTACATCAACTAGACACTGTCTCTCTTGCTTTCATTTGCCTTAGTGGCTTTTTGGAGGTCCTCCTGCCTCTCTACTTGCATTTTCCTCTTGGTCTGACATCATCCTCTTGCTCCAAACATCTGCTCTCCTCCTTTCTTGTAGAAAGGAAAGAAGCTGGATTTTTTATTTTGATCTCAAGGTTCTTCAAGTATGTGGGGATATAATCCCCAGGTTACATGATTAACATGCATGGGATATGGTTTTAGAAACTGAAAAAGACTAAATATATTCAGCTCAATTTGAGCTAGTAAGAATCTGAAAATAGTTATGGAGCAATAAACATGTAAGGAACTGGCAGATACAGTAGAATAGATCCTACTCTTTAAAAAAAAAAACAAAAAAAAAAAAACATTTATTCTTTTAAAAGCAAAAATTAGAAATTCTCCCAATGGTTTGAGTGTATAAGATTAAATCTATAAACACTGCTTAGCTATAGGATCAAATGATGAATTTTTTTATTAAATGAGTTTGATTGAGGCCCATTCTTTTAAAAGAGGACCTATGTTTGAATTTCTACCTGCTCTTCACTATCTGTGTGAAAATCTTAACTTCTGTGGTCCTGAGTTTTCTCTTCTGCAACACGAGAAAGATAAGATCTTTAAGGCTATGTCCATTTTGTCCTATGAACTTAACAGTTCAGTCCTGAGTATTATCAAAGTGCAACAATGTCCCAGTAAGAACCCTGCCAACAAATTAATGTATTGTTCCTTTTTTTAAGATAGATAATTCACAAGCAGAAGGTATTCAGCTATCTCAAACATGCCCTCTTCAATCCCTACCTGTAAAGTAAGGAGCTTGCTCTAGGAAACTTCCAACTCAATGAACTCTATCTACAATCTATGAACTATAAGGAACTAGGACAGTTACTCTGTCTAGAGTCAGGAGAAGGGACTTGTCTCCCTTTTTTTCTTCCCCTCCAAATATGTTCTTCCTCCATCCTTTTGGGTACTACCACCAAATACCTCTTGATTTGCTCCTGTTCCATCCTCAGCTCCTGAACCACTTCTTCAAACTGCTGCTTCTCAGCCTCCAGGATCTGGTTGAGTCGTTCAAGCTCCTAAAAAGAAACAAAGAGGAAAAGGGGAGTTTCTTTGCAAAATCCATTCAAGTTCTTGTGTCCTTCTTTAATCCACTAGGAGGAGGAGATTAGTTCTCTGTGTGATGTCATCAACTAGGGATCTGAGGAAACTTCCATGAATGGAAATGATACTGGCATGGTTGGCTTGTTATCAAGTTGGACCATTCCTTCTTGTTCTCTATCTCTCAGTCAGTTAACTAGCATTTATTAAGAAACCTACTACAGTATATGCCAGAATTGTGCCAAGTACTAGAGATTCAAAGAAAGGCAAAAAAAAATCCAAAAAACCAAAAACCAAACCCAAAACCCAACAAAACCTAGTTTGCACTCTCATATTTCTCACAGTCTAATAGGGAAACAACATGTAAACAATTATGCACAAACCAGATATATTCAGGATAATCCCAAGGCAACCTCAGGTGGAAGGTGCTAAAACTAAGGAGAATTTGAAAAGCTTCTTGTATAAGTTAACAATTTAGGTGATACTTGAAGGAAGCCAGGGAAGCTAGGAGATGGAGACAGAGTGGGTTTCAGGGATGGGGGACTTCTCTCAGAAGAAATGACAATCCTATATGACCTGGCTCCAGGCTTAATTCTTGAAAAGATTCTTCAGAAATCATCTGCTTCAATAGGACTTTGATTCCCCCAGAGGTTAGAGCTGACCTTGGCCAAAAATATCTTGTATATATATATTTTTTTGTACATATATTTATTTTATGTTTTACCCCCTAAAAGAATGAAAGCTTTGGAAGGCAAAGACTATTTCACTTTTGTATTCATAATCCCAGGACCAGCACAATGTCTCTTTCATTGTTGATGTTTTTTTTTTTTATCCTAGCATTTGTTTAATTGATCCCAGCATTTTTTTAATTGGAGAAACTAACACAACTACATTCTTAGAGAAATTGCAGGAGCTATTGTAAGCCACTGAAATGTTGATTTTCCCCATTTAAAGATTCCTCCCCCCCCACCTGAGGCTGGGGTTAAGTGACTTGCCCAGGGTCACACAGCTAGGAAGTGTTAAGTGTCTGAGACCAGATTTGAACTCGGGTGCTCCTGAATTCAGGGCTGGTGCTCTATCCACTGTGCCACCTAGCTGCCCCCATTTAAAACTTTTTTAAGGCAAAGATCAGAAGGCCTCCTGTTTTTATTAAAATATATCAGAGGAAGTCTTTATACAATGTTGAAACTATAGTATCATAAAATTTTTTTACTTCTTAAGTTTTATTGAACCTTGTCATTTTTATACCAGTCATTTCTAGATATACCACTTGTTGCCTTTCCCCCACCCTGTAACAAAGAATAGCAGGTGTTTCTACAATAGGGTTTCATTTCTGTGAGGAATAGATGCTCTCACAAGGCAAAAAACCAGGAATGGCAAATTTTATTGCCTGGGCTTGCAGATTTCAAGGATCTCTTTTTCCTTTGCTCTTTGGAGATACTTTTTACCCACCATTTTTGGAATGCAGGAAACAGAGACATATGGGAGTAAGAACAAGATTGTCCAAACAGCAGTGAGCTTTGGGAGCGTGTTATTCAGGAATGAAGACTAGTGTTGAGACATGTAAAATGAGCCAATGAGTGACCAGCAATACAGGTTGGGGACCAGTAACTGCAAACTGTAGTTTCAAAACAAAATTCCATGATTTGTCTTGCTTGGTCTAGTCATGTATTTCTGATGGGCACAAGGAGAAGACACAAATCAAAATGAACTGTTTGTACTACTGAAGTGCTCCAAGCATCATATGCAGATTCTACCTTTGTTATAGAAGAAAAATAGTTAATCAAAATTAATACACACAAGATTCTGTCTGAGTAGTCAGTCTTTCTACCTCTCTGTTAACAGAAAGGAGATATGTTTTAATATCTGTTTTTCTGTACAATTATTAACTTTTCAATTGTTCAGAGTTCAGCACATTTTAGAGAGGTGCAAGGGTATTTGACCTAGCTACCAGACACAGCATGAACTGCAACTATTATCAATAAATCAATCAGTCTTTAATTGGGGGCTAAATGATGCAATGAATAAAGTACCAGACGTAGAGTTAGGAAGAGTCATCTTCCCAACTTCAAATCTGGCCTCAGATACTTAGTAGCTATGTGACCTTGGGCAAGGCATTTATTTGTAAAATGAGCTAAAAATGGAAATGACAAGCCGTTCTAGTATCTTTGCTAAGAAAACCCTAATGGGGTCATGAAGAGTTGAACCCGATTGAAACTTGTGGGCAGCATTTATTGAAGACTTCCATGTGCTCAGCTGTGTGTTCTAGAGCAATAAGTACTCACCACCTAAGACCCTTTCAGGGCATTTCTGATGTAAAAAAATATTTTTGTAATAATACTAAAAAGTTATTTGACTATTTAGATGCCTTTTCCTTTTCTAACTACATATCTTTATAATGCCAGTTCTTTTTTTTTTTTTTTCATGGACTTCAAGTCAAACATATTACAACAGATGAAATGCAAGATCAGATATAGAAAACCAGTTATCTTCTATTATAATAGTAATTTTAAAAATTTGCAAAAATATGTAAAATAATGCTAGTCTCATTAAATTTTATTGTTTTGCAAAATATAGTTATTTTTCATTAAAATATGTTAACATGAAATAGGATTGTTATTGTTCTCTTAAGGGAATACATAAATATTTTAAAATTTTATCCATTTTGATTTCTAACACAATTATTATTGATAAATGTAGTCTACATAAGCAAAAGCTATGTGAGATATTTTATAATTATCAAGGGCATAAAGGGACTCTGAGATTTAAAAAAAAGAGAGAGATTAAACACTGCTGTCTCAGAATGAGGGAAAAAGCTTGAGGGAAGTTTTATTGGGTGCCAGACCCAGAACTAGATAGCACCTTAGAAATAACCTATTCCAAAGTCTTATTGTGCAAATGAGAAACTTGAGATTCAGAAAGAAATGACTTGTCCAAGTTCATATAGTATTAAGTAGCTGTGCAAAGATTCAAACCAAACTCTCTTGACCAAATCTATCATTCTCTCCACTGTGCCATCTTGCTTTCTAGGGTTCTGAAGTATTCTGCAAGAGTGTTAAGCATTCCATATTTTTGTAAAAAGGATTTTTAAAAATTGCCAGCATGTATTCATGAATACCTTTCATGAACAGTATTCACTATTTCTGAATTCAACTCCTTTCCTTCTACCCTTTTAATTTAATGTGCTTATTTTTAGGCTTAGCAGGATATTCATTCCCAAAAGTATTCAAAGACCTTTTCCAGAGAGATGGTTGATGGTAGAAACAGAAAGGTGGAGGCCTACACAATTAACCATTTGTAAAGTTGTACTCTGTTAAGACTTCTAAGAAGTTGAAGACTTTATAAGATTAAGAGATGAGTAAATGTAAAAAAAAAAAAAGTCCTTTCATATGTTAAAAAATTATTCTGTACTTTAGACACTGTTTGAAGTCTGAATATCTCAATTATACAGGATGAATGAGCTTTCCCCAGGACATTTAGCTTTAAAACCTCTGTTGCCAACTAATCATCTGCATAATATCCAAGAGAAATCTGGGAAGTATAACTTAACTGACTAGGTTTAGGAAAAAATAGACTCCCTTTCGGAAAAAAAAAAAAAAAAAAAAAAAAAAAAAAAAAAAAAAACACCTTTGAACCAGAGCATTGTAGAAAAGAAGAGCCTGTACCTCTCCTAAGTCTGACTTGAAGGTGACAAACCTCTAAGATATTAATAGAGGCTTCTGCCACTCCTAGGCTAATGGACATTGCTTTAATGGAAGGAATATCATGACAGTTCCCATGAAAAAAGCCAGAAGATGAAAATGGTAAGAACTGCCCACCAAAGAATGATCCCAGGAAATCCAGTAGAATGTCTCATCTACTAGAAATAACATGCCTTAAGAAAATCTGTAAGGGGCAGATAAAACACGTTCAGTGCAACCAGGAGGTACAAAGTGGAAATGAAGTAACTTCTATGTACAGAAAGAGACTGCTTCATGGCTGGGAACTCTAGCCATATTGAGGTAGCTTCTTAATGGGTATGTCTCCTCTCATTGGCTGTGCGTGTGACCTCATAGACCTTATTTAAGCTCTCTGGAGGAGGAAGTCGCTCTCTTTAACCTGATGTTCACCTGGGAGTAGCCGGGAAGTTCGAGGAAGGTTGTGAACACATGGGTCTCTCTTTGACTTGGTGTTCATCTGGGAGTCAACAAGAGGTCTGGGAATTAGGAGAGACTGGCAATGTAAAATGCAGAGTAGTACTAGGATACAAATGAAGTGAATGCCCAGGGTCAAGCATTTTACAAAGAACACTCTGGGACAGGCAGCCTTTGCAGAGCAGCCTATCTCCTGATTTAGTTTGGCAATAGTTCAGTGGCTAAGCACTGAATCTAGTTCAGCAGCAGCCTACCCTAGTGAGGAAATTTCACTTTATAACTATTATTCTTGCTATATAGCTTCTGAGTAAATTCTCTCCCCACACCATTCCATTCTCTATTCAACCAATGAAGTGATTTTATCCTAAACCATAGATTTTTATGCACATTCTCTCCCTTTCTCTCTCATTCCCCCCCCCCATCACTCCATAAACTCCAGTGGCCCTTTATCACCTCCAATTTTGTTAGCATATAACTGTGGGCAATAAGTTCTAAATACTTTTTGGTATTATTTTTTTGGGGGGGGGTTTCCTTTTTAATCAGATTAATAAAACTTTAGCTAATCTTTTCAAAGAATCACTTTCTAAAAATCAACCTTATGATTTTTTATTTCTAGTTTACATATTTCTTTTCTAATTTTAATATATCTTTTGTATTTATTTTATGCTTATTTGTTGGCTTTCTAGTTTTTTATAATTGTGAATTCTTATATTAAAGAACTTCTTGAGTCTAAAAGGTGTTTTTTAAGGGAAAGCAAACCACTGGGGCCTTGTGTATTATAATATTAATGGGATTAGTACACACAAAGTTACTCCTAAGATCCCTGGAAGTAATAGCATCTGACTTCTAGGGACCAAATGACCACTATTAGTGCTGGGAGAGCCCTGACAAAGTGTTAACACATGTAAAATAGAAATCCCTCAATATATACCTTCAACATTGCTGTCCTATTTTTTAAAATTATTTTTATACATTGATATAAATTGTATTTCATCTCTATTTACTCATCAATTTAACTTAAAAAAATTAAATGTGAGTTAGCAATATCATAGTATCAAGGTCTCTAAATTTGCTCTTTAACTTCCAAAAAAATCTAAAAATCCATATCTTAGAACATGCAGGAGAACTGTTAGGAATGACAATTGTAACAAGAACAACAAACACATTTCTCAGTGGCTTCCAACTCTCTGGGCCAGGATGGGAGAGGCACAATTAGCTATTTGAAAGAGATCTAAGTTGATTAAAGGTAAAAACAACTCAAAATGAATCAGAAGGAGGACTTGGGGAATATGATTTGGAGCTGAAAGCATTGCTTTCAGAATTCTGACAATCCTTCCGTATTCTGCCCTTATCAGATCTTATCTGTTGTATTGTGCTCAGGACACTGGGCATTGTGGCTTAAGAAGGGCACCCAGAGGAAAGAATCAGCAGAGGGAGAGGATCATTTGAAGATTAGTCAAAGGAACTGGAAACATTAAGTTTAGAAAAGAAAAGACTCAGAGGGGACACAAAAAGCATGTTCAAATATCTGAAGGGCTAACAGAAGCCTTGTTCTGTTTGAGACCTGAGGGCAGAACCAGGAGCAGGGGGTCAGAGATACAACAAGCAAATTACCACCAGGGAAAACTTACTAAGAAATAGAATGGTCTGAAAGTGGAATGGGTGATAGGCTTCCTTCATTAGGGGTCTTTGAGCAGAAACCATCAGACATGGTTTTTGGGGGGAGAATGAATGGTAGGAGAGATTCCTTTAGTGTATATGTCAGACAAAATTTTGACTGAAGTCCTTTTCAATTCTAAAGCCTGTGATTTTTCCTAGCCCCTCAATAACCATTTTTAAAGTTCTTAGAATTCACAAAAATGAATTGTCTATTCTGGGGAACCTTGAGAGCTGAGGCAAGGCAATTTGGGAATTGAGGAACTTCTAGTATCCTGAAGGGCAGCTAGGTGGTACAGTGGACAGAGTGCTAGGCCTAGAGTCAGGAAGATCAAATCCACTTACTAGCTGTGCAACCCTGGGAAAATTACTTAAACCCATTTGCCTCAGTTTTCTCATCTGTAAAATGAATTGGAGAAGGAAATAACAAACCATTCTAGTATCTTTGCCAAGAAAAGCTCATATAGGATCACAACTTTTATCCATTTCTTTCCTATCCCAAGATAAGTGGACTGATAACCTACTGTGGCACCCTCAGGACCTAAGGTTAGTATACTTGATACTCTAAAACTACATAATAGGAAGTCCATTTCAGACAGCTCTCATTCAGTATGTTTTTAAATGGGGCCTTTCTGAAATGGGCCACAGCTGCCCTCATTCTATGCCATGAGTCCTAGATGTTCTGTCTAAATTTGCTGCTGCCCCAGATTTTGTAACTCTGATAGATAAGACTGTCTCTCCTCCTGCCAAGGTGTCTGGATCATACACATCTATCTGTCAGGCTACGATCTACTTTGCTTCTCGATCACTTGAAGGAAGGAAGGGAATAAGCATTATTTATATAGCTCATACTATGCCAACACTATGCTAAATGATCTGACAAATATTACCTCATTTAATCCTCACATGCCTGTGAGGTAAGTGCTATCATTATCTCCACCTTATAGTTAAGGAAACTGAGGCAGACAGAAAATAACTTGTCCAGAGTCATATAGCTAGTAAGTATAATGCCTAATTTAAACTCAGATCTCCCTGACTCCAAGACTAGAACTCTATCCATTGTACCACTAGCTGTTTCTATTTCAGGGCTCAGTATGGGGCATATTATCTACTTAATAGGTGGTACCACCAAAAGCCAGACCTTAACCAAAGAACAAATGAGACTGGTTTAGGGGTTATAAGTCAGCCTAAAAAGGGCTGGGCCTCAAGAGAGTTGTTCAAGACCAACATTCTCTTTTGCTCAGAGAGTGAGTGGGAAGAACAAGAAGAGAAAAGAAAGAAAATAGCAAAAGGACCTCTCATGACTGATGCTCCCCACCCATGACCTGGAAATCCTGCCCCTCATTGACACTTGCATAATAGTGCCAATGATCTTTTCTACCTGGGTTATTTGAACAAGCTTCTAAGAAGAGCTTGGGCTGGAAATTTGACAATTTCTAGGGGTCGCCAGCTATAAATTTTGTAGAAATAGTACAGTTACTTTATAGGCAAATGCCTGGTTGCTTTCTGAACTGCATTCTGGAAAGTAGAATTAAGAAGTACTCTCAGAAGTCATTTAGAACCAATCTTCTTTTCAGTGCAAGAATTTGCCCTTTGATAGCCAATTGAGATGATCGTCCAGCTTAGATGCCATCTAAGCTCAGATGTACATAGTTGGAGATAAATCCTCCCATACCTGTTTAATTTTTTTTGGGGGGTAGGCACTTGGGATTAAGTGACTTGCTTAGGGTCACACAGCAAGTCAGTATTATATGTCTGAGGTTGTGTTTGAACTCAGGTCCTTCTGATTCCAGGGCTGGTGCTCTATCTATTGCATCATTTAGTGTCATCCCTTCTCACAGCCTTTTATGCCTCTCTTAATGCACTTTCACATTTTATTTTGCATCGTAAATATTTGTGTACATATTTCATTTTTCCTCATTTATATGAAGGTCATATAAACTTCATGATATCCAGGTCTCTTCCTCCCTCCCTTCCTTCTTTCCCTCCCTTCTTCCTTGCATCCCTCTCTCCTTCCTTTCCTCCTTCTGCCCTTCCTTTTTCTCTCCTCTTCCTCCCTCCCTCCTCTCTTCCTTCCTTCCCTTCCTTGCTTCCTTCCTCCCCTCCCTTCTTCCTTGCTTCCTTCTTTCTTTCCCCTCTATTGCCTTGAATAATATATTGATCATTCAATAAAAATTTGCTGAATGGATGATTTTGCCTCTACTTTCAGTGATGGAGATCTCATTATCTATCAAACCAGCCCGTTGCATTGTCATATAGTTCTAATTCTAAGAAAGCAGTCTAGATCTGGTTGTTTTTACTTTCTACTCCCTTGTTCCCTCCCTCCCCCTTGCTCTCATCTCTCAGATAGCTCATAAAAGTAAAACAAGAGTGCAGTGTATTTAACATATTCTTCTAAGGAGGTGCTAAAAGACATTTTGACCATAGTCCTTTTACTAGCTACTCCCCTCTAACCTGGGTTATTGCACACCTGAGACTCTTAGTGCTTAAAACCATCCAAGAAAATATTTGAACTTTGCTGCAGAGGCCTTCATAGATTTAGAGGCCTGAGAGAGAGGGATTTTGCATAACCACAGCAACTACCTACCTCTCTCTGCTCTCTTTGAAGACACAGTTCTTCAGTTTCTTCCATCAATTTGTCTGCCAGAGCAAGCACAGGTACATATGATAAAAATATACACACTCTTAAACAAAAGTGGGATAATAATGGTGTACAGGGATGGACCCAGAGGCAAACACAGGATTACATGATCTAGAGTTGGAGAAAACTTCTAAATCTTAATGTTCATTCTAACTAGAGGGCTAACCAAATCCCTTAAACAGCCCACCAGACCTGGGCCTTGAGCATGTTCTCCTGATTTGTTCCTTATTTTCTCTATTTTGATCTAGGGAGGGAGAGCAGAGAATAGATCTAGCCACCATCCTTGCAGGTCAAAAATAGGGTATAAGCCTGATGAACCATTGAGGAAGGACCAATCATTTAGATCTTACTTTTTTTTCTCTGTGTAAAAATAAGTGCTTTTAAGGTTCAAAAAGTGCTTTGCATAGCATCAATTCACTTGATCCTGATGAAAACCATCTGAGGTAGGTACTATTATTATCCTTATTTTACAGATGAGGAAACTGAGGCACATAAAAACCTTAGCTCAGGCTAACACAGATAAAGATAACTTGTTGGAAAGACATGAGGCTCTAGAACCATTTGATGATAAACTCAAATAGCCTTACTTTGAAACTGTGGCGCAAAGCATGTTCAGGCAAGGGTGGGAATGGGGTAGCTTTCCCTATCTGTGTTTTGAGACAAGTGGAAAATCATCTTTTTGTTGTAGATTAAAGATAGTATCTGAGTATACTTGAAAGTGCTCAAAGTTAAGACTAGTTTTTGGGTTTTCCTTGCCCATGTAGCCCATATTGTTATTATAGTTTGTTGTCACTGTTACACCAAATACACATCCACTATGATCATAACTTGTGCAGTTACAGCAAACAGTCCAGTTCCAAACCATCACATAAATCAAAGCATCACCTAAATACTCTTGCTTCTCCTTAGCCAATTGCAGACCCTGGGTCTCTAGACTCTTTATCATGGCTTCTCCCAGCTGGGCATTCTTCCAAGTCCTGGGGAAAGAGAGCAGATGGGAAGAGAGAGGAGAAAGAGAAACAAGTCCAAGACTATTTTCTAAAAAAAAAAAAAAAAAAAAAAAAAAAAAAAGACCTGTTTTTTGCATATGTCCACCTTATTTCTTTCAGAATGTCATCTTGCTAATGCTAATATCTTCTGCATATTTCACCTAGTACCCAGAATTGGGATGTGAGTCCATCAAGGTAACTGATGGTAAATCTATGGCATTGTGTTCCCAGTATAAGCAATACATAAATATAGAAAACTGTACTAAGGCTTTTAGACACTGTGGTTAAGAGATTCTTTTTCAAGCTGACCTTGGTCTGAGTAGTGAGGAATTAGGACTGGGAGATTTAAATGAAGATAGACTTGGAAGTTTGCAAATTCTTCTCAATCTAAGGATGCCAGAGAGGAGGGGGCTATGTTGGAACTGGAGTATAACATGACTTGGAGCATTTGACTGACTGAGAAAGCACTAACCCTAGTTCTTCCTAGGTTCAATCTCAAACACAAATGAAAACCATCTGAGGTAGGTACTATTATTATCCTTTTTTTACAGATGAGGAAACAGGCACATAAAAACCCTAGCTCAGGCTAACACAGATAAAGATAACTTGTTGGAAACCTTGACATGAGACTCTAGAACCATTCAATGATAAACTCAAATAGCCTTACTTTGAAACTGTCTTAAGGTGCTGAATATAAAAATAAGGCTTAGTGTCTAGTTAGCAAAATAATTAGTATTTTATGCTGCCAAATGGGATGTACCAGCAGACTGTTTTTCACCCCTCCCCCTCAAATGTTCCATGCTCCCATGATATCTGCCTTTCTCTTCTAAATAGCACTCTTCTAGCAGTGACCTTGAATTTGTATGTTAGGATCTCTCTCTTCCCTACCTTCATGAAGCCATCTTTTATGCCATTTATTCCAAGAATCATTTGTGATCATGGCCAGGGGCAAAAAAAAATAATAAAGTTCTAATTATGGTTCTATTCATCCATGGGGACAGAAGGCAGCTGGATCAGGTGTGTCAAATGCTGGTATCTAGAGTCTTTGAAGATCTGTGGCTTCTGGAATTTCTCTGAATGGCAAAAGAGGATAATTCTCTGTTTCCTCTTATGCCACTGACTTTTCCAGTCTCCTCCTCTCCCTGAGAAGCTTTTTTTAATCTCTCCCTTACTGCCTCCACCTTCATCCATAGCACCCCACCTCTCCAACTTCCTGTAGGTTCGAGGACCACTTGGTGGAGTTAGGAGTGGTAAGGAGGGCAGGCTGGGCAGTGACCCTGTGAGCAGATCCCAGCTTCTCCTCCACAAGGCCTTCTGCTTTCCCTCCCCCAAAGTTGCCCATCTGGACACTCTCTTCCTCCATTGTCCCAGACACTTACACTTTGCCAGACTCTCGTAACATCTCCAGCCATTGGATCTGTTCAAACTCTGATTCTGCAGCAAGCACAATATTACCCTGAGGGAAAAACAAAGCAAGGACAGAAGGAGACACTGAGTTTGGCTCATATGGGTCAGTGCACATCATAAGTACTCAGCATCATTGTCTCCGTTAGCTCTCCTTTGTTCTATATTGGTGTGGAAAGTTAAGGTCATTGCATTCAACAGGGACAGTAACCAAATAGTTACACAGTGAGTACTCTTTTAACAGAAGGGTCTGTTTCTGCTTGGTCTATGCTTTCTCAAAGTGCCTCAAATCCTTGTAAACACACCTTTTTTTAAATGGAAGTTTTTTATTTTCAAAACATATGCAAGGGTAATTTTTCGACACTGATCCTTGAAAAATCTTGTGTTCCAATTTTTCCCTTCCGCCCATTCCTTCCCTTAGATGGCATGTAATCCAATATATGTTAAACATGATAAAAATATACATAAATCCAATATAGGCATATATGTTTACACAATTATCTTGCTGCACAAGAAAAATCCAATCAAAAAGTTAAAAAAATGAGAAAGAAAATAAAATTCAAGCAAACATAAAAAATGAAAAAAGAATGAAAATACTATGTTGTGATACATCCTCAGTTCCCTCCTCTCTGGATATAGATAGCTCTCATTCATCACAAGATCATTGGAACTGTAAACACACCTTTTAAAACCTAACACTACTCCACTATCCACAACAGCCTCAATGGTGTTTACATAGGCAGAGAACAACACATTTTCTTTTTCCTATCTGATTTCCTCTTAGAGATAAATATGTGCAATAAACACTTTTGATCCTCACCCACATTCCTCCACAGCTTTCAAAATACAAGAAATATTGGTAATGTTGTCTGTTCCCAAGATGGGTCACTGACCCATCTTATTTGGTATCCCAAAAAAGAAAGAGAATGAGAGGGTCATAGCCCTTCCTTAATCCACCAGTAGTCCTCAGCTAATTATTACATAGAAAATTGATGGACCACAAATCCTGTGGGTACCTTTTGAGAACAGATAGAGGCCAATGGCATTGCCTGAGTTATCCCTGAACTGTGGATCTGAAGAGTGTCACAGGGGGAACTGGTCCTAGATATTTACTAGACAGGAAAGCCAAGGAAGTGGAAGCTTTACTCACGTGGAAGTCTTGATGAGAAATCTTCATCGCATAGGGCATGTTGGGTTCTTCTTTGGCTTCCACGAGACAGCCCCCCAGAGGTATGACACCCTGAGGAACAACCAGAATATATTATCCACCTCAGCCCCAGAATCAGACTGATTGGGGTATTCTATTGAAACATAGTAGTTCCAAAGTAATTCTAATAGACTTTGGATAGAAAATGCTATCTTACATCCAGAAAAAGAACTATGGAGTTCTTTATTTATTTACTTTTATTTCTTTTTTTTTTTTTAGTGAAATTTTACATTTCATTACTTATTTACATTCAATCAATACTGATTGAATGTAAGTCAACACATGCTATGTTTGATTCTTTTTTCTGTTATTTTTTTTCCTCTCCCATGGTTTTTCCCTTTTGCTTTGATTTTTCTCCCCAACATAATTCATAAAACAATGTGTATTAAAAATAAATAAATTTGATAAAAGAAATGTGTAGTAGTACCCTGCCCTGAGGACTCCAGACTAGAAAACAGATAGAGGGGCCTTTGGGCACAGGATTGAGGTTACTGAAATTGAAAAGGGGGGCCTGAGGAAGAAGTTTAATATACCCTATGACAGCCCCCTGCTCAAATTCCCTATCTTAGGAGGATTTGGCTGCCCACATTATTCCTTAGGTAAGACAGATAGCATTTCTCAGAGGTTTCATTATTTCTCAATCTCAAACTCCTTCAATTACAAGATCCTACCCATAACCAAATTCACTTTACCCAATACAAAACAAAGACACTTGATCTGTTGAAGGCTATTAGTATTGCAAAGGTATTGCTGTGAAAACCCAGGAAATAGGCTCTTTACTGCTTTCCTACTAAATCATTTTTCTTCTCACTCTAAGCCCCCAATTTCACCCCGGCTCTAAGCATGAAATGCTGATGGCCTCACCTTAGGATGGATGTTGAAATACTTATTGCTTTCGAAGCTTTTCTTTTCATTTTCAGAGTAGTAAAGCAGAAAGCTCTCTTTGATGATGAAAAACCTGAAGTGGAGAGCAGGAAGGAGAGTGCAAGGTGAAGGAAAGAGAATCAAGAAAATAATTTGAGTGCAAAACAATGTGTAGGATTGATGCTACAGTGAATTATGGAGATGTTCCATTAACACCATATACCATCTTAGCCCTCAGTAGAAATCACTTCATAAATTTTGGACTGCATTGGACCCCCAAGCACCATGTATTCAAGTACTAGTAGGTTATTAATATTTCGTCCCCTAAAAGACAGCCTAGAACTTTTGAGAATCTTAAAATCATGGTTGAAGAAGAAAAATGATAAGCTGGAAATTATCCAGTAGAGGGAAACCAAGATAGCAAAAAACCCCTTCAGTCCATGTCACATGAGGACCAACTGAAAGAAATGGGAATTTTTGGCCTGGAGAAAAAATTAATTAGGGGACATGCTATCTTCAAATACTTAAGGATATCATGTGCAGAAGGGTTTCACTTTGTTCTGTTTGGTTCCACAGGATAAAAGCCTAGAGCAATGGACAGAAATGGAAATGAGGCAGATATTTTCACTGCTCATATGAAATCTGTTGAAAAGTATGCTTTATTTGTGCATGTGGGATCATTCTATGTAATTTATTTAACTATTTAATTAAATTTCATTTCTTTGTTTTGAACAAATGCCTTCTCTGAATTGCTAAAATAAACAGACTTTTTCTTTATAACATGACTAATATGGAAATATGTTTTGCATGACTGCACACATATAACATTTATCAAATTGCTTGCCTTCTCAGTGATGGAGGAAAGAGAGGTTAAGAAAAAATTTGGAACTTGAAATTGTAAAAAAAGAACTTTAAAAATTATTTTTAGGTATAATTGGGAAAAATATTAACATTTTTTAAAAGTTAAGGAATTAAAAAAAAAAACAGAAAAAGGAAAATCATATGTGATACCAAAAATCTATTTATATTCAGATTGGTCATCCTTTTATGTACATAATAAATTCAATATATAACTTCTAAAAAATTCATTACTAAAAAAAAAAAGTAAACACACTGTTGGGAGTTCATGAGTGGCAATTTTGAACTGATCCACATAATGTCTCAAACCTAGATTGGCTTTTCCAGGCTATACTTCAGTTCTCCTTTATGTCCTCATTCATATCTATCACCAACAACATTTATTTATCACACATCTACTATGTGCAGGGCATTGTGCTAGAAAGTGTGGGCAATACATGAATAAAATGAGAGAATTCTTGCTCTTCAGGCACTTGCAATCTAATAAGAGAGTCAATGTAGAGACTAACAAAAAGATAAGTAATATAATAAAACAGGAATAGAAAATTTCCTTCCTTTTTGTTTTTTCTTCTAGTTTGCAAGAATCAGACAGGTTGGTTGAATACAGAATATACTACAAAGTACATGGTGGTGATAGGGAAAAGAAAAACCAAAACCCAAAACACTTCATTTTCCTAAAATCTGTAGGCCAAAGGTATATGGCAGAAAGAACCAAGCAGGAATGATTAGGAGATAAAGGGCTCCTGGGTTTGGGAAAGAAGTCAATAGAGGAACCATGAGGACAGAGAAGGAAAAAACTTCCTGGGCCAAGAGAAGATAAGAGCAGACTTGTGGAACCAGAGGATTACAATTGGCAGCAATAACAGGTGGCAGCTGCAGAGACATCGGAGAGACAGATAGCAGCTGTGGAAACAGCAGTCACCTGAAACAGGTGAAATGGCTGACAGACATGTATCCAGAATCTATATATGCCATAAGTATACTGTAGGAAGATTAATGAGAGTCAACCTTGAACTGCTAGGGTTTGTTCTTGTTAATGGATTTGAGTCCAAGGATCATTTATCTCCTTATGTGTTTTATAAAAAATGTTTATGTTAAAAATGCTTATAAATGTTTGCCTTGGTTAATAGCAAACATTTGAATTGATTGAACCATTCTAGAAATAAACTAGATTATGTTAATTTTTGCCTAAAGAGATTATGAGTAGGGGCTCAAGCTAATGAAATGAATTATTAGGAATGTTCCAAATACAGAACCCAGTCTTGACTGGCAAGGGTATAGGGGGTTGGGATCCCCATTTGACACTCAGGTTATATTTGTAATCTAAGATGGCATATGAGAAGGGCCAGGCAGAAAAGGGACCTATCTCTGAGGACTGGAGTGACTGGTAAAAGAAGGACTTATGGAGGAGTTGAACTTGAGCTTGGAAGTATTTAAATAGTTGTGGAGAGAAAGGGAGAGGGAGAAGGAGGAGGAGAAGAAGAAGGAGAAGGAGAGGGAGAGAAGGAGAGAGAGAGAGGGGGAGAGGGACAGAGGGAGAGGGAAAGGGACAAAGAGAATGTGTGTCTTCTTTATTTTTCGCCCCAAGAGATATGAAAAACTCAAAGATGAATATTTTTTCCTGTACAGGACTTGTCCCAGGGATGGCCATGGGATTAGTATGATACAGTGAGCCAGACTCAGAGGTAGAAGAACTGCATTTGAATCCTAATTTTGACAAATTAGCTATGTGACCATGGATAAATTTCTTTATTTCTCAGGCACAGTTTTTTCATCAATAAAATGGAGGCAATCATATTGGCATGGGCTCCATTAGAGTCACAAGTTTCTACTCAGGCATCTGTTGCTCATTCAGTCAGATGCAGGAAGTGTGCTGAGAGTTTCAGAGCCTGGAGCCCCAGCAAAAGCTTGTTAGTTCCAAATAATGATTAAAGGGTTACCTTGCTTTTGGAGAAAATCCTTGTCTTACAAATATCAGACAAACTCTTCAGATCAGAGTTCCCTGATGTTCCTTGGTTGCTTTTAAGGTAGTAAAACTCCAATGAATGTGGATTCAAGCATAGTATTTTCACTTTTTATTGGTGGTTATTGTTTGCTTTTTTTTTTTTTCCCTTTTGAGCTGATTTTTTTTTTTTTTTTGCATAGTATGACAAATATGGAAATATGTTTAGAAGAACTACACATGTTTAACTTATATTTTGGGAAGGGGAGAGGAAGGGAGAAAAATTTGTTACATAAGATTTTGCAAAGGTGAATGTTGAAAACTACCTCTGTATGTATTTGGAAAATAAAGTATTATTAAAATCGTTAATAAAAAAAGATAAAGCTCCTTCCTCAGAGAAATTAGTCTGGGTGTCTTAGTAATTTTTAATCTATCAAACCTGCTCTCCCATTGTAATAGTCTCATAGGGTTGTGAGGAAATACCTTTTAAAATATTACAATTTTTAAAATAACATTATCATTGTAAAGGCCACTGATTTTTCCTTGGATAAGGAATAATACGAATGCTTATTGTTCAAAGAAACTATCCTAGCTAAAAAATGTTCTGTGGACAAAGTACCCATGTTTTTGCTTAAAATAATATAAAATCAATCCTGAGATTGATATTTCACATCCCAATTTTCTGATTGGCTTCAATTTCTGGAATGGATGCCATTATATTTGCAATTCCCCAAATTCATTTTAACAAGCATTTATTAATTTCCTATTAGGTGGGAGACACTGAGCTAGGTGTTGGGAATATAGCAAAAACAAAATACATGATAGTCCTTCACTCCTCAGTATCTTTGCACTGACTGAACTGTCCTCTTCCCCACCCCCACTTTCAGGCCTGGAATGAATTTCCTCTTTATCCCCATTGGCCTCCTCAGCTTTTTTTTTTCTTTTTTCTTTTTTAAATTTTATTTATAATTTTTTGACGTATCTATGCATGAGTAATTTTTTTAAATAACATTATCCCTTGTATTCATTTTTCCAAATTATCCCCTCCTTCCCTCTACTCCCTCCCCTTGATGACAGGCAATCCCATACATTTTACATGTGTTACAATATAACCTAGATACAATATATGTGTGTAAATACCATTTTCTTGTTGCACATTAAGTATTAGATTCTGAAGGTATAAGTAACCTGGGTAGATAGACAGTAGTGCTAATATTTTACATTCACTTCCCAGTGTTCCTTCTCTGGGTGTAGTTGTTTCTGTCCATCATTGATCAACTGGAAGTTCCTCAGCTTTTTTCAAAACTCAGCTAAATTCCCTCGTTCTACAAGAAATTTTTTTCCCCGCTTCTTTCCCTCCTTCCCTTTATTGCATTTCCTCTGAGATTACCTTCTTATATGCACTGAATTGTTTAAATGTTGTCCTCCCTTATCAGAGTATGAACTCCTTGAAGAGAGGGAGAGAGAGAAAAAAAGGGAAAGGGGGAAAAAGGGAGAGGGGGGAGAACAGGTGAAAGGGGGGAGAAAGGAAGAGGGGAAGCGGGGAGAGAAAGTGTGTATTCTGTCCTTGTATCCTCACCCCCAGAGCTCAGCTCAGTGCCTGGAATATAGTAACCAACATATCAATGCTTGTTAACTGATTGAATTTTAGGGGGTTAAAGCACCCAGGTGGACATAGCTTTTCTGTTGTCTAGGTCATTCCACTGCCCTCAGAGTGAATAAATATACCTTTGAGATAACATAATGCTAGCTATTATTATTTTCATGTAGAAACAAGGGGGGCTGAACCAGTATAGTATCAAGAGTCAATAATAATAAACATCTGTTAAGGGCCCACTATGTGTCAGATACTGTGCTAAATGCTAGGGATACATAGAAAGGTAAAGCACAGTTATTCCTGCACTCAAGAAACCCATAGCCTGCAAAGAATTATGTACAAACAAGGTATGTATATAGGATAATTTACTAAGGAAGAATGTTAGGATTCAGAGGAATCAGACAAGGCTTCCTATAGAAGGGGGAGTTTAGTTGGGACTTGAAATAAATCAGGAGGTAGAGATAAGGCAGGAGAAAATTCCCAGTATGGGGAATAGCCAGGGAAAATGCCCAGATTTGGGAGTATCTTGTTTGGGGAACAGCAAGGAGGTCTTGATCAAAGAGCATGTGAGGAGTATATGTTGTAAGAAAACTGGAAAGATGATAAGGGGTAATTTTTGAAGGGCTTTGGATGTCAAGGATTTTATATTTAATCACAGAGGTAATAGGAAGCTATTGGGATTTATTCAATAAGGGGTTAACAGTCAGATTTGCATTTTAGGAAGATCAGTTTGGTCACTGAATACAGGGTAGACTAGAACAAGGAAAGACTTTGGCAGGGATACTAACCCTTAGGCCACCTAGCTGCCTCCTATTTCTATTAATGACTAATTATTATTAGTATTATTGTTGTTGAGTCATTTTTTAAGTCATGCCTGTGACCCCATTTTGGAGTCATTCTTGGCAAAGATGCTAGAGTGGTTTCCATTTCCTTTTCCAGATGAGGAATCTGAGGCAAACAAGGTTAAGTTATTTGCTCAGGGTTACACATCTATTAACTATCTGAAGCTAGATTTGAATTCATGAAGATGCGTTTTCCTGATTACAAGCTGGATGCTCTATCAACTGCACCACCTAGCTGCCCATTATTAGTATCAGCCATCATATTAGTATTGTTATGTTCATGAACAAATCAAATTTCTAAGCAATGTTTATTGAGGCTGGGGGGAGGGGAAGGGGAGGAAGGAAGACTGCAGTTTAGAAGGTGAAAGGAAAAACAAAATCCAGTGGCTTCAGAAAATTTTAAGATTATATCCTAAGAAGGGGCCAAGGAATTTATAAGAAGATCCAGGTCCTGTATGTGTCAAAATGTTTGTGGCAGCCCTTTTTGTAGTGGCTAGAAACTGGAAGATGAATGGATGTCCATCAATTGGAGAATGGTTGGGTAAATTATGGTATATGAATGTTATGGAATATTATTGCTCTGTAAGAAATGACCAGCAGGAGGAATACAGAGAGGCTTGGAGAGACTTACATGAACTGATGCTGAGTGAAATGAGCAGAACTAGGAGATCATTATACACTTCAACAACAACACTGTATGAGGATGTATTCTGATGGAAGTGGATATCTAATCCAATTCCAATTGATCAATGGACAGAATCAGCTACACCCAGAAAAGGAACACTGGGAAATGAGTGTAAACTGTGAGCATTTTTTGTTTTTCTCCCCAGATTATTTTTACCTTCTGAATCTAATTCTTCCTATTATAAAACAACAACAAAATTCGGTTCTGCACATATATATTGCACCTAGGATATACTATAATATATTTAATATGTATGGGAATGCCTGCTATCTAGAGGAGGGGGTGGAGGGAGGGAAGGGAAAAGTCAGAACAGGAGTGCAAAAGATAATGTAAAAATTTACCCATGCATATGTTCTGTCAATAAAAAGTTACAATTAAAAAAAAGAAGAAGAAGAAGATCCAGATCCTTCCTATATAGTCCTTTGAAAAAATTCAATATTGCAGTTTTGCAACTGGAGAAAGGTCATTTAAATCTTAGAGCTGGAATCAGAATTTCTGGGACGAAAAGTCTTTCTTCCCCTACCTCTCTGTTTCTCCCTATAACAGATTTCAACTCATCTTTTTCCTTGGGGAAGAGGGCTTTTCATTCACATACTACTTCAGCTTATTAACAGACCCTTTCTGTGCATCCTCTGTCATCTGTTCTACAGAAGTCTACTGCTCCCATCTCCGAGGAGATTCTGGGAAGAGGCTTCAGGAACCTGAGGGGAATGCAGAATCAGAGACTTCTGGGAACTGCTTACTCATGAATGCTTTGCAGCTGGCCCAGCCTCAGTCAGTCTGCTGACTCACTGATTTGGGCAGGAGCAGATCCAAAGCTCTGCCTGGGGTTTCTTTACCAGACCACACCCACCTCTCCTGCTGTTCACAACTGCATTAACAGACCTGGAAGGGATCTTAGAGGTCATTGAGTCCAAGCCTTTCATTTTATAGATGAGGAAACTGAGGTCCAAAGAAGTTGTAATACATGTAAATCAAGTAGAAAAGGAAGTAAAAATGGGAATTTGAACTCAAGTCCTCTGAATCCCAAATGCAGTAGTAGTTTTTCCACTAAACATTCTGTCCCTTCCTTTACAAGGGGTTTTTATAAATTATGCAAATATAAATTCACTATATTTTAAATTCCCAGCATTTCCTCCAACCTTCCCACTATTTCAGAAATAGTCTCTTACCTTTCTATGAATTGCAAAAGAAACTAATCCCTCAGCAGTTTGCCCTCTCCCAGTTCCCACAAATGCCCACCTGCTTAGACAGTGATGGAAGAACTTTCTGTCTGTCTCTCAGTCTTTCTGTCTTTCCCTCTGTGTCTGTCTCTATCTCTATTTTTGTCTCTCTTTCTCTATCTCTGTTTCTCTTTTTGCTGTTTTTAGGAGAAGGAATTTAACTCAATGAATGTCCAATCACCTTTTCACTTTTTCCGAATGATGGGGGGGGCCCTGAAATTGTCCTCTGACTTTGGCAGGGAAGCCATGGGGGAACTGTTGAGAAACTCTTCTCTAGGGGAGGCCTACCTCAGGGAATCAAGATAAAGTGGCTTCATTCTGTTTTCTTGGTAGGACTAGCTATACTCTCTATTGAGTTGAAAATTAGTCCAGGACCACAACTACTTAGCTCAAACTTAAGTGGTCTAATTCTATTGGAAATCTGGGCGTGGGGGCAATAACAACATTGAAGGAATTTCATTCAATTGATCTCTTATAAAAAAGGGCAATTTTAAAATCATTTGCAGAGGCCTAAAGCAGGACCATGCCTTGTCAAGGAACCTCTCTCTCCTTGGCACAGCTGCCTGTCAGGACGCCTGACCACTGTGAAGACATTCTCTTCTCAGTATTAACACCTTCTCTTTATCTCTGTGCCAGAATTGACTTCTCAGTGCCAATAAAATTTCCCTTTTGCCATCCAAACTTTCAGATTTGTGAATCCTTTCACATTGAACCTGCACCAACCTGAAGGGGATTCTCACACCTCAACTCTCTGCACTGCTTGCTACTAACCACATCATTTGGTTCCCTAACTGGATCACTAACATATCCTCAGGAGCCAAGGAAGAACAGGGCCAGGCCAGAAGCAGTTCCAGAAAAGAGGACTAACTAAGGCTCCAAAGAGGAACTCAGCCCACCAGGTCCATCCAGTCCCATTAGTTATTTATGTTTTCCCTTGACATACCAGAGTACTGAACCTTTTAAAGACAAGTGCTCTGTCAAGAGGGCATCGATTGTTCTAATGATGCCACTTGTGGCAATTGTCATGTGGTCACTAATTAACTAAGGCCTCCTATGGGGAAGGAGGGAAGGAAGGGAGTAAGCCACTCTACTTTACCAAATGGGAGGCAGGATGTTTTATCTCCAGTCTGTCTGGCAATGCTTGGAAGATTTTTATTTTCTTTCCAAATCCCAGAGGATTGTATTTGTAAATTAGAAACTTTCACTCTTCTCTACTCTCCCAAAATTTAGCTTGATGGGATGCTGATGTCCATGTGGTGGGATGATTCCCTAGAAGAGTTCAAATCCTGGGGTTTATCTGTGCTGGGGCCCCTCTCTCCTGCCTGACATAATGCTGGTGAAATCATAAAGCATCATAGTGCAGTAGGAAGAACATGAACAAGATTTACAGTTTGTGGATTTGAATCCCAGCTCTGCCACCTGTGATCTTAGGCAAATCACTTCACCAGCTCTCAGTTTCCTCATCTGAAAAATGAAGGAATTTCCTGTTCCAATCCTAAATTGGTGGATTTTATATTATCAGAGGATAGTTGAGATTATTGGAACCTAGAGGGTAAACATGACTAAGGTCAAAAGGCTGAAGCTTTATAAAGGAGGAAGTATCACCAGGACTATAAGCAGCATGAAAAAATAATTTTTGGAGGGAGAGGGGATGAGATTTTTTTCCTTGTTAACTATGCCAGATGTCCTGGAAAATGCCTCCCTTTTTACTATATTCTAAGCATAGCTTTTGCCTCTGAAAGTCAGAGGAAATTTCTACCCCCCAAAGTAGTTAGGTGGATAGCTTGCAAGGGTTGGGGTCAGGAAAACCTTGGTTGAAATCTGTCTCAGACACTTAGCAGCTATGTGACCTTGGGCAAGTCACTATTTGCCTCAGTTTTCCTATAGAAGACCATTCCAGTATCTTTGCCAAGAAATCCCAAATGGGGTCATGAAGAGTCAGACTCTAACTAAACAACAGCAACAAAAACACCCTTAATTTTTGCATTCAAATGTCAATAAGAAGGCCTTTTAACCCCAGGGAAAGCCAGTGATCAGGTGAAAATTCACCCCACTAATCCAGTTTAGATATGGTCAATAAAAAGACTGCCTCCAGGGATTAAAAGGGTTACTTCATTTTAATCGCCACAGGACTTTTCCCTAGCCCCATATCTAGCTTTCCAAAGATTTCTCGTCAGACCCTCCTTCTGAGTCAAGGTGGGAGGAAGTAGTCTAATCTCAGGTTTATATATTACTCCATCCCAAGCCTTTTAAAACCATTATTTTCAAAAGCAGATTCTTTCAACTATTGCAGTTTGTTAATCCTTTGCCTTTTTGAAAGACTGAGGTAAATTCCCAATTTGGGGGCATTTGGGAGGAGAGTAAAGATCGAAACGTCCAGTTTAGAGCTGAAACTAGGGACCTAAATTTCCTCCTCATGCTGGTCTGGAGACCACCATCACCATCCCCTCTCTTTTCTCTCTGTTCAGATCCTCTATTAATTCATGGCCCTGAGGGGTTTGGAGGGTGAACATAGGCCCCAGGAGAGGGCAAGGCATTGGAGCACTGGGCTAATGGAATTCCGGGGAAGGGCCAAACTACCATCTCTCCCGAAGGACTGGATCTGCTTGACTCTCCCTCTTTTAAAGTCTGACTGTATACTACCTCTCAACCAACTAAATTTGCCCTAGCTGCTGCCAGGATTCTAGCTATCCAGGCTGTCCCTCACAAATATGGACTGAGCCTGGCGTATTGGTGCCCGGTGGGGTTTATGAAAACAGTGAAATCCAGAAGTAGTTTACTTTTTTTTCTAGCTCCTCAAAGAAATGAGGGAATCTCTTTCCATCTCCTCCAAGCAGACTGCTGTTAGCTCAAACCTTCTGTATGGGGTGACCCCAATTCACAGCTAAATAAATGTCTGCATTTGGACCACTCCTTGGATCAAAGTATCAATTCCCTTACACCCTCTAAACAGAAAGCTAATAGTCTTTTCATTCTAGTAACTTAGAGCATTTGGGGACAAAAATTTCCAAATGCTGAAACCAATTTTCAGATGGGGCAAATGAGGACTGCATAAAGGTGAGGTCAAGGTCATATAACAAGCAAACTTATTTCAGTTTGAAATAAGTCAAGTATCTTGACTCCTAGTTTATTGTCTAACCAAGGAAAGCTTTCCTCAAAACCAAGAGCCATTTCCTCCCTTCCCTTCTCTTCCTCTCCTCTCACTTGCCCTCCACCACTGAGAAAACAAGCTTTCTCTCCTCCCTCCATTATTCTCACTCCACCTGAAGCCCCAAGCATCCCGAGAACTCACCTTCTGGACCACTTGGCTGACTGCCTCCCAAAGGGTCTCTTCCAGAGCACGCCATACAGCTGCACTTTGGTGCTGATGTCCAGGGCATCGGCTTCTGCCTGTTCCATGGAAGGGGAGGGAGAAACTGAATTGGATTTGGAAACGAACATTTTATCTCAGAGGAATTTCCCCCTCCCCTCCCCAAAACTTCCCTGTATCTAGTTGCTCCGGGGAGTTGACCGAAGACTGTGGTCTTCGGAATAACGACGTCTAAGATGGTTGGGAGCCAGAGGCAAGTGAGGAGAGCCTACAGACTGGATCAGTCCTCAGGCTGTTCAAGTCATAGTCGATACTTGTTTCCTGGATGCAGAGATGAGCAAGGTTTCCTCTCACCGTCTGGGGCATTAAAGCAAAAGAGGTCGACCAGCCAGCCACCGGGAGATCAGAGCTTTGCCAAGAACGGAGTAAAAGGTGGAGCAGCCACCCTCCAGAAGAAATGGAGTAAGTCAAATTCCTTAAATCTTTTTGATGGGGAAGGCAAAAGGGGAGGTGGAGGGACCGATTGCAGATGGGAGCTCTGGAAAAGATGCTTGAGCTCTGTCAATCCGCTGCCCGCTGCACCAAAACAACTCTCCTTTATCGCTCCGTCCCCACCCCGCCGTCATGCACACACCCCAATTCTGGTGGCCTTTGATTGGTCGGGAGTAAAAGGTAAGTCAGGGGCCTCTTTGGATCTTCCAATCACAGTTCCTGAGCCGGTCTCTGAAGGTCTCTCTCTCTGCTCCCATTATCAGTAGGTCAGAAGATGGATTTCCTAAATGAAATAACCATCCGCATTCATAAAGCACTTTGATTTTTTAAAAAGCGCTTTCCTTACCACTCTGAGACACAAGGTGCATTATGATGGCTTAGAGATGAAGAACGTGAGGCTCAATAAGTGGGTTTACAGAGGCTGTTGAGCAAACTTCAGCCAATTTATTTAAGTGTGTGTGTGTGTGTGTGTGTGTGTGTGTGTGTCGAGGGGAGGGGTGGAGGTTGTTGTAGAGGAGCCGTTGACCATGCTGGATAAGGAGGTTTGGACAGTTGAAAAAAGAGTCTTGAAGGGTAGCTGCAGGAGGCTACCCCCTCTCAGAGTTGTAATTCAACCTGCCTTCACATCAAATCAGCAAGCGTTTGTTAAATGCTCACTATTTGCTAGGCACTGCGCTGATACAAAGAAAAGCAAGAGCAATTTCTGCCCTAAGGAGCTCACAGGCCAAAACAGTCCTATCCCGTCTAGTCAGGGCCTTATAGATAATATAGATAATATAAATGCCTTGCATTTATTTTAAGAAAATTTTATTGTTGCCTTTTGTTTTTACATCTCACTCATTCTTGGGAATATTCTCTCTCACACTATTTGTACTCTAACCCCAATGATCAATACTCCTTTAATTTCTTAAAATTGAAATTTAATTTTAAAAAGTAAAAAGAAAGCAATTTTCTCTCCCTCCTGTCTCCCTCAACCTCCACTGGAAGAAAAAAATGAAAACAAAACAAAACAAAACATTTTGCAACAAATATCTATGATCTATATATTGTATCTAGGTTATATTGTAACACATGTAAAATGTATGGGATTACCTGCCATGGGGGGAGGGAGTGGAGGGAGGGAGGGGATAATTTGGAAAAATGGAAAAAAAAAATATCTATGATCAAGCAAAACAAATTCCTATACTATACATGAACAGTAGTTCATGTCCAAAAATTCCGTGTCTCAATCTGTACTCTGAGTCCCGAGTCCTCTCTATCAGAAGGTGAGTAGAGTTCTTTGGAATCATGACTGATCATGACATGATCAGAATTCTTAAGTACCTACAATTCTTTCATCTTTGCAAATTTGTGGTTATTGTGTAAATTGTTTTCCTGATTGTGTATACTCCAGTCTGCATCATTTTATACAAGTATTCCCAGGTTTCTGTGGTGCCCTATGCCAGTATTTCTTCCATCACAATAAAATAATTTTATATTCACATACCACAGATCTGTAACAGAAACAAAAGATGTTATGGTTACATGTGCTGGACACCTAAGTAATATAATGTTATAATTTTTAATATGGGTCTTATAAATTATATACATATATGTAGTGTGATTTTCAGAATGCTTGTTTATGTACTAGTTCAGACAACTTGGCTTTATAAGTTAAAACTGCAGGAAAATAAAAAATACATATCAAAATATGAAAAAAAAAGACATTATAATACTAGGATACAACATTAAGACCTTCAACAAGGAGATTGGAGTTCTGTTGAAGAACACTGGCATTCAAAGGACTCACAAGTTAACTGATTGATAGAATGCTAATCCATACAAGGCAATTCAGAGACTGGTCAACTTGTCTGTTTACAAACTTTGCCTGTTTAACCCCAGAGAATAGAGGGGGCTTTATTAGGACTATTCACCATAACTACCTATTGCCCATAGAAGAGTTATCTGGACTTTCTACTGAGCAGGTAGAGAGAACTAATGGTTACTCACTTAGATAAAGAGACAATCAAGGGAGCAGCTAGGTGGCCTAGTGGGTAGAGCACCAGCCCTGAAGTCAGGAGGACCCGAGTTCAAATCCGAGCTCAGACACTTAACACTTCCAGACCCTGGGCAAGTCACTTAATCCCAATTGCCTCTGCAAAAAACACACCAATTGTGTGAAGATTTTCTGACCCAGATATGATCTCTGAAAGCGATCCAGCCAATGAAGGGAACAATGTATTATCACAGGGTAGGAGAAGTGAACTCTGGGGCAACTCCTTTCTTGCTTCAAACTGTTACCAAGCCTCAGGGTACAGATTCTATTCATAAAGCTTGAAAATACTGATAGGCAACCTGGATTAATTGTCAACCTGGGTGTAGATACACAATGATCCTGATCTTCAGCCAATATTAACTATAAGCTCTGGTTTATATAGAAGATGAGTTCAGTCAGTGTTAGGAGAATGAGGCATATTTCCAGATTATTACCAGGCTAAGTTATGATATTAGGTAAACCTGAAGACATAATTACACATCTCTTAATACTAGAGATTACTCTTGTAAAAAGTGCCTGGCATGTACTTGTATATATTTCCTGCTGTACCTGTGTACATATTTGTTGAATATTCTTATTATTTTACTATGTTTTATGTTCTGTTTATGCTATGGAAATGTCTGTTCTATTAATGCGCATTTAGGTTGGTCATCTGGGACAACAGGAAAATCACTTTTGCTGTTTTTCAGCACTGATGTTTATATATTTATTGTATAGATACAGGTTTTGGACTTGTTCTAGCTGATCTTTGCAAGGGACTACAAAGAGTTTTGGCAGAGGGGAGAAATGATTTGCCCTGCTCTCAATGGGTTTTAGGACAATAGTTTTTTTCTTGGCAAAGATACTGGATTGATTTGTCATTTTCTTCTCCATTTTACAGATGAAAAAACTGCAACAAATAGGATGAAGTGACTTACTTAGCATCACTTAGGTAGTAAGTATCTGAGGCTGAATTTGAACTCAAATTGATGCATTTCCCTGAGTAGTTCTAGTGTTCTATCTACTACACCAACTTGCTGACCTAAAACTTGTCTGTTTTTTAGCTTATTCTTTAATTCAATTCACCAAATATTTATTAAACATTTACTATGTTTAAGGCAGTAAGTTTGGTCTCTGGATCCAGCTGTGTCCATAGTTCAGTGATCTGTCATACCATTTACTTGCTTTTGTTGGTCTTTCTCCTTTTGTCACATACTCAAAAAATGCAAGACTATATTTTCTTAGATTTGTTCACAAGGGAAAAGGGCAGCATATCAAAATATCAAGAATGATGTAGCAAATTATTGGGAATATATATGAGGCTATTCAGTACAGACTGGTTTGTCCCCAAACTTAGCATCCTTTCCTTCCTACTTTTCTAAATTCTAGCTCTTCCTTAAAGCTAAAGTTACCTGAGCTTGGGCCACAAAATTTTATCTAGCTAAAGCTTTATGGTCTAGACAGACTGTTCTTGTTTTAGCCTGAGAATGATGTCTTTTGAATCAAATTATTATCCCCATGCAGACTGGGGGTTCATTGACTTGATTCTCTGGATCGAACCCATTTCTTTCTTTTTATTTGAGTTAAAGCAGCAAATAGGAGATATCATTTATATGTGAGTAAAACCACTGCTACTACCACCACTTCTAAGATCCTGATAGAGACTGTCCAGGATTCTTAATGTAAGAGTTCTGAGAATAACAGTGTCCTCTTCCTTCCCCTGACCACCAGCCCTGCTCCTAGACTAGTTTTCATAACTGTCACTGATGAGAATAATCCCTGTAATGGGAGAACCCATCACAGGTTGACCATCCCTGATGGACAGGTAAGTCTAATAGCCCTAAGAGAATTTATGTGCCTCCAGACTTATAATATGCAAGAGTTTTGGCCTGGCCTGGCAACTGTTTCTGTGAAAAACTGCTCCTTCTGACCTTCATCAATCACAGATACTAAAGACCCAGAAAATAAAATTCTCAATACCAAAATCTTTGGCTTTGTCAAATGTTTCAACACCAGAAACTGATGTGATTTTACCAGCAGAAACAACGTTAAAGAAGATACATTACCATATGCTTAACCATTCTCCTTAAGGACAATGAGTCCTTAAAACCTGACTTGCAACTGAAATCTTCTATATGTATTGTCTCCTCTATTAAATAGGAAGGTTCTTTGAACTTGGAACTTGAAGGTAGGAACTGTCTCCATTTTTCTATCTGTATCCTTAGTGTTTAGCAGAACTTTGCACATGATAAGAAATTAATAAGCGCCTTTTTATTCATTCATTTATGCAGCAATCTTGATTGCTGACTGGATTTATGGTATTATATCTCCATTCATACACTGACCCAGCTAAGTTTCTTCTCCCCATATTTTCCACATTTCCACAGGAAATGTGGATGGGGGAGGAAAAGTCATAAAAAGGTATTATAATTGTGCCCAATTACCAGAATGTCAACTCAACTCCTAAGTTTTCTTCCTTATGAGGACAACAGAACACTTGGGTGGGAGGACCAAGAAAGATAGATGGTGGACTCTGAAGATCTTTGCTACCTTTACAACATTGCTCCAAAGTCATTGTCACTGCAGTCCAGAAACACACCCTGCCTCAAGCAATACATGACAGTGACATCATTAAAAAAAAAAAAAATCAATCCAGAAATTGATTCTATTCGTTTCTGAATCATTCTCTTATAGTTCAGTGCAGAGTCCAGCCTTCAATTATAGGCCAGAAGCCCATGAATAATCATTTGTAACTCAAGTCTGAAATAGCGAAATGCAAATCTATAGTTCTACAATCACATTGTCCCATAAATTTGCTAACCACTTAACAAGAATATCAAAATTAACAGCTTCTCTCAAGTTTCTCTGATGGAATATTCTTGTTCTCTGGGAAAGGACGAGCAGGATGCTCTTAGGGAAAAAACACCTGGAAAATCCACCATGAACAAAGTGAAATGCACTATATACAAAACAATAGCAATATTCTAGGATAACCAGCTGTGACTTTGTTATTTTTAGTAGTACAATCATCCACAACTATGCTGAAGGACTTATGATGAAAAATCCTATCCATACCCAGACAAGGAACTGAATATGTCTGATTACATATGTAAGCATTCTCTTTCTCTCTATTTAACTTAATTTTTCTTGAGGATTTTTCTTTATTAAGGTGGGAAATTTAAGTTTTCTTTAATAATTTGACTTTCATATATATCTTATATACTTCACACATGATTTCTTAATTGTGGAGATCAGGGAGAGGACTTAGAACTCAAAAAATCTTAAAAACAAATGTAAAAAAAATTGTTTTGAAAATAAACAGCTAAGTTATCAAACTGTGCATATCCTTTGATCCAGTAGTGCTATTACTGGGCTTATATCCCAAAGAAATACTAAAGAGGGGAAAGGGACCTGTATGTGCCAAAATGTTTGTGGCAGCTCTTTTCGTAGTGGCTAGAAACTGGAAAATGAATGGATGTCCATCAATTGGAGAATGGTTGGGTAAATTATGGTATATGAAGGCTATGGAATATTATTGCTTTGTAAGAAATGACCAGCAGGATGAATTCAGAAAGGCTTGGAGAGACTTGCATGAACTGATGCTGAGTGAAATGAGCAGAACCAGAAGATCACTATATACTTCAACAACAATACTGTATGAAGATGTATTCTGATGGAAGTGGATATCTTCAACATAAAGAAGATCCAACTCACTTCCAGCTGATCAATGATGGACAGAAACAACTACACCCAGAGAAGGAACACTGGGAATTGAATGTAAAATATTAGCACTACTGTCTATCTACCCAGGTTACTTATACTTTTGGAATCCAATACTTAATGTGCAACAAGAAAATTGGATTTACACACATATATTATATCTAGGTTATACTGTAACACATGTAAAATGTATGAGATTGCCTGTCATCTCAGGGAGGGAATACAGGGAGGGAGGGGAAAATCTGGAAAAATGAACACAAGGGATAATGTTATAAAAAATTACTTATGCATATATACTGTCAAAAAATTATAATTATAAAATTAATAAAAAAAAAAAAAAAAAAAAAGAAAAGAAACAGCTTTCTGGTTCTATTATTACTGGTGCTACTAACCAAGAATGAAAGGCAGATTCAGAGACAGGAGCTACTTAAAAAGTGAAAGTTTATAAAAAGAACTAATATTTAGTGAGCAGCAGCTAGGCTAGAAGTACAGTGTATAGAACACTGGGACTGGAGCCAGGAAGACTCATCTTCCTGAGTTCAAATTTGGTCTCAGACATTTTCTAGCTGTGTGACCCTGAACAATCCACTTAACTTTGTTTGCTTCATTTTCCTCATTTATAAAATGAGTTGGAAAAGGAAATGGCAAGTCATTTTTAATATCTTTGCCAAGAAAACCTGAAATATAGGTGAGGAGGGGGGATCACAAAATTTAGACATGACAGATCAAAAATATTAAATGTTCCTTCTCATGGATGATGTGTGAATAATACCCAGAGCCAACTTGGATGGTATAGTACACAGGTCTACATTTTACATAGGGCTTTTGGTGCTATGGGTCCAAACCTCTTTTATTATTTTTATTTATTCACTTAACAAGAAAGGAATCCATAGTGTCTGGTCCCTATAACAGAATCTTAGAATTAGAAGAGACTTTCTTGAGGTTCTGAGTACAAGACAAATATTAAATAAATTTCCTCTTTATATATTTTATTCCTTAAAATAAAAATTACTATCATATTTTTTTCTTCTTCAGGTCCATCATCTCCAGTTCTATCAGTCATTCTTCAAATGAGATGGTTGGCAGACCCTTCACTATTCTTGATGAATCTCAGGAACTTGAATGACTTATAAATTGTTCCACCTAATGTGTGGCATCCAGACCTGAATGTAATGTTCTTATTCACTGTTCTTTGGAAGTTAACATCATGACAAAATTTGCAGTTGTCTTAGAAATGGAATTTAGGTTTCTATTTTCCTTATTGAGCTATATCCTATTTTTCATATATTTATTTCAGAGATAGCTTTATGAAAAGGTTTTGTCTAGAGAAAGTACTTTGTATTCCTTATTTCTTTCTTCACCTCATTTTTACTGATTTCAAACCATTATTCTAGTCCAACTCTCACCCCAAAGTGCAAAATACTATACAAATAAAATTGACAGATTGCAAGTTGGATTAAGTTATTTTTTCTTGAATATGTTCTTGAAAAATCAGTTATTTTCTGTCAAGGGTCTCCTATTATTGAAAGATAAAGGGGAGGAAACTAGTAGGAGAACCTACATAATTAAAAGAGGGAACCAGTAAGGGATTCTATATAGTAAAGGAGAAGGCCATTTGGGCATTCAGGGCTAAAGACATTACAGGCCAACACTAAGGGACTTTGCAGAATTTAGTAAAACAGGCAGTCATTGATGAGTTAAAGGGGAACATCTTCACTATAATATATAATATGGTATGATATGATATGATATGATATAAGCAGAGGCTTATATATTTAAATACTTGGGGCAGTTGGATGTCATAGTGGATAGAGCACCTATCCTGGAGTAAGGAAGTCCTGACTTCAAATCCAGTCTCAGATACTTAAGACTTACTAGCTGTGTGATGCTGGGCAACTCACTTAACCCCAATTGCCTTACCAAATCTATAAATATAAAAAAATAAATAAATACAAATATTTACATATATAGACACACACACCACATATATGTTTAACATGTTAATAATCTACTAAGAGAAAATTATTGTTTCTAATCTGGTGCTACCACTTGTAGCATATCTTTTACTGTTAAATAAAAAAGGGTTTTAAAGCATTTATTGTGTGCTTATGTGCATTGGGGACACAAAGATGAAAACAAAAAATCCCTGTCTTCCAGTTCCCTTCTACTGTGGAGAAAAAACTAGACATAGAGATGGCATTTACCTATAAAAAATATACAAGATATATACAATAGTATTTGTTGTATAAGATAAGTACAATAAGTGCCTCCATTAGCCTGAGTTTTGTCAATTGCAAAATGGGGATAGTAATAGCATGTATTATCCTGAGTTTTTGAAAGGATCAAATAAGATAGTATTTGTTAAAGTGCTTAGCACTGTGCCTGGCATAAAATAAATGCTATGTAAATGCTATTGTTATTACTAATTATTATTACTATAGCAATTCTAACATTTAGGAACAATAAAATTGGCAGTGCTCTGGAAAGTTATGTGTATTCTAGGAATCAATGCATTTGGGACAGAATAACAGGATATTAGAAGCACTTACCATGTTTTCCTCATCATTCCATACAATTTTCCTGAGCATCAGGCACACAGCTATATAAAATCCATGAAGTTCTTACTCTTCAATTACAAAGATTTCATTAGATAGCTGATGAAGGCTTTTCCAACTCTATGGAGAATGGGCTATATACACTGTTCCACCAGCAGATATAAATATCGCTCCAGTTCAGCATGATAGCAAGTACTCCAGTAGAAAGAAATTTAAGAATCTTGTTTTAAATTCCTGTTCTGAACAAACCTCTTAATCCCTTTAAATCTTGGTTTCTTCCTTTGTAAAATGAGAAATGACTTATGGTCCCTTCCAAATCTAAGTCTTAGGATTCCTGTCAGAGTTGTAACTAGGAATTTCTCACTTTAAAACAAAAATAGGTGAGGTTTTTGGATTTTGGATATATGTGTTGGGAGGGAGAATCAGAAGTGGCAGTTTCTAAACAAAAGATGAGGATGCAATTGTATTAGGAAAGAGATTGATTGATCATTCCCCAGAGAATTGTTCCTGAAGCAATAAAAAATGGTGGCCTTGATAAAGGGTTACCACTGGTACTGGTAACCATGGGTACTAAAGCTTGCTAGTGGCAGCCAAATACCAATTGAAAGAATAGGAATGCATTGTAATGACACAGACCTCTGGAAGATAAGGAAACACAGGGATAGTGAGCACCAACAAATCCACTATGGACCATTTTCTTCCCCCTATTCTACTCCTCCCCAGTTTATGACCTTAGCTAAGCTAGCTACATTTTTGGAAGTTAGTTTTACTAACTAAACTCAAAGTATGTGTTTTAGGGAAAGGGAGCTGGGAATCCAATAAGATACAGACTAGCAAGAAAACAGATGTGATACTTTGAAATGGCTAAGATATATTGTAAATCATGGGGCAGAAAATTCTCCTCCTGGAGCAGATTGCTTTTTCACTTTGACCAAATGATGTTTATCAGCAAGTTGTTTTTACAGTTTTGAACTTCAGTTTCCAAATGAGGCTTACAGTATTGATCTCCCATACCTCCAAACCCACAGCTCCCATTCTAAGGTCTACAGAAACAACAATAAGTTCTTTGCAGAATCTAGTATACTGGATCAATAAGTGGTTTACTTAGTGCTTAGTACTTACTCCCTCTCAAACTGTTGCCAACAGAGTCAATTCCTTTTGGAAGAGGAAAAATATGAAAATGCAGCAGTTAACCTGACTATTTTTTTTCCCTTTGGGAAAACAAGCACAAAAGGTGGAGGGTATGAAAAATTATTTATAGTTCCTCCATCATGTGCCTCCCATAAATCTAATATGTAATATCCTATAACAGAGAAATCTGAAGGGTAAAACAACTTAACAGAAATTATTTGAGTAATACAAGCAGAAACTTGTATATAAACTCTGAAACAAAAACTATCATGGAAATAGGTCTGAGGACCTGGCATAAATCCAATAACAATAAAGCCAAATACAGAAAATTGGAGTTCAGAAAGGCTTTAGGGGGAAATAGTCAATAATTGAAATAAAAAATGGATTCCTCCTGAGTGATTGTTGGGAGTGGTTTATTAGAGTTATCTTGTATAGACTGAAGCTTAATTACACACATCTGGAGTGAGGTGAATCTCTCTTGAAGTTGATTTGTTACTAGCTGATATATGGCTATATAGAAGAAATAGAAGAACAAGAGAGTAGTGGCAAGGAATTTAGAACTTTTAACCTTGTTCCTAATGCCAAGAGGAAATGTTGTTAGCCTCTAGAAAGAAACATACCAGTTCTACAAAAAGATTTATTGTAAGTCAACTAAGGCCTTGATATGAATCTATTTCCTTTTTTTCATGCTTCCCCGACCTTGGAGGCACATTTTTTCAGATTCAGTTGGTCTAAATTACTATCCATTTTTCAAAGCTTAGCTCAATTCCACCTCTTTTCAATATTAAAAATATTTTTCTAGCCCACAACACTCCCATAGAGTTAAGAGAAAAAAAAAAACCATTGTTACTTAATAGGCAAGGTTGGAAAATGGCACTTTCCAACACACCTAAATGATATTTACCAGAAGTCTGCTGAAAGCAAAAAAATCTGATTCCACAAAATAAATACCTATATGCCATGGAAAGCAAAATTTTATAGCATTAAATGTATATACATTTGTAAAAAGTAGCATTAAGTGTTGTTATAAATAATAAATGTGCTAATAATAATACTTTAATAATGTGCTGACTTCAGGATGATGTAGGAGAATCTGGCATTTTGTCCAAGATATTGGCAGTAGGCCTTCTACCTAAGTAGGTGGTCTCATGATGGATTATGTTGGGTTTGGAATAAGGAAGATTCAAGTTCAAATCTGACTTCAGACATTTTCAATCACTCAATATTTTAGGTGCCTAATAAGTGTCAGATACTGTGCTAAGTGCTAGGATTACAAAAAGAGGCCAAAACATGTTGCTTATTGTCTAGGGAGAGGGTAGGGAAGAGGGAGAAAAATTTGGAAAAATTGCAGGGGTGAATGCTGAAAACTATCGTTGCATGTATCTAGAAATATAAAAAGCTATTTTAAAAAAATCAAGGAGTCTCTACTCTTAAGGAACTTACAATTTAATGTGTGAGACAACATGCAAACAAATATAGATAAAATTATTTCTATACAATATAAATAGGAAGCAATTAACAGGAGGAAGGCATTGGAATTAAGAGTGGTTCAGGAGGCTTCCTTTAGAAGGTGAGATTTTAGTTGGAACTTAAAGAAGCCATGTAGGTCAGTAGTCAGAGTGGAGAAGGGAGCATTCGAAACATGGGAGACAGCTAGACAGAGTGCCCAGAGTTGTGAGATAGAGTATCTTGTTCATGGAGCAACTGGGGCCAGTATGTTGGACAGTAAAGTGTAACAAGACTGGAAAAGTAGGAGGGGGCTGGGTTATGAAGGGCTTCAAATGCCAAACAGAACATTTTGTATTTGCTCCTGGAAGCAACTGGGAGCCACCAGAGCTTACTGAGTGTGTGTGTGTGTGTGTGTGTGTGTGACATGATTAAACCTATGCTTTAGGAAATCACTTCAGTGGCTGAATAGAAAATGAGCTGGAGTAGGGAGAGATTTGAGGCAGACAGACCCACCAGCAGACTGCTGTAATAACCCAAGTGTGAGGATCTGAACCATGGTAGTGGCAGTGTCAGTTAAGAAGAAGACATGTTGAGGAGACACTATATGACAAGTGATTCAGAGTAAGGAATTGAGGTTGACTCCTGGCTTGGGAATCTGAGGTACCAGGAGGATGGTGTTGCCCTAAACAATAATAGCAAAGTGAGGAGGAGAGAGGGTCTGGGGAAAGAGAATGAGTTTCAAAATGAATCCAAAAGACATTCAGTTTGAGATCTGAAAGTCAGTAGATGTAAGATTGGAGATCTCTAGCAGAGAGGTTGGAGCAGGACACATACTTTTGGGAATAAGATCAGCATGGAGATGGGAAGTAAATTCATGGAAGAAGAATGACAAGATCACCAAGTGAAGTTATAGAGGGAGGAAAAAAGAGGGCCCAGGATAGAAGACTGAGGGACCCCCTATAATTAGAGGGCACAATCTGGATGAGGATCCAGCGATGGAGACAGAAGGAGCAGTCAGACAGGTAGGAAGAAAACCAGTAGACAGTGGTGTCCCACACAAGGGAATTGATTAACTTAGGGGATAAATCTAAGAAAAGAATAAGGCTACTTCATCATGTGGGATAGGAATAAAGGAGGAAGGAGAAGCAGAAGGCACATTCTACTTGGGTGACCCTGGGCAAGACACTTAACTTATATCTGCCTCTGTTTTTTCAACTGTAAAATGGGGAGAGTAAATAGCTTTGGGTGGTAAGAATCAAATGAGATATTTGTAAAGTATCAAGTGTATGCAATCAATAACAGTCTTAGTCACTAGATATAATTGAAATATCCAGGACAGATAATATTCATCACCTTTATCTCCACACTTCTTAATTTTCAATAGAGATTTTGTATTGTGCAATAATTGTAATTGTATTATGGACCCCTAGCTACATTACTATTGTCTTATAAATATAATGACTGGCTTAGGTAGGCACAGTCTTAACTTATGACCCTCAAACTTTTTTTCTTTTCTTTTTTTTTCTGAGGCTGGGGTTAAGTGACTTGTCCAGGGTCACACAGCTAGGACGGTTAAGTGTCTGAGATCAAGTCTGGTCCTCCTGAATTCAAGGCTGGTGCCCTATCCACTGCGCCACCTAGCTGCCCCCTAAACTTTTTTTCAAAATGCCTTTTTTTCCCCCATAAAGTTTTTATTTTATGACTATATTTAAGGAAGCACACTGGCGCCTTTCCCTGCCACAAATTTCTGTCACAAATATGCTCAAAACTCTCTACCCTTTAAAACAAATAATTTTATTCACTTTAATTCACTTTTATGACTACATGTAAGGAAAAAAAAACTTAATGATGGAAAAACAGGAAAATTTATGTTACCACAGGTGTCAGATTGTAGAGATAAAATTAACACAGCTAAAAAATAGTGTCTTTGTTCTTCTGCTTATCCAGAAAAAGAATTTAAACAGGATTGTAACCATGCTCAGAAGAGTTTTGAAAATCTACAAGTGTTATGTAAATATCAGTTATTAAGCAAAATCAGTGCTAGAAGCAGGATCAGTGCTAGTGAATTCAAATGGCCAATGACTATCATTGCAAAAAGAGCTTCTTAAGGGATAAAAGATCAGATAGGATGCATGAGTTCAGTAAATCTGACTTTCAAAAATATAAGACTCTAGAGAAGCATAAAAGGCTTGAAAAAGAAATAATAAGGGATGCAATAAGGTTAAACTTTTTACATCCTACATGAAGAAGATGATACTTGGAACTCCTAAGAACTTTCTCATTTTTCAGGTGCAGTTAGAAGGAGTATACATAAACAGAAAGCATGGATGTGAGTTGACTGTGATTGGATGATTTTTAAAAAAATTAAATTAAAAGGCAAGAAAGAGGGATATATTGGGAGAAGGGGGAAAGGAGAGGCAAAATGGGGGTAGACTGTCTCATATAAAAGAAGAAGGGCGCCTAGAGGAATCACATGCTTCTCTCAATAGATGAAGAAAAAGCTTTTGACATGATTAAAATGTTTTTAATAACATTTCTAAATGCTTATATCAATAAAATAGATTAAAGAGCAGATTTATGAATTGGGCAGAACAAATGAAAAATCATCAATTAAATACCAAGCTGGAAAACCTGAAAATCAAAGGAAAGATTAATAAAATCAAGAGTAAGAAAAAAATTGAACTAATAAGTAAAACTAGGAGCTGGTTTTATTAAAACAAACTAACAAAAAAACACAAACCATTGGTTAATTTGATTTAAAAAAAGACAGAAGAAAAACAAATTGCCAGCATTAAAAATGAAAGGAGTGAATTCACTATCAGTGAAGAAGAAATTAAAGCAATTATTTGGGCCCTTTTTGCCCAATTAATGTCAATAAATCTGACTATTTACGAAATGGGTAAAAATTCACAAAACTATAAATTATTGAGATTAATAGAAGAAGAAATAATATACTTAATCTTATCTTAGGGGAAAAAAATTAAACAAATCACAAGTGGTGCCCCTCAAAAAACACCCCAGCACCAAATGGCTTAATAAGTGAATTCTACCAAAAACTACACAAATTATTTGGAAAAATAGACAAAGAAGGAGTCTAACCAAGTGCTTTTTGACACAAATATGGTACTGATACTTAAACCATGAAGAACAAAAACAGAAAGAAAAACTTTAGACCAATTTCCCTAATGAATAGTAATGCAAAAAATTTAAAATAAATAAAACACTAGCAAGAAGATTACAGAATATATCACAAAAATCATACATTATGACCAGGTAGAATTTATACCAGGAATATAGGAGTGGTTCAATATTGGAAAAACTTTCAGCATAATTGACTATATCAATAACAAAACCAACAAAAACAATGATTCTTTCAATAATGAAGAAAAGGCTTTTGACATAATATAACATTCATTCCTATAAAAAACACTGAAAAACATAAGAAATAAATGTAGATTCTCTTAAAATGATAAGTATTATTTAATCTATAAATTATTAGCAAATATATCTGTAATGGGAGAAAGCTAAAAGTCTTCCCAATGACATTAAGAGTAAAGCAAGAATATTTTCATTATCACCACTATTATTCACTATAAAGAAATTAAAAGAATTAGGTTAAGTAGTGAGGAAACAAAACTATCATTCTTTGCAGATGATATGATGGTGTAGTTAAAGAATCACCCAAAAAACTGGTTGAAATAATTAACAATTTCAACAAAGTTGCAGGTTATAAAATAAGTAATCATAAATAATCAGTACTTCTCTATATTACCAATAAAATTCAGCAGGAAGAGATAGAAAGAAAAATTCCATTTTAAAATACTGTAGACAATATGAAATACTTGAGAGTCTACCTGCCAAGACAACCCAGGAATTATATGAATCCAATTATAAAATACTTTTCACGCAAATAAAGTTGGATCTAAACAATTTGAGAAATATTAATTGTTCATGGTTAGATCAAGTCAATATAATAAAAATGCCAATTCTACTTTAATGTATTTATCATAATGTATATAATATATAATGTAATGTGATCTACCTTAATGTATTACCATGCTAATCAAACTATCAAAAATTATTTTATATCACTAGAACAAATAATGACAAAATTTATATGGAAGAATAAAAGGTTAAGAATATCCAGGGAATCAATAGGAAAATGTGAAGGAATGTGGACTAGCAGTATTTTTTTTTAATTTTTTATGCCTATCTGTTTTTTTTTTCTTTTCTTTTTTTTTATTTTTATTTTATTTTATAATTATAACATTTTTTTGACAGTACATATGCATGGGTAATTTTTTACAACATTATCCCTTGCACTTACTTCTATTCAGATTTTTTCCCTTCCTCCCCCAACCCCCTCCCCCAGATGGCAAGCAGTCTTATATATGTTAAATATATTACAGTATATTCTAGATACAATATATGTGTGTAGAACCGAATTTTTTGTTGCACAGGAAAAATTGGATTCAGAAGGTAAAAATAACAGTTTATACTCATTTCCCATTGTTCCTTTTCTGGTTGTAGCTGGTTCTGTCCATCATTAATCAATTGGAATTGGATTAGCTCTTCTCTATGTTGAAGAAATCCACTTCCATCAGCATACATCCTCGTACAGTATCATTGTTGAAGTGTATAATGATCTGGTTCTGCTCGTTTCACTCAGCATCAGTTGATGTAAGTCTCTCCAAGGCTCTCTGTATTTCTCCTGTTGGTCATTTCTTATAGAACAATAATATTCCATAACATTCATATACCATAGTTTACCCAACCATTCTCCAATTGATGGACATCCATTCATCTTCCAGCTTCTAGCCACTATGAAAAGGGCTGCCACAAACATTTTGGCACATACAGGTCCCTTTCCCTTCTTTAGTAGTTCCTTGGGGTATAAGCCCAGTAGTAGTATGGCTGGGTCAAAGGGTATGCACATTTTGATAACTTTTTGGGCATAATTCCAGATTGCTCTCCAGAATGGTTGGATTCTTTCACAACTCCACCAACAATGCATCAGTGTCCCAGTTTTCCCACAGCCCCTCCAACATTCATCGTTATTTGTTCCTATCATCTTAGCCAATCTGACAGGTGTGTAGTGGTATCTCAGAGTTGTCTTAATTTGCATTTCTCTGATCAGTAGTGATTTGGAACACTCTTTCATATGAGTGGAAATAGTTTTAATTTCATCATCTGAAAATTGTCTGTTCATATCCTTTGACCATTTATCAATTGGAGAATGGCTTGATTTCTTATAAATTAAAGTCAATTCTCTGTATATTTTGGAGATGAGGCCTTTATCAGAACCTTTAACTGTAAAATTTTTTTCCCAATCTGTTACTTCCCTTCTAATCTTGTTTGCATTAGTTTTGTTTGTGCAGAAACTTTTTAATTTGGTGTAATCAAAATGTTCTATTTTGTGATCAATAATGGTCTCTAGTTCTCCCTTGGACACAAACTCCTTCCTCCTCCACAAGTCTGAGAGGTAAACCATCCCATGTTCCTCCAATTTATTTATGATTTCGTTCTTTATGCCTAAATCTTGGACCCATTTTGATCTAATCTTAGTATGTGGTGTTAAATGTGGGTCCATGCCTAGTTTCTGCCATACTAATTTCCAGTTTTCCCAGCAGTTTTTGTCAAATAGTGAATTCTTATCCCAAAAGTTGGGATCTTTGGGTTTGTCAAAGATTAGATTGCTATTTTTATTCACTATCTTGCCCTGTGAACCTAACCTATGCCACTGATCAACTAGTCTATTTCTTAGCCAATACCAAATGGTTTTGGTGACTGTTGCTTTATAATATAGCTTTAAATCAGGTACACTTAGACCACCTTCCTCTGACTTTTTTTTCATTAGTTCCCTTGCAATTCTCGACCTTTTATTCTTCCATATGAATTTTGTTGTTATTTTTTCTAGGTCATTAAAATAGTTTCTTGGAGTCTGATTGGTATAGCACTAAATAAATAGATTAGTTTGGGGAGTATTGTCATCTTTATTATATTCGCTCGGCCTATCCAAGAACACTGAATGTCTTTCCAATTATTTAAATCTGACTTTATTTTTGTCGCAAGTGTTTTGTAATTTTGCTCATATAATTCCTGACTTTCCTTTGGAAGATATATTCCCAAATATTTTATACTATCGACTGTTATTTTGAATGGAATTTCTCTTTGTATCTCTTGCTGTTGGATTGTGTTGGTAATGTATAAAAATGCTGAGGATTTATGTGGATTTATTTTGTATCCTGCCACTTTGCTAAAATTCTGAATTATTTCTAATGGACTAGCAGTATTACAAAATATGCAAACAATCTGGTGGGTCAGTGGAATAAATTTGTTACACAATACACAGTAATAAATGACCACAATCATCTAGTGTTTGATAAACCTAAAGATCCAAGCTTTTGGGACAAGAACTCACTATTTGACAAAAATTTCTGGGAAAACTGAAAAGCAGTTTGGCAGAAATTTAGTACAGATCAAAATCTCATGCTGTATATGTAAAAGGATCAAGATGGGTACATGATTTAGACATAAAGGGTGATATCATAAGCAAATTTAGAGAGCATGGAATATTTTACCTGTCAATTTATGGAAGAAAAAAAAATGCATCTCTCTCTCTCTCTCTCTCTCTCTCTCTCTCACACACACACACACACACACACACACAGACAAAGAGAAAGAGAGTAATCACTATAGGATGTAAAATGGATAATTTTAATTATAGTCAATTTAATTTTTTCTCTTTTTTATTATAACTTTTTATTGACAGAACATATGCATGGGTAATTTTTTACATTTTCCCTTGCACTCACTTCTGTTCTGACTTTTCCCTTCTCTCCCTCCACTCCCTCCTCTAGATGGCAGGCAGTATTATATATGTTAAATATGTTATAGTGTATAATATATGTGTGCAGAATCGTACAGTTCTCTTGTTGCACAAGAATAATTGGATTCAGAAGATAAAAATAACCTGGGAAGAAAAACAAGAATGCAAACAGTTCACACTCATTTCCCAGTGTTCCTTTTCTGGGTGTACCTGATTCTGTCCATCATTGATCAATTGGAACTGAATTAGATCTTCTCTTTGTCAAAGATTTCCACTTCCATCAGAATACATCCTCATACAGTATTGTTGTTGAAGTGTATAATGATCTCCTGGTTCTGCTCATTTCACTCAGCATCAGTTCATATCTTTCCAAGCCTCTCTGAATTAATCCTGCTGATCATTTCTTATAGAACAATAATATTCCATAACATTCATATGCCACAATTAACCCAACTATTCTCCAATTGATGGGAGCATCCATTCATTTTCCAGTTTCTAGCCATTACAAAAGGGCTGCCACAAACATTTTGGCACATACCCTTTCCCTTCTTTAGTATCTCTTTGGGATATAAGTCTGGTAGTAACACTGCTGGATCCAAGGGTATGCACAGTTTGATAATTTTTTTGGGCATAATTCCAGATTGCTCTCCAGAATAGTTGGATTCATTCACAACTCCACCAACAATGCATCACTGTCCCAGTTTTCCCGCATCCCCTCCAACATTCATCATTATTTTTTTCTGTCATCTTAGTCAATCTGAGAGGTGTGTAGTGGTATCTCAGAGTTGTCTTAATTTGAATTTCTCTGATCAATAGTGATTTGGAACACTCTTTGAGTAGAAATAGTTTCAATTTCATCATCTGAAAATTGTCTGTTCATATCCTTTGACCATTTATCAACTGGAGAATGGCTTGATTTCTTATAAATTACAGTCAATTCTCTATATATTTTGGAAATGAGACCTTTATCAAAATCACTGTAAAAATGTTGTCCCAGTTTGTTGCTTCCCTTCTAATTTTGTTTGCATTAGTTTTGTTTGTACAAAGGCTTTTTAATTTGATATAATCAAAATGTTCTATTTTGTGATCAATAATGATCTCTAGTTCTTCTTTGGTCACAAATTCCTTTCTCCTCCACAGGTCTAAGAGGTAAACTATCCTATGTTCCTCTAGTTTATTTATAATCTCGTTCTTCATGCCTAAATCATGGACCCATTTTGATCTTGGTGTTAAGTGTGGGTCCATGCCTAATTTCTGCCATACTAATTTCCACTTTTCCCAGCAGTTTTTGTCAAATAATGACTCCTTATCCCAAAAATTGGATCTTTGGGTTTATCAAATACTAGATTGCTATAGTTATTGACTATTTTGTCCTGTGTGAACCTAACCTATTCCACTGATCAACTAATCTATTTCTTAGCCAATTCCAAATGATTTTGAGCATACTGCTTTATAATATAGTTTTAAATCAGGTACAGCTAGACCATCTTCAGTTGATTTTTTTTCATTAATTCCCTAGAAATTCTTGACCTTTTGTTCTTCCATATGAATTTTGTTTTTATTTTTTTCAAGGTCATTAAAATAGTTTCTTGGGAGTTGATTGGTATAGCACTAAATAAATAGATTAGTTTAGGGAGTTTTGTCATTTTTGTTCAGCCTATCCAAGAGCACTTAATATTTTTCAAATTATTTAAATCTGACTTTATTTGTGTGGAAAGTGTTTTATAATATAATTCCTGACTTTCCTTTGGTAGATAGATTCGCAAATATTTTATGCTATCAACAGTTTTGAATGGATTTTCTCTTTGTATCTCTTGCTGGTGGATTTTGTTGGTGATGTATAAAAATGCTGGGGATTTATATGGATTCATTTTGTATCCTGCAACTTTGCTAAAGTTGTGAATTATTTCTAATAGTTTTTTAGAAGAATTTCTGGGGTTCTCTAAGTCTACCATCATATCATCTGCAAAGAGTGATAATTTGGTTTCCTCATTACCTACTCTAATTCTTTTAAACTGTTTCTCAATTCTTATTGCCGAGACTAGCATTTGTAATATAATATTGAATAATAATGGTGATAATGGGCAACTTTGTTTCACTCCTGATCTTACTGGGAATGGTTCCACTTTATCCCCATTATATATGCTGCTTACTGATGGTTTTAAATAAATGCTCCTAACTATTTTAAGGACAAGTCCATTTATTTCTATATTCTCAAGTGTTTTTATTAGGAGTGGATATTGGATTTTGTCAAATGCTTTTTCTGCATCTATTGAGATGATCATATATTTTTGTTAATTTGGTTATTGATATAGTCAATTATGCTAATAGTTTTCCTAATATTGAACCAGCCCTGCATTCCTGGTATAATTTCTACTTGGTCATATCCTGAGGATGATTTTTCATAATCGTTTTGCTAATATTTTATTTAAGATTTTAGCATCAATATTCATTAGGGAGATTGGTCAATAATTTTCTTTCTCTGTTTTCAACCTACCTAGTTTAGGTATCAGTACCATGTCTGTGTCATAAAAGGAATTTGGTAGGACTCCTTCAATCCCTATTTTTCCAAATAGTTTATATTGCATTGGAGTTAATTGTTCTTTATATGTTTGGTAGAATTCACATATAAATCCATCCGGTCCTGGGGATTTTTTCTTAAGGAATTGATTAATAGCTTGTTCTATTTCTTTTTCTAAGCTGGGACTGTTTAACCAATTTACTACTTCTTCTGTTAATCTGGGCAAGCTATATTTTTGAAAGTATTCTTCCATTTCATTTAAGTTATTGAATTTATTGGCATAAAGTTGGGCAAAGTAACTCCTAATTATTGCTCTAATTTCCTCTTCATTAATGGCGAGTTCTCCCTTTTCGTTTTTAAGACTAACAATTTGATTTTCCTCTTTCCTTTTTTTAATCAGATTTACTAAGGGTTTATCTATTTTTCTGTTGGGTTTTTCATAGACCCAACTCTTAGTTTTATTAATTAATTCAATAGTTTTTTTTTACTTTCAATTTTATTAATCTCTCCTTTTATTTTTAGAATTTCAAGTTTAGTGTTTGGGGGTTTTAAATTTGTTCCCTTTCTAGCTTTTTTAGTTGTAAGCCCAATTCATTGACCTTGTCTTTTTCCATTTTATGCACATAGGCCTTTAGAGATATAAAATTTCCCCTTATTGATGCTTTGGCTACATCCCACATATTTTGGTATGACGTCTCATAATTTTCATTTTCTTGGGTGAAGTTATTATGTCTATGATTTGCTATTTCACCCAATCATTCTTTAGTATAAGATTATTTAGTTTTCAATTCTTTTTTGGCCTATTTTCCCCTGGCTTTTAATTGAATGTAATTTTCATTGTATCATGGTCTGAAAAGGATGCATTTACTATTTCTGCCTTACTGCATTTGAATTTGAGGTTTTTATGTCCTAATATATGATCAATTTTTGTATAGGTTCCACGAACTGCTGAGAACTTTCTGTCTCCATTTAGTTGTCTCCAAAGATCTATAATATCTAACTTTTCTAGTATTCTATTTACCTCTTTGACTTCTTTCTTATTTATTTTGTGGTTTGATTTATCTAATTCTGAGAGTGCAAGGTTGAGATCTCCCACTATTATAGTTTTACTGTCTATTTCTTCTTGCAGCTCTCTTAATTTCTCTTTTAAGAATTTAAATGCTACACCACTTGATGTATATATGTTTAATATTGATATTGCTTCATTATCTATGCTGCCCTTTAGCAAGATATGATGCCCTTCCTTATCTCTTTTAATTAAATCAATTTTTGCTTTTGCTTGATCTGAGATCAGGATGGCTACCTGTGCTTTTTTGACTTCACCTGAAGCATAGCAGATTCTGCTCCAACCTTTTACCTTTACTCTGTGTGTATCTTCCTGCTTCAAGTGTATTTCCTGTAAACAACATATTGTAGGATTCTGGCTGCTAACCGCTTCCTCTTTATGCAGGAGTTTACCCTATTCACATTTATGATTAAAATGACTAATTCTATATACCTTGCCATTTTGTTAAACTCTGCTTATGCTTTTCTCCTTTCCTTCCTCCTTATTCCTCCCCCCTCCCCCAGTATTAAACTTGTGAGCACCACAAGCTCTCTCACAGCCCTCCCTTTTTAATATCCCTCCCCCCACCTGCCCCTTTTCCTCACAATTTCTGTATTCCCTTTTGCTTAGCTTATTCCTTCCCTTTTCACTTTTTCCCTCCCACTTTTCAATAGGGTGGGAGAAGTTCACCATAAATTAAATATGTCTAATATTTTTCTCTTTAAGCCAATTCTGATGAGAATAAGATACACACTATGTTCATCCCCCTCCATTCTTTTTCTCAAATATAATAGGTTTCCTTTGCCTCTTTACCCTTTCTGGTACAATTTCCTTTCCACCTCTAGTTTCTAAAACAAATTATACATGTATTCTTTATATATATTTATAACAGAAATATAGTTCCCAAGATTTCTTTTTAGTTTTTTAGGTTTCTCTTGAGTCCTATATTTTTGTTTAGTTCTGTTTTTTTCATCAGAAATAGATGAAATTCACTTATTTCATTGAATGTCCATCTTCTTCCCTGGGAAAAAATGCTCATTTTGGCTGGGTAAGTTATTTTTGGCTGCCTACCAAGTTCCTTAGCCTTTCAGAATATTAGATTCCAGGCCCTTCGATCCTTTAATGTGGACGCTGCTAGATCCTAAATAATTCTTATTGTGGCTCCTCTATATTTGAATTGATTTTTTTCCAGCAGCTTGTAGTATTTTTTCCTTGGTCTGATAGTTCTGGAATTTAGCCACAATATTTCTTGGGGTTTTGATTTTAGGGTCCCTTTAGGGTGATCAATGAATTCTTTCAATGTCTATTTTACCCTATGTTTCTATAACGTCTGGCAGTTCTCTTTGATAATTTCCTGTTAAATAGTGTTCAGCTTCTTTTTTTCATCATATTTTTCAGCAAGTCCAATAATTCTCAGATTATCTCTTGTGGATCTATTTTCCAGGTCTATTGTTTTCCCCAAGAAGGTATTTAACATTTTTTCCATTGTTTCATTTTTTGTTTGTTTGTTTTACTTGACTGATTCTTAGTATCTTCTCGAGTCATTAAATTTCATTTGTTCAATTCTGATTTTTAATGAATTATTTTCTTATTTTAATGAATTATTTTCCAACTGAGTTTTAAGTGAGTTGTTTTGTTCTATGGAATTTTTTTCCATTTCCCCAATTTTATTTTTAGAGAGCTATTTTCTTTTTCCAATTCATTAATTCTGTTTTCCTTGGAGTTGTTTACCTTTTCCAATTCACTAATTCTATTTTTCAAGGCTTTGATTTCTTTATCCACTCTATCTTTAAATGAATGGGATGACTTATCCAGACTCCCTTGCCAAGCTTCCCTTTCCTTTTCTCATTTTTCTTCTAGCTCTCTTGTGAGAGCCTTTTTAATTTCTTCTATGAGAGCCTTGTGTGTTGAGGACCAGCTCATATCCCCTTTTGGGGATTCATCTGGAGACAGTCTGTTTTTAGTCTCCTCAGGGTTTAAAGTCTGCTCTCTATCCATATAGAAGCTATCAGTAGTTAAGAGTCCATTTTAATTTTTTGCTCATTTTGTCAAAGAATAATCAAAGAAAACAAACTAACAAAAAAAATGCAGTCTGCTTTTTGGGGGACGAAAAGGGGGGTTGGATGGTATTACTGAGCTTCCTCTACAGACTATAGGGGCAGGAGTGAGGCACTAGCAGGACAGCAATAGCTGTGCTGTGTCTGCGCTCTGAGACTCTGAGAGCTTGCTGTGAAACACTCTGGGTGGGTGTGGCCAGGTCCTGAGACCCTAGCTTTTTGGGGTTATAATTTTTACCCCCTGTGTTTATAGATTCTCTGGTGGTCTACTGACTTGCTGCCAGGGCAAAATAGCCACACTATATTAAAGTTCTCCCCACAGAAATGGCTGAGATCACACACCATTCCCCTCACATCTGCTTAGTATGAGCTGCCTTCTGTACTCTCACTGCCTGCCTGCCTTCAGTCTGCGCCTGATCTGTCCCCACCCTTGAGCACAAAAAGACCTTTTCCAGCAAATTTTGAAGATATCATCTGTTGGTGATTATTTGTGTTTTTTCCCAGTCAAGCACTTGACTTGATACCTTGTCATGAAATAAAGTATTCCGAGAGCAAAGACGGAGCTTAAATAGATGTGTGTGTCCTCTCCACCATCTTGACCAGAAGTCAATTATAGTAAATTTAAAACATTTTACATAAACGCACCTTATGCAGCCAGGACTAGAAAATAAGCAGAAAAAGGAGGGGGAAAATTTTTATAGCAAGTTTTTCTGATAAAGACCTTATTTCTCAGATTTGTAGAGAACTGAGTCAAATTTGTAAGAACAAAACCATCCTTTGATAAATGGCCAACAGAAATAAAATAGCAGTTTTTAGAAAAAGAAGTCAAAGCTATTTATAATTGTATTTTAAAATGCTCTAAGTGACTAATAATTAGAGAAATGCAAATTAAAGCAATTCTGAAGTATCATTTCACACCTATCAGATTAGCTAATATAACAGAAAAGGAAAATGTCAAATGTTGGAGGGATTGCAGAAAAATTGAGACAGGAATTAACTGTCTGTGGAGTTGTGAGTAAATCCAGCTATTCAGGAGAACAATTCTGAACCATGCCCAAAGGGCTATAAAACTGTTTATACATAACCTTTGACCCAGCAATATTATTACTAGATCTTTATCCCAAAGAGATCAAAGAAAGAGAGGAAAGATGTGTATATATATATATATATATATATATATATATATATATATATATATATATATATATATATATATATATATATAGGAGGTTGAGAAATGCACATCAATGGAGAATGGCTGAACAAGTTGTGGTAAATGATTGTAATGGGATACTTATTGTTCTATAAGAAATGATGAGCAGGAAGATTAAAAAAAAAAAACCTGGAAAGACTTATATGAACTGATACTGAGTGAAGTGAGCAGAACCAGGAGAGCATTGTACATAATAACAGCAATACAATAATAACAACAATGTTCAACTGTAAATGACTCAGCAAAGAAATGATACAATTATGAAGGACTTTTGATGAAAAAAGCTATGAATACATATTCAAAGAAAGAATTGAGAATCTGAATGCATATCAAGGCATTTGTTTAAACTTCCTATATTTTCTTGTGATTTGGCGGTCTTTTTGGTCTTTTTCTTTCAAACACACTATTATGGAAATTTGTTTTGCATTGTTTGCCTTCTCAGGAAGGGATGATAGAAGAGAAAGAATTGGAACTAAAAAATTTTTAAATGAATGTAATTTTAAAAATATATAAAAATGAAATAAAGTATGTGAAAAGGGAAAAAAAGAAAATAAAATTCAACAAATCATCAAATGCCTGGCAGAAAATGTCTAGGGATTTAGGAGTAGTCTCAGCTGGAATAGTCAGTTATATAACCAATCCTAAGTCAAAAAGTACCCCCAGTAGCAGCTGGGTAAGAAATAAGGAGATGTTTGAGGTGAGGTATCTCCTTAAATGAAGGCATGGACCCACCCTCCAATTAGAGAGGTAGAGGATAATGATGAGGTGGAATACCAATACTGATGAGACACTATCCCAATATTGAACTTACTGGGAGATGGTGGGGAAGTTAGAAAAGTCCCACAGTAGTGCAATAGAGTGTATTAAACTTCAAACCTGAATTTGGATTTAACATGCTCTTTAGAGTGTATTAAACTTCAAACCTGCATTTGGATTTAACATGCTCTTTTTGGAGTGGGGTTGTGCCAACCACATAGGTTGGTGAATGCAGTTATGATTTGTCAACTTACATCCTGGCCAAGCCAATATTTATTTCTAAACAGAAAAATGAAACAGACATTACTTGGCAGGAATCCTACTATATAGATATCAGTTCTTTCTATTCATGCTTTTTTCTTGATCACTGGAAAGCTGTGCAAGTAAACTACAATAAACCTTTAAAGACTTCTCACATACTACTTCAATTACAAGCAAACCTTAAAGGGCTCTAAAAAGAGAACCAGAATATTAATTCTAAAGAAAATTATATAATTCAATATCTAGAACAAATAATATTAGAAGAAATCCTTATTTGTTTAGCACATGAAATATGCAGTTAAGTAACCAGGGCAATAATTTATATTCAGTCTTTTTTCAGTCATGTCCAGCTCTTGATTTTGTTTGGAATTTCTTGGCAAAGATGTTGAAGTGGTTTGCCATTTCCTTCTCCAGCTCATTTTACAGTTGAGGAAAATGAGGCAAACGGAATGTGACTTGCCCAGAGGTCAGACTTCTAGTAAGTGTCTGAAACCAAATCTGAATTTACGAAGAAAAGTATTTCTAACTCCAGGCTAGGCAAACAGTAAGACTACCAATAACTCAGGGAACAGGTAGGTGGTGCAGTGAATGGAGAACCAGCCTTGAATTCAGGAGGACCAGAGTTCAAATCTGATCTCAGACACTTAACACTTCCTAGCTGTGTGACCCTGGGCAAGTCACCTAACCCCAGCCTCAAAAAACAAAACAAAACAAAAAAAAAACCCTACCAATAACTCATTTTTTCTTAAATTTCTCATTATCTACTTACTCTTTTCCTGTTGCCTACAGACATGCCCAAATCTTCCTGTTTTTAAAATATAACAAAAACTTCCCTTAACCCTGCCATTCCCTCAAGCCTTATATATCCCCTTTTCTCTATCAAATTTCTATATTCATCTACAGTTATCACCTTCATTTCCTCACTCTCAATGCCCTGTAATCAAGTTTTGGACATCACTCTTTTGTAACCAATCTCTCTTGGGTTAGCAACAATCTGCTTACTAAATCTTAAGAACTTTTTTTGGTCTTCTTTCTGAACCTCTCCAGAATACTCTCATCTCCCTGGCTTCTTTGACACAGCTCAGTCTTTGACACTGCTCCAGTCTGACCACTCTGCTAGATAATCATCCATCAGTTACCCTCAACAGTGGTACCCCAAAGCTATCTATCCTAGCTCCGCCTCTCTCCATTTACTCAGTGACTCATTGATTCCCATGGATTTAATAATAATTTCTATGCAGATGACTCCTAGTTTTATATTCCCTCACCCCTCTCCTGAATTCTCCATCCTGATGCTGACAGAATCAAAATATTCAAAACATAAGTGATTATTTTTCATTTCTAAATCTAACCTTTCCCCCATAGGCCGTCCAGGATTACAACCTCAAAACCATCCTTAACTCTTTCCTCTCCTTAATTCAGCGTGCATTTATTAAGCACCAACTATATTCCAGGCATTTGTACAAAGAGAGTCAAAAGACAATCTCTCATAGAGCTCACAATTTAATTGAAGAAACAAGGAAACAAACATACACAAACAAGTTACAGTCAAAAGGTGCCTCCATTTTTTCTCTTCTTTTATAATCTAGCTTCCAATCTTATCATTGCAAAATTGCTCTTTGCAAAGTTATTAATGATCGAATTGCCTAATCTAATGGCCTTTTTTCAGTTTTTACTCCTTGACCTCTCTTCAGCCTTTAACACTATTGATCATTCTTTCTTCCTTGTTATATGGTCTTTTCCTAGCTGTCTGACCACTCCTGTTTCTTTTGCTGAAACCTCCTCCAGGTCACACCCTCTAATTGCCGGTGTCCCTCAGAATATTGTCCAGGTCCTCTTCTCCCTCTATACTACTATTTCATCAGCTTCCATGGATTTAATTGCCACCTTTAATGCCAATTTAATTTAATTACCATATTGCTGATGATTCTCAGATCTACTTAACTTTCTGCTGACCTCCAACCTCATATCTTCAATTGCCTCTCAGACATCTCAAATTGAATGTCCAGTAAATATCAAACTCAAAATTTCTAAAATGAAACTCATCTTTGCCCCCGTAAACCCCTTTAATACCTACTCTATTATTGGAGAGGCTAGTACCATCCTTTCAGTCACTCAAAACCTACAAGTGATCCTCAATTCCTTTTCTTTTCTTTTTTTTTGAGGCTGAGGTTAAGTGACTTGCCCAGGGCCATACAGCTAGGAGGTGTTAAGTGTCTGAGACCAGATTTGCACTCGGGTCCTCCTGAATTCAGGGCTGGTGCTCTATCCATTGCACCACCTAGCTGCCCCAATCCTCAATTCCTTACTGTTACTCCACTAAATAACAAGGCCTGGCGATTTCACTTTGCAACATCTCTCAAATATGTCCCTTTCACTTCTCTGACACTGCCATCACTATAGTGCAGAGCCTCATCATCTCACACTTGGAATATTGCAATTCTCCATTTAATGACTAAAGTGATTTTCCTAAAGTGCAGGTCTCATCATGTCACCTCCTCACTCCCTCTCCCTAACATACCCTTAATAAACTCCTGTTCCTTCCTATTGTCTCCAGGAGCAAATACAAAATGTTCTTTGTGGAATTTAAAGTCTTTTATAATTTTTCCATGTCCACACTACCTTTCCAGTCTTCTTACATTTTATTTCCAAATACGTATTCTTTAATTCAGTGACACAATGACACTGACCTCCTGGTTGTTTCACAAACAAGACACTACATATCTCTGCTCCCAGCATTCTCTCTGGTTGTCCCTTATGCTCAAAATGATCTCCCTGCTCCATTCTGACTACTGACCTCTTTGACTTCCTTTAAGTACTAATGAAAATCTCATTTCCTACAGGAAGCCTTTCCCAAACCTTATTAATTCTAGTGCCTTCTCTTTTAAGGGGCCTGGGAGAATGGTAGTATCTCTGACAGTTATAAAGAAGGGAGGTGGTTATAGGGGGAAAGATGAGTTCAGTTTGGGACATATTAAATTTGTCTCCTGGACAGACAGTTTGAGATTGGCTAGGACTGGAGGTGCAGATACAAGATTGAATGTCAACAGAAAGGTTAAGGCATTATAGGTAGACACAACAATCACTGGCACAGAGATGAAAATTAAATCCATGGAAGCTGATGTGACTACCATATGAAGTTGTTTTTAATGTAAAAAAAAAATCTTGTCTCCTCCTGTATTGGAGGTCCAATACCAAAGCTGAAGGCAATTGGTCCTAATTTGTTATGCAATTGGCATGCATTGCTTAATATATCAACTTGTTCAGAAGCTGGAACCATTGTTTCCTCAGTCAATTCATCTTTCATCCACCACAAGAGGAGTGAAAATGAAAGCACTTAGAGTAGATACTTTCTCAAGAAGCTGAGTCATAATGGCAGAAGAGATATACATTAATACTTACTGAGCCTAAAAGGATCAAATGGGGTTTTAGGAATCTGAAGAAGATAATGGCATTATATTATAGCAGTGGAGAAGGAACCAGTAGATAAGGAGAGATTGAAGATAAATGAGAGAGTGGGGATGACAGAGGGGGAAATCTGTTGGAAGATGGGATGGATTGGGATTGTTTGTGCAGGCACAAAGATTTGAACCAGGGCCAATCTCTTCATATGTGATGGGTGGGAGGAACAGTGGTAGAAGGCATATAAGTGATGAGGAAGTGGGGACAAAGCTCAGGAGCTCACAGCAAATTATAACTTTTTCTGTAAAATATGAGGCAAAATTTTCAGTTGAGAGAATGGGGAAAGGGGTTGCCATAAGAGGCTTAAGGATGAAAAGATTAAAAGCCAAGTGGAGAATTGAGATAGTGAGTGGATAAGAGAGGTATGGAAGGATTACCTAATTGCGTGAGGACTCAGTTGATGCTATGTACATATCTGCAGTGAACCTAGTCAGAATGATTGTAATCTTTTTCCATTCAAGACATATGTAGGAGCAAAGGTGATAGATAATGGGAGTGATCCAAAGCAGTGGCTTATCAGGGTACCATCAACAATATAAAGGGACCAAGGACTCAAAAAGAAAATGTAGAGCAGAACTGATTCACTAAAGGGTTGACAGGGAAAAAGAGGAAGAGTGGCTAAAGTAGTCGAGAACTAAAGATTTGAGGGATTAAAGGTTGTAGTGTGGATAGAATAAGATTGGTGAGGGAAGGTAGAGTGAGATGCAAAAAGTCAATAAATTATGGTCAAATAAAAGGATTTCAGAATTTCTTGGAACATGAAGGTGATGCAAAATGTGGGCTAAAGCAAGATCAAAGGTATAACTACCTTTGTGTGTGGGTGAGGTCAGCTGGAAAAGTAGATCATGGGAAATGAGTTTAAGAAACTGAATGGCTGGAGTATTTGAAACAGAGTCACTATATACAACATGTCCTCCAGCATGAAAGCAAGTCAGGAGAAAAAACATTTTGGGTCAGACACTGAACTTGAAGGAATGGAAGTAACTTAAGAAGTCTGTGGAAAACAAATACCAAAGTTTTGCAAAGAGGTAGAGATTAATGAATGATAGAGTAAGAGGAAAAACTAGAAGTGGCTTTTTTTTTTTTTTGAGGATACTCAAAATATTTCTGTCTCATAATTTCCTATTTGTAATGTGCTGTATCCTACTCATATCTAAGTGTTTTTCCAAAGTAATACTCATTTTCATATCTTCAGCAACTATTGTGTTCCACATCTAACAGGCATATTATATTGCCTTCACAAAACCCACTCTGCTACCTCATTGTGGCATGAAAAAAGACCCCAAGCTTTCAAAGTCTATGCAAGTAGAAGGATAGACCATATAACCCCACCAACAGACTTGTTTGCTTGGGAAAAAAACAAAAACAAAACTAGTCTTGCTAAACAGAGAAATGTTTACTGTGGGCCACTTAGTGATAAATTCCTTGACCATGATAGTATAAAAAAATCTTTCATTCTTTGTCAAAAATCATTTTCCTAAATCACAATTCTGGTAATATTGTCTCCTACTCAATATCATTGAAGCTTCTAGAATAACAATATAAACTCTTTAGTCTGGTTCCAAACTATCCTGCCTTATTTTTATATCATTTCCCACTCAACTAACCTCTATATTCCAGGCAAACTGAACTATTAATTATTCCCCTAAATTCAACATTCCTTCTCCAATCTCCAATTTATATATGCACAGTCTCCTATGCCTAGAACTCATACATTCACAAACGCTTGTCAGAATCAAGACGATTCAAGGATCAGTTCATGTGCCATCTTCTCTAGGAACCCTTCTTTATTCCTTTCCAATTTAATGTTCTACCCTCCAAAACTACACATATATATTATTGCAACTTACCCCACCTACCTCCAGCAGATGATTTCTTTGAAGGTAGAAACTCATTTTTGTCTCTGCATTTTCAGTGTGTAACACAGAGGCTGAACTGTTTGAAATGCTGATCCAATGCTTTTGAAAATACAAACACTGCTGTCTGCATACTTCTTTAGTATGTACAAAATTTGAATACTTTTACAAATTCTCTTTTTTCTGGGACTCACTTTTTAAATTAACCTGTATAAGCATGCAGAAATTCTTTGTTATTGACTTTTGAACTAGGATGTCAAACCTTTTTTGATTTTCTTTAAATATTAATAATAGCAATGTCAAAACATCAATTTCATTTCTACCTATATTTATATATGTATATATAGAGGACACTTTTTTTGAAGTCTCCTGGGTTTGTGAAGTTCAAATATTTTAAAATTCCCTTTCTATGAAGAGTTATCATAATGGCCCTGTTTTCCTGAGCTACATTATCCAAAACCTATGGATTTTCACTCCTTTTCTTGACAGTCACTTGTAGTTCCATGTCTGGCCCTTAGTATAGAATAATAATTTTACTGGGACAAGTGAAAAGACACTCACATAAATAATGCTCTAATAAAAATTTAATATCATAAAACAAATCAAAAACAGCAATTTTTTTTTTAAACCATTCACAATTAAAAGTGGAAAAAGACAAAATTATAAGGCAGCTATCCATGGAATGATTTCATGTTTACAAAGGATTGAGAAAAGAAGACATTTTAAAATCACTGTTCAAGCCTTTGAATTAGGGGAACACAATATTATCCCACAGAAATTCAACTTACTAGAAGATGCTGCCAGAAAAAAATAATTAGCCAATATTCTTCAGTTCAGCACTTGTATTATGCTGATTATACCTGGAGTTACCAAAATATTCTATGTTCCCCTCCCACAAATAATGTTCCCTTCCCACAAACTTCCTTCCAGATTTCCTGAGGCTGACATTAATAAGGTGAAGGAACAAAGATAGTAACATCACTGACTTGATTCACAGCATCTCTTTTTTTTTTTTTTTGGAAACAGTGAATATTGTAACTAGGCACATATTTAGCACTGTAAGGAAGATTCCTGTAAGAAAAATACAAAGGGTTTCTCCAATTCAGCAGTTCTCAATAAGTGTCCTAAGTCTCTCAGATTTATACACACAGTAAGCAGGAATGTTCTTTGGGGTTTGTGTTGAGACAGTCATCAAAATCCTGTGGTCAGCATCTCACTACCAACATGTTGTGTATTTCAGCTGCTTAAGATAGCCTGATGCTGGTGTGTTGTCCTTGCTAATTCTCATCTACTTAAAAGGGAAAAACCAGGCAGCGCATATCCAGGCTGGTGGGGAAAAAAGTTTTCTCTATTACCACAAGGAATGGATATTCTAAACGGCCATTTTTCCTCCTTTCCCAATTGACTAAAAACACAAAAATAGAGCAAAATGGCTGATGTAGTGAGCACAGAGTTAGGGGAAAAGGGGTGGGGGAAAGAAAAAGGAGCATGTAGCCTCTGAAGGTAGTGCATTTTCCAGTACTCAGTATTTCAGTGCAGAATCTCTGTCTACACTAAAACAACCTAACAATGGAAAATCAAAGCAGAACCAAATTGAACACCAAAGGATCAATACTTCAAAAAGAAGTAGCAATTCATATATAGCTACCTGAAAATACTTGATATAATTTTGATTCAAAGACTTTCATTTAAATTGCTAGTCAAAAGAAAATCTTGGATCTGAGCAAAGTCTCATACCATAAAGGGAGCCAGACTGCAACTAAAATGAACTTTGGCTACTGGTAGGAAAACAATGCTTTTCATCATGTATCTCTTTGGTAGCCTGAAATTCCATCCAAAATCATGGCAGCAACTTCCATATTGTCAATGATTTAATACCTATTATAGTAGTAAGGCATCCACATTTAAAGAGGCAGATCAAAGTAAGGAAAAAGAGAATTGAAATGTATCATTTAAGTTAAAATCATCATGACCTCTCCCCCAGTTAAGTGTCACATTAGTAGTCTGTCTTTCTTTCTTTCTTTTTTTTTAAACCAACAGATATTGGTTAAATTGCTCTGCTGCATGAAGTGTTTGAGCTCTACAAATTTATTATGGCTATTTTTATCTGCTGACCTTGAATGAAGACAAGGAATTCCTGGGTCAGAAAAACAAAAGTCTAAGAAGAACTACAGACAATGTTCTTAGGAGCTATTAAATCCTGACAAATGTTAAGATTGATGTTAAGGTTGAAGATAAAGGTAGATCTGGAAAAGTTTAATCCTTGTTCGTGTCCAAGGCCCTGCATAGCAAGATTCTAGCCAAACTCATAAAGATGATGGCAAGGCACTGCTGAAAGGGTCTTTGGCCAGCAGAGTAATGAATATCTATTCACTGCACAAGAGCTAGATGATAAAATTCCCATCCAAACCAAATACCAAAATTGTGCAATTTATCTGATAGCAAAAGTGCAATGTCAGATAGAATTGAAGGCAACCAAGTAATTTTGAAGGACAAGATGAGGCCTTATATCTATCTTGTCTGGCTAAGAAAGTCACATATTTTCTATATAATAGCTTCTGAATAGTTAAGTTCAAGTGATGCAAGGGGGATGGGGAGGAGATAAACTCAGTATTTGGTCTGCAGCCTGGAGGGCTCACAAATCCTCGTTATCTATAGCTAATAATAATTAATAATAATTAGCAAAGAAATCACAAGCATATTATAGCTTATGTGCCAAATATAATTTTATGGGATAAAAAATTTATTTCCTGGAGAAAATAATCTTGTTTCTCTTTAAATAATAACATGTTTGGATCTGGGATTAAAATTAAAAGTTAAAAATACAATAACATTTATTTTCCAGTCTTATCAAAGAATTAAGGGGTCTCCAAACATCCAGAGCACTGATATGGGAAATGTTAGGATTTGAGGTCAGAAACTCACTGAATACTTATTGAACAGTTACAACTTACTAAAAAAAAAGAAGTCCAGCATTTTAATTATTGTGTCAAATCTCCCATAAAAAGGTAAGTAATTTAAAGGTTTAGATAATTTTGCACTGTATGAAAATTACCTATCTGGAGGAAATGGGAATGGAGTAAGAGCTGAGATTCAACATAATCCAAAGAGTGGTTGTCCTGATGAAAACTAAATTCTGTAGAACTAATGAGCATCCCTACCACCGAACTGACTATGGAAAGAATGGGGAGAAGAAAAAGGGCACAATGTCTTTATGAAATTAAGAGGAAACTTTTATCTCAGAGGCAAATGTGGGAAAGATCAAGAGACATGATTTTAATTACAAGGAAAACACTTCTCATTTATGCTATATCATGACTTTTCCTTACCACAAGAGATGCTTACTTAAAGCATACTTAGCACTCTCAAGATGCACCATTTATTTTTACCATAGGGACTGCTGTTCTACTAACATTAATACTTTTTAAAAACAAGAAAACTCACAACATGGAATTCAAATTATTCTAACTTTAAAAATGATCCAGAGATCTCTCTCCTTAATATTCATAATTTGTTTAAAGTTTAGTATCTCTTCATTTCTAAAGATGCTCTGCAAATCTAAGTCCCTGGAGAGGACCTAAAGCTGTGCTGTTGCTCCACAGGAATCCCAGCTGAAGGCTAGGATTCTTTCAGGCGGAACTTGGAGAAAAATATTTTACAAGACTGTTCAGCTCAGTATAAGGAAATTTCCCTATATTTCATTTCCTGGGATTTTACCTTTTCCTGCAGAGAAGCAGAAGCAAGTATTTCATTGCTTACTAACCTGTGCTAACCCAGTTGTTTCCTCTTTGTGAACTCACTTACCATTTTCCTTTCTCTTTCAACAAACCCTAAATTAAATTACCTTTCAGCATTTAATTCAGGCATGGGACATAGATGTTATAAGCACCAGTGTCAAAACGGTGAAGACCAAGTTAAAAACAAAAGTGAGTTCAGAGATCCCTTAAACTAAAGAGGTCAATATGTGTTAATCCAAGTATAAAAAGATAAGTTCGGAATATTTTACCTCCAATAATTATTATTTTAAGGTGGGCAATTAAGTCTTCTACCTTGAAATCTAAATTTCATTTTTCCTGAGAAGACAGAAATCAAAACCCCAAAACTCAAATATGAAGGGATCTTTTAAAAAACATGAAATAACCAAAGGATTTATATAGTTACTTGTAATGTTTTTATATTACAAAGCATGTCTAGTACTCTGAGTTTTACATCACAATCCTCACTGGGCTTCTGAAATATTGGCGGAACTAGGCAAGGTAAGACAACAAACTGAGGAACTGAGCAGCTGTAATGTGCTATCCACATCAGATTTCTGAAAGACCAAGGATAGAGGCTGGGACCTGAACATTTAATGCTGGTGTCCAATTGACAAAATGAGTGGAATGAGGCAACCCCAAACCAGAGCAACCACTTCTAGACGGCTGAGTCCTTTTCCTCCAGCAGAGTCAGGCTTGTGACTGTGACCCAGTCCTCCCACTTCAGGGAGAACGTGTACTGTAGCAACATACAGAAATGTCCCAGCAGAGAAAAGCATGGCCACTCCAGTGGCATTGACCTCTGAAAGGGCTTCTTTGCTGCTCTGTGAAATATAAAACAAAATGAATGTTAATTAGAATTAGAATTAAATTTATGTAGTCAGACAAAAATCACAGTAAGAAACCAGAAATCCTTCATAATTAGCTCTCACTGAACCAAGTAACTAAATGATCATGGAATAAATTTCTAGTCATATTAAAGTTTCCAAAGCAGAATTTGGAAGCACACACTATACATAGTTTTTAAAAAACTACTTAAAACAAATTAATATATTTTAACTTTATGTTTACATAAATTTAAAGATTTTTAATGCTACTTTATCAACACAGAAATATTTATTCCAGAGTTATCACTGAATGAAACGCCCACTACAGAACTGTAGAGTTGTTTTTATTTTTTAATTTTAAAACAAAGACTTGTAGACTAGAATAATCAGCTAGGTGACAGAAAAGTCACAGTGGATGAAGAGCTAGACCTGAAGTCAGGAAGACTGGAGCTTAAATTTAGGGTCAGACACTTCCTAGATGTGTAACCCTAAATCATTTAATACTGTTTGCCTCAGTTTCCTCAAATGTAAAATGGGGATCCATAATAGCACCTACTTCTCAAGAGCTATGGTGAGGATAAAATGAGAGCTACGTAAAGCTCTAAATAAATGCTAACAATAATATTAATGCTACAGGTAAACTGAGTAAAACTTGCAGTGAAAATATTTTATTTCTCCTAAATATTACATATAACTATAAAAGAACGTGGCCCAGCAAATGATCTTATCCACTATTGTAAAACTATTTGTTTTCCTTAAATAAGAGTCATGCCTTTATCCTTCTCTTGGTGGCTCTCTTAATCTTGCTTTCTTAGACCAAAAGGACTTCTTTAATAATTGTAAAAGTATCTCAACTATCTATCTTAACTATCAGTATCTAGTCATCATTTCCATCCTTGAAAAGGGAGATTTTTTCATTATGGTAACAAATGCTGCTTAGTTGCATTATAAATATTTTCCATTGAATAATTCCTTCTTTCTCTACTTTTGCCTTTCTTATGAAAGCTTTTATTGATCTATCCTGAATTGCCATAGAATGCTGCTGATAGGTTCTTAACAGTATACTTTAAGTAGGCCTTAAGAGGTATAGTAATCTAATTTGTATTCTGAGAAATTGAAGATGCTACAAGGTTGAACACTCCATCTTAATATGCCAATACATCTTTTTTCCAGTTTGACCACAAGTTATTTGACACTCCTCCAAACTCCCACCTCTTTCCCCCTAGTAGCAGCAGATTAAATTGATAAATGAGATTCTCCCTGGTTTATCCAAGAACACAGGCTATAAAATTCTCACAAAATACAGTTTAATTACAGACAAAATTTCTCTTCCATGCAAGAATTTTTAAAAAACTCTAAAACACTAAAGGAAAAGTCATAAACAATGAGAATACTAAGATTGATGAAAGTTTAATAATAGTTTTTGGACTACAAGCTGTTGTTTATGGAACAGATATAGTGACAGACACAAGGGCTGGACATGTGATTTTAGAAGAGGAAGCTTCTTTTATCAATACGATACTTTCTTTGTAAACTTTTTAGTTTTTAGTTTTAGAGAGTAGTTAACAGAATGGCTTGCCTTGGTGAAGGGAATATATATATGATTCCCAGAAGTCCAATCAACAAGAATCCAATCAACTAGAACTTTTAATTAATTACCCAGCTGTATCCACCACTCCAAAAGAAACCTATACTTTTCTTTCAGGAGGGGGGGGGGAAGGGGGGAGGAAAGAAGCAAATAACTGAACAAGATTATAGAAAAGATTCCAATCAAATCAAACTAAACACCAAGCTTTCCAAGGCCCCTGGGTTCAGTAAACACTAAGCTCAATCATCTACTCTATCAAATAAAGATCTAAGTATTTCATCATATTGTTAATAAGGGAGAGGAGGGGAAGAGAAGACAGACTAAAAATTATTAAGGTAATACTAAGTTATAAAGCATATTGAGTTACATATTTAAGACCTCTATCCTGTAAGAATAATGAAGATCTAATATTCTTTACTCTCTGCTGCTAAGGTCCATCAATTTCATCTTTGCCATTATTCTCAAAATAGTGTCTCCTCTGACAATGGCATTAATAGTGAAGGCTCTCATCACCTCATTCCTGGATTATTAGAATAGCCTGCCAGTGAATCTGCCTGCCTTAAATTTCTCTCCACTCCAATCTATCCTCCATTCAGCCACTAAAGTGATTTTCCTAAAGTGTAGATTTGATCATGTCACCCCCCCCCACTCAAAAATCTCTAGTGGCTTCCTATTGTTTCCAGGAGCTCTGATACTTAACACCCTTCATATCCTTATGATATAAACACCCCTTCAATCTCTTTACTTACACTTTACTTCCTGACACATAATTTTCGATCCTTTAACACTGACCTCCTGGAGGTTCCACAAACAAGATTTTCTATTTTTCTATCTTTCAACTCCAAGCATTTTCTCTGGCTGTTCCCCATACCTGCTCTGTTTCTTGGCTTCCCTGGAAGCTGCTGTTTCTCTTAATTTTAGTCTCTTTCTTCTGTTAATTATTTCCGATTTATCCTGTATACAGCTTGCTTGTATATAACTGATATTTTTGTTTGCTTCTTATCTCTCCTATTAACATTGTGAGCTCCTTGAGGTCAGGGACTGTCTTCGGTCTCTTTCCATATCCTGCTAACAGGCACTTAATAAATATTTATCGACTGATTAAAGCACTATATTAATGTGAATTATTCTTATTTTAATTTTAAATTTTGTTTATTTTATTGAAAAAGAAAAACAGAATGAGAAAAAAGAAAAATAGAAAAGGAATACAAAACAAAATAAAAAACCAAAAGAGAACATTATCATGTGCTCAGCAGAACATCAGGGAGGATTCAAAATATATAACAAATTACCAGTTCAACAAAGTACACATATTAATAGAAGAAATTATATTCATGTGTCCATTTTTCTTTACTTTCTTATAAATTTTGTTCTCTGCTAAGCATCTTTTTACTTTCTTCTTTTTCCTTCTCTTTTATCCCCCCCCCCCAGAAATCTATAGTTAAGAAAGGATACATTTATGTATTCATATGTAGATATACACATACACATACATCCACACCTGCCCTCCCTCTCACATATCTTTCCTATGCCTGCTGACTCTTTGCTTTAATTCTGCTCCTTAACTTGTCTATTAATCTCTCCCACTCATGGGTCCATTTGTTCTTACCTTATTCCCTCATCCTTGCCTCTCTGTCCTTCCATGCCTCCCCCACCTTATTTCTTTAGATTTTGGAGGGTGCTATACCCTTCATGGTATATATGTAGTGTTACCTATTTAACCCATTCTCTATATGACTAAGGTTTTCAGAACTATGAGTCCTCCTTCTCCCTCTAATACCACTGTGTCTATTCTGCTCCTCACCTCATTTAAATAACATGATTATTTTTACCTTAACTCTGCCTCAATCTTTCTTTTGAACTACCTATTGTTGATGTCAATTTTAAACATGATATACATTTCTCATCTAAAAAAACATACACCATTTATTCATGCTGAGTTCCTTGAAATTGATCTTGAATATTGGTTCTTATAATGTTAAATTTTCTATGTAGTTCAGTTTTACTTGATAGAAAGTCCTGAAAATTTGCAAGTTCATTGAATGTCCATTTTTTTCTCATTCAATATTATATTAAGTAACTTTACTGGATATGATTATTTTTGGTTGTAGGTCCAGTTGCTTTGTGGTCTTTTACTGTGGCTGTTGATTAAGTCCCATATAATTCTAATTGAGGCTCCAGCATATTTGAAATGTTTTTTCCTTGTTTCTTGCAAAATTTTCTCTGACAATAATATTCCTGTATTTTCCATAAAGGATCTCTTTGAGGTAGTGATCAGTGGATTTTTTTCTATTTCTTCTTTCCCCTCATGTCTACCACTCCAAGACAATTTTCTTGGATTATTTCTTGCATTATTGCATCAAGGTTCTTTTTTTAGTCACAACTTTCAGCTAGTGCAATTATTCTTACATTTTTTCCTCTTGGCCTATTCTCCAAATCTGTTATTTTTCTTACAAGATGTTTCACATCCTGTTCTATTTTTTCATTCTTTAAAATTTGTTTTGTTATTTCTTGGTCTCTCATTGCTTCACTGGCTTCCCCTTATCCAATTCTAATTTTCAAAGAGTTATTTTCATTATCGAGACTGTATCTCCTTTTTTAGTTGATGAACTCCCCCCCTCCATAATCTTCTAGTTTTTCTTGGTTGTTATTATTATTATTATTAGTTTTTCTTATCTCATTTGACTTTTAAATTCTTTTTTGAGTTCTATAAAATTTTCCCCGGGCAGGGAGCCATTTCCCATTTCTTACTCTCTGGGACAGCTCTTTTTATTTCAGTGGCCGCTTCTGAAGAGGACTCCTGGTATTCCCTATTTCTATAGTTTTTCTATGGTAGGGTTCTTCTTTGCTGGTTCATTTTTCCCCCCATAAGACACATTAAAATGTAAACATCTTTAATCATGGGGTAGGGGGAAATGGTGCCTCAAGTTTTACTTGAGCTCTCCACTCTGACCTAGAACCTCTAACCAAGAGCTCCACTTTCTAGCACATATACTAAGACTCTGCCCCACTGCCTGTGCATTCACCTGGTACTGTTTCCTTCTCACCCAGAGCTTTGTTCCTGCAGCATTGGTAGCATTCCCAATCAACCAAGGTTCACTTGGGTCTTCCTAGACTCAGACCCCCTACTCCTTACACTGTCCATAAGTTTCTGTGGCTCCCCATTTGATGTTTTTCTGGAGCTAGCCTGGAGAAGTTTGCACTTCAAAGAGATTAATCTTTGGCTTGAAGTTGGTCTTCAAATCTTCTAGGGTTGTACCTGGAGGATCTCTGTTCTACCCCAAGTCTTCTTGATTTTTCACCAGTGTAATTGCCCTGAGACACAAATTTGTTCTATTGATGGGGAAAATCTGGAGAGCTTGCAATTTGCCAAGATATTCTATCACCTTTCCATAATTCTCCAGTGAATTATTATTATTAAAGACTATGTTTCCAGGTCTTAGTTCTGACCAGGTAATTTAACTGAAAAATTACTCCTTGGAAAATTTAATGCAGTATAATCATAGTTTGCAAATCTTCCTATAACTGCTGAAGTAAGGTAATAAAAGAATCATATTCTTTCATCTGGAAAACAATTTTCCATAATGAGAAGTAGAAAGAAGATGTACTTACCTTACTTAGCCCTAAGTATGTCACCATGGCCATAACAGGTGCTGCCAGTGCAAAGACCAACAAATGCTTTCTGATTCGGTTTCGTTCCAGTCCAGCATGCATTAAGAAGGAAACCAGGCCAAAGGCAGCTGGTGCCTGGAAGAAAAATTCTAGTTACCTACTAGAAATTTTATTTCTCCGAAGTTCTGAAGTTTTTGCATGACCTCTGACAAACATAGCTTTTCCATCTGATGGGACAAATAGGAATGATTATTAATTTTTTTCATTAATTAACTTAAATAAATCAATAGTTATCCCTTCCACATTGAGAGGATTAGAATCATAGCATCTCTGTGATCTGGAAAATCTGAATAAAATGTTTTGGCCTTCCTTTAGTACCAGAGAAGTGTTTCAGTTTCACAGATAAATTTAATGAATTTCTGAGTTTCTAAACTTTTTTCTGTGTTGTCTGCTGGCATTTGTGTGTAATCTGAGGCTTTTGCAAAACTTCCCCCACATTCCCCACTTAATTTCTTTTTTTTTCCCATTTCTAAATGCTTTTTATTTTTATTTATGAAACAAAACAAGCATTTCTATAACATAGTGCAATAAAAAAGATGACTGTATATGGAACTGCAAATCTATTATATCTAATTTGCTATGCCTTTCTTTTTTTTTTTCTTATAGCTTTTTATTTACAAAACATATGCATGGGTAATTTTTCAACATTGACCCTTGCAAAATCTCCTGTTCCAACTTTTCCCCTCTTTCCCCCCTCCCCTCCCCTAGAAGGCAAGTAGTCTAATACATGTTAAATATGTTAAATCCAATATATGTAGGCATAATTATGCAATTATCTTGCTGCACAAGAAAAATCGGATCTAGAAAGAAAGAAAAAGCTGAGAATGAAAACAAAAATGCAAGCAAAGGATAACAGAAAGAGGGGAAATGCTATATTTCCCACTTAGTTTCTTACACTGATTCATTATATATTGAAACCACAATGGGGAAAGTTACAATGTAGAAGGGATAACTATAGTTACTAAGCAAGTTTAGTTATTTGATATAATTTTAAAATATAAGTATTAAAAGTTGCCATGATACTGAACAAAATTAAAGATTATATAACCTTTTTACAATTTTCTAACAAATAATGGCCATCCCCAAAAGAATCCCTATCATTTCAGCTCTACTATTGCACTTAAGTTTCACAAATCAGAATAATTAATGTTCCCTGGCAAAGTAATTTTAAATATAAACTCATTTGATATCAAATCTCACCCCAAATACTTACCTTATGTAGCATTATTGCCACAAATACAATTAGCTGGACACTAGTTTGTGAAGTAGAAGCTGCTGCTCCCAAAGCAACACCATCAGCTGAGTATATAAAAATGAAACAGAAAAATATTCAAGTGCATAAATCAGTCCAAAGATTATTCATGAAATGAGTAACTAAAAGAAAGACTTTTATTTATTTTATTTTACATTTGGAAAACAAAGTTAGGCAGCCAGAACTTTAAATTCTTTATTTCATCAGAAGAATATCTCTCATTGATCCTTAAACATTAAATCAGTACATTCTTTATATGTATGTACATGTATATTTATTTATCTTTTTATATATGACCTAAAGTGTATATCAAATGGAATTAGTTTCCATTTTTTCAAAATGAGTTTGTCAAATTGAAAAGCTCTAATGTGAAGATTCTCAAATGAGCCCTCTCTTATCACCTGCTAGGAAGGGCTTTACTGTAACTCGCTATTTCAAAAGATTCCCACTCTATTGTTAAAAGTTACGGTTTGAAAGTAGTTATCAGGAAAAACCTGGAATGAAGTAGTATCAGACTTTCATTCTGGAGCATTCCCCAACAATACCTAAATCTCATAGCTAAGTCTTTGTTGAGAACTAATTTTGATGTATCATGCTGAAATACATGGAAGCTTTTGTGCATCTTTCTAGGGTAAGCAGGTGGAGGACCTGAAGAAAAAGGTGAAGGGAGAAAGAACTTGTAGGTCTTTGTACATGATTTAGATGGCAGTTTCTGATAAACAGAGTAATTTCTAATGTTTGCCCATGAGCATGTCAGTTTATTTTACAGATGGAAAAATAAAATCAGGGAACCAGAACTCCACATTCTTTATTTCACCAAAAGAATATCTCACTTATCGATCCTTTAAAATTATATTCTGTATGTGTATGTAAACTGAATATTAACAAACGGAAAACTCGGTCAGTAATCCCATTGGTATTCCATTTACACATAGGAGTTTGGGGTTCAATCCTCCTACCTGCAGCATGAACTACAAGGCCCAATGTGGTAGTGATTTTGGAATTGTTGGATCGAACTGCTTCTGGATCTGAAATTAAAATGAGAATGGCATTTCTTAAGGAAGATGAACTACGAACTGATATAATGTTGGTTTAGAGATAAAAATAAATATTTGTGAGAGGAACTAATTAGATTCTTTCTTATAATATGGAAGAAAGAGCATACAATATTAGTTATGATACTTATTAGAAGATTTGAGTTAAGTTCGCATTCCAAAACTAAATTAAATGTGTAACATAAGCAAGGTACTTCATACTTCTTTCAGAAACCAGACTTTTCCTACCTATAAAAAAGGAATAATAGTATTTGTAGTACCTATTTTGCACATTGTGAAGAAAGTACTCTGTAACCTTAAGACACTATTTGTTTCCACTGAGTCCTTTAAAAAAATTCTGAAATGTCTTTCTTAAAATACACAGACACAATCCCATCTCTCTTCTTTTGATAATGAAACTCTTCAAGTAAGACATTTCATTAAGAGCTTCTACTTTACTTTTTCTTCCTTAAAAATGTGTTCTCTCACCATTCTTTTCAAAATAGGGTCACCAATGCTCACAAACAATTATTTAAATGTTTTCATTTTTTGGGATTGTTTTTCTATTTCTAATATTTCTTTAGAATCAAAGAATGTTAGAAAACTATATGGTTTTAATCACAAGTTTCTATGTCGTACTGGCTCTAACTAATCTCATGTGCTATTTTTACTCCAACCCCTATTAGCATTCCTAATGCTAAACATCTTTCTTTTTCACTTTAAGAAGGTTCACTGTTTCAATCTTAATTTCATTTATATCTATATTCGTCACCTGAATTCCTATGCTATAATTCTTAAATGATACCCTCTTCACTATCTGTCCCACAGTCATCTCAAACTCATTCAAGATACAGCCTCCTTTTCTTTCTAATTTCCCCATTTCTGTCAGAGGCATCCTAGGTCTCTTTTTCATCACTTCCTTTCTTTTTATACTCCCCTCCTCTACCCGCCACAATCACAATTCATTTTTCTAAAACACCTTTTTATTGCACTTCATTTCTTAAGAGATTGCAATAGATTCCTAATGTTCTTCAGGACTAATCTAAACTTTCTGGCTTCACATTTAAATCCTCTATTATTTTACTAGTCAATATTTATTTTTACTACTTTTGAATTCTCTATTCCAGCCATGTTAATCGTCTTAGTCCTCTATTCTTCCTCACTGAAATAGGAATGGAGTGGAACAATAGCAAATTCAAGGAGATAGAAAATTCTAAACCAAAGATTCTTAATTTTTTACATGTCATGGACCCCTTTGTCAGCTTGATAAAAACTACAGATTTCTTAAAATATTTTTAAATATATAAAATAAGAAATGAATCATATTGAAACATCATCTACTATGGAAGCCAGGTTCACAAAATCTGTTCTAGACCTTAGAATCACCTCAATAATGTGACAGTTTTAATTTAAATAAAACAGCTGAAAGTTTTGTTCTGTCAATATATCCCATTTCAACAGCTCCTCCCTCAAATAAAGATTTCCCTGGAACCAAAGTAAGAAAATGATGTTCTAAAAGATTTTCTTAACACAAATCAGAATATAATTTATTTGTGATTTTCCCACCTAAATCATTTAATTATTTAGACAGTTTCCAGAGCAAACCTAAGGTCACTTACCTTCTGTAGAATGCATATGAGAACTACCAATCTGGTCCACCAGCAGCATAAAGACAAAGCCTAAGACGAGGGAAACACCAATATATGCATGTAATCTTGTGTGATCATGGCTGTGCTCATGTTCATGTACAAGTGGTTTTTCTACTGCTTTGTCTGATGCAATCACATTCTGTGCCTCATTGACCTGGTGGTGCTTTCCTAATGCAGAATAAATAAAAAGTGGGAAGGAAAAGATGCAAAAGAAGAGGCATTTATTTTCCTGTATTTTTATTCCAGATCTGTCCCCCAAAACATTTATGCTGTAACCCATCTAAACAAAGTGCCTCAACTAACAAGTCTGAGAAACTGAAATTTTCAAGTTTTGTTCTATATGGAAAAACAATTGTTTGTCCACAGTATTTCCAAAACTTGGAATAGAGAAACAAACTCACAAGGGAGCAAGGAATCTATAACACTTCCCAACAGCCATTAACATTCAAGATTAAACATCAAGATAAAATTATGCTAATGTCTGGTTTAAAATTATGGAAAGCTTTACTCTAATTGAGATATTTGTCAAGTGAAGAACAGAATCAATTAATAATTATTACTTCCAGGTGACATAAAAAATGAAAAGCAAATGATCAGTTTTCAGTTCTCAAAGCTATAAGCTTAGGGGAACCATTTAAGCTCTTTATACTTGTTTCCTCATCTATAAAATGAAGAATGACCTTCAATGGCTCTGTTAGTTTTAATATTGTGCAGTGAATAATTTCAGATACCATTCATTAGCTGAATATAAGAAGAAAAAAGAGAAACATCCTCTAGATCAAATTCTATCCTGTCAAGAAACATTTTTATTCTTGGGGATTCTGAATTGTAGCAAATGAAGGCAAAAAAATCTATTAAACACCCATCTATCTAGTAACTTGTATGCAAACTCTTCAGGAACCAAATGCTTCATATCTCACTGAATTCATTAATAGGCTAATAGAATGGGCAATTAAAAAGCAAAAACAAGAAGTTCAATTAGCATCAAAATGGAACTGTTATCCTTTTTGATAAAAGATGGTAATAGTCCCGAGGATTAAAACTTAGATTTAAGTAGTCTTTATTGCTCCAAGTGTTCTTTTTAGAAGGGAACAAAAGAAGGAGTCAGCAAATATGAAGCCTTTATATTTTTGTAATTGTTTAAGGATTAAAAAAAAGAGAGAGATTTGAAGAGATTCTGGGTTCTTCAATCAATGTCCATAAATATACTATGATAGCTGAGATTTGGGCACAAGTAATCAAATAACATAAAATACAGATTAAGGCTCTGAACAGTTTATAATCTTTGATAAAATAGCTAAACGTTAAGATATGCATTTATGCAAGTATCTACATATTACTAAAAGAAAAAATATACTCAAATGAAGAATAAGACTATCATCAAAGCCTGAAACAGTATTACTACTGGATAAATAGTCTTAGTCAATGCTCAAAACTTCTGAACAAAATTACAATATACAAATAACACATACACACACACAAATCAAATCTTATTAGGACAATTTGAGGATAAAATTCCTGCATAGTTGTACATGATTTGCTTTATATTAACATTTCTCTAGCTAGGGAAGGCACATAATATTTGTATTGTATTGTATTGTATTGTATTAAAAAATAATCTCATGGACCAGTATAAATTAAGGGGGCAAAAAGGATGTGAATTATTTTGAACATTACTCTAACAATTTATTAAAAAATATATCAAGGACAATCATACTCCCCTAGAAGAACCAGGTTCGTAATTAGTGGCCATCTATCTGATTATTACAAGGGTAAACCACCCAAATCTTTCTCCATTTTTGAAAAGACTGCTGTGTGTTCAAGTTATTGCTTTCAACATTTTTTTTCCAAAATTCAAATATGCTTGGAAAGATTTTAATGTTAATTTTTATTATATTTTATGTATATATGTATATAAAATTAAGTTTACTTAATTACCAAGATTAAACTCCAAGTTATTCTATTAATATGGGATAACTGTGGACAAGGAAAGTAAGTCTAATTAGGTAATTGCAATGTGTACAGCTTTCTTCAAGGAAGGGGAGAGAGGTGGAGAAAAGGAAGAGGTTTCAGGGTACTAAAAATAAATTTTTCCCATAACATAATTTTCCTTAGAATCAACCCAGTCTATTATATTAACAATTATCATTAGTAGTAAGCACAATAAGCAGAAGAGTTCATTTAAAACTCAGATTTTATTAAAACACATACCATGTTAAAACAGCAGAAATAAGTAGTAATAAATATTCCTCTGATATTCTACATATCTTTTGTTTTTTCAAATGAATTTTACTATTTTGTCAAGTTTTATAAAACACTCCCTTGGAAATGATTGGTAAACCTTAAAAGTGTAAACTAATTTGAACTGCATTGTTGTTTTTGATCATATTAGCCATTATTATTATTATTATTAGACATAAATAAGTACCGAATAACCCACCAAGTATTTAAGTTATTCTTTGTCTCTTTAAAGAGCACTTGGTAATTGAATCTTTACAAGTCTTTTATGTGTTTTGGTAGATCAATACCCATATATTTTATGCATTTTGTAGTTACTTGGAATGGAATTTAACTTTCTATTAATTCTTTGATTTTGTTTACTTTGCTGCAACTATTAGTTGTCTTAATTAGTATCTTCAAGTAATCAATCAAGCAATAAACATTTATTAAGTGCCACTAAGTGCCTGGCATTGTAAACCATTATGTCATCAGTAAATAGGGTAGTTTTAGCTTTAATCTTTTCATTTCTTTTATCTATTTCATTTCATGCCTTGATTTCACTCTCTTCTTATTCTAGTTGATATGGCATTTCCAGAACTATATCAAATAATTATGCTTTATTTCTGTACTTACTGGAAGAGATTCTAGTGTACCTCCATTGCATATAATACTTGCTTCTACATTTAGATAGATTTTTTTTTTAATATTTAAAAAAAAAAAAAAGTCCCTCTACTCCTCTAGGACTATACTTTGTAGGGCTTTTAACATAAATAAACTTTGTGATTTTTTTTTTTTTGGCCTCTATTGAGATGACCATGTAGTTCTAGATGCTTTTGTTTTTAATATATTAGTATTTTAATTAGTAATTTAATATAATAGTATTGCTAATACTGAATCATCACCATCCTTACATCTGTTATAAATCTCACTTGAGTCACAATGATTTTTTGGAAAAAAATGCAATAGCTGGTTCAACAGGATATTGTTTTAAAATGTTTAATTGACATTCTTTAATGGCATTGATCTCTAGTTTCTCTTCTGTGTTTATCCTTACCTTATTTAGGTATTAGGACTATAATTACATTATAAAAAGTTTCTGGTAGGGTACTTTGTCAATTTTTTAGAATAATTTGTGTATTATAGGTACTAATTATTTCTTCCTATCACCCCCTACCCCCAATCTCCAAGCTATTCTTCCATATTTCTTTTAATTTACAGTGAAATCCTGGGCCTTGTGGGGTTAGGAAGGAAGGAAGGAGGAAGGGGTGGAAAGTGTCTAGACAAGTTACCTCTAGTTTTTTTCCATTTTACTTCTCAACCCCTTTCCATTTGACTTCCCATTCTTATCTCTTCAAAGTTTTCAATGAAATTGCCAAATCTGAGGGCTTTTCCCTCAGTTTTCCCTTTTGAATCTGGCACTACTGGATATTCTCTTCTACTGAATGCTCCTTTTTTCCCCCTCTTGATTTTAATGACACTGCTCTATCTTATTTTCTTTTCAGTTTCTTTTAATAGATCATCATCCATGTCTCATTCTTGAATTGTAGGTCCTCCTCAAAGTTCTGTTTGTTCTTTGTTTCCCCCCCTACATCTTCTCTCTTGGTGATCTCAGCTACTTTATGAGCTCAATTATCCTCTCTAGAACAGAGGTCCAAATTTAACTCTCTTCCTCAACTGTCTGGTGGTCAATGAAAAACCAGAAAGTTAAAAAGGAACTCCTTATAACAAAAAAGTCCTCTCTGCTAAGCTTAAATCCTTTATGACTTTTATTAACAATTGCCTATTAAACAATTCCAAATGACAATGACCAAAGATAGCTCAAACTCAACATGTCCAAACTGGAACTCAGAATTGCTTGCTTCTTTTAAAGCTGAGCTCAAATGTTAGCTCCATATGAAATCTTGTCTGATTTCTCCTAAATGCTAGTGCTTTTTCTCTTATCAAATTTACCTTGTATTTACTTATATATGCACATGTTTCCCTGCAAAGCATCTAACCCACTTGAGAGTAAAGATTATTTCATTTTTGTCTTTATCCAGTGCCTATTTTTATTAAATAATTTTTTATTGACTAACTGATCCCTAAATATCCTGTTGTAAGGAACTCCCATTTTACTCATCTAGTGTCTCTTAATCAACTTTGGGTCAAAGAAGGGAGAAATGAGTGGGGAATAGAAGAAATCCTATGCTCCCATCACTTAATCATATTTTAATAGATTCACAACAGAATAGGATGTGGAGAGTGTAATCTTTTTCTTAATGATTTGACAGGCACTAAATATAAAACACTAACAGTGTCAAGATTTTAAAGGTATAGCAAGAACCAGAAATGTATACAAACTATAGAAAATAGGAAGAAAAACAGATCCAAATGTAGTGAGATTTTTAGGAAGATCTGGAGGAGAATAGAGTAAAAAGCATTTTGGGTTTTACGTAAGATTATGCCTTTGTTATATATGTTTTTGTGAATGTTTTTGTTTATGGTTATTACCTTTATTATTTAAAATTTTTTAAAAATTAAAGGTACATGAAAACACTACAAAAAATTACAAAAAGATAAATCACTGCTTTAAAGAATATGACATGGTTTGATATGGTTATCAAAACACATTTGGAAAAGTAATAAAACTTAATAGCCTATACAAATTAATCAATAGTGAAGATATAAGTAAGGCATTGTTCAGACTGTTATGAAGGTCAGATTTCCGTGATCTTGGCTTTAGCCTAAACCTAGATTTTATTTATTAATTTTGAAAATTAACTTTTATTTCATCCATTGCTTTCCTGTTATGTGTGCCTTTTTTCCCCACAGTGGTTTCAAAATCCAGTTAAGACAATAAAATTGGCACTATTGCAGTTAAACTCTAAAGAAGTTCTCAAAATTTGTGCTACTCCAAAGGAGTGCTTAAAAGGATAGCTCGGTAGTTTCTGTTTACTTAAGTTTGGTCACTCTTACTACAGTTGTAGAGCACTGAGATGGGTCTGGTATGGTATGCATGAGCTCCCAAAGAACCACTTTATAACTAAGATTATAATGTCTAGAAAGAAACACTGGTAACAGATAGGAACATGTAATCAAAGACCTTTTTTTTAAATCCTGAGGAATACTACTATGATACATAAATAGAAAATGAGAATATAGTGAGTTAACCCAATCTTTGTTCTAAGCTCTGGTCAATCTACAGACAAAAGTGCTGAAACATTGAGGCATTTGGAATGGGAAAGTCACAATGATGATTATTTGTTTTAGAAGTGGAAAAAAAAAACATTTTATTACATTCTGAATCAAAATCATTTTATTAAGGTATCATGGACTTAAACAAATCTAATGAAACAAAAGAAAAAAAAATTCAATAAAAAAGTTATCATCCAAAGTAACACAACTTAAATCTGTAAGTCCTTAAAAGTTCCCCTCTTTGACCCAAAAAATTCTGTAGGAACATAGCTGACAATAATTTTTTTAAATTTCTTTTTAAGTTGTGGTCTAAATGTACTGACTTGTTTTTTACCTCAGATATTTTGGAAGTTCTTGAAATTATCTTTTTTTATTCTGAATTTATAATGTCCTCTGTTGTTGTTTGTCTTTTGTTCTTGAAGAGGACCATGACATCAGGAAGTGATGCCATGACAAGTGAAGGAGGACTGTGGAAGGTCACCTCCCTCATTTTTCCCTCCAGAACTTTTGGATTCAATGACAAAACACAGATCAGGATGATTGAAGATGGCCTTGGGTGCAATGGGAGACTGGCCTTTTTAAGCCAGTCTTTTCATTGGTTTCAGTTTTGACTAAAGCCACACCCATTTAATGATTAAGGCTAGGTAGGGAGGAATAGAGGCAAAGAATTTCCACATTTACCTTGTCCAAAAAAAAAAAAAAAAAAAAAAAAAAAAAAAAAAAAAAAGCCTCTCTGTAACCATACACTTATCCTCAGATAAAATCATAAACGTTAACTTTTGCATCAGCATTGCTTTTGTCTTAATTAAGTTTTAATTTTAATTTAAGTTAATTAAGTTTTCTCTAAATACTATCAAAGCCCTCTACCCCCTAATCACAAATTACAGGAGCAAACAATCTGTAGGTGATGATTTAGCTTTATTCCTCCACCTGAGCTCTGTCAAGACAATTATTACATTCCATTTAGTATGTTGATAAGACCTCTAGGGAATAATTTTACTATTTTCTCTCCAACTAGAGGTTTTTATTTAAATCTGGATGATCGATTAAATGATTTAATAGATTAAATTAAATTTTATAATAAATTTTTTTTAGAGTTGGAATCTATAATTTCATCATTAAATGGTTCCTTTGTGAGGAAACTTATCAATACTGTTCTGTAGCTTTTAGTGCTGCAATGTTCAGAAGCCTAGGGCTTTAAGAGATCAGGAGACTTTCCTGAGTCTCACAGCTAGGATATATCAGAGGAAGAACTCCAATATAAGTTATACTGACTTGAACCTGACTATCCATTCTGCCTCTTTATGACAAACTCAGATGGTATTTGTTCTCAACAGTGAGTTTCTGTACAAGTTCAACAAGCCAAAATGCATCAAACAATGAGACCTTATTTTCTTTCTCACCCTCCAGAATATCTTCATAAAGTGCATGTACTCCTTCAGGAACAATGACAGCCAATGCAGTTCCACAGAGAAGCCCAGCACCCAAAACAGTTATCAGCTTTAGTCGCTCCTAGAATCAAACATAAGTACTATTAAACTACGGTATTAACAAGAGAGGAAAAAGAGGGGTAAGAGATGGGGAGGAAGCAATTTGAAATATTTGTAACTCAGTTTCTTTCTCAAAGATTCTTGAAGCAGTAGGATGGTCCACTAAAGACTATGCAAAAATCCATACATCTTTATTGTCTGATCTTGGACTCATGAATCTGGTTTGATTTGTGTATGGCTTAATGGGAATCTCATTATTTTATAGAAACACTGTACTTCATTCTTCTGGTTTAATTTCTTTATTAGTTAGTACAATGGAAATAATTCTAATTACTCCATTATCCTGGACATGTCTAATTATAATATTTAAAAAGTAATAAAAATACTGCCTATTGGATATTTCTTTCAAATAACCTGAAAGATAAATGCAATAATAACTGACCTGTATATAGAGCTTTACATAAATTATGTTGTTTGATCACTGCAAAAAAAAAAAGTGTGAATTAAATGGCATACACATCCAAGAAGAGATCAAAAGGAATTTGTGAAGGGAAACCAAACAAGAGCAGTACGACCAGTTTAAAGTTGATGAAAATTTTATTTTAAAAGAATGATATAAAAGAATTGATAAACTTGCTGAAAATAAATGCAAAAAAAAAGAAAAGAAAATTTACAAAGTAAAAAATGAAGACAAAATGATAGCTAAGAAAAAAAACATGACAAAACTTGCCCACTACCTGAAATCCTGTATTATAATGAATTGCTAAACTGAGTCAACAAGTTCTCCCTTTCCCCTGAAATTTTTGTAAGCTTTTACATTTATTTTAAACCTAAATATAAAATTAGGAAAGAAAAAAAAAAATACTATCAAGTATGCAGCAGAACATAAGAAAAGATTCTAGCAATAAATTTCTATTTCAATAAAACCTATAATTACTATACTTTTCCATGCTATGGAGCTTTTCTTTGTTTCCTTGTAGGTTCTTTTGTTCTCTGTTGTACATTTTTTAACTCCACATTCCTCCCCCCAAGAAGGCTACAATTGGATGAAGATACACAAACACAGACACACACAAATATATATACATATATGTAGATGTAAATATAAACAGATATATATTACACACATATACATTATGTAGATGCGTAAACACTGCAAGTATATATACACAATTATACACATGCATATACATTTGATATGTATAAACAGATATACATCTGATTATACTATGCTTGGGGTTGTGTTAACTTTTTCTCTGGAGATGTATAATTTCTTCATTTGTAAGGACAGATCTTTCCATTCTTTCTAATTCAACCAATCCATTTCCTAGACTTTCTATAAATGGTTTCCCCCCATTTTTCTACCTTCCTTCTATTCCTGATTATACTGCTAGGAAAGTTACCCTTGGTTGATTGCCCAGATTTACATAAGTGGAAAAAAAAATGACTTAAGTAGTCCCATTTTAGAAAAAAAGAAATTGAACAAGCTATCTATGAACTCTCTAAGAAAAAAATTCCAGAGCCAGATAAATTTATAAGTAAATTTTAGCAAACATTTAAAATCACTAAGGTAGCTGAGAGGACAGGTTTAGATTTGAGAGAAACTTGAGGCAGAACAGTTAGAAGTCTATATCCGCATTTGAACTGGTGATATATCTGAGTGAAAAGACATGCATACCCGTATGTAAATATCATAAGTAATATGATGTATTTAGAAACAAGATATGGCAATGAACTGGATATGTGGATGAATGAGAAAATCAAGGAGGCTGTGACCTTTGGTGACTGGGAAGATGGTGATAGCCTCAGGGAAAACAGGACAGTTTGAAGGGAAAGATGAGTTTTGCTTTAGAAATTTTTAAGTTTGTTACCTTTGTGCTTGTCCTGTTGGTTTAAGATAGCTAAGAGGTAGCCAAGAGACTATTTGATTTGACTAGCTCCTAGTAAATATAGTATTTTGAACATTTTAAAATCTTTTGAGTATGAGGAAAAAAGCGAGACAGAGCTGACACTTCTGTTTCATTAATAGCAGGATTTCAAAGAATCTCTTTACATTTTCCAAAGAGCACAAAGTATTTCAGTTATCTAACCTTTCAAATGATTTTTAAAAACAAATTAACCTATTTTATTAGCTATCAAAATATTCTCTAGTTCTGTTATTAAATATGCAACTGATAGCTAGATAGTCTGAACAATAAAAGCAAAACTATCGTAGGCTTTTTTCTTTTTTAAATTTATCTCTCATAACCTGATCCTTTTAGACTCAATGGAATTTATTTCAAGCACTAGATGACATCTGGGTCAATATTAATTTGTGTGACTGCCTTTTCTCATTCATTCTCACAACTTGAGTTGTGTGTATATCATTGCAAAAAGAAAGCAAATTCCTTTCCTGCTTATGATAAATCATTTAAGTAATTTTTTTGAGAGATTACAAGGATCTTTTTGTTAGCACTGAGGGCAATTTCAAGAGCTTATAGCCACAGTAAAGTGGGGACTCTGTCATTGAAAAGAAAAAAAAAAGCTAACAAGAATAGTTTATAAAATAAAACTGGCCAAATGGAAAAAGAGGGACAAAAATTCACTGAAGAAAATAATTCCTGGAAAATTAGAATTGAACTACATGAGAAATCAAGAAACAACAAAAACAAAAGAATGAAAAAACAGAAGACAATGTAAACTCTCTGACCTAGAAAACAGATCCACGAGATAATTTTAGAATTCTTGAACTACCTGAAAGTCACGATCAAAAAAATGAACCTGAATATCATCTTTCAAGAAACTGTTAAAGAAAACCACTCTGATATTCTAGAATCAGAGTGTAAAATAGGACATTGAAAAAATTTTACCTATCTCCTGAAAGATCACAAAATGAAAACTCCCCGTAATATTAGGTCAAACAGAAATTGCAAGCAGCCAGAAACAATTTAAGTACTGTGGAGCCACAGTCAGCACAACACAGGATTTAGCAGCTTCTACATTAGAGGATAGGAGGGTTTGGAATATATTACAGAAGGCAAAGGAGCTCGAATTACCAACAAGAATCATCTACCTAGGATACCGAGTATAATACTGGGGAGGGGGGGACGGGGAATGTATATTCAATGAAATAATGGACTTACAAGTATTTTGAAAAGATCAGAAATGAATAGAAAATATAATTTTCAAATACAAGACTCAAAGCATAAAAAGATAAACAGAAAAGGGAAATCATAAGGGACTTAATAATGCTAAACTATTTATGCCTACACAGGGAGATAATAATTGTAACTCATAACTTTCTCATTAGTGCATTTAGAAGGAGAATAGATAGTAAGAGGGCACGGGGTGAGCTGAATATTTAGAGATATCTTAAAAAATGAAATTAAACAGTGAGGGGAATATACTGAAAAGAAAAAGGAGAGATTGAATGGGATAAATAATCTAACATGAAAGATGGAAGAAAAAGCTTTTACAGTGGAGGGGAGAAGGGAAGAGATGAGGTGGAGTGAGGGAATCTTACTCTCCACAGAACTGGCTCAAAGAGGGAACAAAAGAAAAAATGATGTTAAAAGGGAGGGCAGATTGGAGAAGGAGGTAATCAGAAGTAAAACATTTTTGAGGAGGATAGTATTACAGTTGCAACCTCTTAAGAGGGTTCTGGGAATCTAATTCTGACCAGCAGAATAGATCCCTTCATGTGAGAGGATGATAATACAAGGAGAATGAAAGGGAGTTGCATTCTCTAACCTCTCTGCTTCTCTCCAATTTATTTCATTCCCAATCCACAGCACAATCAAAGTCTTTACCATCTTATTCCTCTGGATAGTTACAGGGTAAGATGCTAGAGCAGGTGTTGAATCTTGTGAGATGTCATGGAGGCAAACTTTCTGACAAATGGAGAAGAGGACTGTAGTCAAAACCGGCATTTTTCATAAGTCTCCTGGCTCAACCCTTTGATGTGATGGCCCATTTAATTACTCCGACTGAAAAATTCTTACCAGGTCTCTTCTCCCTTTCCTTCCCAGTGTGTTACCAAAAAAATTCTCCTGGGAGGATCCTACTCAAGAACAGCTTTCAAGTGCTGCTGCTTTTTTGTCCCTGTTCAGGCACCATTTGTTATGGGAGAAAACTAGTGGCTAAGGATCTAATTTTGACAAGCAGAATAGATTCTGTGAGAGGATAATAACGATACAAGGAGTCTGTGAGGCAGCTGCATTCTCTGACCTCTCTCTTCTTCTCTCCAATTTATTTCATTCCCAATCCACAATCAACATCTGTGTCAATAAAGGACAATTTGCAGTTCCTTCAAGTGTGTTATGATTCACAGCTATGGGGGCTGCCCCTTCATACTTAGTATGAAAGGAGAGAGAGAAAAAAACAGGAAAAATGCGAGGTGGATAGGAAGGAAGTAAATATAGTTAACAATAATAATTGTGGAAAAAAATTCTGAAGCAAGTTTCTAATAAAGGCTTCGTTTCTCTCTGAAGCTTATTTTCAAAACATATGCAAGGATAATTTTTCACCATTGACTCGTGAAAACCAAATTCCCTCCTTTCTCCCATTTCCTCTCCTACATAGCAAGTAATCCATTATATGCTAAACATAGTAAAAATATATGTAAATCCAATATACAAATTTATACAATTATCTTGCTGCACAAGAAGAATCAGATCAAAAAGAAAAAAAAAAAAGAAAAAAAAAGAAAAAGAAAAAAAATCAAACAAACAACAACAAAAAAAAAGAATGAAAAAGCTATGTTGTGATCCACACTCGGTTCGCAGTCCTCTCTCTGAGTGCAGAGAGTTCTCATCATCACAAGATTATTGGAATTGAAAGGACTCATTTCTCAAAACAGAGCCAAAAATAAGAGCCATTCCCCAATGGATAAATGATCAAGATAGGAATAGTTTTGAGATGAAGTAATTAAAGCCATCTTTAGTCATATGAAAAAATGGTTTAACTTACTATTGACTGGAAAAAATAAAATAATTCTGAGGTACTATTTCACATCTATTAGACTGGTTAATAGGACAGAAAAGGAAAATGACAAGTGATGAAGGGGATGTGGGGAAAATGAAACACCAATGCAGTGTTGGTGGAGTTGTGAACTGACAATAATTCTGTAGAGCAATTTGGAACGATGCCCAAATGGCAATAGGGCGATTTATATTTTTCCCCCTTTTTACCACTATTAGGACTGTGTCTCAAAAGAGATAAAAAATAAAAAGGAAAAGGACTTACATGTACAAAAATATTTCCAACAGCTCTTTTCTGGGAACAAAGAAGTAGAAATTGGGAGGATACCCATCAATTGGGGAATGGTTGAACAAATTGTATGTGATTATGATGAAATAATTTATTGTGCTCTAAGAAATGAGTGAGATGCTCTCAGAAAAACTTGGAAAGGCTGATGATGCAAAGTGAAACTACTATGTACAAATTAACAATAATATTGTAAAATTTCAGCTATGAATGCCTTAAAACTATTCTCAGCAGTACAATGAATCAAGACAACAGCTTTAGGATTTATGATGAAAAATGCTAACAATACCCAGAGAAAGAACATGTGGTTTCTAAATACAGACTGAAGCATACTTTCTTTTCTTAGTTTTTTTTTTTAAATGTTCTTTCACAACATGACTACTATGTAAATGTTTTGCATGATAATACACATAACCTATATCAAACTTTGCCTTCTCAATGAAGGAGTTAGAGAAAGAATCTGGTTATTGGGGGGAAATAAAATACAAAAATAAATTCCTCCCAAAATTACAAAGTTAAACTAGATAAAGGTCAATTTAGATAATTTGTACCTCCTTAAACTAGCTTACACAAAACTCTCCCAAGTCTTCCTCATCTAACACTACGTACTATACAGTTGAGAGAAAAACTATATAATTTCCTTCCAAAACAAAAGGCTAGTCTTGTCTTTAAAAGTATCCATACCATCTCGGTTGTCCAAAGTAACTGATACTCTAAAAACTCTAGGCACCAAAGAGAAAATATAGTAGGGCCCAACTATTGCTATGAGTTTTTCCTATGGATTTCTTTGAAAGGAACCTCTTAAAAAAAAAAAAAAAATCAATGTCAAATCAATAGTAGACCTACCTGCTAAGAATGTCAGCAGAAGATATAGGGAAAAACCCTTAATCAACTTCTAACTTGAATCAAGTTCTACCTCTTACAATTGAGACAAAGAACTCAAAGCTTCAGACTAGAGGAAAAAAAAAATCAAACAAAAACCTGTACATGTGTTTATAAGTCTAAGAAAAAAACAGTGCTGGAGTTAGGAAGTCTTGTCTTTGCAACTTTTTTGGGATAAGGCCAAATCTTTAAAGGCAGTGACAAAATACTACTTAATGGCTACTTAAGCAATTTATCTCTACCAAATAATTTTAAATTCCAAAGCTCTAGCAATTTAATTCTTACAAACTATTTCCAAATAAAAAGAAAAAGAAAAACATCCAAAGAAATCATATGTGGTTGGGTTGTTCATTGTGTTCTGATAAACATGAAGATCATATATAAAAGCAAGATAAATACAAAAGAGTGTAATTCTCTTAAAAAGTGATAGGCAGGTTAGTACTTGAACAAAAAGACTTCTTTAGACACAACAAACCTTTCACTTTGCACTAATAGGATCCTTGTGCCTCAATTGTTATATTCAAATACTTTCAAAACTTTAGTAAGAATTTAAAAGGCTAAAAAGAAAAAGAGGGGAGGAAGAAATGAAAATTTCAAGACATTTACACTAACAGAATCAATTCCACACTTAAATGTTTTCTATGCTAAAATGGCAAAAACATCAATACATCAACATAAAAATTTCTGTTTTCCAAAAAGTTTCCTACATTGTCAATGCTTTTTCATACGCCCCTTATTGGAAAAATCTAAACTAAAGTCCTTGTAGAGATTATGTTAACATGCCTTCTATAACTGACTTGTAATTTATTTGTATTATTTATCAATTCAGTGGTTATTTCCTTTTTTTCCCCCGAGGCTGGAGTTAAGTGACTTGCCCAGGGTCACACAGCTAGGAAGTGTTAAGTGTCTGAGACCAGATTTGAACTCTGGTCCTCCTGAATTCAAGGCTGGTGCTCTATCCACTGCCACCTAGCCGCCCCCTAGTGGTTATTTCCTTGTAATTTTATTAATCTCAATTTTCAGAATTTGTGTTTTGGTGTTTAGTTGTGGCTTGATTTTGTTTTTTTCTTCTAATTACATTCCCAATTCATTCACTTGCCTTTTTTTTTTTTTTTTTTTTTTTTTTTTTTTGCTGATAAAGTTTTTGTCTCATTGCTGGTCACTGACATCTTTTCCTATGATTTGTTATTTGAGCTAACAGAATTATTTTCCTTTTTATTTTTTGCTTTATTCTGAATTTATACAAATAATATATTTTCATTCGAAACATAAAATAGGAAGTGTACATAAAGCTGAATATTGTATCGTTTGCTTTTCTTTTTAAAGCATATAATAAAATTAATAATTTTCAAAACTGTGTTGCTTATTGGTGATTCCTTATGGTTTTTTGGGGGGAGCAGGAAGGTATGCAAATCTTATTTATAATTCCTCTTATCCTTTCTTTCTCCTCTTATGGGTGAAAAGTCAAAATCCTTGTAATATTATCAAGCAAAACAAAACTGTCTCCTTCTGTATTAAGTCCATCATCTTGTCAAGAACCCACAATTACTCTAAGATTTAAATTATATACTTTCCAATTAATTTTAATGATTTCTTCAAAAGACCTTTACTGAATACAATTTTTATTGTAGTTATGGTCAGTAAAGATTGTGTTTGATATTTTTCTACACGTCTGTGATATTTTTATGTTCTGATGTCTTCATTTTTTGTAAAAGTACAAATACTCTAGTTATAACAGTACTCCTTACTATTTCCCAAGAAAGTAAGAGGGTGAGCTATCATTTTTTAAATTTATATTTGGGCTCTTAATGTATTTCTCATCTTTTTGTTAAGTTTGTCTAAATCTAAAAGAAGTATATTAATATCTATTATAATACTGATGTCTATTTCTTCTTGTAAATCACATAAATTTTCCTTTCAGTATTTATATCCTATTCTATTCTGAGTACATGATTCCTTTTATATGGTAACTTAAAGGATGCAGTTTCCTTGTTTTCTTTAGTTCAGTCTACTCTCACTGTTGACTAAGGTTATGATTGCTATCTCTGTTTTTCTAAATAAATCTGAGACATAACAGATTTTGTTTCTGTCATTACTATGTGAATATTTTCCAAGTATATTTCTATATTTCATGAAAACATCTTTGAACATGTTTCTAAATCTAATTCACTTTTACTTTTGTTTTATAGGTGAATTTATTCCATTTGTGCTCATAATAACGCTTATGTATTTCACTCTATTCTTTTTCCTCTCTATAGGCCTACCTACCCAGTTCTTTATATGGAAGAAAAGGATGGAGAGGACTGTATTCACTGCTGGTGATTGATATCTGATAGAATGTACTTCTGGTGGTTAACCTCTTCTTTTCTTTTCCAGAATCCATCTGATTATTGGTTTTTACCTTTTCTCCCCTTATTTGTAAGAGATTTTTAAAAGTTCAGAAACAATCCACTGACATTTGTTTTGGTTATGACTAATCCCTCTTAATTTATTCCCTCTTTTTACTTCCCCAACCCAATTCCCATCTGAGTTGAATATATTTCTACATTAAACGTTGTGTCTATGAATGTTTTCTACCCTCTTTCTCTGCTTCTGATGGAAGTAAGGTTTTTGTTTCCCTCTTCTTTTTCCATTCTCATTATTTGTGAGTGTGTGTGTGTGTGTGTGTTTTCAACCCTCTGCTTCTCTTTCCCCCATTTTTTTTTTTCACAAAACTTAACGGAGATAGTTCTTACTTGTTCTTCCTTGAGATCTTCTTTCTTCTCTCAAGATAATTAAAACATAGTAAAACCACTTCTTTGTCAAGTCTTTGTCTTACTAAACTCCCTCTATAATCCTTAATTATAAGACTTCTAAGGTGACAATTTTTTTTTTCTCTACCTACTGAAGGGGAAGGAGCAGAACAAGGGGATAAGAATTTAAATAGTACCTACTACGTGCCAGATACCAATGTAAGCACCTTTTATAAATATATCTCATATATAAATTATCTCATTTGAGGTTTACAACAACCCTTCAAGGCAGGTAACATTATTATCCTTATTTTAAAATTGAGTTAAAGCAAACAGAAGTTCAGTGACTTGCCCAGAATCACACAAGCGTTCTAGACTAGATTTAAACTTGATCTTCTTGACTCCAGGTTCAACAGTATTATTTACTGTGCCACTAACAACTCTCTTAGGATGTAAATAAATACTTCATACTTACATGATGGATATATAGATCTATAGTCACATAGTTCCCTCCAATTGCTCAAATTGCTTTTTAGTCTTTCTCCTGACTCTTCTGTTTCCATTTGAAAATTTTCCTTCAGCTTTGGTATTTTCATCAGAAATCCCACTGTTTCTACCAGGAAACATTAAAGTCCGTTAAAGTCCTATCCTTTACTCCCCATCCCTCATACTAGTTTTGCTGGCTGATTGATTCTTGTTTATGAACCCTTATCTTCTTGAGAACCAGATCTTAGAAACTTTTCCTATAGTGGCATTTGTCAAGTTCTAGATAACTTTCAGTGGAGCTCTTTGATATTCAAGCTTTTTTTCTGATGATTTGCAGTATTTTTTCTTTGACTGGAAAGCTCTGAATTTTGTCTCAGGACATGACTGGCACATTATACCTATTTTCCAAATTGTCCTTAATTTTTGTTGTTGTTGAGGCAACTGGGGTTGTGACTTGACCAGGGTCACACAGCTAGGAAGTATTAAGTGTACAGCTTTTAAGAGACTACAATTGAACTCAGGTCCTCCTGACTTCAGGGATGGTGCTCTATTCACTGTGCCACCTAGCTGCTCCATTGTCCTTAATTTCTAAGAGATCTAGGCAATTTTTAAATCATCATTTCTTGAAATGTATTCTCCAGGCTTATATTTTTCCAGTTACAGGTTTTGGGTAGTTCAAAGATAATTACAACCCCCTTGTTTTCTAGGTTGTTTTTGATAGGATATACCTAATTTTCTGACTTTGATTTTGCTCTAGTATTTATCTCAGAGTCAATTTTTGTTTAATACTTTTTTATTTTCAAGGAGTTTGTTATTTTATGTAAGTTCTTCTCTCTTTCAGTCTTTCTTCTAGAGCTTGCATTTTATTTGAGATATCATTTTGTAAAATTTTTTGTTTCATTTCTTCAAATAATTTTAGGTGATCTTGTGGATAAGTTGTGTTTTTGAATGAAGCTTTGCTTGTAGATGTTTTAGAGGTATTCTCCTTTTCTTGGTTTATGTCTTGGGCAACCTTGAATTCATAGTATTGCTTTATGTTTGATATTTTGTTTATTAATTCTCCTAACTGATTCCTTGAATTGGAGCTTTGCAACAGAACCAGGTTCTGAATACTTCTGGAAGGAATGGTCCCTATTATCATTATAGAAGTCTTCACCAGTTCTGACCAATAAAATTATAGGCTTGTCCCTGGTTCTTATTCCTTGCTCTGAGAATATAGCTTCAGGCTTAAGCCCTGGTTAGAAACTTGAACAACTCTGAATCAGAATCAGAACTGAGCAGTTTCTCAGAACTCTTGAGTAGTGACAGAGCTCAACTTTGATCCAAGTTACCTTATTCTGTACAAAATTATAGGCCAATGTCCCTGATTAGCCCCCTCCCTAATGACTACAGGCTTCTATGTCTCACCTTGCTGGAAAAGGCACTCACTGTTTTTTGTCTCGACCTTTACCAGTAACTCAATCTAGCATTCTCTTTTGATTTTTGCTGAATTAACTGTGCAAAAAAAGTTGGTTTCTATTGCTCCCTCTGATTTTCATCTTTTCTGGCTCCCAAAAACATACATTCACAAAAACTATACCAAATGCAGTGGATGGTTAATCCCAAATTGTTATTTTTCAATCTAGATTAGGGTTTCTTAATCTTTTTGGTGTCATATATCACTTTGGTAATCTAGTGAAACTTGTACTTAAATGCCCCCCCCAAAAGGGGGTGGGGTGTTAAAAGGAACAAATTATACTGATAAAGTTATCAAGATTAAAAAAAAAAAAAACAACAACAACATTACAGATCTATTTAAAAACCTGATCTAAATGTATATTTAAACATGCAATTAAGAAAGGTCCACAACATTTTAAAGGAAGCCATTTATTACAAAAATAACATTTATGTAGTGTTTATTATGTGTTAGGCACTGGGCTAAGCACTTTAATTATTATCTCATTTAATCCTTACAACAACCCTTGGAGGGATATGCTATTACCCCCATTTTACATATGAGAAAACTAAGGCAAAAATTGTATAAGTAACTAGCCCAGGATCATACAGATAGACCTATATGAAGCTATATTAGAACTAAGATCTTTCTGATTCTAGACCCAGAGCTTAAATCCACTGCACTGTATTTCTGAAGAGTTGATATATTAAATTAAAATCTGCATGCCCTTAATATTATTTTATAAGGAAATGACATATGGAAGCATTGCCCCACCACCACCACCAAAAAAAAAACAACACCCTATCACTTCTAAAGTTATTGGTTTTATCCTAGTTTTCACTTGTTTATGTTGAAGGGAAAACATGCTAAAGCACGGGGGAAAAACAGATTAAGTCACCACTAGACTAGTTTTATATTAGGTAATAATGAACTTAAGAATCTTGAAGTTACATATTTGGTAATACTAAACAGAGACAATAACAATGATCATAACTGAATCTGAATGATAAAGACTGCCATGCCAGAATGGTCCAAATCACTTTATAGGGAAGGCTATCCTTACATAACTTCTTTTATACTTATAACTTTTATTCCCTTATATTTTCTCACTAATACTTATCTATGGTAGAGCTGATTTTGCTTATATGAAAAATATAAAGAAATCAGCACTAACAATTTTTTTAAAAATTATTTTAATGGAGAAAGGAGTATGTAGTATTTCAATTTTGGGACCCAAATTTAGGTGGTTTTAAAAATGGCATAACAACAAATACCAAATGAAAGCCAAAAAGATACAAATTTCAGGTAGACAAAAAGACAACTGATCAATCACAATCTGTTTAGGCATGAGTCAGAATAGATGACATCTGAGGTCCCTTAAAACTCCAAGATTTTTAGATTTTGCTATAAAAAGTAAGATAAATATCAAGAACATTTTAATAGAATTCTATAGAATATTCCATAGAATAGAGAATAGAATAATTTCTTGAGAGTAAGGATTGTCTCACTTTTTTATAAGTATCTCAGACTTAATTCTGTGTCTCTGTGTCAAACAAAGAAGTACTCAAGAAATTCTTATTTATTTAAGGAACATCAAGAACAACATAGTATGTGAGATAGGTGAAAGGACTAGAATACAAAAGAGAACAGGGATACCACATAAGCAAACTTAAAACCCTTTGAATAGTGGAATATGGTAGAAAGGTATCATTCACTTTTGAATAACTATCTTTTCCTAATGAAAATTAACTTTCAACTCTTATCTTGCAAGGCTTCAACTCAGAAAAATATCAGTAACAGAAAATAAGGTAGATTATACACAATATATAATAATACAAACAAGTTAATTGTACTCAGTGATCCCTTATCAATAAGACAATGAGAAAAGATGAATTAAATAAAAAAGAAATTAAAATACCTTTATGTTCTCATTACAAGGGTAAGGAACTAAAGATGCAAAAGAAACAAGTGCTTGTAGTTAAGGGGCTTAATTCTATTGGGGAGACAAAATTTAAATTATTAAAAAAATAATTCAGGGCAATTATGAGAGTATATAGACTTAATAACTGAGAAGAACCAATTTAGGGCTGATAGAAATTATATTACTTAAGATGAGTTTTAAAGAAAACTAGGATTTCTAAGAGTCAATCCATTCTAGTTGTGGAAAATATTAATTGTAAAAGCAGTGAAATGGGCCAGTATAGTGAAAGGAAGAAAAGGAAATCAAGTTAGGCTTGAATGGAATATGTAAAATGGAGGAACAGAATGATAACTACAATTTATTTGCAAAAATAAATTGAACCATTGGAGTCAGATTGTGAAGGGTTTTAAATACTAAACGGAGAAGCTTATATTTAATATTAAAGAGAACAGAAAGGAAGCCACTGGATTTTACTTATGCAGGGAATAATGAAGATGTGATGATGAACTGAGAGAGGCAGGGTGAGATCAACTAGGAGGGTATTGAAGTGGTCCAGAGAAGAGGTGATATGGGTCCGAATTAGGGTGGAAGTTATGTGAACAGAGAAGGGAACAGGTGAGAGATGGCTGGGTAAGTAAAACAGATAAAGCTTGATGATAATAACTTCCGAATAAATTAGAGTGGGGCTGCTGACTCTAAGGTTTGGGAACCTGGGTGACAAAGAAATGCCCCCAACAGTTATACAGAAGTTTGGAACATGGGTAGATTGGGGGCAAGAGAGAAGACATGGAGATAAATGAATTTATGAAGATATCTAGAAAATGGGACTCAAGACAGAGTTTTCAAAATGTAGGGGGTGAAATATATATAATGAACCCACAAAGAAGGTATGCAACAGTCAGATATGTAGATGAATTGCAAAAACATGAAATGAAAACAAGAGTACTAAATCACTGTATAAAGAATTTCAGTAAATATTTCCCTTACACAAAGGAATGCACTGTTAGTTCACTTGTTTCAGTCATACCAGTCATTCAGTTATATTCATTTGTATAGCAGTTTTCTTGGCAGAAATATTGGAGTGGTTTGCTATTTCCTTCTTCAGTTCATTTTATAGGCAAACGGGGTTAAGTGATTTGTCCAGGGTCAACACATCTACTGAGGGGCAACTACGTGGTATAGTGGATAGAGCACCAGCCCTGAAATCAGGAGGAATTGAGTTCAAACGACCTCAGACACATAACACTTCCTAATTATGACTCTAGGGCAAGTCACTTAACCCCCAATAGCCTCAGCAAATAAACAAACAAATAAATAAATGAATAAATACAACACATCTACAGAATGCAGAAGACAGATCAGACTTCACAAAAATGAATCTGTCTGGGCCAGCACTCTCTCCATTTTGTCACCTAACTGCCCTAGTATTAAGAATTTCAGTAAATATTTCCTATATACAAATGAATGCACTGTATCATTTTATTTTTACTTTTTTGTTTTTTTACTTTTTGTTTCCCTTCTAGATGGAAACTTCCCAGTGCATTTATTTTATATTTAGAGGATAAGTTTCTCAAAGAGCTACATAATTCCTGAGAGATGATCTGTTAATATTTAAAATGTCTAGACAAGAGTTACATTTGTCTGTGTTAGATCTAACTGATGTGCTCCCTTTTAACAATTCCAAATCCATTTATTTCTATTGTGTGTAACACTAATAAGCCATTAAGAACCATCACAGTATTTGGAAAAGAAAATAACACTAGGCCATCACTGGAAGATGGTCTCAATGTTTCTATTAATTGGATTGACTTATAAGCAACATCACAAACAGAACCTAAATATTTACTTTTAGTGTAATATAAATTAAATCTCTTACCAATTTAGTACAATACAAACAACTTAACTGATAACTCAAGAAAATATTGAGTTTGAGAAAGACCTAACTATATTTTGGGGGAAAAAAATGCTTAATGCTTATTTAATTGAATTAAACAGTATTTATAATTGTGACTGGAATGATATTTAAGTATAAACTTTAGACAACCTGAAGGGCTTTTGTTCTGTGCAGTATGACCTTTTTACATATTTCCTTAGATTTAAGTTCTTTTATTCTGTCATGAGCCCCTTCTCATATTTTTAAATGGGCGATATAAAATACATTATAAAAGAAATCAAAGTATTTAATATTGAACATATATATATACATATATATATATATGCAAAGACATATATTTAAAATAGTTTAAAAATATCAATTTTTAAAATCCATGGGCTTTTTTTTTTTTTTTTTTTTTTTTTGAGGCTGGGGTTAAGTGACTTGCCCAGGGTCACACACCTAGGAAGTGTTAAGTGTCTAAGACCAGATTTGAACTCAGGTCCTCCTGACTTCAGGGCTGATGCTCTATCCACTGCGCCACCTAGCTGCCCCCTTGGGCTTTCTTAAATCTATGAATTTGGGAGGGTGCGGTGGGAGGTTGGGAGAGGAGAATCCCAGATTAAGAACCCTTGTTTTAGAAAAATCACACTTTGGGATACAATTTCATTATACTGCTCATATAATAATAAAGTCTTTGGCTTGATGGGGAGGTTCCTTTTGGCCTTCTAATAACAGGTTTTCCACCTGAGTCTATCTGGAACCATATTCCCAACAACTAGGAATTGTTACTCCCAGTAGGACTTATTAAATTCCAATTCTTTTTTTTTTTCCCTGAGGCTGGGGTTAAGTGACTTGCCCAGGGTCACACAGCTAGGAAGTATTAAGTGTCTGAGACCACATTTGAACTCGGGTCCTCCTGAATTCAAGGCTGGTACTCTATCCACTGTGCCACCTAGCCGCCCCCATTCCAATTCTTAAGACACTGAGCAATATGGAGGCAAACTGAAAGCATTGACAACTTCCTGTTTGGGTAGGCTAGTACCTTATGGTCCCTCAAAAGAGATTAATTTTAATTTCCTTTGCCCATTCTTTTGTTCAAGTTTTTCTTTTTTACCAGAAGTGAAGGCCCATTTCTTTCCTGTAGCAATAAAAACCAGGGCTTTTAAATTTCTACACTACTTTGTACTACACAGTGTAATACTTTTTAATACATATATATATATATATATATATATATATATATATATATATATATATTTTTTACCAATTGATTATTCAGTAAGTTTTTATCTCCACAACTAAGCAATATGCTTCTTAAAAATTGGGATTACATATTACACTATCTCTGTATGGACAGTTATCTAGCACAGAACAGGCACTTCATATTTGCTGATTTCTTGTTCCTTTTCTCTTGTATTCCTGGTACAGTGATTTTGCCTAAAACAGGTTTTTAATAAAAGTTTTCACAATGAAAAAAACAAAAGTGGCCTAAACTCAAAATCCCATCCACTCTAACCAACCAAAGAACCAATCTACTCTTATCTTTGCAGAGTTTGCATTTTATGAATTATACATAGCATTTTAAGAATCTATGCTATGTCTATATTCTCAATATGTTCAGGGTCTGAAATATAAACTTAATATTTGCTTAAATATCCTATCAAAAAGAATAGAGTTCTAAAACAAATGTTTTCCAAATCCACTCATATATCAGTACTTCTATCATTCTTACTATTAGCAGCATACTTTTTAAAAAGTTCTATTTCTGAGATCTATTCAGAAATATTGTTGAGAAAAGCTACAATCCCACAAAAATCATCCCCCCCCCCCCAAGACAAGGAAACACACTGGTTTTAACTGGAATCAGACCAATTAGCACTTTTAAGAAGTATCTTGGAGATAATTTTGCACTACTATTAGGGATTTGAGAGTACCGAAGGTTTAGTGTTAAACACGTCTGGCATTTTTAAGTTTGTCCAGCAATCAGTCTTTGGTTCAGACACCATTTAGGGAGTCTGTCCATCACAATGCTATTGTACACCAATTATCTTGAAAACGAAGGGATTATTGAGATGTCTTACCTCGGAGAAATTAACAGCCAAGGGAATGATTCCAGCCACGTAACATCCTACCAGCATAGCCAGCGACAGAAGACTAATGGAGATGAAATCATCCATTTTCTTGTCCTTTAGTTATCCCAAAGGACATCAAACTACTATCCCTCCCCCCGCCCCCCTTGGGGTTTCAAAAGGTGCTTTAACACTTGTCGTGGCTTCAAAAGAAGAGACTTCGGGCATCAACTTCTCAGATTAGATCTTTAGGTCTCCCACCAATAGCAAGTTTATGTCAGTTACTTCTTCCTTGTCTACTTCTAGGGAAAATTAGTGGTTCCTGGTAAGAGTACCAGAGTGGGTTTTTGGTGGCCTTATCCACAACCTTTAATCCACAAGTGACAAGAGTACAAGATCTCTGTTGTTCAATTCGTTGTTACACAGGGAAAAAGCCAAAAAAAAGGGAATGATGCTGCGTGAGGGATGATTTCTTCAATCGGAAAGCTCTAAAATTGCGGGGGTTTGGAATGGGGGCAGTAGTGGAGAGGGGATACACTGCCTTTAGAAGGGGAGGCAAGAAAACCTCTCAGCTCAGCGAGTGCTCCTGCCCCCTGAGTACGCCGCCAGTGACCTCCCCCCTTAGGGCCCAGAGCAGCCCACCAGCACCGGCCAACTCTCTTCCGTGTCTAGAGGGCTGGGGAACGTAGGCCGCAGTTCTCTAACTGGAACCTCGGAAGAGGATTCAGCAGATGCGTGTACAGAAGTCAGTCTCTGGCCTATACCCAGGGGCTCCCCTGGCTGCCCAGCCTCGGCCGGGAGCCTCCACCTCCGCCGCCATTGCAGCCATTGCCGCCAAGTGGCACCTCCTCCAAACATTTACTTCCGGATCTCGGCATTTCCCTCCCCGCCCCCGCACCCTCCTCTTCTAAACGTCGTTTCCGGGTCACAACCGTCCTCTCCTAGACACAGCCTACTTTTGGTTCTCCTCGACCCAGCCAGCCGCCATCTTTGAGTTGGGCTTGTGGGATTGGATCTCTGTCGCTCCGTGAGCAGCTGGTCCCTTGGAATGGATGTCTGATCATAGAAGTCTAATATTCAGCGTCCTGGAGAAAACAAGATCTGCCTTGAAGTCGAAAGGTCCCTCAGCTGTCTTTCCTCCCTCACCAAAGATGGCCAGTCAGGCGTCAACGACTCCTTTGAAGGTATGGGTCTCTAGTCTCCGAGGGGGTGCTCTCGCGTTGCGGCGGCGCCGACTTCCGGTGCCTCTTCTCGCGGGGATTGGCTGTTAGCGGTGTTGCGGCTCAGCTCGTGTGCAGTGGCTGTGGCGGCGGCAGCGGCGGAGCTCAGCACTATGGTGAGAGAGGCCTCGGCGGCCGCCCCCGACCCCAAATTCTAATCCTAGGCCGGAAGGGCCGAACCGGAGGCTCCCCTAACCCTTATGATTCCACCCTTCCCCCGGCTTCGGGGACTGGTCCCCAGCACCCCCGTTCCCGCATTGTGGCTGAGCGAACCATCCCCACCCCCCTCCTCGCTACTCACCCGCCGGAGAGCGGCCCCGCGCTTGGCTCGAGGCCATTCTCGGAATCCCCTTCCTTGACGTGGGCCGCCTCGAGAGCAGTAGCTGCCAGGTGCGAGGCGGGCACGCTCCAGCCCCAGGGGAGCGAGGTGAGGCCTCGGAAATGGCTCGCTCCGCGGTGGCGGGCTTTGGGGATGATGGGGATGATCCTGTTTTTCTGCCCCCCCCTCCCCCCCTCCGGCTCCGAGGCTGCTATAATAGCTCGGAATGTTTCCCTCCAAAATCTGCCGAGGGTGTTAGAAGTAATGCATGTGTTTTGTAGGGAAGTCACTAAACTGACCTTGGAGTTAGAGTTGCCACTCCTCACGAATGAGTGCTGCTGCTCTTTTTGTTGTTTTCTTGTGTTAATTTAATTCATCACTTCGATAGTGCTCTTTATTTTTTTCCTCTTCACAGGCTAAAGTCACCCTCTTTTATATATTATACCTGGGCCTTTCCCAATCAGTGTTAACTATCTAAAGAAATGTATAATTTAAGAGTTTACAAATCACGTGAGCTTATTTTTGTTAGATGTTAAATAAGAGCCTTTTATTCTTTATCCCTTGAGTTTTAAGATTCGGAGGATCTTGGTATATACAAGTGCGAATTAAGCCTATGTTTAGCATCTTAAAATGGCAGTTTATTAAATCTTTGCTGAGTTAAAACAATATCTCAGCACTGGAAAATATTTACATCTTTGTGAAATCTTTTTTAATATTTCTCACTTATTGTTGTGTTAATAGTATAGTAATAGTATAAACTTTTAAAAATGAAGGGGTCCCTTATTTCTGACATGTCCATTGGAGTCATTTAGTCTGATTAGAATATGGAAATTGGTAGCAAAATCTAATTAGCTTTGTTCTGGGGGGGGGGGATTCATAACTAGGTTGAACAATATTTTTTAAAGAATTTTGAGTCTTTATTCGATGGCCTAAACTACTAAGGTATTCTGTAACCATTCCAAAAGCTACTACTCTTATCTGCCTGGCACTCTTGAAGGCTTACGGAAATTGGGAACTGCGCTGTATTCCAGCCTAGATGCTTGCTTGTTAGTAATCAAGTGATAATGTTCAGTGTTATATTTTAGAAGGGAAGGTGGAAAAATGAACTAGCAATGCCTGATTGAATTAAAATTAATCCGACTTGTAGATGTTGGGAGCATCATTCAGAGTGAAAATGAAAGATTTTCCTAAATGGTTTTACTGAGGTAGCTATTAGTTTTCTCAGCTTTGACATTAGCATAGCTTTTACTGTATTGCATAATAAAAAAGGGGGAAAATGCAGCTTTTTGTTGGTTAAAACTCAAAAATGTTCATAAGGAATGCTGGACAATGCATTTGGCCAATAAAAGGAATACAGCTAGATTTGAGTCTAATGCAATTTGATTTAAAGTGAAATACCTCCAGAAAGTTCTCAAATGGTTCTAGTATGAAGAAAGTGAAATTTTTAAAAGTTAGTAGTATCTTATGATACCAAAAAAGAAAAATAATAATCTTTATTCTGAAAATAGCAAAATTGTACTACTTATCTGTTAAATATATTCAGACAAATTAAGTTCCATGAGGGATTTAGAGTTGAATATACCAATAAATGGTTTTTTGAGCCTATATAAGCAAGAAGTAGTAAAATTTGTTTAAATCATAAGCTAGACAGTGATAATTACTACAAACAGTGCAGGTCTCAAAACTATTTGGGGGCTGGCTATCAAACATGATTTCATGGAGTTGGCATTTGATCCTGATTGTTGAATGAAAGGGAATATTTTGATAAGAAAAGATGTATAGGTAGGAAGAATGGCAGAGAACATATCCAGTGTATGGGGAATAAGCTTTTTTTATCAAAAATAAAGGGAGCACTGAGAAAGGAGGGTGAAAAAATAAATTGCAGTAATATTATGAAATGTATTGAATGCCAAGAGAACTGAAAGAAAAAATATTAATTTAGCCTCTTATTTACAGCAAGTCATTAGCACTATTTCAACCTATGTTCAGTGTGATGGTACTAATTATCATATTTAATGTTTGGGACAAATCCATATGCACATGTTCTTTTTATTGATATTTTTTATTTGTTAATCATCCCCCTCCCATATTGACATTTCCTTCATATAACAAAAGACGGGGGGAAGTTAAGCAAAACAATACACATTGACAATATTTTATACTGCAGCACTTATTAAGCTTTGGTTCATGGAACTTCCCAGGAGACACCTTTTTAGGGGAACCAAGAGGTTACACTTATTATAATAATGTTAAGATTTTATTTCCTTTTTAAAATGCGTTTCCTTTTTTTCATTTACCTATCTGTGTGAGGCTGGTTTTTCTTAGCTTAATTCATGTCAGACAACATGTCTCAAATGTATGAATTCTATTTAACCAGACATCAAAGAGATTTGCAAAAATATATAAAATAATTACATTATCCTTAATATTTTTTTTGTTGTTATTGTTATTTTGGGACGTTAGGAATTTTTTCTTAAAAACAGATTATTAGCATGTAATAAATTTGTTTTTTTTTTTTTTTTAATGAATTAAATGAATACTTTAAAATTCATCAGTTTTTGTTTTTCATATGGTAAATATTATTAAACATAGATTATTCTCACTTTTCAACAGTGTAAAATTTGAGAACTGCTGTTATAGTGTATGTAATATTTCGCATCCATAGTACCCTTTCTATTCCTCTTCTTCAGGACCAAGGATTAATAATTATAATTATATAGAGTAGAATTTCATTTTATTATTTTGGTTTTTGTAATCATTGCATTTTCCTGGTTATATGTCACTGTTCATCAGTTCTTAGTTTAATTATTATAGGCCAAAGGATATGAATAATTTAATCACTTTTCACATAATTAAAAAATATTTTCCATGGTAGCTCTATCAACAATGTTAGTGTGTCTGTCATCCCATAGTCCTTCCAAAATGAAGTATGTCTGTTAATTGTCATCCTTGGCAGTTTGCTGGATATGAGATAAAACCTAAAAGTTGTTTTGATTTATCTTTTAATTATTAGTAGTTTGGTTCTTAATAGCTTGCAAGTTCTTTTTTGAGAATTGTTTGTTCATATATTTAAAACAGTTTTCTCCTGGGGAATGCATTTTGATTTTAATCTTCTAATCAAATTTACTATATTGTAGTTTCACTGATTTTGTTGATGGAAAAAACTTTTATTTCATGTAATTGAAATTGTTTCTTATTATATCTATTTCTTGCGTAAGATTTCCCCCCCTAGTTATGATTGTGAAAGGTGTGTTGACTTCTATCCTCTTCCATTTTTTAAAATAAGGTGACCTTTTATATTTTTATTCTTTAAGCTACAATCCATTTGGAACTTAGTTTTGGTATATTGTGTTAGATATGCTCATCTAAACTCTTTTTTTTTTTTTTTTTTTTTTTTTTTTTGCTAATTTATTTCTGTATTTCTTGTGAAATAGGGTTTGTTTCTCCAAATAGTTTGTTTTTATCTTTTTACTAGCTTACCTTTATGAGATGTTGATTTTAATAATTAAACCAGAGAGGAATAAAGCAAGGAAAGATAATTACTGCCATTGTTACCAGTTTAAGCAAAAAGTTTAAATAAAATCTTGAGGAAAGCCTCAAAAAATTATTTGCTGGTAATCATGGATTTATGCCATGGTGTGAGTATGGTTCAAAATTAAGAAAGCAGTTAATCTGAAAAAATGCAGAATAATCCTCTTGAAAACACAAATGCCAAAAACTTTTATAAGCTTAAGCAGAAAAGACCCATTTTTTAATATGTTAGAAATTTACATAAGCCAAAAACTAGAGCATGATTTGAAATGAAGAGACACCTTCTCACTATGACCTAGGGTTAATGCAAAGCTGTCCTGTCGTCCTCTCTGTTGTTGACACAGTTCTCAAAATTTTCTAAGACATGAAAAAGAATCTGAAGTTATAAGCAGTGTCAGTGAAGGAGCAAAATTATATGTATAAGTAGATGACATGATGATTGCTTAGGAAAGCATAGTCAACAAAGAAACTAAGGGAGATAATGTAGAAGGCTGAAAATGAAATTCACACATAAATTAATATTTCTGTAGTGCAGTAACAAAATCTAGGAAGAAATGGTAGAAAAACAAAAGCAATTTGAAATTACAAAGTCCAGGAGTCGTTTTACTCAGACATCCTTAGGATTTAGAGTTCATTGAAGAGAAATAAAAGGATGATTTAAATAATTGGAAAGCTTTTTGTTGCTTATAGTTGGATTGTAACGATATAAGAAAAAAAATTATACTGCTTACATTAACTTGTAGGTTTAGTGTTGTATCAGTTAAATTACTTAAAATGTAAAATGAAAGGGGAAAGAAAAAATCTAAGTACCACATAATTATAATTATCAAGATTGGTCCTTGAGAGTTGAGAAATGTACTTATTTCCCTCTTTTGAGAGGTGGGGAACTATGGTTGTGGAATATTGCATAGTTAATGTTTTGGTAGTTTTTCTGGACTGCTTTTTAATTTAATTTTTTTTTAAATCTTAGTTACAAGGGATGACTTGTTGAGTAACGGAGGGAGCGATTTACATTTGGAAATGAAGGTGATGTAAAAACAAAAGATGTCAGTAAAGCTAAGATTTTTTTTTTTAAGTGAACCTCAGTATCAGTAAAAGGAATTACCCTAAGTCAAATATTAGCTTTAGTAAAGGAGCAAGATATAAATCCACAGGTCATCATTATTTTGTTGTAATAAAAAAAAAAACATAAGGAAATGATAGAGAAGTTCCATTCAAAATAATTACAAAAATACAGAATATATCTGGGAGGGCTAATCTTATCAAAACACTGAAGACATAAGCATAATTAGTAAACACTATAGAAATAACGGAACACTTAATAATTGAAGAATAGGTATTGTTCATTTTGGGACCATGTCAATATTAAAATTCAGATTTATTGCTATACCAATCTTATTGCCAGAGTTAATTTATAGAACAATCAAAGGAATAAAGTTCATGTAAAGAAAAAGGTCTAGAATTTCAAGGAAAATGACCAAAGTGATAATAAAAAAGTTGGGGAGGTTGCACTTCCACACCTCAAACTGTGTTATAAAACAATGATCATCAGAACCATTGGTTCCTGGTTAAAAATTAGATTAATAGAATAGACTACCTAAATCTATGCTGCTGGTGGTGACTGTTCTTAACTCCTGGTAAGAAAGATCTTTCTACCAATACAGTTCAAATGTTCTACAATTTATAGTCTTACATTAGGATAGGAGACCGAGGAGTTAAAACACTTGTCTGAGTAACATAGCTAGTATCTGTCAGAAGCTAAATTTGAATCCAGGTCTTGGCTCTGAGACAGGCTTTCTAGTCACTATATCATTCTGCCAGTACTCTTCAATAAAACATCTGATTTATGAAAAGTTCATTTTAGATAGGGAAATTTCTTTGTGTCAAACTACCCAACTGCACTTCAAGCACCTAAATAAAAACTAACCTTTCTCTTCAAAATAAGTTGGAAGGGAAAGATGGTTATAGGGATTAATAACCAATTGATCAATAAAATATCTCCCTTGGGTAGCAAAGTGCTTTACCAAAGATATGTGGGACATAGAAAAGAAAATATGGTTCCTGGCCTCAGAGAACATGATCCGTTAGGCAGAGTATGATATGCAAATAGCTAATACCAGAATGAATGATATGTAGATCAGGGCTTCTTTTAAACTTTGTCCACTCACAACCCCTTTTTGCCCAAGAAATTTTTACACAACCCTGAGTGTATAGGTATACAAATCAAACCTTTACATATAATTTCACAGTCTACACATTCATGTGACCCACATTTTAAGAACTATTAGGCTGTAGTATGAGGTAAGATTTAAAAAAAAATAGGCTGATGCTTGACTACAGAGGGCTTTGAAGGTTACATGAAAGAATTCTGACCAATTTTAGGGTTGTTTTTGTAGAACCCTCAAGTTGAGAATTTTCACATTTTAAAATGTTAAAATTATATTTAAAATGTAAAAGTCCTTCTTAGCTTACAAGTAAGCAAAACATGATTTCTTAACTCCTGCTGTAGACCATAGGGAGCCACTGAAGGTTTTTGTGCTTAAGGAGGCATAAGAAGTAATAGTTAAGCTTCCTAAAATGTCAGTCTGTGTAAGATGGATAGGGAGCTGTGAGAAATTGTAGGTACAGAGTTGTTAGTCTTTTGTAACTTGCTGGGAGATTGACTATGACTTGGGTTAAGGTGGTGACAAGAAAACAAAAAGGAAAAAATATGTAAGATAATTCTTTGGGAGAGAAGAATAACAAGATTTAGCTTCAGAATACAAAATCTAATTTCAAGAAATGATTGGTTACTTTTTTTTTTGCCAAGTAATGGTCTCATGGAACTTCAATATGAAGTGCCTAAATTTTAAATTATATGCAGTTGCATATACAGGAAATTAACTAATAACACTCCTTAATGTGTTTATAACAGTTTTAAACTTGAACATGCGTTTCAGATTATACTTTATTCAAATTTTGCTAAGAAACTATATTGAATTTGCCCTTTTTTTTTTCTGCAGTCTCATACTATTTTGTTGGTACAACCTACCAAGAGGCCTGAAGGCCGAACTTATGCTGATTATGAGTCAGTGAATGAATGTATGGAAGGTAAGTTAGCACTAGTTGAGAGAGTTTCTTCCCCTGTAAAAATTACTTTTAAAATATATTTATATACACATACATACAGGATGAAAAGTTATGAGACTGGATTTCTTTTTAAAATATTGTTATTGAAGTCTTTTGGTTTTACACTCCACATATTCCATCCTTTCAAAGAATCACCTTTATAAAAGAATTTATTTTATTTTTTACATTACAAAGAAGAAAGGAAGGGGGAGGGTATCAGAAAAACTAGTGAACATATTTAAAAAAAAATTATGACCTTGTATATAATGTTCTCCACTTACGAATTGTATTTGTAAAGTTTGTGATCCTCATTGCAGCTCCTCAATTGTGTTGTCTTGATTACTCCAATATTTTTTCACCTGGATAAACTTTGCATACATTATAGTTTTTTAAAGAAGTTTTTTTTTTTTTAAAGAAAGCCTTCAGTGATTAGCATTATTGGATTTAATAATTCATTATTCTAATAAAGATCTGTGGATTCATTGATATGAATCCCTTAACTAGCAAATCACAACCACTCTTTGACTTAGTAGTAGTGGTCTTTATGAGTCATACCACCCTATGACTAGCTTATCAATGAGCCTTTGAGGTTTTTTTTGTTTTTGGTTATAGTCAGTCTGGCCCATACATGAAGTAAGTATTATAGTTTGATGGAACTATTAAGAGCTTATGTTCTATTGATATAGCCTTCAAGAACCTAGAGTCATCATGTCATGAAAAGGCATCAGAGAAGTATTTTACTTTCTAAAATAGTAGATTGAATGTTTTGCATTCTGAGAGTCTTTTGATAGTCATAACTTTGTCTTTTGGCAAGCTGTTAGTTGAATGATTTATCCAAGTTGCATTATAATGGGAGTTGATAAATTAGCCACCTCTTTGCAGCATATTGTTTGCTGATGCCTTCATTAACTTGATAATCATAAACATATTAAGCATAATTAAACTTAACACCTGTCTAAGGGAATAAGAATATGACATACTTTTCCAAATTGCCAAGTGTTAAATTCATTCAGTAGAAAATAAGCAACTTTGGGGTAAGTTCTTTTTGTATTTGTATCCCCAGGAGTTGTTAATGAGTTTGTTTTATTACACTAAACAAGAAGTTAGGAGTGTGTGTGTGTGTGTGTGTGTGTGTGTGTGTGTGTGTGTGTGTGTGTGTGTGTGTGTGTGTGTGTGTGTAGGGGGGAACAGCCTTATTCTTCCTATTGTGGGGATGATTCCCTTTATTCTGCTAATTGATTTGAGCTTACTTTGATGGCCATGAATTGCTTTCTGAAGTTTTAAATTTTCATTATCTTTTAAAAGCAAGACAACCTGTCCAGCACACTATATTTTATTTGCTGAGATAGTACAATAGCTGATGTTTGCATCATACTTTAAAGTTAGTTGCAAACTAGTTTACATAGATGTATTATTTCACTTGACACTAATAACAACCCTGTGAGGCATATAGTAGAGTTAGCTGTTATCTTTAATTTTTTAGATTAGAAACTGAGACTCAGAGGGGTTCCATACTTAGTAAATAACAGATGTATTTTTCCCCCTATTAAGTGATTTATTAATATTTATTTCTTATGTTTTCATCCCTTTCCAGTGACATTCCATGTACCCAATTCTGCAGTAGAACTTTCCTTTTATTGAATGTAGTTAAACAAAACAAAACATATTGGTCATGTCTGAAAATGTATTTCAGTTCACACCTGTAGTCTGTCTCTTCTACTGAGAGGTAAAAGGCTTACTTTATCTTTGTTTCTCAAAAGTCAAAATTTGACACTATATTGATCAAAATTTTGAAGTCTTTTGATATTTTCCTTACCTTATTGTGGTTATAATTTGTTCTCCCACTTCTGCCTTTAGTCTCCAGTCAATTCACATAAGCTTTTCCATATTTCTCCGAGTCCTCTCTTTGAGAAATTAATAATTTTTATAACCCAACAATACATTCATATACCACAATTTGTTCATTCAATAGACAAATTATTTCTTTCTTTTTTTTCCCCCCATTACAAGTAGTTCTGGGGTTATGTGTATATATTTGCACATATGACCTTTCCTTCTGCCATCTCTGATCTCCTTGGGATATGGACCTATCTGTGATACTTCTGGGTCAAACAATATATGTTCATTTTAGCAGTACAATTGATTATGACATGAGAGAATAAAACTAACATTTCAGGCTGTTTGATCTGCTGAATCATGAATCCCTTTACTTAAGCCCTATGCTTTGACCTCTCTGTGGTAAATAAAGACATTGAACAGTTAATATCATTGTAATTAATTCATAAAAGTAAGTTTCATTTAAAAGTGGGAGAACGGCAATAAACCTAATACCAATCAAAATAAAGTCAAAATATCTTAGGTCTTTTTAAACTTGACATTTACAGCTCAAATAGTGAAATTTGTATAAGATCTTGTTTCTCTCTTTCTAGGAGTTTGTAAAATGTATGAAGAGCATCTGAAGAGAATGAATCCCAACAGCCCCTCCATCACATATGATATCAGTCAGTTGTTTGATTTCATTGATGATCTGGCAGACCTTAGCTGCCTTGTGTAAGTATCATCTGCCATTGTAAATAAAAATTTTTATTCTTTTTTTCTAGTTTTCCCTTTTCCCACTCACTCACTGATTCAATTTAAGACTGTAATTCTGTGCATTATCTGTCTGCCATTTAAGTAAGAATGGGCATCCCATTTTATATTTTAGAATTAGAGGCACTGAAAGTTTCTAAAGATTTGCCCAATAAATGAGTATTCAGAAAGAACACATTAAAATTTAACATTCTCCCCATTTTGGGCTGTATATCAGAGTTTTTGTTCTGGGGTTGCTGTTGATAAAAATTATGTTATTTTTTAATACCATGTAATTAAATAATAGATCAAATGCATACCCTTTGATCCAGTAATGCCACCAAAAAAACATTCATTAAAAGGAAAGGACCTATTTGTACAAAAAAAAAATATTTATAGCAGCTCTTATTTATGGTGTAGCTAAGAATTGGAAATTGAATTCATGTACATCAATTGGGGAATGGCTAAACAAGCTGTGATATATCATTGTAATAGAACATTATTGTACTATAAAAAAGGACAAGGAGGATCTCAGAAAAACTTGGAAAGACTTATATGAACAAAGTGAAGAACTTGAATGACTTACCTATTCTCAGCAATACAAAGATCCAAGACAATCCCAAAAGATTAATGAAACATACTATCTGCCTCCAGAGTAAGAACTTACTAGCCTGGTTCATATTATTTTTCACTGTTTCTTTTTTCCTCCCTTTTATTTGAATCTTCTTGTACAAGATTAATAATGGTAATGTTTTACATAATTGAACATGTAATAACTTGTATGATTACTTATCAGGGAGATAAGAGGAGTGAGGGGGGAAAAGATAGAATTTAGAACTCAAAACTTTTAAATAAAAATTTTAAACAAAAAATGCATAAGAGCAGGTTGGAATTTATGTGATACGAGCTTTAGCAGGCTTTTTTATATACATTTTTGTCTAACATCTAATGTGAAGACTGATCTTCTGGCCTAGCAGTGTGTTAACAGTCTACTCTGTTTATTAGTTCCCTGTTTTGTTCCTCACAATTCTTCAAACATTTTTGTCATTTTGCCCCCCAATAATAATTCATATATACATAGTATTTTGAAAAGAACTTTTCTCCTCATAACTTGATCCAGTAGTATGAGTACCCCATTTTACAAATGAGGAAACTGGGGATTGGTTAATGACACATAAGTAACAGCTGGAGGATGACTGATTGTCTATACTTCACACTACCTTGTTACCCATACATAAATTGTAAATTTATAGTTATTCAAGTGAATGTCCTCAGCCCATCTCAGTTCCTCAGAACATTTCAACAACATCTATTTTTTCTCCTTTCCCTCTGGCATATCATTACTCTTCATTTGTATTCTTATCTGTATCCTTGATCCTGTTCCCTTTTGTTTTCTTTTCCATCTCCCTTTCTACTATTCTCTTTCCATCTGCTTATAGTCATGTCTTCCAAATTCTTGGTCCTTTTTTCATTATCTAACACCCTATTTCATTCTTCTCTTTGTTTTTAAATTTCTTGAAAAAGTTGTCTAAACCTACTGCAGCAATTTCATTAGTACCCACTATATTTTCAATCCTATAAAATCTAGGTAATACCTACCAATGGGATGTTGAAGTCAAAAGGACATGGATTTTTCCTTACTGTCTTTAGCTGATATTCACAATAACCAGATAAACTGACAACTCCATTAATAATTCATTACCATGCCTCTCTTTATACAACCCCTCCAACATTGACTGTTCTTATTTTTGTTATCTTTGCTAATTTGCTAAATATGAAGTGAAAGCCTCACGAGTTGCTTTGAATTGCATTTCACTTATGATTAGGAGCAATTTTTGCATGTGATTATTTGTAGTTTTCAGTTCTTTTAAGGCTTGTTTATATCCTAGGATCACAGTCATTTGACTCACTTCTCTATGATTGTTGTATATAGATTATAGGATAGGGATTTTTTCAGAACAACAGACTGTAATGTTTATTTTCTTTTTAGATTATACAGTCTGGATTCAAGTCTATCAGATTGTTAGAAAATTCTTTCTCGTCCACTCAAAGTATATTCAAATATTTTAACATTTTTCTTTTATTTTTTAAAAGATTTATTTGTATGTATTTGTATAGATTAATGCATGCATGTATATATGCACATGTGAAATTTCTAATAATCAGACTCTCAAAACCTCTCCTTGTAATAAACAAAAACAAGAAAATTAAAAATTTGCCCAATAAAGTGGAAATCTAGCTATGAATATTTTTTAAATTTATGTGCTAGTTATCAGCTCACTCTTTGGTTAGTCTGATTCTCCCCCTCCCCCCCAGTTTTGTAAATTGTAAATGTGTGTGTGTGTGTGTGTGTGTGTGTGTGTGTGTGTGTGTATTCATGTATATTCTTACATATTTCCATATGAATCATGTAGAGAGACAAAAATCAGAATAAAAGGAGGAAAATGCAGGGGTGGGGAAGGTGAACATAGTGTGTATTACAGATCTATAGTTCTGTCTTTAGAAGTGCATGGCTTTTTTCATCCAAAGTTTAGGGGGATTGTTTGGATCACTGAACTATGAGAGGAATCAAGTCTGTCATAATTGATCTCACAATCCTGCTATTGATGTTTACAATGTTTTTCTTGATTCTGCTTGCCTCACTCAGCTTCAGTTCATGTAAATCTTTTTAGGCCTTTCTGAAATCAGCTTGTTCATCATTTTTTGTAGGACAGTAATATTCCATTTATTTGATTTTTTTTCAAGGTCGATTTAATTCATTAATCAACATATTACCTGCCTTAACATATTAATTATTAATATTAATTATTAATATTATTAATATTAATATTAACATATTAATTAACATATTACCTACCTTTGGGGGTGTTCCCCCCCCCCAAAAGCAATGTCTTATGTGTGTGCGCTAATAGAGATTTTTAGGTTTGGGATGAGAGTAGTTATCTTTATTTTAGAATGCACTTTTGGTTCAAACCCTCTAAGAGAATTGTTAATACATTTAATTGTGACACTTTTAAAGTTGTCTCCCCTTTTTTATACAGATGAAATTTCATGCTGAGTATCTAGTTGAAAATATTATGCTGCAAGATACTGTGCTAGGGGCTTTGTGAGGTGCAAAAATGAGTAAGACGACCTCTACTGTAGAGTAAGAAATTTAAAAGGTTGATGTAGATTTGAAAATACTTCATGAAAAAAAATGATGTTTGAGTGAGGCCTTAAAGGACAGAAGTATTATCATCAGTCCTTTTTGGAAAGTATATGGATAAGGGAAAGGCAATTAAGTTGGAAGAAACTGTATGATGAAACAAGGAAATGAGAGAAAGGGCATGTTTAGAGAATGATGTATTAATTATTTAGTAGATGCCTAGGATATTGATGCAACTATGACTTAATTATATATTTCTTGTGTTAGGGGTAGGTCACAGGGATTTTCAGAGAAGCCTTATATCAAGGACAATAGATAAGCACACACATGCTAACTGATTAAAAACTACCATAACTATAGGCAGTCTTAATTTTAAGAACACCTGCTGAGGACTCCATGTAGTTCAGAAAGCTAAAGCAGTACATATTGATGGACTGGAAACGATATTTTGCAAAGGAATATTCCTTAGGCTACTGTAAGGAAAATTGGACCCAATACAGGAGGGAGGCTGACAGGGTGAAGAAAAAGATGTGTACTTGTGGTTGATATTTAGTTTTATATAGGTCTCTTTGAGCATTACCAAAGTTGAGTAATGCTTAGTTAAATAAAGATTCACTAAATAACTTGTCTTTTTTTTTTTTTTTTTCCCCTTAATTTTTTAAAGCGCTCAGGGTTAAGTAACTTGCCTCAAGATCACAAAGTGTCTTAAGGGCCAGATTTGCCATTAAGTGTATGAAGCCAGATTTGAACTCAGGTCTTCAACTTCAGGACTAATGTGCTATCCACTGCCTTCAAATGCTTATATCTCAACTAATTCAAGTTAACTTTCTCTGGAGCAGTAATTATAAGTAGAGAGTGATAGACACATTTCCTACCTCACAGACTCACCTTTTATAGTAGAATGTATGCTTCTTGAAGGTAAACTCTTTTTCATTTTGCAGTGTCCTGGGATTCAAAAGCCGGGTGTTTCCTTGTGGGTACCTAAATATTTGAACATATGAGGAAATTTAGAATAGTGAGAGATTAAGATAGGAAGGTTTAGGGAATATATAATAAAGGTGGTGATTTTGAGATGGTGATAGATAAAAGATTATGGAAATTGCACAATATTGTTAGCTGGTTGCATTTTGAAAGCAAGAGAGAAAGGAATTAAATAAAAGTGACTTCAGAGTTTCAGGGTTGAGTGAAAGAAAGATGGCATTAATAATTTTAAAAGGTCAGAAGAAAGGAGCTCAGTTTTGGACAGATGACATTTACATGGAAAAGAAGAGAAGTCAGAGCAACAGGAGGAGAATCTGATTTGTGCAGGGTGATATAGATTAGAAGTGGAGGGAAGATAGGAGGAAATGAGAAAATGTATTGCTGTGTAATTTTTGGATAGATTTAAAGTCCCTGTCCTTAAGGAGTTTGTGTCTCTGCTTTCAATATTTCCTTTCCTAAAATGTGACTGATTGGGTTCATAAAATTGTCATTTGTTCCCTTGATGGGAAATAGTATGAAAAGTAGATTTTTTGAAAGAAACAAAGAAATTGAAAGGTTAAAGATGAATTTCACTGGATAAGGCGAACTACTTATTCTGCATATTCATCATATTCCCACCAGATGGTGCACAGTGCTTATGAAATGCTCATTCTTCATTACATTCATGGATAATTCCTAATTACCTTATAACTATTTTTCATTTTGTGAGTGTTAATATAAGCTGTTTCACTTTTGGTCAACTTAAATGTTTCTCCCTTTTCTTGGAGACTTTCAAAGCTCTAAGTTGGCACTTCAAGTTTTAATAACCCTCTTGACTATGAGTTGGGACATTGCTACTAATGATAGTCCTTATCCCTAACATTTTTTCCTTTTTATGATCTTTTTAATTTTAATATTTTCCCCCCTCAGTGACATGTAAAAATAATTTTTTAACATTTAAAAAAAATTTTTGAGTTCTTAATTCTTTCCTACCCTGCTTTCCCTTCCATTAAGACGACAAAACAATTTAATGTAGGTTGTTATATATCTGCAGTCATGCAAAATATGTTTCTATATTAGTCTATGTTGTAAGAAAACACATATCAAAAAGCCCAAGCAAGGAAATAAAAAATGTATGCTTTCATCTGCATTCATTCTTCATTAGTTCTTTCACTGGAGATGGATAGCATTTTTCATAAATCCTTTCAAATTAAATTGGGTCATTGCATTGCTGGGAATAGCTAAATTATTCACAATTTATATTCCTATGGTACTATATAGTACCATAATTACTGTGTAAAATTTTTTTTTTGTTTTTTCTCTCTTTGGGATTCAGACCTAATAGTGGTATTGCTGGATCAAAGGGCAGTTTTACAGCCTTTTGGACATAATTTCAGATTTGTCTACAGAATGATTGAATCAATTCACAATTCCACCAAAAATGCATTAGTATCCCACATTTTTCCCATATCTCCTCCAACATTTACTATTTTCCTTTTCTGGCTTATTAGCTACTCTAATAGGTGTGGAGTGATACCTCATTTGTTTTTATTTGTATTTCCATAAGAGTTTTGTTGTTGTTTTAATAAGTTCTTGAATTAAAAAAATTTTTTTTCAAGGCAGATGCTAAAATCAGCATTTTCATTATTCAGTTTCACTATTAGTTACATCTCTGCTGGCTTCTATCAGTCGATTCGATGACTTTATTTTTATTGGGAGAGAGTAACAATAATCCCTGCTTTTTGCATTTTCAGGTACCGAGCGGACACTCAGACATACCAGCCCTATAACAAAGATTGGATCAAAGAGAAGATCTACGTGCTTCTCCGTCGGCAGGCCCAACAAGCCGGCAAATAATCCAAGTGGCAGCCTTGGGGGGGATGTGGGGAGGGCTTGGAAAACAGGTGTGTACAGCGTGCTGTAGTGAGAGCTTTGTATTATAGAAGTCCTCTTTCCATTTTGTTACAATCTGGCCAAGGCTGAATGTATTAGATTTTTGTCTTGTTCAATCTGAAGCCCCTGTCCCTCCCTACTTTCTTTTTCTTTTTTACTAAAAAGTAGCTAAAAATTTGTCTTCACTCAGTTAGCACTTGGTTACAGTTCTTCCCAGCTGTTCATATCTGCTTCATAATGTTCATTGTACTTATACCCTTCTGTGTGAAGGTTTTCCAAAATTTAGTTACGTCCTCAAAACTCAAAGGCTTAGTAGAAAATACAATAAATGCTCTTTAGTTAAGCTTTCTCTGGATTCATTTTTTGTCTATGAGCATATGTTCCTGTAAAACAATTTTTGTGGCAAAAGGAAAAATTGCACATTGACTGAACTGTATGTCTTGGTTAGGTTATATCATGCAAGAAGTGTATCTCATTTCATTGGCATAGTTAGTGCCAAATATATAGTTCACAGGTTTTCAAATACTGCTCTGAATTTGTTCCCTAGTGAAGTTACCATTATACATCAAAAACCAATCTATATTTTTTATTCATCTAATTTGTTCAAGTATTCTTGTTAATGAATTAATTTCGTGGCTACACTTAGAGCTTTCAGTATTTCAGTACTAATTACCTATTACTATATAGAAAATGAGACGAGCAGCTAGCAATTAAAAGAATAAGTGATAAATTTATCATTTTCCTAATAATCACATGTTCCTAGTTCTCTTTCCAAGCTTTAGAAATTAGGGAGACTTTCTTTAAATCTGCAACATTATTTTGACTTTAATCATAATCAAGTGGCAAATAAGGTCACTACAAGATTGGCAGCTAACAGAATCTTAGTAGTAAGTCAGGAGTCGACAAACTATAGCCTGGTGATCCAGCTGAAAATACTTTTTACATTTTAATATAAAGTTTTATGTGTTATAAAGACCAAATGATTTGATAACTAGTGAATGTTCTTTTTTTTTTTTTTTTTTTTTTTTTTTTTTACATTTATCACAACCCACTAACTTCCTTGCCAAATAGGAACCTTCCCTTTCAACAAATATAACCAAATAAAAATAATTTTATCTGAAAATTAATGCTATTATGCTACACTTCCAGTTTGTCAACTTTCCAGGTGTGATAAGGTCTTCCCTTCTGTCTTCTAGTCTAGACCAGAAAGAAACAATGACAACTACTTTAGTTGTCTGTTGAAGACTTTAAATAGACTCCATCTCATTATCAAAAATGTGGGCCATTGTTTTGACTTGCTCAAACTCCCTGAGTGGGCTGAGGTGGGAAGGGAAAGAGTCTAGAAAATACATCCCTCCTAGTTTTGCTCTTGACATTTGAGGAAGGGTGTTATTTGGGGTAGGATTTGACTCATGCTGATCTGGTAGTTCATGTCATTGGAATAACAGTTAACAAGAAAGCTTACTTAATCATAACCTGCAAGCATAAAGCATTCATTTATTTGGGCACAGCTTTCCTGTCTCTACTTTGGCCATGTTGGGGTATCCCGTCAGATCTTTGCCTCTTTTAAAAGAAGTTTCTTTAAGGGACTATATTTCATGAGAGCTAGGTAGATGGTTTACTTCCTAAGGTCACTAGAAAGCAAGTCTTCTATATATCTCCGAATAACTACTTTTTCCAAATATTTGTTGTTTCTAGGTTCTATATTGTCACATTTCCAGATTATAGAAAGCTAAGAGCTTCTTGGGCCTTAATATGCATTGCTGCTTATATTGCTGCCTCTAGAGGTTATATCTGCTCTCACTGGGGCTGGTTATACTGCCCATTGCTAGAGGGCTAAACATGGAAGCCAAAATATGTCCCTTGTACTGGGGCCTGAACATTTACCTGGATACATTGGGTATACTACACTGCTACCTTTTGTGCTAAGAGTTAGCAATGGTTGGGCCTGATGTTTGCTCTTCTGCTGGAAAACAGCAGAGCCAAATTTAAATGTTTGACTCACCTGGGCCAATACCTATGCTCTAGCTGCCTCTTACAACCCGCTGTCACTTTTCTGCCACCGTGGAGGAGGGCATCTGGTACTCTTTGAAGGCCACTCACAGGTCCTTGCATACATACTCATTGAAAGTCCCAGAGGAAAAGGGAAACAATACTGGAGGGGAAGGGAATAAACATTTGGATAGTGTCTATTATGTGCCAGGCTCTGTGCTAAGAGTCTTTACAAATAGTGTCATTTGTTCCTCAAAATAAACCTCTTGATGTAGGTGTTATTCTGAACCCCATTTTCTAACTGAGGAAACTCAGGCACACAGATTTAAGTGACTTGTCCAGAAATTGAACTCGGGTCTTCCTGACTCCAGGCTCAGCACTCTACCTAGTGCCAATCTTGATTATGTTAATTACAAAAAAAACATAAAATTTGAAAATCCTTGATAGTAAACAAGAAGACCATTTGACAATGACTTATTTCTGAACTCTGGATTTACTTGAATCAAAGCCCTAAGCTTACTTGAACTAGAATATTTTTGGTCAATATCAGAAATGACAATGGGGAGTGCTGCAGTATGTAGGTGGTAGCGCCATCCCCTTGTTCCCAGTCTTAACACTTCTGCAGGATTGGGATTTTTGTCTGCTAGCAGCTGCCTAAGCTGGTTTTCCAAGGGCAAAAAAGGGAACATGAACCTGGCAGTGGAAAGATGCAATGAAATAACTGGTTTTGTTACCAAAAGAACCAAAAGCTGCAGAAGAATGTAAAGAGATCCTTCAGAAGTATATTGCAACAATAACCCAATTATGTGCCTCTGGTGAATGACATTTAAGAATATTTTCACTGTGGAGAGCCAAGTACATTCCAGCACCATAGAAATCTGCAAGAATACCCTGGTTATGGGGACAGCTGGGTGGCACAGTGGATAGAGCACCAGTGCTGCAGTCAGGAGAACTTGAGTTCAAATCTGGCCTCAAACACTTAACACTTCCTAGCTATGGGACTCTGGGCAAGTCACTTAACCCCAATTGCCTTAGCAAAAAAACCCAAAAAATTAGCCTGATTATCTGTTACACCTATCAGTCAGGCATTAGAGATAATTATGGGGCACTCTTTAAAAAGTCCTAGCCTCAAAATCCACAGGCAGCAGTAAAAAGGTTAAAAAAAAAAAGAAGTAAAAAGGATCCAGAAAGGAAACTTGCCCAGTGCAAATAGGTAGTAAAGAGACCTTAATGTCTTGAGACACCAGATGTATTTTCTGTGATCAGTGAGGACCACCTCATGAGGCAAAGCTCTGGTCGCATTGAGATTGCATCATCAACAGGAGACGTCTCTTATTGGCTTTGCATATGACCTCATAGACCCGATATAAGGAGTGGGGCCCAGGAAATAGGACCAAGACAGGATGTGAACACATGGAATAAAGACCTTAGTTTGTGTGCTGCTGTCTTCTGGTGTTCTGCTGGATGTTAGAACTACCACTCAGTGAAGTGGTGGACATCGATCTCTGAAGACCTCTGATTGGGGTAAGATTGGTAAAGAACCACTGTACCAGACAGTGCCCAGAGGTTTTCTGAAGGGAACTAGGCAAGACATAACCAGTAATCTCTGGGTGGGGATTACAAAAGGGCAACCAGAAAAAAAAAATCTAAATCACCATTCGAGTTCACTGCTTCCTTTCAACTTCTACTATGACAGTTTTGAAGCAATGTCCTCAACTACTAACTGCAGTTTATCCAGGCCTTATACTGCCAAATTTTCAAAATACTCTTGCCAATAACATGTAATAACTTCAGTCGCTTTCACAAAGTATTTGTATGGTAGCTGGTGCAACAGAGATTTGTACAGGTAAATGTGCCTTCCCATTGCCATCCCCAGAGCACCAGGCACATGAACTGGACTTGAAATTGGCTCAGAGATTTGAGATTTGGGGGACTAAAATCCATCCACTTTCTAACTCTAAACTATATTTACCAACTGTTTTTGGAATGTCTTCACAGTCTGAAACAGAAGAGCTATTTTGTGAAAGAGAGAGCTCTGCTAAGTACTTGGAGAAACTACACAGGACAGAGAACTACTTTCAGCAAACTGAATGGAATGGGAAGGCTTTCTTGACATAAATCTAGGGAAAGACATGTTAACCTTGTTACAAATAATGCCTTAAAGAAGAGTTTAGAGGATGATCACTGACTATTTCTCTCCTGTTCAACTGGACCAGATTATGCAAGAAGCAACTGGTAAAGTTAAACCAAAATTTAACCAAAGGCACAGAGAATGTGAAGATGTTTGTGTTCAAAATCTCAATCTATGAAGGATTAGAGCTGCCTTGAGAGCCATCTGAGGTGCCTCTCACCTTTGCCAATTCTTGCCTCAATTATTTGATGAGATTTTAGACCTAGATTCAGGTAAATCAACAATGATCTGGTTGAGGAATAGATTAGAGCAAAGTTTATTTAAAATTCTGGGTCCACCGGTATTATACCATGATCAGTTCTGATAAATGTGACTCCCCTTCCCCTAGACTGCAAGTAATCCAATATATATTAAATGTGCAATTCTATACATATTTTCACATTTATCATGCTATACAAGAAAAATCAGATCAAAAAGGGAAAAAAAATGAGAAAACAAAATACCAAAAAAAAAGTGAAAACACTATGTTGTGATTCATACTTGGACTATCTTTTGCCTTTCTTTGTTTCCCTAGTGATTAGCACAGTACTTAGTACATGGTAAGCTCATAATAAATGTTTAATTGACTGCCTGAGTTTGAGAATCACCATCTTATGTGACATTATTAGTCCAGTCTATACTCTTATTAAAAGTAATTATTTTTTTTATTTTTCAAAGATGAGCCTTTCCTCTTCTCTTCTCCCCATTCTCCACTAAGAAAGCAAAAAAGAAAAAGAAATCCCTGGTACAAGTATGTCTAGTTAAGCAAAACAAATTTTTGCACAGGCTACATCTAAAAAATTATACCCCAGTCTGCACCCTGAATGTATTAGCTCTGTTAAAAAATGAGCCCGCATAAGCCCACATGAGCCCTCAGGGTTTATGGATGGTCATTGAGGTTGATCAGAGTTCCTAAACTGTTTTTTTAAAAGCTATTTTTTTCAGAGCAGCTAGGTGGTACAGTGAATAGAGCACCATCCCTGAAGTTAGGAGGACTTGAGTTCAAATCTGACCTCAGACACTTAATACTTCCTAGCTGTGTGACCCTGGGCAAGTCACATAACTCCAGCCTCAGGAAAAAAAAAGGCTATTTGGTCTTAATCAGTTAAGATTCACCTTTTTACCATCTCCATCTCCTATTGAGAATCCCAAGAAAAACAAAACCCATTAAAAACAGTTACAGTCAATCAAAATAAATTTTCATGTTAGATCCAAAAAAATATTTGTTTCATTCTGCATTGAGACCTTCATTTCTCTTTCAATAGTTTGGTACCAAGTTTCATCATTAGTCCTCTGCAATTCTGGCTGGCCATTATGCTGTTATTGCTGGTCATGTGTCACATTCTAATATTGTGTTGAGTTGTGTACAACAGGATTCCACTACATCTATATTTATAAACATAATTTGTTTATTAATTCCCCAATTTAGGGGGAGCCTCTCAGATTCCAATTCTTCACTACTTCAAAAGATAATTTTTTTTTGTATCCTTAGACTTTGTTTTGTTAGGACTAATCCACTCCTTTAATCTACTCTCTTTCATTCACCTCTCTTCTCCTTTTTTCCTATTTATTTGTTGAATGAAATGTAATTTTTTAAAAATTTAAATACATTTATTATTTATTTATCTGTAATATTGCTTTCCCAGAAAAATTTTGACTTCCAAATTATAAGGCTTTCTGTGACTTTTCCCCAACCACTGAGAAAACAATGTGATGTGATGTCAAATATGCATGTGAAATCATGCAAAACATTTCCAAATTAGCCATATTGCAAAACAAAAAGCAAGAAAAAAAATAAAAAATAAAAATTAAGCTTCAGTTTGCTCCTCATCAGTTCTCTCTTTGGAGGTGGATAGTTTTTTTTTTTTTTTTTTTTTTTTTGAGGCTGGGGTTAATTGAGGTTTGCCCCACAGTCACACAGCTAGGAAGTGTTGAGTGTCTGAGACAAGATTTGAACTCGGGTCCTCCTGAATTCAAGGCTGGTGCTCTATCCACTGCGCCACCTAGCTGCCCCGTGGATAGTATTTTTATCTTGAATCCTTCACCATTATCTTGGATCATCATATTGATCAGACTGAGTTTTTCACAGCTGATCATAGTTAGAATAATGTCGTTATTATGTAGTGTTCCCCTGATTTTACTCACTTCACTTTACATCAGTTCATATAAGTCTTCCCAGGTTTTTTTTTAAATCATTCCCTTCATAATTTCTTGTAGCATAACAGTATTCCAGCACAGCTTGTTCAGCCATCCCCCAATTGATGATCATTCCTTTAATTTCCAATTCTTTGCCATCATAAAAAGAGCTGCTATAAATATTTTTGTACGTAGAGGTCCCTTTCCTTGTCCTTTTATCTTTTTGGGATAGAGTGGTATTGATGAGTCAAAGGATCATAGTCTTATAGGCCTTTAGGCATTGTTCCATGTTGTTTTCCAGAGTGATTTGGCCAGTTCACAACTCTACAACAGTATGTGTCCCAGTTTTTCCATGTTCCCTCCAAGATTTGTCATTTTACTTTTCTATCATCCTAGCCAATCTTATGGGTATGTGTTGGCACTTCAAAATTATTTTCATTTAAACTTCTCTAATCAATAGTAATTTAGGGAATTTTTTCACATGACTTTAGATATCTTTGGTTTCTTCTTCTGAAAACGGCCTATTCACATCCTTTGACATATCCTTTGACCATTTTGTTAATTGGAAATGACTCTTATTTTATAAATTTGACTCAGTTCCCTATATATTTGAGAAGTAAGATCTTTATCAGAGAAAATTTGCTATAAATATTTCCCCCCAGTTTCCTACTTTCCTTCTAATCTTGGCTTCATCAGTTTTGTTTGTATAAATCCTTTTTAATTTAATGGAATCAAAATTACCCATATTACTTTTCATGGTCCTCTGTGTCATCTACCCTCACTCTGTGACTGGATAGTTGGCAACAATGCTGACGATTGACTCCTCTCCTCATGGCAGTGGCATGGTATGGTTCTGTATGGTTCTCTACGGTCTGAGGCCTCCTGTTGTCTCAGTTCACAAGCTTTCACTGCATGTTCCCCTCCATCTTTAGTGTGCTCTTGACTTAACCTATCCCATGTCCAAGGACCTTTCTGTTTATCTTCCTATATCAACCTGAGTTGGACAAGACTCATTGAGGTTTTCCCTATATTTTCCTATTAGAACTTTTTTCTAGATCTGTTTAAATGGCCTGGAGTTCACCATGTTACGTCTTATCACTCTCCCATCTTGATTCTGCCCTCCCATAGTAGGCTCACAGTAACTCAGGTTAACAAAGCATTTATAATACTCACTGTAGGGTAGATGGCGAAACATATGCTTTCACATTGGGCAGTTCTCTAAGACACTAGGAAGTATATAATTTAGTACATATATGAAATAAAGAATTTGATCTATTACTATCAAGATTTCTGTTCCCTATTTTTTGCTATACTAAAAAAGCACTTCTTAAAAAGCTTTGTCCTACTACTTTCAGAAGATTTGCATTCATTGGGAGGCAGTAGAAGACAAAGAGCTGGCCTTAGAATCAGGAAGGGTGCAAATCCTGCTTCTAGGGAGGTCATGTAACATCTCAATGTTAACCTTTTGAGAAGGTGCTGACTTACACTGATAGTGCAATAAAATCTGTCCCTAGTCTTGTTCCTAAGAAAGTGATTGAAATATATTTCCTTTCTCAATGATTCCAAAAAATGCAAAAAGAAATGGGAAAAGACATTTTCTAATTAGTCTCTTGGTGCTTAAAGCCTCACAAGATCACAAGCTTAAAATTGGAAGCACTACAGCTTTCATTATCTTTTATTTTGACTATACAAAAGCACTGTTCCTCTAACACAGTATGCCTGAATGCTGAGCTGTGTTAAACATGCTTTTAAAATGTATAGTTCCAGGTCTCTAAGGTGGTCTCAATACTTCATCTATTACATTCTAGTCAAATAATAATGCAAATGAGTTGCTTTCTCAATCTATTGTCCTGTGATGGTGACCTAAACAATTTGCAAAGCCATGCAAAGAAATCCTACACAAGTCTCTCTACTAGGTCTGTATCCCAAAGAGATTATAAAAAAAAGGGAAAGAACCCACATGTGCAAAAATATTTTTGTAATGGCAAAGAACTGAAAACTGAGTGGATATCCAACAGTGGGGGAAATGGTTAATAAGTTACAGTATGTGGATGTAATGGAATATTATTGTTTTATAAGAAATGATGAGCTGGCTGATCTCAGAAAAGCCTGGAAAGACTTATATGAGCTGATGCTAAGTGAAATGAGTAGAACAGAATATTGTACATTGCAACAAGATTATGTAATAATCAACTGTGATGGACTTGGCTGTTTTCAACAATGAGATGATTCTAGACAATTCCAATAGACTTGTGATGGAAAAAGTCATCAGCATCCAGAGAGAGCACTACGAAGAGACTGAGTGTGGATCAAAGCGTTGTATTTTCATTCTTGTTGTCTTTGTTTGTTTGTTTTTCTTTCTTGCCTTTTTTCCCTTTTGATCTTATTTTTCTTGTGCAGCATGACATACGGAAATAATTTAGAAATACACATGTTTAACCTATATTGGACTGCTTGCTATCTAGGGGAAGGGGGGAGGGAGGAAAATAGAAAAATTTGGAATACAAGGTTTTGCAAAGGTGAATGTTAAAAACTAGCTTTGCATGTATTTGAAAAAATAAAAAGCTATTTAAAAAAAGCAATCCTGAATATCAGGAAGGAAAAAAACTGCTAATTGTGGCAGTGATTGCTTCAGGTTTAAAAGGCAGATTTTTTTCCCACATATTGAAGGGTCTATACTCATTTTGGCTTTTTCAAAACATTTTATTTATATATCTTGGTTTTCCTTGGTGAAAAGTCATCCTCCTAGGTTGCTCACTGTAAAGGGCTGAAACTCTTGAGTTAATGCACTGAGGTCCTTTTGCTTATCCTGACTCCGGCTGATTCTAAGGTATCCAGGGTGCTAATGTGCTCATCCCAGCTCACCACCACAGAATTCAGTGGACAATAAATTATAATCCTGTGGAGTGCTGAGAGCTTAATTGGACATCAAAGATGTCAAAGTCATTCGCTGCATCTTGGATCATTGCCAGTCATCTTGACTTTTGTCCTGCCACTGGACTTCTATGACTCAGGAGGACACTCAGGAGGCTGATAATTGTATAGGTCTTCTTCTTCACTTAAATCCAATTCATGTGCAAGTCAAGATATCACTGGTGATACCATTGGTTGTCTTAGAAAAAAAAAAAAAAGGATGAAAAGCAATAATCTATAATCCAATTTGATTTCTATACAACCCCAGAATTTTTTATGTTTGCACTACCACATAGAATAACTAGACAAATAACTAATCCTATTCTCTTGTCACAGTATTCTCTCTGAAAAATTGAGCTCGGGAATATTTGAGACATCAGGAGAGCTTTTGCTTCCCACATTTTCTTTCACAACCAAGAAGGGAGAAGCATGCCCATAAACAGAATTGGGCCAGATAAGTCAGGCAGCCTTTTAAGCAGCTCTGTTGACTGTCAGATTCTGCAACAATCTATGGTGGACAATGTTCATTTCCACAGAATCTGCATTTCTGACACATGCTAATGAGCTTCAGCATGGGATGAAAATATAGAAATCCAAACCCAATTCTGAATTTTAATAACTTAAGTTGTCTCAGTGTTCTCCCCAATTGCTTCTGACCTGAAACAGTCTAATGATACAAAAGAGACTTTTGGTAACTTTGCAAAGCTGTCCAAAAAACTATCATCTTAACCTGCCCTCAGAGTAGACATCCTCATGGAATAAAGTTCCACATGTTTTTGGAATGCAGAGTCCCAGGGCCCCTGAGTGGCCTCAGTCATTTTTACCCATTCCATTTTGGTCAGTAACTGACTAAATAAATTGCAGTCTCTATTTGAATTGCCTCTAAAGATATCCTGAGAATTTGTGACAGAAGTGGAGAAGGTTGGAGGCAACATAAAGACTCGATAAACTGAATCTTGGCAGCTGTTTTTGTCAGACTTCCCTGATCTTCAAGAACTATCAGTTTCCAGGGTAGGAGTAATCTTAGCTTATTTGCATAATTAAGTCTTTATGGAATTAATCAATTTTTAAGTGACCATGCCTGCTTAGAGCCAGGGCTAAAATGATGAAGTAAGCAATTGGGAGCCAAGGAAGATTTTTTAAAATCTTAAGTGATCAAAGTCATGGGTTTTAATTTCCTTGGTTGCTGGTAGCACTTTTACCTGGTCAGTCCTCTTGTAAATAATGTTTCCTATTCATTACAGGGGAAACAATGGTTATTTGCAAAGCTCTTTACACAGATTACTTCATTTGAGCCTCAGGTATTATTCCTACTTTATGGATTAGAAAATCCATAGGAAATATGAATTAGGAAATCTCAGAGATGCTTTAGGAGTTTGTCCTCAATCACACAGCTAGTCAGTTTCAAATTCAATAGGTCCAGTGCTTTATCCACTGCATGGTTCTGTTTTTCAATGAATTATGATGAAAAATATTTCCTTAATGTTGGAAAAACAACTTGGAACTCAGTGCTACTACTAATGGTGAGAGCAGTTTCATGTGCACTTCATGGCAGTTTATTTGCCAAGAAAATCCCAAATGGGGCCCCAAAGAGTCAGACTCTACTGAAATGACTGAACAATAATAGCAACAAGTCTAGTTAGTTCAATGACTATCCTCCCTTCTTTCTCTATCATGATTATCATAATTTCTAGCCTCTTCTGATTAAAGTTTGTGAAACTGGCCGTTTAATTTGTAACTATCCTCATTCCAGGAGTGTCTTCATAATGCACTGGCTGGAAATGGTGAATAAGCTAGCTTCTTTGAGTCCATCATGGCCAGAATTTGTCCAGGTCTCATCTTAGTTCTACATATAGCCATCGTTCTCTCAGCCTAGGCCCTCATGCTATGAATGACCTGGCAGGGGATCTTGGTGATTCCTTTCCCTGTTTCTATGGTGAAGTAAATATGGTAATAGTCGAGTAAAAGAAATATAGAATAGCTAAAACAAATTACAGCTTTTAGGGAAGCAATAAAATTTAACTTTAAAATTGTTTTATCACTGAATAGATAGATGCCCATCAGTTAGAGAATGGCTGAGTAAGTTATGGAATATTATGATTCTATAAGAAATGATCAGCAGGATGCTTTCAGAAAGGCCTAGGGAGACTTGCATGAACTGATGCTGAGTGAAATGAGCAGGACCAAGAGAACATTGTACATGGCAACAGCAAGATTACGTAATGATCAATTGTGATGAACATGGCTCTTTTCAACAATGAGGCAATTCAGGCCAGTTCCAATGGACTTGGGAGGTAGAGAACCTTCTATATCCAGAGAGAGAACTATGGGCACTGAATGTGGATCACAACATAGTATTTTTACTTTTTTTTTTGTTGTTGTTGTTATTAGCTTGCTTGTTTTTTCTCTCATTTTTTTTCCCTTTGATCTGATTTTTCTTGTTTAGAAATAAATGTAGAAATATGCTTAGAAGAACTGTACATGTTTAATCTATATTGGATTACTTGCAGTCTAGGAAAGGGAGAGGGAAAAATTGGTTACAAAAGGTTTTGCAAGGGTGAATGTTGAAAACTATCTTTGCATATATTTTGAAAAATACAACTCTTCCTGATCCCATTTGGAATTTTCTTGGCAAAGATACTAAAGCTCTTTTATAGATGAGGAAATTAAAATGAACCAGGCTAAATGACTTGCCCACGGTCACATAACTAGTGTGTGAGGCCATATTTGAATTTAGGCTTGCTAACTCCAGGCCTGGAGCTCTATCCACTGTGTAAAAATAATAACTATTTCTGTTTTGCAAAATTAGATATATTCCTGAACAAAACCCTTGTGGAGGGGTCAGCTCTAATCATAGGCAATTCTAACTTTTCATATTCTAGTTGCCAGTTTACCCTAAACAATTCCTTCATGCTGTTTTTTTAAACCCAGTTTTTAGGTCAGTTTTCTAATTAGATTAGTTTCTCTGCTATATCTTTGCTAATGTAGCATTCTGGTTCTCTTACATTGTTCAGTCAAGCACAAATTTGATATTGACTTGCAAATGCTAGGACTCCTGTGTGTAATGAAGAGTTATTTTCCCTAGGACTTACCTCACAGATTACATGAGAATCTAAATATCATCTGCCAATTTTCAAGCAAAAAACAAAGAATAATTTTACTTCCACCTCAGAAACTATTCTCCAAGATGAAGAACTCTCAGAGATAAGTGAAAACAAGAGCTTCTATTGACTTCCCAACCTTGAAGGGCTGGTATTGCCTGACTAAAGCCTGGTATTTCAACTATTTTTGTGCCTATGTAAGATTTCGAGTGAATAAGTGAATTTTAAAAATCACCTATTAAGAACTTAACTACATACCAAACATGGTACCATGTGCTGGGGATAAAAACACAAAAGGAACGTAGTCCCTGTCCCCTTGAAGAACATGAATTATATTAGGGGAACGCAATTTCCATTCTATAGGGGAGGTAGAGTTGGAAAAAGAAAGGCGACACAGTAAATAGAGTACTGGGTAGGGAGTCAAGAAGTATCATCTTCCTGAGTTCAAATCTGACCTCAGACACTTATTAGCTGTGTGATCCTGGGTAAATCACATAACCCTGTTTGTCTCAATTTCCTCATTTGTAATGAGCTAAAAAAGGAGGCAAATCACTTTAGCATCTTTGCCAAGAAAACCCTATATGGTGTGACAAAGCATTGGACATGATCATAAGAGACAAGCAGCAATAACAAAGAAAATTGGAAAGGCAGAGAAAGAGCAACAGAGGCTGCATGAGCATGTTGTCATGATCTGGAGAGAATCAGAACCTTCCCTCTCTCTCCTCCTTCCTTTCTCCCTCTCCTTCTCCTCTTTTCCCTTCCCCCCCCCTTCTCTCTCTCTCTCTCTCTCTCTCTCTCTCTCTCTCTCTCTCTCTCTCTCTCTCTCTCTCTCTCTCTCTCACACACACACACACACACACACACACACACACACACACACACACACACTCTGCTCCACCCAGTCTTTCTTTTTCTCTCCTTTTAAAATCTGTACAATCTTTCATGACCTCATCTCTCTAGAATCATGTCCTTATCACTAATCAATATGGTTTTATCAGCACTGAATAGATGAGATGCACCATAGGTTTTTGGCTCACAAATAGCCTTCAGTGCATCATAAAAGCACTTTAAATTGTTACTCTTAGCACAAAACTTAATTTCATCAGTCTTCTTAAACATGAACAGTGTACCAACACCAAGCTAGGAAACTGAATTGCTTGCATTTGAATTGTCTTAGGAATATTCTGAAGATCACCTGATAAGATAAGGTACCAGACACTGGGGTCCTTTCTTAAACTAAACTGCCAATCATTCCAACTCTCCCGCAGAGAGCACAACTCTGAGGGACTGGCCATGCTTTTCAATGCCAAATGCTCACTTGCCAAAAAGATTATAGAGATCTCACAGGGCAAGCACTCACAAGGGGGTCAGAAAAAGTGATATGAGGACATCTCAAGTTCTTTCTTAAGAACTTTAGAACTGATTGTATGACATGGAAGATACTGGTACTGGACTGCCCAGCGTGGCATGCCCTCATCAAAGAAAGTGCTGTGCTCTGTGAGTAAAGCAGAATTGAATTGGCTCAGAAAAAATACAAAATTCACAGAGTTAGAGAGTCCACCCCAAGTGTTCTATTTGTGTCTGACCTGTGGCAGAGCATTCTGAACTTGCATTCATCTGATCAGCCACAGTTGGACACATTAGCTTCACTCTAACTTGGTGATGTCATTTTGATCTTCTTCAAGAATGAAGGACAGCAACCATGACCTCATCAATTCCTAGATGATTTCAGGGTCCCTATGTTCACTCTCAGTTCTTCTCATACCATATAACCAACACATTTAGCAATCTAAATCTCATCCTGTCCTCTTTTCATATCTCATGCATAGCTTGCTTTCTCATCCTTTGCCTAGCCATTTCCCTAGGTCAGGCTGTAACTTCCTATTAAAATTCCTTGATTCAGGTCTTACTCTCTCCAATCCAGCCTCTGATCCAGTTGAGGATCAAATAGAAAATGTTCTATTTTGCTCAAACATGGCAGCCTTACACCTGGCACACCAAGGATCTCTGCCTACTGGAACCCTGGTTCCGATGCCCTTTTATCTCTACCTTCAACTTTACTAACTAGACTCTACTTCCAAACCCCATAATAAAGCTCTTTTATCAATCTAGGTTTTCAGGTCTGTAAATTCCTTTATAGGGGACTCTTGCGCCACTACTAGACTTCATTTAACTCTGTATCCTTGCGCTGAATCCAAAGGGGTTGCAGGGGAGCTCTATTTGACTCCCTGTACCTCGAACCTGCCACTAGACCTCAATTAACCCTAATTTTATTTAGATATCCCAATTCTAAACCTCATCATTCACATCCACTCTGAAAGAAAGGTGCTATTATTACTCCCTTTTAGAGATGAGGAAGTGACTTACAGCTAATAAGTCTCTAAGCCTATAATTGAACTGAAATCCTTCGGACTCTAGGCCTGGTGCTCTATCCAATTTGCCACTTATTACATAGATATGCTTATGTTACAAATATATTTTTTATATATACTTGTGTGTATGTATGTTTTAGAATATAAGCTTCCTAAAAGCTGTTGCAAGTTCCTTGACAGCAGAAATAGTCTTGATTATGTTTTATATCCCCAGAAATGAACGCATAGTAGCTCATGATCCCATGTCAAGCTTGTTGATCGATTAATTTTCTTTCTTTCTTTTCTTTCTTCCTTTCTTTCTTTCTTTCTTTCTTTCTTTCTTTCTTTCTTTCTTTCTTTCTTTCTTTCTTTCTTTCTTTCTTTCTTTCTTTCTTTCTTTCTTTCTTTCTTCCTTCCTTCCTTCCTTCCTTCCTTCCTTCCTTCCTTCCTTCCTTCCTTCCTTCCTTCCTTCCTTCCTTCCTTCCTTCCTTCCTTCCTTCCTTCTTCTTTCCTTTCTTTCTTTCTTTCTTTCTTTCTTTCTTTCTTTCTTTCTTTCTTTCTTTCTTTCTTTCTTTCTTTCTTTCTTTCTTTCTTTCTTTCTTTCTTTCTTTCTTTCTTTCTTTCTTTCTTTCTTTCTTTCTTTTTGTCTAGATTTGACTAGATATCAGCATAGGGGACTCCCACAACAAATGTAGACCATGACATGGAAGTGAATTGGATTGAAGTGAGGCAGGACTGTGCAGTCAATGCCTCATTCTCTCCTCTGGAGCCATCTGGGTCAACTGGAAAAGATTTCAGATGTAGTGGAGACCTTGGTCCTTTTTTCCTGATTTAGGACAATTCCTTACTTGGTGTGGGGACACTTACTATAAGACTGCCTCCAAAGGTGAGTTTCCTACTCTCTTCTACCAATAGAGCAATAGCAGCTACTTCTTATACACAGGTTGGCCAGCCTTTGGCTACAGGATCTAATACTTTAGAAAGGAAAGCCACTGGTCTTCTCTGCTTCCCTCTTATTTGAGCAAGAACTCCCAGAGCCACCCCAACCTCAACATTGACAAACAAGTAGAAAGGTTTTTCCAAGGTGGGGAGAGCCAAGTGGTGAAATTAACAAATGCCTTAAGTCCTCAAACTTCTGATCACTCTCCGGATCCCCTATCCATGATAGAATTTGGACTTTGCTCCAACAGTGCTTATACAAAACTTTAGTGATAGCAGCAAAAGAATCTATCCATGCCCAACAATATCCTACTAACCCCAGAAATTTGTAGCTCTTTCTTTGTTTTAGGTTTGGGTATGTGTAATATTTTCAATTCTGGCAGGGTCCAATCTCTTGCTGCCTTCACTAATCAAATGCCCTAAATATTTCACCTCCCTCTCCACAAACTGCAATTTCTCTTTTGATACCCTAAACCTCAATCCTCCCAGGAAATTAAATAGACCAGTGGTACAACTACTGATGTTTTCCCTTGTATCCTCCATTTCTAGTAGATCATCTACATACTATAACACCCAAGTTCTCATTATTGATTGTGATGAGGGATGAGTGTATGGATGAAAATGTTAGGCAGGAATGGGTGGGGTTCTGTTCTCCAAAGCTCAGGTTCAGAGTCAAGGAATTCGCTAAACCCAAAGGCTATGGTAAAAATCTTTATTGTTAAAGAAACATCAAGAGGGATTCTCTTGGGGCATATCATTCTCAAGAAAGAAGTGATCTGCAAAAAGTCATTTTCTGAAGACCCATTTTATGCATGAGTCTAAGAGAAATCTCAGGTGAATGTGAAATCTTGCCTGGAGTTGTGACTTCCTCCCTAGAAAGCTTATCTTGCTCTGAGAGGATTTGGGTTTGTAGATCAAAGGAGACTTTTTTTGATGATATTACATAATTTTACAGGTCATACAGAGTTTTACTCTCATCAGTTGGAAATCTCCCATGCAATTTTCAAGGATTTGACCAAACTCGGGGACTCAGAATACCCTTGGGGCAAGAGGCACCATTTTATTTCCTGCTTCCTTCCAGTCTTTGGATCTTCCCATAGGAAAGAAAATAAGTTCCACTACTCTCCTCTAAAGGGCAGCTTCAGAATGGATCTTTCAGATCCAATATACTGAACCACTTAGCAGAACTAGGAATCTGGCCCAAAATGGTATATGGATGTGGAACCACAAGATGGGAATCTCTGCTTTGCTTGGATTGTCAGGTCCTGCCCAAACCTCAGAGTGTATCCTTGTCTACTCTTCTTCATTCATTAATGCCATTCAACTGGGGTATATGCTGGATCCATTTGGAATAAATCTCTCTCCAGCAAGTTTACTCCTGCTTCTGAGATGAACAGAAATCTGCCCAATATTTCCCTTTTTTCCCATATAAATACAAGAAAATATTCTCCCTTAACCCCAGAAATCACCAGGGTCTCCTTAGATAATTTAACCCCCTCAGGCACCCAGGTCACTGAAGATCTCGATGATGTTCCCAAGTTTATTAAGAATACAAAAGTCTCCTGGTAGGGTCCCATCCTTAAATTTACCAAGGGTTCCGAGTGGGAATCTTTCAAGAACCCTTGATTCCCTAATCTTCATCAGCTTCTAAATGTCCATTTAAGCATGTACTTATGTTGAGGCAAAAACTGTTTGCCAAGGTAATTTATACTCTTTGTGTGGGAAAAGGGTGAAGAACTTACAGCACATATTGATCACAGACTGTTTACTAAAGTAGACCAAGCCTACTAGGCCTCAGTTTCGGCTTCTCCAGAATCACATGATTTTAGATAAGGCCTAAACAACATTCCATTGTCCAACTTGGCTGAAGAAGCTGTATATCACTTTGTCTAATACCAACTAGGGGTACAGTAGACTCCCAATCACAACATATAGAGGGCAGGATTTTGGAAGGTCTTTGTTTGAAATGTATAAAAGCTGTAAGCATTTTCAAGGCTCTGGCCCTATTCTGCTGTGAAATTTGGCTCGCAGACCAGGATGGGGTCCGCTTCTCGAGATTCTAATAAATAATTCTGCTTTATATGAGTGATCTCTGAATAGTCAATTTGGGTAGGTCTTCTTGTCCCAAACATCTTTGATGATGAAGAGTTACTTTGAAAGTTCCCTCATGGACCCCAGGATTGAGTAGTTTGCAGGTTAAAAACTATATTCAATTTTATTTTTAAAATACCTTATAAACCATGGATGTGCAAAGCACTGTGTAAGATGATAACTTTGTCCTTAAATACCTTAACAACACTTATTAAATTACAACCACATCTTAGTATTTAATATCTTAATAAAATTAATATAGTAATAATATCGTAATGATATAAACTGAGATCTTTTGGGGGGAAATGATGGAGATGAACACTGAAACTTCCTCCTTTTCCGAGGAAGTTCCTGGGTCTCAAACTATCCTCTGGAGAGGCCCACCATCAGGGAATCCATTAAGTGGACTCTCCAGAACCACTCCCAGTAGCTCAAACTCCCAAGATAAGTAATCTCTTTTCAATTGGAGATCTAGGCCAGTCAACACTGACTCAAACTCCCAGTTAAGTAATCTCATTCAATTTTGAATTGAATGGGAGCCCCAAACCTCAGATAGCTAATAAAAGACAACTCTGAGCCCCAATACTTTCCAGAAGTCTGTAACAGAATTATGCTTGCCAAGGAAACTGTATTCTTAGCAAGCTGTCCTACCAGGACTCTTTGCCCACTAAGAAGTCTGTCTTCCTAGCAAGCTGGCTTCTCAGTGCCAGTAAATCCCTTTTTGTTACACAGATTTCAGGTTTGCGAATTCTTTCACATAGGACCTTCGCCTCTGACCACCCCAATTCTGGGACCTCATCATTTGGTTTCTGATCTCATCATTAATAACACTGTGCTAAGTGCTAATAAGGCACTGTGTTAAAAATTTAGATACAAATACAAACAAAAAGAAGGACACCGGGAATAAAAACAAACAGAAACACAGTTCTTGTCTTCATGGAGCTTATATATATATAATTTTTTTTTTCTTCCCCCCCTAAAGACCAAGGACTTTGATTTATCCTGACTCTGGCTGATCCTGAAGTTCTCCATGGAGCTGATCTAGACATTATGAAAAACAATCCTCCTTGTCTATATCTGTTGCTTTATCCGTGTGAAGGCAAAAATAGGAAGATTTCCTTATAGATGTACTATAGATACTATAGATAGACTTATAGGCATTTCAATCTATTATGTGTCTACTAGTGGAATATTTGAAGCTGCTTTGCAGATGACTTGTCAAGCATTGTTTCCACTGAATTAATAGCTTTATATAGAGAATCTGTGAGAGCTGGCACTAACCAATTGTAAATGTTCAGTATAAGCATTTACACCTCAGAAATGGGCAAATTTCATCTTTAAAATCAGGGCTTGATTTGTTTTATTGATTACCTCATCTTTAAAAACTAATGGTGAAAATATTAATAATTCAGATTAAATTTTAAAATGTATATATGATATATTTCTTCACCCTAGAGAGCTTGTTAATAGATACTTACTATCAAACCCCTATTAAATTATATTGAATTTTTTTATTCTTGACAATTTTTGTTTTTTCTCTTTTGGCAAATCACCATCTTGGTGTTTCAGTAACTCAAGATTAAAAATTACAGGACAAGTCTTTATTCGTGGAAGAAGCTTTCTCATTTGGAATTCTTTACACCCCCCCACACACAGGTTAAATCCCTAACCTCCACTCCCCCCCCCCAAATTAGTAAACTAATAAACAATCCTTTTAATGTTATGTGTGTTTTTTATTTTATTTACTTTTTTTATTAATTTTATAATTATAAATTTTTGACAGTATATATGCATGAGTAATTTTTTTTATAACATTATCCCTTGTATTCATTTTTACAGATTTTCCCCTCCCTCCCCTAGATGACAGGCAATCCCATACATTTTACATGTGTTACAGATAACCTAGATACAATATATGTGTGTAAATCCAATTTTCTTGTTGCACGTTAAGTATTGGATTCCGAAGGTATAAGTAATCTGGGTAGATAGACAGTAGTGTTAATAATTTACATTCACTTCCCAGTGTTCCTTCTCTGGGTGTAGTTGTTTCTGTCCATCATTGATCAGCTGGAAGTGAGTTGGATCTTCTTTATGTTGAAGATATCCACTTCCATCAGAATACATCTTCATACAGTATTGTTGTTGAAGTGTATAGTGATCTGGTTCTGCTCATTTCACTCAGCATCAGATCATGCAAATCTCATGGAGTTTATATTCAAATGAAGAAAATCAACATATAAGAGAAGCTAAAAAGTAGGAGGAGAGAAGGAGATGGAAAAGAGAGAAAAATAGAGAAAGATAGTGAGAGACAGAGACAGAGAGCAACAGAGACAGAAACAGAGAGACAGAATGAGGCAAAGCACCTCAGCAGGAGCGTAGTAGAGACAAGTGGAGCCTGGAGATATCCAAGGGCAGAGAGTATTTTCTGTAGGAGAAGACCCAGGGCTAGAATGAACTTCCAGGGTGAGGCAGCTTCTGTGGCACTGTAGAGAAAGTATGGCTAGTCAGGAGCAGAGTCTGGAGAAGAGACTTCTTACTAGACTATAAGAAGGGATGTAGCATGCACAAAATACTGTATATGCAAAGTACTAGAGAGATAAGAAAACATTAATCTGAGGAGGGAAAATTTGTCAAGGAAGAGTGAATTGATAAATTGATTTTTATACAATTTTTAGGAGGTCCAAATTTTAGGAAGTAAAACCTCAGGGTTGTTTGATTTGCATTTTTCTTATTAGTAATAATTTTAAGCCTTCTTTCATGTAGTTCAAATCATTTCCCTCCTTATATTAGGTGTTTTGATTTTTTGTCTCCACTGTTTCTGATTCTACTTTTTCTAGTTTATTCCATTGATCTATCCTCTCTATTTTTAAACCATTATCAGATGATTTTAATGACTATTGCTTTTTGTTAGCATATAACTATGTACAATATGTTCTGATTATTCTTTTTATTTCTTCTGGTTTTGTTATGATTTCCCTTTGCTCATTTGATTTGATGTTTTGCCTTCTTTTTAATCAGATTAGTTAAAAGTTCATCAATTTTATTATTCTTTTCAAAGAAATAACTTTTGGTTTCTTTTTTTTTTTTTACTTTATTTAAAATTTTTTATTTTTAAAGTTTTTTATTTTCATAATATATGCATAATTTTCAACATTTACTGTTGCAAAACCTTGTGTTCCAAATTTTTTTTCTCCCTCCTTTTCCCTGCCCCCTGCCTTAGATCCAAGAAATCCAATATATGTTAAGCATGTGCAAGTCTTCCATTCATATTTACACAATTATCATGCACAAGAAAAATCAGATCAATAAAGAAAAAGAAAATGAGGAAGAAAACAAAAAGCAAACAAAAAATAACAACAAAAAACTGTGAAAAACTGTGAAAATACTATGTTGTGATCCACATTCAATTCCCACAGTCCTCTCTCTGGGTTTAGATGGTCTCTTCATCACAAATACATTGGAACTGGCCTGAATCACCTCATTGTTGATGAGAGCTATGTCCATCAAAATTGATCATTATATAATCTTGTTGTTGGCATGTACAATGATCTCCTGGTTCTGCTCACTTCACTTAGCATCAGTTCATGTAAGTCTATTCAGGCGTTTTTGTATCCTCCTGCTGATCATTTCTTATAGAAAAATAATATTCTATAACATTCATATACCATAACTTATTTAGCTATTCTCCAATTTGTGGATAATCATTCAATAACTTTTAGTTTCACGGATTGTCCTAGAGGGTTGTTTTTTTTTCAATTTATTTCTTCTCTAATGTTAATACTTTTTGTTTTGTGCTTACTTTAGATTTGTTTATTTGTTGGCTTTCTAAATTTTTAAATTCACATTTATTTCATTAATTCTTCCTTTTTCTATTTTGCTAACATATGTTTATAGGAACACAATTTTTCCCAAGGACAGCTTTTGCTCCATTCCTGAAATTTTGGTATATTGTTTCATCATTCTCATTTTTTTTCACATAATTATTGTTTTATGATTTGTTCTTCAATCCATTCATTGTTTAAGATTTCATCACTTATCTCTATTTGGATTTATGTCTGTTTGTAATCCCTAAGTTAATATTTATTGTTATTGAATTATAGTATGGAAAAGATGTATTTAATATTTCTGTTTTTTATACTTGTTTACAATACCTCTGTGCCCTAATATAGGATGAATTTTTGTAAAAGTTCCATGTAGTGCTGAAAAATACACATATCCTTTTGCAGTACCACTTAGAAATTGTCATGAGTCTTTAGCTCTACTTTCTCCAACAAGTTTTTCTGTTTCATTAAGAAAAAAAAAATCTTTCTATTAGTTTTATCCAAAACTTAGAGAAGGATATTAAAGTCTCTTGTGCTACTGTACTAATGCCTATGTATTCTTGTAGTTCAGTTAATGTTGCCTTTATGGATTTGAGTGCTAAAGCTTTTAGAATATATTCACTTATTACTGATATTGATTTATTGTCTATAGTCCTCTTACTTTTTTTTTTTATTCATTTGAGTGTAACATGCTTTTTTCTATCACTTCAGTTTTATTTTGTGTTTGTGTATTTTTCTTAATGTTTCTTGTAAGCAATTGATTGTTGGATTTTGTTTTCTTATTCAACCTTTCACTCTTTTGTTTTATTAGATTATTTAATCTAGTTACATTAGTTAGGAAAATTAAGTTTATATTTTCTACTATTTGTCTCTAATACTGTTTTTCAAATTTATGATTATCTTTCCTCTTTTGCTGTAAATATAGTATAATGTCTCTAGTTACTTTAGTTCAGTTTTTTTTTTAAGGTGTTATAATCTTTTTAAGGCTGACTCTTCTCTCTTTTCTGTTTTTATCTAGTTATTTTAATTCTTCCTCTTTTTTATAATTAACAGATCATAGGGGTCATCTTCCCCTCATTGCAGCTTTTGATTTAACCTAAGCATGATATGATCCTTCTATGCACCCTCGCATTTTGTAAAGTAGTCCAAAAAATAAAAAACCCAAACTCAAAACATTGATTCACTATAGGCAAGGTATCTCCAGCTTCTGTCCATAGTGCCTCAGGCCCACCTCTTTCTTGTTACCTCCATTTGAATTTCACCTTTACTCCTGTCTCCTTATGTACATTTAGAAACATCTCTTTCTGATGTTATTGCTGTCCTTGGCAGCTTCGTTTGTTCATTGCTCCTGTATTTCATTTGTATGGTTTGGAGGAATTCACAAGCAAATAATTTCTTCAGAACTGTTTTTTTTTTTTTTTTCCCCTAAGAATGTTCTGGATACCTCTTTATTACTAAAAGCTCATCTTTTTCATATATATAGTTAAGTTCAGATTTGTATATTGAGCACCATCACTCTTTGGACACATTATTCCACTCCATCCTACATTTTCTATATAGGGTGTGGAATAGTATTGTGTTTGAATTTCTTTTCCTCTGTTTTGAAAGGCTTTTCTCCTGGCTACTTGTAGAACTTGGTGTTTTCTGGGTTGTATCAATGAATTCTTTCTATTGGTATTTCCTTTTCTGTGTTCCAAAGTTCTGGGTAGTTTTCTTGTGTTATTTTTTTCTTGCAGTATTGCAAGTATATTCACAGTTTTTTTTTTTTTCACATGTTTTTTCTGGGAGATCTATACTCCTTAGATTGTCTCTAACATCCTATTTTCAAGATCATTGTTTTGCTTGAATAGAGAACATATTTTCTTTTAATATTTTCATTTTTATTTTTCTTCTTTTAGATTGTCCTTTACTTCTGTGTATTTTCATTCTCTATCAGTTGTCCTCTCTTTTGTTTCATCGGTGAGATCTGTTACTACAGATTCAAGTTTTCTATCCTACCAATTATTCCTGCTAGCTAGGCCATAAAATCTGCTCTCATAATTTTCATTTATTTTTTAAAACTATTCAGGAACTGCAATGTTATAACTGCAGTGTTCCATGTCTTCCTCAAATTCTCAAGGTCCACTGACTTATCAAGTGTGTTTTCAAGTCATTTTCCTCTAATATTTATTTATAAAGGCCTGAACTTGTTAACTCTCTTCAGAAGCCATATTTCCTATTTGCTTGTACTATTAATGGTTTCTTTATTGACTAATTCACCTATGTTCAAGGTCTTTGAGTTTTCTCCCTCCTGAGATCTTTGGTAATTTCATGTTTTTTTTCTCCTTATTTTTCCTTATTGCTCACTTTCTGGTTTCCTCCCTCCTAATAGTGGTTTCCCTAAGAGATAAATGTCAAAATGTCTCAGCCTTCTCCTATACTGAACAATTCACTGTTCATCAGCCTAGATCTCTGTTCCAAGTGACTTTTGGGGAAATAGAATTGGACCCAAATGGATGCTGAATTCTTTCCCTCAGTCTGCCTAGAGTGCCACATAGCTCCCCTTCCACCCTTCCCACCATGGCCTGTCCCATTCCTTTTTGTCCCTCAGCTCTCTGAGTACAGAATGTTGTCCAGCTGTTGTTATTGCAACCTAAAATGATTTGTCATTTGGAGATCTCCAAGGTTCTGGGAAGCAGATGGCAAGGAATTGTCAAGCTCTATTTCAAGGCCAGACATGTGTCCTGCCCCATTCTCTCTGTTCCTTTACTGTCCTGTGGAGATTTTCTTTGGCATAGAATGCTGACCTGATGCTAGCTATTGAAATTTCAGCATATTTCTGCAGTTTGGAGCTTGGATCTTCACAAAACTAAAAAGAACCTGAATGTGAGGTTTGTTGCAAGCTTATGGGTCATATAGCTAGTACAGTTTCACAGTCAGTAGAGGGGTAGAAGAAGTTGTGCTAAATGAGCACTCAAGTGTAAAAAAAAAAAATTCCTTTTGGGATCCCTGACTCTTCTAGTCCAAAAGTCAGTTGAAGTTATTTTATCTTTGGTGCATAATTTCTGTTCTGGAGAGGCTTGAAAGGTGATGAGAGTCAAAGAAAATTTCTAGTCTAGCATCTTTTGGGGCCATATGGCCTAGAAGTGGAGATGGAAGAAGACAACACTGAAAAAAGAACTGAAAAAGTGAGGGAGTGCCCAGCCCAGGAGCATGGTAGAGAAAGTACTGTGGAATCATCAGTACTTCTTGGAGACAAATGAAGGAATCTTTGACCTGGGCTTCTATTTAAACTGGAGATTATGGGAGGAACCAGCCAATCAGAAAGTAGGGCCTCAAGAATGGAGAGTATTTCTTCTTCTTCTTCTTTTTTAAATCCACACAGATTCTTTATTTTTATTTTTTGTTAATTTAAAAAAAAATTCAGTTTCCTCTCTTTGTTCTCCCACCTATTGAGAAGGCAAGAAATGCAATGCCCATTATACATATGAAGTCATAGAAACACACACTTCTACATTAGTCATGTAAAGGAAGAAAAAAGCAAAAAAAAAAAAAAAAAAAAAAGACATGAAAAAATGATTCTACATTCAGTTCATTTTTCTTTATCTGGGGGTAGAGAGTATTTTTTATCATGTGTCCTTTAGTACTGTCATTGGATCATTGTACTAATCAGAGTAGCTAAGTTTTTCACAGTTGATTATCATTATAATATTGCTAATAAGGTGTACGATGTTCCAGTTCTATTTGCCTCCCTTTGCATCAGCTCATTTGTCTTTTCAGGTTTTTCATCATTTTTTTTAATAGCACAATAGTATTCCATTGCATTCATATATAGTAACTTATTCAGCTATTCTCTAATTAATAGGCATTACATCAATTTCCAATTCTTTGCTACCAGAAAAGGAACTGCTATATATATAATTTTTTTTACATAGGGCTCCTTTTTCTTTCATATCTTTGAGGTACATACCTAGTAGCAATGTGGCTGTGTTAAAAGTTATGCACAGTTTTTGTTTAGCTCTTTGAGTAGTGGGAAGAGGGTATTTCCAATGTGAGACTTGTCCAGGGATAAAATGAGTTCCTAGGATGAAATAGAGAAAGTCCTTCTGCAAGAGTCAGCATTGCAGCAAATTCCTAGTTTCTTGCATTTTCTCACCTCTGACCACCCCACTTGACTCCATAGCATCTTGTATAACTCACCTGTTTTATATAACTCTAATGGTTAATTCCTACAGGCTGGTGCATCTGTAGGGAGAAAAAACCTGGGAGACCTGCTTTTGTACAGCAATCCAGAAAGAACCAGAATGGGAACATTTGGTGAAAATAAATAGAAATAAAGTTAACTATTTTATGAGTACCCAAGATAGCTGAGGATTAAGGAAATTTATGAGTGACTATATGAGTCTCACCTAAGATCATGGAATTAAATGATAAAGTGATTTGAGGGCATGATGTACTGAAAAATAAGATTCGACTGAGACAAGTCCAAAGCTAATATTTGAAGAGGAAACATCGATAATACAGATTCTCAACAATTTGGAAAGCAATAACAGTGACCAAGGGTCAGGGGGATGAAGAAACAGCAGAGGAAATTAAATGTGAATTGGCCAAACCAGGTGACTTGAGAACATCAGAAAGAGGGAGATCATTGTGTGCCTTCACCTGGGTGTCACTGCTTTGCAGGTTTGAAGGGTAGCTCTAATAAGAATGTTAAAGTTTGAAAAGAGTATGCAGAATAATAGACTTAAAGTAAAAAAATCTGGATCCACTCATTTCTCTGAATCTGTTTCATCTGTGAGAGGCTGTGGAGTAGAAGAAAGAGCACTACATTTGATATCAGAGGATCTGGGTCCAAATTATAACTTTGCTGCTTATTACCTATATGAAGTCCTTAAGGAGTTCTCCTTGACCTCTTGGCTTGTCTCACTTCTCATGGTTTGGCATTCTTCTGTTCTTACTGCTAATCCTTTAAGGATAAATGAAGGAAAGAGAATTGGTTTGATGAAACAAAGCTCATATACCCTTGTGGTTAAAGTCTCAAACTCTTACATATATTTCCAATTGACTCTGGCCCAGATTCTTAAATATTACAGTTAATTAATTATCTTTCTTTCCCAATAGCTTTTTCCTATTCCAATAATCACAGTGTCATTTGGCCCATGGGACAAAGCATCTCTATCCAATTTTGTTTTTCCTCATCTGATATGTCCACTCAGCTGGAGTGAACATCATGAACATCAAGTGCCTAGAATCATCTTAGCATCAAATTCCATGACACTCATCTTAAAGATTTTATTAAATCCTCTGCTACCTCGGATACTGGTAAAGTACTTAGTTTTATTTTTAGCTAATGATTCTACCCATCTCTGATGGGCCCATCCTTTTTAAAGCTGGTGAAAATGTGGATTGACAATGAATAATTGTCTATCCAAAATTAAAATTTAGCTCCAAACACAGTCTTTTGAGCGTCTCATTGTCTGACCACCTCAAAGTCAAGAATTCCAGTTTGTGCATGAGAAACTGAGCCTCATATCAAGAAATCCTCAACTGGCAAATGTAGCAAGTTTCTGTTGAGCTGGTATCTATAATTTAGTACAAATACAAAATTAGTATATATTATGCTCTTGTCTACATAGGACAATATTGCTTAAATGATCACAAACGAGAAATAGTTGACCAAATCCTTGAAAACTTATTCATAGTTCTTACTCTCCAATTGGCTTCAATGTTATTCTTCTGCTTTTGGTTCTTTCTAAAATATAGGAATTTATAGTAATATCCATGACTGAGATTAATATGTGGCTGAGCAATAGCAACATAATTCTATTTTTTGCTTCAAGGTTAAATGACTTATTTGTTTATTTTTAAATGTCCAATGGTATTTTATTTTACAAATATATGTAAAGATAGTTTTCAATATTTGTTTTTGTGAGACTTTGTTTCAAATTTCTCACCCTTCCTTCCTTACCTCCCCCTTCCCCAAAACAGCAAATAATCTGATATAGATTAAATATGTGCAATTCTTTTAAATATATTTCCATATTTGGCATGTTATGCAAGGAAAAATTAGATCAAAAAGAAAAAAAAATTAGAAACAAACAAAAAGTAAAAATACTATGCTTCCATCCATATTCAATTTCCATTATTCTCTCACTGGATGCAGATATTTTCCTTCCCAAATCTATTGGAATTGCCTTGAATCACCATATTGTTGAGAAGAGCCAAGTTCATCATGGTTGATTATCACATAATGTTGTTATTGTGTACAATGTTCTTTTGGTTCTGCTTACTTTACTCAGTATTTGCTCATATGTCTTTCCAAGTTCTTTTGAAATCAGCCTTATTATTTCTTTCCTTTTTGTTATTTTTATTTTCCCCAATTACATGCAAAACAACATTTTTTGGGGGGGTTATACATATACATTCATTTTTTTTTTTTTAGCATATTTCCATATGAACCATGTTGGAAGAGAAAAATCAGAACAAAGGGAAAAACCGTGAGAAAAAATAGGAGGAAAAAAAAGTGAACAGAGCATATTTGATTTACATTCAGTCTCCATAGTTCTCTTGTAGGATGCAGATGGGCATTTTCTATCCAAAATTTATTGGGATCGATTTGGATCACTGAACCACTGAAAAAAACCCAAGTCTAGCACAACTGATCATTGCATGATCTTGCTGTTGCTGTACAATGTTTTCCTGGTTCTGTTTGTTTCACTCGGCATTAGTTCATGTAAATTTTTCTATGACTTTCTAAAAAATCAATCTGTTCATAATTTCTTATAGAACAATGTTAGGTTCTTACTAAGTGCTAATGAGATAATGAGATATTAGGTTCTTACTAAGTGCTAAGTCAGTACTTGACAATTTTCTAGTTCTGGCCTTTACTGGGAATTTTGCTTGTGAATTCCTGGGGAAGAGCTTGCATGCTTAGGAGGAGCAAGTTCATTGGTTGAAGTAATTTTTCCCAGAAGCCCTTGCATTATCCCACGCCCATTCTCTGGGAGGATAAAAGAGGGAAGTCACTACTCTGGATGAGAGTTAACAGCAACTGTCTGGAGACAAAGGTTCTCTACGGGAAGAAGAATCTGTCTGAGAGATTTGAGTTGACACAGCAGATCTCCTCCTAGAGAGCGATCGGCAGCTTCTGGAGACTACAGCACGTTACAGAACAATAATATTCCATGACATTCATATACCATAACCTATTCAGCCATTCTCCAATTAATGGGCATCCATTCAATTTCTAGTTCCTTGCCACTACAAAAAGGACTGCTACAAATGGTTTTGCACATGTGGATCTTTTCTCCTCCTTTATGATCTCTATGGGATACAGATCCAATAGTAATACTGCTAGATCAAAGGGTATGTATAGTTTTATACCCTTTTGGACAACATAATTCTTAATACATTTGAAATAATAACCATCAAGTCATAAAAAATTCCTTAGTTCTTGAAGATCTACTGGACATGACCAGCTAACAATCACCTAATATTCTTTGGGTCAATTCTCACTTTGCTAAAGTATTATGTGATCTATATACTTGAAAGCGGCTCTGTAAAACTGGAAATTGTCATCTAACAGCTTCAAAATGCCTTCCTCGAGCCAACCCATCACTTTCTTCAGTCATTTCACATGTTATTCCAATAGGCATTGAGGTCACCTAGTTTCACCAATTGCTACACATAATTTATCTCTCCAACAAAAGTGACATGTGACTCAGATTCCGTGGCAAGATCCAGCTAAGCATGTTAAAACTGTCTGCTTATTGTTTTCTATGATAGAACTCTGGTAGCAGCCACTGTATACATCAATACTGAAAGTAATTAATTGACTAGCATAAGGTAATTATGAACTCATGATATTATATATTGGTTGATAATAAATTCTCTTGCTAATATCTGTGTCTTCTTAGTTTTCTATAATAATACTATTAGGCAGCTAATATAGGGGATAGAGCACTGGACCTGGACACAAGGAAGACTTGTGTTCAAATTCAGACATTAACTGGGTGATCTTGGGCAAATCACTTAATCTTTGTCTGCTTCAATTTCTTTAGCTATGATTTCATATCATTTCATTTCATTTGATCATCAAAATAGTAGCAAGTGCTTTTCTCCCTTCCCCAAGACAATTAATCTGATATAGATTATATGTTTACAATTATTTTAAACATATTTCCATATTAGTCATGTTGTGAAGGAATAATCAGAACAAAAGGGGAAAACCATGAGAAAGGGGAAAAATGGAATTAGAATGCTTCAATCTGCATTCAGACTCGATAATTGGGGGGTTTTTTTGTTGGTTTTTTGTTGTTGTTGTTGTTTTCTGGATATGGATAGCATCATGAAATTTTGGAATTGTCTTAGGTTAATTGTATTGCTGAGAAGACTAACTCTGTCAAATTATCGCACAATGTTGCTATTATATGTACAATGTTCTTCTGGTTTCCTTATTTCACTCAGCATCAGTTCATGTAAGTTTTTCCAGTTTTTTCCTGACAATCATTACCATTTCTTATAGCATAATAGTATTCTATTACATCCATATACCACAATTTGTTTAGCCATTCCCCAATGAATGGGATCCCCTCAATTTCTAATATTTAACCACCACAAAAAAGCTGGTATAGATATTTTTGTACATGTGGGTTCTTTTCCATTTTTTATGATCTCTTTAGGATTCAGATCTAATATTGCTGAGTCAAAGAGTATGCACGGTTTGATTGCCCTTTGGGGCAATTCCAAATGACTTTCCATGGATCAGTTTACAACTTTAGCAACAATGCATTATTGCTCCAATTCTTATCTTCTTAAAAAGGTCAGGAATTGGTGAGTATTTTCCACATCCCATTCAAAACAGTGAGCACATCCTATAGACCTTATCTCTTTTCAACTGGTCTTTTCTAGTCTTTAAGAACTGAAAAGTCACTAGTTTAGAATTCTTCAAGAGATACTCTTGATTTGAAAGAATCAGTAGGATGTCCTCTGCTATCTCTTGCTTTTATTTTTCTGTTAGCTTGCAGAGCATGGGAATGGTTACAAGTGGTCAACATACCGAATGCCAGATAGGTGCTTGCAATGTGTTGCAGTATCTTGCTAATGCCTTGTGGACTGTCAAGGTCTGATGATAGGTAAGTAAATTTTAAGCACACTCTTTTTTAAGTGTTTTATTTTTTCTGTTTATACATGTATATTAACTTTTTAAATACACATTTCTTCATGAATCATTTTGGGAGAGAAAAATCAGAACAAAAGGGAAAAACCATGAGAGAGAGAAAAAAAATAGAAAAAAAAAAAGTGAATATGTTGGTTTATATTCAATCTCCATAGTTTTCTTTCTGGACGGAGATGGTGTTTTCTATCCAAAGTTTATTGCATTTGCCTTGGATCACTGAACCAGTGAGAAGAAGCAAATGTTTCATAGCTGATCATCATACAATCTTGCTATTACAGTGTATAATGTATTCCTGGTTCTGCTTTTTTCAATCAGTATCAGTTCATGTTAATCTTTCCAGGCCTTTTAAAAAACTTATTCAGCTATTCCCCAATTTGTAAAGGGCTGAAACTCTGAGTTGATACACTGGAATTAGACAACCCAGCACTTAAGGCTAATTACCAATTGAAAAATACTCTATTAGCTTATGCTTGGAAAATGTCCCTTCCCACTATTCTGTGCTGGTTCAATCCTTTAGTGTATACAGATAATTGTAGGAGGAATTAGGGGGTGGAGTAAGACAAGCCAGGGTCACTTTTGGCAGTAAACAAGGAAAAGGGAGATCTTGAAGATCCTGAACCCATCCTCTTCACTTCTACCCCTAAAGTCCAAGGACTTTTGTTTATCTTGACTCCGGCTGATTCCAAGGCATCCACGGTGCTAACTTGGTCTTCACATTTGGTGCCCAACATATGGACCAAGGACCCTAATTTCACTGAAGAAGTCCCTGATGACCAGGAAATAGGGTATTTTTTTGAACATTTTTTATTAATTTTTATAATTATAACATTTTCTTTGACAGTACATATGTATAAGTAGTTTTTTTTTTACAACATTATCCCTTGTACTCCCTTCTGTTCCGAGTTTTTCCCCTCCTTCCCTCCACCCCCTCCCCTAGATGGCAGGCATTCCCATACATATTAAATATCTTATAGTATGTCTTAGGTACAATATATATGTGCAGAACCGAATTTTGTTGTTGTTGTTGCAAAGGAAGGATTGTATTCGCAAGGTAAAAATTATCTGGGAAGAGAAACAAAGCAAACCAAAACAAACAAACAAACAAACAAAAAAAAAACAAAACAATGCTCTCAGTTTACACTCATTTCCCAGTGTCCCTTTTCTGGATGTAGCTGATTCTGTCTATCATTGGTCAATTGGAATTGGATTAGCTCTTCTCTATGGTGAAGTTATCCACTTCCATCAGAATACATCCTCATACAGTATCATTGTTGAAGTGTATAATGATCCCCTAGTTCTACTCGTTTCACTCAGCATCAGTTGATATGTCTCTCCAAGCCTCTCTGTATTCCTCCAGTTGGTCATTTCTTACTGAACAATAATATTCCATAACATTCATATACCATGATTTACCCAACCATTCTCCAATTGATGGACATCCATTAATTTTCCAGTTTCTAGCCACTACAAAAAGGGCTGCCACAAACATTTTGACACATACAGGACCCTTTCCCTTCTTTAGTATTTCCTTGGGGTATAAGCCCAGTAGTAGCACTGTTGGGTCAAAGGGTATGCACAGTTTGATAACTTTTTGGGCATAATTCCAGATTGCTCTCCAGAATGGTTGTATTCTTTCACAACTCCACCAACAATGCATCAGTGACCCAGTTTTCCCACAGCCCCTCCAACAATTCATCATTATTAGTTCCTGTCATCTTAGCCAATCTGACAGGTGTGTAATGATATCTCAGAGTTGTCTTAATTTGCATTTCTCTGATCAATAGTGATTTGGAACACTCTTTCATATGAGTGGAAATAGTTTCAATTTCATCATCTGAAAATTGTCTGTTCATATCCTTTGACCATTTATCAATTGGAGAATGGCTTGATTTCTTATAAATTAAAGTCAATTCTCTGTATATTTTGGAGATGAGGCTTTTATCAGAACCTTTAACTGTAAAAATGTTTTCCCAATTTGTTACTTCCCTTCTAATCTTGTTTGCATTAGTTTTGTTTGTGCAGAAACTTTTTAATTTGGTGTAATCAAAATTTTCTATTTTGTGATCAATAATGGCCTCTAGTTCTCCCTTGGACACAAACTCCTTCCTCCTCCACAAGTCCGAGAGGTAAACCATCCCATGTTCCTCCAATTTATTTATGATTTCGTTCTTTATGCCTAAATCTTGGACCTATTTTGATCTTATCTTAGTATGTGGTGTTAAATATGGGTCCATGCCTAGTTTCTGCCATACTAATTTCCAGTTTTCCCAGCAGTTTTTGTCAAATAATGAATTCTTATCCCAAGATTTGGAATCTTTGAGTTTATCAAACACTAGATTGCTATTTTTATTCACTATCTTGCCCTGTGAACCTAACCTATGCCACAGATCAACTCGTCTATTTCTTAGCCAATACCAAATGGTTTTGGTGACTGTTGCTTTATAATACAGTTCTAGATCAGGTACCTATAGACCACCTTTATTTAATTTTTTTTTTCATTACTTCTCTTGAAATTATCGACCTTTTGTTGTTCCATATGAATTCTGTTGTTATTTTTTCTAGGTCATTAAAATAGTTTCTTGGGAGTCTGATTGGCATAGCACTAAATAGATAAATTAGTTTAGGGAGTATTATCATCTTAATTATATTTGCTCAGCCTATCCAAGAGCACTGAATGTCTTTCCAATTATTTAAATCTGACTTTATTTTTGTGGCAAGTGTTTTGTAATTTTGCTCATATAATTCCTGACTCTCCTTTGGTAGATATATTCCCAAATATTTTATACTATCAACCCTTATTTTGAATGGAATTTCTCTTTGTATCTCTTGCTGTTGGATTGTGTTGGTAACGTACAAAAATGCTGAGGATTTATGTGGATTTATTTTGTATCCTGCAACTTTGCTAAAACTCTGAATTATTTCTAAAAAATAGGGTATTTTAATAGACAAACAATTAATAACCTTTTCTAGCTGAAATGGGGCAGATATTAGGGAAAGATTCTCCCCCATCCCTAGCCTCACCCCCACCCCAAGGGGGTGCTATAGAAAGCATACTTAAGTTGATCAAGGGACAAAGCTTACTTGTAACTTGGGAGCAGATCACTGGACTCTTGGATACGTTAAAAAACATGTCACTTGGTTTTTAAAGGAAGAAGATATAGGGGCAGATGATTGGAAACTAGTAGGAGATCAACTATGTGAATACAATGATAAAGGTCCTTATTTAATTTCCAAGGAAGCATTCTATATATACAACATAATGCAATTGGCCTTAAAGAATCCTGCAAGAAAAAAGAAAAGTTTTAAGAACTTTTTAAGAACAGATGAGAGGAAAAAGAGGAAGACAAAGGACAGATTAATAGCAATATTGCCAGAGGGCATGAGGATTTAAGTAATGTAGAAAGGGCAGCTTCAACTCCACCTGCTAAGCAGGTCATAGACACTCCCCCATCAACTTCACCTTCTGGGATGGAGGGAGGAGGAGTAGTGGGAGGGGCAGTGATATCATCAGCCCCTCCCTTCCCCCTTCCCCCTGGCAATCACCCCCTCCTATGACTACAACACAAAAGGCACTACTTAAAGCCACAGAAGAAGGGCAGGATATAACTGATTTGAGAATAGAAATGAATCCTGTGATTCAACAGTTTAACTCTTCAGATCAAGAAAGTAGTAGATTCACTCTTTTTGATATGGAAATCCTCAAAGACCTGAAAAAGGTTTGCACTCTTTATGGGGCTACATAAGCTTATGTTAAGATGTTATTACAGAATTTGGCTTATGAAGTTTTAACTCCTAGGGACTGGAAATCTATAGCAAGGACATGCTTAGAACCTGGACAAAACTTGTGGCTTTCTGAATATAGTGAGTTCTGTGGGATACAAGCCCAACAAAATAGTCAAAGTGGAGTTAATACTCTAATCACCTATGATCAACTAACAGGTGTATGTTCTTATGCAGGCATTTCAGCAAGGATTAATTACCCCATAGCAGCATATGAGCAAATTGCTTCTGCTGCTATCAAAGCATGGGGTTTTCTCCCTGGTAAAAACGAAAAATATTGGACAAAGGTCAAATGAACCCTTTGCAGATTTTGTGGAACATTTGCAGTCAGCTGTCATATGAACTAATGGTGAAAATACAGTAAAAGACATTATGATAAGGCAACTTGCTAAAGAAAATGCTAATGAGGTTTGTAGAAGAATTATGCTAGGACTACTCAAGGATGCTCCTATAGAAGAGATTATAAGATGCTGTGCCACAATGGGCACAAATACCTTTTATAGCCAGGCTATGATGTAGACTTCCCAAGATCCCAACATGGGAAGACGGTCCCTTTTGGTGAGAGAGACTCGTCAATGCTTTCAATATGGTAAAGTAGGGAGGGCATCTGAAAGCTCAGTGTTGGCATGAGTGAGAAAAGATGGTGGGAGAACAAGACCCAATACCCCATGTCCAAAATGCAACAGAGGACTCCACTGGGCATCAGAATGTAGACTGATTCAGGGAAATGGGATGAGGGGCTTAGCTCCAGGGCCCCAGGCAAAAAATACTTGGGGCATGATGGCAGCCGATGCCACACCCAGAGAGTGCCTAGAAGTCCAATACCCAGACATGACCAATCAGCCAGGAAGCAATCTGATGGGAGAAAGTGATTACAATAGGGGAGAATAGAGTTGTATGCAGCTGGGACAACTGAGATACCCCCTAGAGAGGTGAAATCTGTTCCTCTCCAGCCTATGGATTCTTTCCCTCCAGGCATAGTAGACTTCACCATTTCACCTTCTGAGAGTACTTACAAAACAGTGTCCATTCATATACTGATGTGGGAAACTGGGAAATGTGTCACAAATATCCCAGTCACTAATACAGGTAGACAATGTGTGACTTATCAACCAGGAGAAGTAGTAGCATCAGGTTTACTGATACAGACCCCTAATAAGCAATCTGATGATAGTTGCCCAGATTCTGACTCCAAGCAACAAAATCCAGGAATATATTAGACAGCAGCTGTGACAGCTGACCGACCTATGCTCACCATCTATATAAATGGCATATCATTAGAAGGACTGGTGGACACAGGTGCAGATCGCACAGTCATTAGAGGTGCCAACTGGCCCAGTCACTGACCAAAGACTAAGGCAGACACCTACATGTCTGGGGTAGGAGGATCAATAGCAGCTGAAGTTACTGCTACCCCTTTGAGATGGATATTTGAAGGTGAAATAGGAGTTTTTACTCCTTTTATAGTTGAAAAAAAATCCCCATCAATCTGTGGGGAAGAGACATTTTATAACAATTAGGATTACAAATGAGTACTTCTGTTTTTTAGGCAGGGCTGCTGTTGAAGGCCTGCCTACACTTTTACCTATTCCTATCCAAAGGAAAACTGTTACATCAGTATGGATAGAACAATGGGTTTTAGTCAAAGATAAAATTCAGGCCTTATTAGATATAGTACAGGAGCAACTTGACCAAGGACATTTACAACCTTCTCTAAGTTCTTGGAATTCCCCTGTATTTTTTGTAAGAAAGAAATCTGGAAAATGGAGGATGTTGACTGATTTAAGAAAGGTAAATGAACAGATGGAAACTATGGGAACTCTTCAATCTAGACTTCCATCTCCTATGCAACTGTCTAGAGAATGGCCTTTTTGGGTTATAGATATTAAGGACTGTTTCTATTCTATCTCTGTAGATAAGGAGGATATAAAAAGATTTGCCTTTTCAGTGCCCAGCGTTAACTTAGCTGAGCCTTATAAAAGATATGAATGGACAGTTTTGCCATAGGGACTGAAAAACAGCCCTACTATGTGTCAAATGTATGTTGCCGCTACTTACTCCAGTAAGAAAAGCATTTCCAAAAGTAATGTTATTACTTTACATGGTTGATATATTGGGATGTGAACCTGAGGAACAAATGTTAGAAGCATGTCTACAAAAGACCATAGAAACACTAAGGAGCTACAAATTGCACATAGCTCTACCAAAAATTCAAAGACATGCTCCTTTTCAATATTTAGGATATGAAGTATACCCTAAGGTGCTTACAGTACAAAAACTTTCCTTAAGAACAGAGAAGCTAAACACCTTAAATGACTTTTAGAAATTGACAGGAGATATACAATGGATGCATCCAGTATTAGGCTTGACTATGTATCAATTGCAATTATATGACATTTTAAGGGGAGACAGTGCTTTAAATTCACCACACCAGTTTACAAAAGAAGCTCAAAAGGCTTTGAGACAAGTTGAACTGGCTTTATCCAATGTGATTGAAAGAGTCACTCAAAAACCCTTGGAAATATCAGTTTTTGCTACACAAGAGGCACCCACAGCAGTCCTTCATCAAAGAGACAGTGTGATAGAGTGAATGAACATTCCAGCACAACCAGAACAAAACCTTACTCCTTACCTAGTCCTTGTGGCTAGAATTTTATTAAAGGCCATTAAGCGAGCAGTACAATTATCTGGGATAAGACCTGACAAGATATACACCTTTTATATTAATGCATAAATTAATGTATGCTGTGAAACCATCCCTGAGTGGCAAATTTTATTGGCCACAGCTCCAAATTTTACACACAGGTCTCCATTAAAGATAACCAGACTATTACATAATTGGCAATGGATTCTTGAAGAAAAAGTTTCTAAAGTTCCTCTTAAATGACAAACTATCTTTACAATTGCATCAAAACATAATATTTGTGCTCTACACTTTTGTGACTTAACTATAAAGAGAGTAGTCAGAACTCCTTTTCAGTCCAATCAGCAGAATGATTTGTATGCAATTATTCTAGCTCTTTATTATTCAGGAGTTATAAATATAATATCTGATTCAGTCTATTCAGTAGGTGTGGTACAAAGAATTGCCATAGTCCAAATAAAATTTGTAGCCTCTAATATATATCAGTTCTTTAAGGAACTTCAAGAGCAAGGGAGAAAGCATCCAGGTAAGATTTATATCTTACATGTCCACTCTCATAGTGGACTTCTAGATCCTATTTTTGATGGTAATTCAAAGACAGATAGCCTTCTAACTATGTTGGCCAATACTCTTTTATTTCAGGAAGTCCAAGAATCTTATTTTAAACATCATCAGGCTGCTTGAGCTTTAGGTTTACAATCTGGAATAATAAGAGATGAAGCTAGGAGCATAGTAAAAGCCTGTACAGCTTGCCTTCCTTTCCACACTCCTACACTCCCTCCATGGAAGAATCCTCTTGCTTTGACACATAATGACATTTGGCAAATGGATGTGATCCATTGTAAATCTTTTGGTCATTTGTCTTTTATCCATGTTGTTGTAGATACCTTTTCAGGATTCACTTTTGCAATACCAGCAGCAAAAGAGACAGCTCAAGTGATCACTGAATTCCTTATACAAGCATTTGCAATTATGGGTATGCCACAAGAAATAAAAACAGATAATGGCCTGCATATACTTCTAAACATTTTGCACACTTTTGTGCACAGTATCAGATTTTACACACCACTGGCATACCCTTTAATCCTCAAGGACAGGCAATAGTAGAAAGGAGAAACAGAGACATTAAGATGCTCCTCCAAAAACAAAAGAAAGAGAGAGCCATAAGTAACCCTAGAGAACTTCTAAATCTAGCTCTTTATACTATTAATGTCTTGATTTTTGACAAAGATGCACTGGCTCCAGGAGACAGTTTTTATAACCCATCAGAAGGGCAGTGTCCAGTGCAAGCAACTCCACTATCTTTAGATAAGCGCCAGGTGATGTGGAGAGACCTGGAAAGTGGTGAATGGAAGGGACCAGATAGGATAATTGCTTGGGGGAGAGGGTTTGCTTGTATCTCCCACAGATGAAGAAGGAATCAGATGGGTGCCAATAAGCTGTATTCGCTTTTTTCATCAGAGAATGATGGAGCAGACCCTTGAAACAAAGGAGAAGACCCAAGGAACACCAGCTAGTTCTATTGCTGACTGTACCCACCACTGAAAGAGCCTAGCAGTTATGGCATTTGACTCATGGACATCAAAAATTGTTGTAGGACTTAAAAACCCTCAGGAATCATTGGATTATCTGAGACATGATAAGACTGTTGCAGGACTTCAAAATCTGTAGGAATCATTGGATTCCTTGATACGTTAAGCAATGGACAATAGATTGGTTTTGGACTATCTCTTGGCTGCTGAAGAAGGCATATATGTAACTGTTGTTTACATACCCTCCTTCTAAGACTTCTGGAAATCTTTTACAACACCATATTGATTTATATTGTTTGTTATATCACTACTTGCATTCACAATTCATGTTTGTTACACCACATTGAGCCTGCACTGGCTGTGGGGAGAGTCACCACTAATAGCCTGTGCATTACTGCTATGTGCTTGTGTAATACCTCTCATGCTGATGGGTTTGTGCATACCTGTTTCTAGTAAGACCCTTCAGCCCAGAAACCTGCTAGCAATCCCCACTTCCCTTTGGTGCTTTTCATCTCCCTTCCTGAGATGTCAGGGAGGGCATGATCATCTTCTTTTTGGGGTTCTCACCTCTCTGAGAAATCAGGGATGGCATGACCATCTGTGTTCTAAAATAAAAGAAAGTGGGAGATGTAAAGGGCTGAAACTCTTAAGTTGATGCACTAAACTGAGCACTTAAGGCTAATTATCGATTGGACAATACTCTATTAGCATATGCTTGGAAAATGGCCCTTCCCACTATTCTGTGCTGTTTCAGTCTTTTGGTGGATACAGAGAATTGTGGGAAGGATTAGAGAGTGGAGTAAGACAAGCCAGAGTCACTTTGCGGTAGAGGAGAAAAAGGAAGGTTGTGGAAATCTTGTGTCCATTCCCTTCACTTTTACCCCTAAAGACCAAGAATAAAGACCAAGGACTTTTTCTTATCCTGACTCTGGCTGATTCCAAGGCATCCAGAGTGCTAACTCAGTCTTCACACTTTTCCAGTTTGTTTTTTTTTTTTCTTTTTCTTCTTGATCTAATTTTTCTTATGCAGCAAGATAACTGTATAAATATGTATACAATTATTGGACTCAACATATATTTTAACATATTTAACATATAAATGGGATTCTAGAGAAAATGTAATTACATCTTAATTTTATAGATAGGGAAACTAAAGCCTTGAGAGGGGCAGAAATTTGCCACATAAACACAGCATGTATTAAAATCTCAAATTCCTTCTGTTTCCCATATTTGGCTCACTGGTGTAAAAACAACTCTTTTTTTTTTTTTAAAGTGAGAAAATATTTTTATTTACAGAAGGCAGGCCGCTAGAAGTGGTAATAGAGTGAAAGGTTTCTCTTTCTAGGTTTCCAGTTTCAAGACAAGCTTAAGGTGGTAATTACAAACATGTAGCATCATTTTTTCTTATTTCTGTATTGGAAGATTTTGATCTGGAGTTGGTGGTCCAGAATTGAATAAAAGTGGAATTTTATTGTTGTTGTTGTTAGTGTGATTTCTTTTTCTAGCTTAGGCATAATGTATATAATTTTTTTTATTATAGCTTTTTATTGACAACATATGCATGGGTAATTTTTCAACATTGTCCCTTGCAATCACTTCTGTTCCGACTTTTCTCTTCCCTCCCTCCACCCCCTCCCCTAGATGGCAGGCAGTCTCATACATGTTAAACATGTTAAAGTATATCTTAAATACAATATATATCTGTACAGTTCTCTTGTTGTACAAGAAAAATTGGATTCAGAAAGGCAAAAATAACCTAGGAAGAAGAAAAACAAAAATGCAAGCAGTCCACATTCATTTCCCAGTGTTCTTTCTCTGGGCGTAGCTGGTTCTGTCCATCATTGATCAATTAGAACTGAATTAGATCTTCTCATTGTCGAGGATATCCACTTCCATCAGAATATATCCTCATACAGTATTAAAAACAACTCGTTTTTGTTGTACTTTAAAGTGTACAAAATATTCTCTTATATTCTTGTGAGGTAGGCAGTCCTGTGAGGCAGAACTTCCACTTTATAAGTGAAGAAACTATGGCTCCAAAATGACTTGCCTAAATTTCCACAGTCGTTATTGATGCATTAAAAATAGTTTGAACTTTAAAAAATTATTGAAATATTCAAATAGATTTCATCCCTCCAGGAATTCAGGTAGCAACTCATCCATGTCATTTTCTCACTCCTGACACATGGAAGTTACCAGTGGAACATGCTGATTGCTCATCTGTCATGCCTTGTTCTTGCTATCTGACAAACTCATTACACTTCCTAACATGCACATCCTTTTTGACATCTTTTATCCCTCAGGCACTTTCTAACTGTATACTTACTAACTACTAACTTCAGCAAGTTACCTAAACTCTGTCTATCTCAGTTTCTTCATCTGTAAAATGGAAATATTAATAGTATCTATCTCTCAAGGTTGTTTTGAGTATTAAATAAAATAATATTTGTAAAGCTTTTAGCACAGTACCTGGTGTGTAGTAAGTGCTCTATAAATGTTAGTTATTATTATATACACACTGTGTATATAATATATACACCATTGGTTATACATCATTGTATAACCCTGGGGCAAATCATTTAACCCCTCAGTTTCAGTTTCCTTTTCTACAAAGGGGAGGCCTTATAAAGCACATATAAAAGTCAGCTTTTTATTATTGCCCTGCATAGTTCATCTAGGCAGTGATGAGTCTTAGCTTTCTACCCTTACTTTACTGGGACTAAACTCAACTGCCTTCTGTTCCTCATCTTCCTTGGTCCACTCCCTTACTCTCTTCTCTCTTTCCACCGCAGTCCGGGGTCCTGCTTAGCAAATATTGTTGTCATTCATTTTCATTTGCTGCCTTAACACCTGTATCTGGTTGGACTTTGATAATATTGACTGCCCTCACTATCTCTGCTCTGGAATAGGTTTTTTTTTTTTTTTGGCTTTGGGGCTAAATCAACCCTCTGTCTGTCTGTCTGTCTGTCTCCTTTCTCCTCCCTCCTCCCCACATCCTTATCCCTTCTCCAATGCATAATTTTTAATGCTAGCACACTTCACTAGTACCACTTTCCAATTAAGGCTAAGCTAGATCTATAGCTCCCTCTGCTGATCTCATGTTTGTTTGAAGGCCCATTCAAACTATTCCCATCCCACCTCAAGTTATCTCCAATTCCTTTATCAAAAGTGATATATAAATTCTTCATCCTTACTAGTGCATCAATGACTAATAATACTTTAAATGAATTTAGTCAAACTCAAAAACAAAGGGGGTGGTGGTGGTACTGTATACTTAAGGATCCTTGCAGGTTGCATATTGACATAAAAAACCAAATTATTTATGTTCTATATTATATTTTTTAATTTAAAAAATATTTCCCAGTTACTTAGGGGTGTGTTTGGCCTTAATGTGCCTGATGGTGTCACATCTGTTTATCTCTTAGGTTTATTTGAATATTTAATGGAATAAAAAGTTGAATTAATGATTGGGTTTAAGGAGAATTTGTCTTATTGATTTTTTGAAGGAGAAAACAGGGTTGGTGCTCACCCCTTTCCTGTTTCTCACCCCCAATCTCTTGCAATCTATGCCTCTTTATCAGTTTTTCAGGTTTTTTTTTCCTTTTCTTTTTTCTGAGTTTAGGGTTAAGTGACTTGCCCAGGGTCACACAGCTAGGAAATGTTAAGTGTCTGAGATCAGATTTGAACTCTGGTCCTCCTGAATTCAAGGCTGGTGCTCTATCCACTGCGCCACCTAGCTGCTCCCCGATGCCTCTTTATCTATCAGCTGTTCCACTCACTTCAGTCAGAGCAACTTGGGCAATCCAATGCAATGAGGCAATTCAATCCTAACTTTTCAGAGAGGTAATTTTTAGATCTTTTCCTGTGTGAACCAAAGGAAAATGCAAAGAGGCTGAAAGTCAGAGGAGGAACAAAAACCTGTTAAAAAGTACTAAATGACCATCAGGCATCAGGAATTTGACTCCAGGATTGACCTGTAGTAATTATTTAAGGACCTTCTTAGTATTCAGATGACTTAAATTGGAAGGAGCCTTTGAAAGTAAGGAAGGAAGGAATCTTAAGTGAGTCTTGGCCAAGTCTTCTGAGTAACTTTTAGATGAGAACATCTTGCACTTATCTGATGGAATACCAGGAAAGCACTAAGAATTTGAAAGACCATCCTTTCTAGTACATTAATCAATGAATATCTTTGATAACCGGCCAGTGCTGGTTGTGCCTCAGTTCTCTTTTAAAGTCCTGACCCGGTTTCCCTAATTGTCCTATTCAGTTACTCTGCCTCAGGTTATAACCATTCCCTCACAATGTTTGATAGGATAAAGGCCTTATATCTTAGACCTTAGGCTATAGTCATTCCCTTTAATGTTTGATGGTATAAAGGTCTTTATCCATTTTAGACATCATTAGAATATCAGGAGCCTCTCTTGTACCTCCCTCCATTATGTCATCCTCATCCTAGGTTCCTCCCCCCATAGGTCATCCCCATCCAGATACCTCCCCCATTATGTCATTGTTCTTGTCACCCTATAAAAGTCTTGTATTTTGACATTCAGGGCTGGATTCTTTGAAACTATAGTCTCATTCAGCCCTGGGACCAAACCATGGACCTATTTGGTCCCGGTAAATCTCTCCAATTAATAAATTCTGTATTAAATACTCTCTAATCTCTATCTTACTCAGTTTCTCTGGGCATTACATGTTTATCCTGGAAACCTGGCCAGTTCCTTGAGTAAACACAGTCCTCTTAAAGGAATGAACAAATTTTCTCCTTGATGGGCCTCTTGTGATGGAGCATCCTGTACCTGGGAGACTACTATGTCTCAAGAGCCAAGTATCAAATGAGAATTCTTAGTCTAGTGCCTTCTTTGTGGAAAGGGATTTTAAGGATTTAGGGCTGGGAAGTTTTGCACAGCTTGCTTATTAATGACTCCTACTAGAGACTCTGAATATCTGTGACCATGAGTCCTCCCAGCCAAGGAATTCAGATTGTTGGTGCTCCCTCCGAGTGGTAATGATTTGTGTTGTATGTTGTTTGTTTGTTTGTTATAGTGGACACTATGTTTGTTAATTGTGTATTGTACTATGAGTTTCCTCTTCCCTTATGCCTTATTTAAATCAAAGTTCTGAGTAGTAATAACTTGTACCCACCCTCTTTAAGACTGTCTGTTGAATGTGAATTCTTAATCTAAATTAAGCCTTAAAGAGATTTAGAGAGAAGGAAAGAAAAAAAATAATAAAACAGCCTTCAGTCTGGGGGATTGTGAGGCTCCACTGAGAAGATAAATGTAAAATACTTTGGAAACCTTAAAGTGTTATATAAATAAAAATTGTTGTTTTTATCATTGTTAGCCTATAGGACCTTGTTGATAACTTCATTCTTTGAGCCTTCTGCTATACTGCTGTATTCAAACAATGTTTAACTGAGCAATACTCAGATGTGCTGGCTTAACAAACAGGCCACAGGTGGGATGGAGATGTTTGTACATACACTTTAAAATTTAATCTGCATTCTTAACAATTAAGTCTACACGGTTAGCAAAGCAGTAAATCAAGCCCTGATTTATGAGATGTAAACGCTCATATTAGAAATTTAACTAATGGGCTCCTGCAAACCTTAAGAACTGGTTCCAGCATAATCCAACCCCTAGTCACTTATTTCCGAAGATCTTCCTAGACAGTATTCTGTGTCATTTTCATTTATCTGGAATGGGGCAAGTTTCATTCAGAGGGCAGTTTTACTTAGGATTAAGGTGATGGTAAGTACCATCACCTTAGAACACCAGGCCTGGAGTCAAGACTAACTCTTCCTGAGTTCAAAACTGACTTCAACTACTAGCTGTGTGATTCTGGGCAAGTCACTTAACCCTGTTTTCCTCAGTTTCCTCATCTGTAAAATTAATTGTAGAAGAAAATGGGAAACCACCCCAGTAGCTTTGCCAAGAAAACCTCAAAAGGGATCACAAAGAATTGGATGAGACTTAAACAGCAATAACAACAAGGTGATGGAATTCTTTCCTTGAGAAGAGGGTGAGACTACAGAGAGACATTTACCATGATACAGATAGACTAGATTTCAAATCAATATGAATTTTGCTACTTATTACTTGTATGTCCTTATGTGACCAAATCACTTCATCTTGATGAGCTTGAGTTTTCTCATCTAAAAAATGAGGGGGATTGTACTAGATGACCACCTTATGATCCTTTCCATTTGAATTGCTTGAACCTCTAAGATCTTCTAAGCAGGGTTTCTTAAACTTTTCCCTCTCACAATCTCTTTTTGCCTGGAAAATTTTTACATGACCTTGGCATATAGATACATATAATAGGTCTACAAATCAGACATTTACTGATAATAAATTATAATTTTACAACCTCCATATTCAGTTATGAGACCCCATATGGGGTGACTAACCAGTTTAAGAATGTGGGCCCTTAGGGACCTCCAACCTTCCTTCCAAGGGAAAAGATTCATTCCAAGATTTTACCACTTATTACTTCTGTGACCTTGAATCTTTATAAGTCTCAGCTGTAAAATGGAAATAATCAGAAATGTATTACACACCCACAGGACTGTTGTGAAAATCTAAATTACATAAGGTACAAAGAGTGCCTTTTTGTTTAAAAACTATAACCATCACAATATCTTCCATTTGTCTTCTGAACTCCTCTGAGTGAGGAGGGAGAGGATGAAGATGGGATAACTGAAATACACCATGATTTGACAAGATGTCCCTAGTCACAGAGTAAGTAATTGGCAAAGCTGCTTATATAGATTTAGGCTTTGTGCAGCTGTTTCACTTAAATGGAATTTATCCACAAGACAAGACTGTAAATACTAATCATTTTACACATATTACCTCATTTAAACTTCATACTAACCCTATGAGGTAGATTCTACAAGTTTGTTTGTTTTGGACTAGATCTATGATTTCCCTGGCCTAAGGAATTCCCATTAAGGATACTGAGATATTGAAAGTCACATGTATTTCATCCCATTTCATCCATGGCCATCTCCAGTCATCTTGATCTGTGTCTTGCCACTGGATCCATTGGCTCTGGATGGTAAAGTGAGGCAGGTGACCTTGCCCAGTCCTCCCTCACTCAAATCCAATTCAGTTGCTCGTCATGGTAGAACCTCCTGATGTCATGGCTCTTGGAGAATGAAGCACAAACAACATATTGGGGGCACTGAGAGTTTAGTGATTTGCTGAGGCCATTTAGCTAATAGGCATTAGAGGCAGCACTTGACCAAGCTATCTCTCACAAACGTAGAATTATTATCCCCATTTTATAGATGATAAAACTGAGACTCAGGGAGTTTAAGTAATTTGCTCACAATCCCACTGCTGGTTAAGTGTCCCAGGCAGCATTTGAACACAGGGGTTTCTGACCCTCTTGAAGCTCCCCATCTACTTTAACAGGCTGCTTTTTATTATCTTTTAAAGGAAAAACACCAAGTAGTTAGGAATAATGCAGAACAGAAATTTAGTCTTAGATCTATTACTGGTATAATATAAGTCAGAGCCAGAAGAAAAAAAGTTTTCTTTACAGTAGTCATCATTATTGGCAAAAGACATTTATTTCTTAAGTGTTGAATAATGTGTTGCTGTTAGAAGACTAAAAAAGACACCTCCTTATCCTCCAAAGCTTATGTTATAATAGGTAATTTAGTAGATTGAAGGACCAGCCTTTTAATCAAGAAGACCTGGTTTTTACTTTTGCCTTTAACATTGGATGAGCAAATCATTTAACCCATATGACCTAATACAAATTGCTAATAGACAAGTTACTAATTTGCCTCTCTCTCACCAGAGAGTTCTTCACACCAACAAAATTGAAAATTAGGACTAATCTTCACTTTCCCTCCCAAGAAAAAGGAATTCAATTAGAATTGTACAAGTACTAAAAAAAAAAAAAATGTAAAATTACCAGTAATAAGGAATGGATAGTCTAAACTCTGAGGCATATGGGGAAAGTGTAGTGGGCCCATTCCTCTATAAATGAAGAAGAAATTCTGTCGGTGATTAACTCATATGTAATCAATTGTAATAATTCAATTACTTTTTTACAGAGAGATGTAAGTAAGGCCTGAGTGGAAAGAACCTGTATGAAAACTGAAATAAAGACCCCAGGGGGCCAACATGGCTGGCATCTAAAGCTGATTTTAGACAGAAATTATTTGTCTAAATAAATAGGTGTGGTTTCATTATGTATTTTAAAAAATTTTTATTGGTGCCTTTTATTTAAAAATAATAGGATGCAAACTCCTTGACAACAGCAATGGTTAATTCTTTTCTTTTAACCACAGAGCTTAGCAGAGTGCCTGGTACTTGGTAGGTGCTTAATAAGTGTTTATTGATAGATTACCAAATTATACCTCATTCTGCATTGAACCTACCGTTGTAACAAAGGAAAATCGTTAAGCAAAACCAACAGTGATTGAGCCTAACAACAAATGAGAACATATAAAACTACCACTAGCAGTTATCTAGCATTTTAAAGTTTACAAAGCACTTTATAGATATTATTGCAATTTATTCCTGTAATAACTCTAGGTTATTCAGTTCTGTCCAACTCTTCATGACCCCATAACCCATAGCATACTAATACTGTTCATGCAATTTTCTTGGCAAGGATACTGGAGTCATTTCCTTCTTCAGTAGATTATGGTAAACAGGTTTTGAACTCAAATATTCCTGACTCCAGGCCCAGCATTCTATCCATCGAGCCACCTACATGTTATTATTCTCATTTTATAGTTGAGAAAACTAGGACAAACAGAGATGACTTAAGTGGAGTGTCTGAGGCTGAATTTTAACTGAGTTCTTCCTGATTCCAAATCTCCCATCTTCTAATCCAAAGTCTCACCTACACACTGGCCATTATAATGAATAAGAATGACTTCTTGGTTTTTGTTTGTTTGATTTTATATCATTGTAGTTCCTGCATATATTGTTCTTCTGGTTTTGTTTTCTTTGCTCCAAAATAGTTCCTTTAAGTCTTCTCTTTTTTCTCTAACTTCCTCAAATTATGAAATTTATCCTTTCTTATGTTATTATAATATTCCTTTATTTTCACTGACCACAATTTCAGCCATTAGCCATTCAATGGACATCTAGGATTAAGTGACTTCCCCAGGGTAGCACAGCTAGTGTACTGGGCTATTCAGCTGCCCTATATGTTTGGTATATACATACATCCCTATATGTGTGTCTATATAACATATCTATCTATATCTATAGATATATATGTGTGTGTATGTACACCTATATGTATATGTGTCTATCTATGTTTATACACATGTATGTGTGTATGTTTGCCTCAGTTTCCTCATCTGTAAAATGAGTTGGATAAGGAAATGTATCTGGTATCTTGGCCAAGAAAACCCAAAAATGGAATCACAAAAAATGTAAGATAACTGAAAAATGACTAAGATAAATATATACATATATGCATATGCACAGACATATACAATATATGAAATTAACAAATGCTATAGCCCTGAGGACAAAAAAGTCAGCAAAGTATCTATATACATATGAATGTTTATATGTAAACATATATGCATATATGTATAAATGATGTCTACATGTGTATGTGTATGTATATACTTATACATATATGTGCATGTGTGTGTGTATAAAAATAAAATTACATATAGATAAAAATATGTTTTCCTCCTGCTAAGATAAAAGCTCCTTGAGGATAGACCTTATTTTGTTTTGTTTTTTTATCCCAAGAAAACTAGCACAGTGCCTGACACTTAAATAGTTCTTTGGCTGTACTCATAGACTTGTAATGATAAATGTGATATTTAATTAAATTACCGTACATCAATGTACAATTAAAATATATAAAAAATAAGTACAAGATAGAGAGGAAGCTTGATGTAGTGGATATGAGGTGACTCCAAAGACCTGACAAGTAGTAGATGTAACTTAATCTCTCTGTGGTCTTCTAAGCAACTTTCTAAGACTATGTAAGTGCAGAGAAGGTGGTGTTTTACGCTGATAAAAGGACTTTTTATACATAGGAGTTCTCTATATAAGTGGAAGAAATTCTAGTCCCTAACCCTAAATACAAGGTTGAAGTGGTAGTGGTGGCTGGGGAAGAGTGCACTGGCATGTAGGGAATTAGAGCAACACAAAAGGATTTGTGTAGAAGGTAGTTTGGGTTGAGATTTTAAGGAGACAGAGAGTAAAAAGGCACAAGATGGAAGATCCAGTGGAAATGGAATGTATGGGGAAAACTAATTTGGCTGAAGCATAAAGGAATATATTAAGGCTAAGCAGGGTAGATTTTATGCAAGTTATGAAGGGCTTTAAATGTCAAATAAAGGAGTTTTTACTGGATCATTGAATCTATTACTGCTCTGCCCTCATCTCCAATAAATAAAACTTTTGAAAAAATGTGTAACTACATACAGAATTTTAGAAAAGCCAGGGGGGAAAGGACTGGGAATGGACTGGACTTGGAAGGATGGGATTTGGATGAAGAGCCTTGATTAAGGAGTCTCTAGGTCAGACTTGTATTTGTAAAAGCCAACCTGTATATATTTGTATGGATCAGCTAGGTGGAACAGTGGATAGAGCACTGGATATGGAGTCAGGTAAAGACCTGAGTTCAAATCTGACCCCAGATACTTTTGTGATCCTGGGCAAGTCATTTAACCCTGTTTGCTTCAGTGTCCTCATCTGTAAAATGAACTGGAGAAGGAAATGACAAACCACTCCAGTATCTTTGCCAAGAAAACTCCAAAACAGAATCATAAAGAATTAGACAACTAAAACATAACTAAGATAAATAAATATAGACATATATGTATACACACAATATGTTAATTTAACGAACATTCTGCTCTGAGGGCAAAAAGTCAGTACAAATATGTATGTACTTGTGTGTGTATATATGCATACATGTATCGATAATGTATATATTCAGGACAAATGGCTTTCCTGGGGTGTTTGATGAGGAAGCTACATTTCTGAGGCCAGAGTTCTAGGAACAACTTAAGAAGGTCTCCTAATCAGAGAATCTGATGATGTGCCCCAGTTCATTTTGGAAAGGTATGATCATTATTTTTACCTGGGTTAGTTCAATTTCAGAATAGTTAAGTGGTTTCCCTAGTGGTTTCCATGGAAACACAGCAAGAACAGCTGTTATCCATTCAAGTTAAGCTAGAATAGTTAGTTTCTTCCTGGAATTATTCTGATATTTTTCTCCTCTGAGGTTGCTATGGGAAAGAGAGATTGTCATGACTGGATTCCCATCTACCTCTTCCCCAATCTCCCCTCATTACTTGATTCCAGGGTCAAGAAGAAAGAGAGACTTGCTTAGACATTGCTTCCTTAAACCAGGATCTTTTCAGATAAAAGCCTGGGGATCACTTTTTGAGGGAATTACTTTTTGACTTTGGAGAGCTTCAATAGGATTTCACATCTTGGTGGGCTGCAAATAGAATGGTTGGGCAAGACTTCAGACTGTATGAAGAATAATTCTGAATCAATCTAGAAATGACTTTAAATGTCCTTTAAATGCCACCTAGCTAGGGTAGCTAGATGGTACAGGGAATAAAGTGCTGAGCATAGAGCCAAGAAGTTTCATCTTCCTGAGTTTGAATCTGACCTCAGACCCATTTACTAGCTATGTGGCCCTGGACAAGTCACTTAACCGTGTTTACATTAGTTTCTTCATCTAAGATAAGCTGGAGAAGAAAAAAAGCATATCACTCCAGTATGAAAATGCCAAGAAAACCCCAAATGGGTCATAAAGAATCAGAAAGGACTGAAAAACAACTGCACAGCAACAAAAAGGCAAACAGAAAAATCTGTGTTTTATTCAAAGTGAATGTTACTGATTGGATGAAGTAGTTCTCATTATCGAGTCACATGACCCTTGGGGTTTTAAGCAGAAAAAACCAGAAAAGTTACCACAGGGATGACTGAACACCTCTCAGTCAGAATCCCCCCATCCCTGTTTCCAGAACTGGGACCTTGGGAGGCCAATTGATCTCTGGAGGGATGAACCTGGAGATACAGGAAAGTGCAGGAAGTGACATGACCTGTGGGAGGCAGCCAGCATTGATGACCACTGGTCAAGGATGGTTACGTCTTTTTAGTCTATCCAATGAGAAGGCTCGAGTCTTTTATTTTTAAACCCTGGACAAGATGAAAGCTAGTCATGTTCCAGGCTCACATAGTGGGAGTTGAGATGGTTCTCAGGTGTGTCTGGGCTTCTCCCTGCAGGTATTAAATAAATGCTTTCTCTTTGTACCTGATGATGTCTCTGATTAGTTAATTGGATTGCAAAGAGGGTCTTGCACCTGACCTGTCCCACACAGTTTATGGGGGCTCTGCCCGGGATCTGGCTTCCCAGAGAGATGGCTAGAATCCTAATTCAAGGTAGGCGCCAGGCTGGATTCTCCAAGCGACCTTGAGATCAGACTCTCAGCCTCCCTCTCTGTGAAGAATGGGCCTAGGGAGAAAAGACACTCCGATACAAACAGAAGGCACATAAGTCTTCAAAGATCAAGCCTGGGTGAGAGAGAGCCAGGTAACTTATTGCATGCGTGATCCTAGAGGCACTATCTGTTAATGTGTCCTTGAACTATCCTTATGGACCCTGATCATCATTAATCTGGGGTGATCCAGATTAAGGGGTGAGGCCCAGACTAGTGGGTTCTGCTAACAGCACAGGATAAGGGCTTTCTATGGTTGGCTATGAAGGTAGGCAACTCCTGACCATGGTCTCCCAAGCCACCCTGGGGGGTCAGCTGTGCATTTGCTGGAGATCAGGGGTGAAATTAGATTCTCTGAGAGGGGACAGTCCAATTCAAATCTTTGGAGCAAAAAGGAAAAAAAAAAGTGCACTTGGGTATTTTTCTTGTATGTCGAGAAGGGATGGTCTCTTCCATGTGATTTTTGTGTGTGTCTTTGTGCAGAATGTCTTTGTCATGTTTGTTCCGTGAGCTAGATTTTGTTAGGAAAGAAAAAAAAAAAAAAAAAAAAAAGAGAAGGGTCTGACTTCTCTGAAGGCTCCAATTCTGGCCAAAGTTGGAGCTTAGGAAAAATCCATTGGGAATAATGGCCACGTGGGGCCAGAGGGAGAGAAAGAAACTATGCGGTTTAGTGAAATTCATTATTTGAAATATGATAGGGAAAGCAGTTTTATATTATTGGGAATTTAAAGTTGTATTTGCTTGGATTTTAAGTTAAAATATAGGTTATTAAAACAAAATGCCAGTAGCTTTCCTTAAGGGAGGTCGTGTTTGTATTTCCCTACTTAGATGGTATGTTGCTTTCTAGAAGTATTGAGTAATTTGTAAACTATGAGTTATGCCTTAAAAATACATATACCCTGTTGGGTATATGTTATGAAATTTGGTTCAAAGTTATTTGAGAATCTTGAAGTTTAAAGTTTTTTTTAAAAGCGATTTAAAAATAAGGGACAAGAGAGATTGATTTGCAAAAGCAATTAGTAGTTTAAATGGAGCATCTAGTCAGAAGGGTTATTGGTTTGGGAGTGTTTAAAGTATGATGGAGAAGGTTTGAGCAAGTAGGCATTGGAAGGAGAGAAGCAGAGATGGGACAGGAAGAGATGGTGTGAGAGAAGGAGGAAGAGAGGAACACAAACCCCTAATGAATTTGCCATTTGCCATGGGAAAAGAGATACCCCATGAGGTTGGGGCCTGTCTTTAGCTGGCAGATTGGATCTTGGGGGAATTGGCACCCTAAAAAGCTGTGAGAAGTTGGGGTAGGGAAGCATGGTGAATTGGAGGAAGGGCAACCATGTGGAAAAGGGCCTTGTCAGGTGATCTAATCTCCCTCCCCCCATTAAGTATGGTGGCTTTTTAATAAACTGCAGCTCCTTGCTGGTCCAAACATTAATTGTTTCTACTGTTTAAAGAAACAGCCTACATGGTGTTAATAGCTGTATGTTTATTTTTATTTTTCAAGTCTATAGCTGCTCTAAGAGGTTTGTTGGAACTGTAAGTTTTCTGAAAGCAATTTATTTCTATAAGATATCCCATCTGTCTTCAGCAAATTATTTCATGTTTATTTAAATGCATAATAGTCTGCCTTTTTAAGGAATATGATTTAAAAAAACTTAGAGAAAGATTTTAATCTTATCTGATAATTTGATATGGTTATTCCCAAATGTTTAATTTTTTTTTCTTAGAATGAAAAGAGTATTATATTAATGTTAAATTTGAAAGTTTCTTTTATGTGGAAACAGGATGGACAATATGCAGTTCAGAATTTTTCTCTGTATTGGGTATTTTGAAAAGAAAAATGACCTGTGTAATGTTGAACTTAGAGCCATCTACTTAGATTATGAAAGATAAACTGTATAAGCTGTGAACTTTCTAGGATGAATCTCTTACTGTGATCCTTGGGAGCTAGATTCATCTGAAGTTTTGATTCATGATAATTGCTGTAGGAGATAAAATCTTTTGGGACTGCAGCTGATATTTATTTGGAGCTTTAAATTCAGGTATGACTGTCTGGATAGAAATCATCAAACTAGTGCTCCACCATCTGAAAGGAATATACCACAAGCTACTCAGTTTGGGAATAAATTAGAAGGACAATCTTGGTCTCAACTGAAGATAAGATCCTTCTGACTCAGTTTCCCTGGGGTGTTCTTTTGAATGAGAACCCAGCTGATTATTTCTGTGTCTGGTTTAAGGTGGAATGATTAAAAATTAGCACAGTTACCTGAAGTAAAACTGCCTTAAATAAATCTTGTCCCTGATTTTTCCTCTTATAGCTGAAGTCTGTAATCAGAGCAAGTGGTCAGTAGGAGATATAAAACAGAATACAAGTATGTAGATATTTTAATTTGAGCCCAGCTCTGGAGGACTTTCTGGTTGCTGCTATTATATCTTTTAACTCTCACTTCCTAGGGCTGGAGTTTCTTTATCAAAAGGCCTACTTTGCCAAGTACTTGGGGCCATTCCCATTTTGCCTCCTTTCTCTCAAAGAACAAAAGGCAATCTTATCATGACCTGAATTGGCTAAGGTTTTTTTTTATTTTTTATTTTTTATTTTTTTTTTGGACCCTAAAAATTAAACTAATCTGTCTAGAGTCTTTTACACTGTATGTTGATGGAAGGGGGGGCTAGGTCCTTGGGTCTCTGGAACCCCAATCCTAGACCCCTGACTTATTTATCAAAGAGCTACACTGACTTCAAATGTATTTTTCATGTTTTGCATGATCATGGGAGGCTATATGGAAGCCAATTTTTGACACCCAAACAATTCCCCATTAAGTAAGCAGAGCAGGACTGCTAGCTATCCATGGACCCAGAGGGGTTTCTGTTGTTTCTTAAATGAAGGTGAATTCACTCCAGGTGAAGGGAAGCACTTACAGATCAGCTGCCCATGTTGCTGATTGTTTGCCTCTGACCATGGCAACTTTAATTCCCTGACTCTTGCATTCCCTCATATAGCTATAGGAAAGTAAATGCTGAAAATGGCCTGCACATGTGCCCCTTGCATGGACTTCAAACTGCTTTGTTTTAACATCTATACTAATTGGATAAAAACCTTCGCTGGTAAGGCTCTAGCATTTTTTGTAGGAGAGATCATACTCAGAGAAGGGTACAGGTTCTATCTATTACACCTACTCCTTTGAGGAAAAAAAACTGTTTTGTAGACACTGTTTGGTATCTATCCTTTAAGAAAGTTGTTAGAGTGAGAGGCATTTTTGATAGCCACATCCCCCTAGCCCTCTTCTGGGTGAGGGCCTGGTTACTGTCCTTAGTAACCTCTTAATTAGTTTATTAATTTGTTTATTCTTTATCTTTTACTCATATTTAGTCCTTGCATTTTAATATAGTTGTGAGAGTTACTTCTTCTAGACTCTGAGCCATGAAATTCCAACCACTTGGTTAACCTGAAATCACCTGAGACCTGATTTTGACATTCAGGACCGGGGGCTGCAGTGAACGCCCTGCCTATAACTCACTCTTCCCTTTTTCAGTCCAGACCCCACTGGATATGTTGTACCACAGTTCCCTTTTAAGGTCGTGACCCAGTTTCCCTAATTGTCCTATTCAGTTACTCTGCCTCAGGTTATAACCATTCCCTCTTAAAGTTAGGATAAAGGTCTTGTATCTTAGACCTTAGGCTATACTTATTCCCTTTTAATGTTTGATGGGATAAAGGTCTTTATCCATTTTAGACTCATTAGAATATCAGGAGCCTCTCCCGCACCTCCCTCCTAGATTTCTCCCCCCATTAGGTCATCCCCATCCAGGTACCTCCCCCATTATGTCATTGTTCTTGTAACCCTATAAAAGAACTTTGTGTCTGACATTCACTGCTGGATTCTTTGAAATGATAGTCTCATTGAACCTTGGGACCAAGCATGGATCCATTTGGTTCCAGTAAATCTCTCCATTTAATAAATTGTTAAATTGTTCTCCAATCTCTATCTTGCTCAGTTTCTCCGTCATTACAGATAGTCAGCTCTACGCTCCTGGTCCAGAAGATGAGACCTTTGTCCCAAATGAGTCTGGGTGATATTGGGGTGAGAAATCTTCAAACTACTGAAAAAGAGGGGGAACTGAATGGGACTAATTGGATGAAGTATTTCTCAGTATCGAGTCACATGACTTTTGGGGTTTTAAGCTGGAGGTATCAGAAAAGTTACCACCGGGATGACTGAACTCCTCTAAATCAGAATCCCCCCTATCCATTTCCAGAACTGGGACCTTGGGAGGGCATTTGATCTCTGGAGGGATGAACCTGGAGATACAGGAAGTTGCAGGAAGTGACACGATCTGTGGGAGCAGCCAGCATTGATGACCACTGGTCAAGGATGGTTCTGTCCTTTTAGTCTATCCAACGAGAAGGCTCGAGTCTTTTGCTTTTAAACCCTGGACAAGCTGGAAGCTGGTCATGTTCCAGGCTCACATGGTGGGAGTGATGTTCCCAGGTGTGTCTGGACCTCTCCCTTTGGATTAAATAAATGCTTTCTCTTTGTACCTGATGATGTCTGATTAGTTAATTGGGACAGGGGTCTTGCACCCAACCTGTGGCACACAAAAGGTAATAGGGAATTATGGAATATTCTTTAGAGTAACATTGTCAGGCATATTTAAGAATGATCAATTTGGCATGTGTAGAGTGATTGGAGAAGGAACAGACTGGATTCGAGGTGACCATTCTGAAGATTATCTAGACTAGTGGGGTTAGAAACAGGGACCACTAAATCATACATAAGGATCCTTACAGATTTCATGCTTACTTAGAAAACCATACATGTTTATGTGTATGTATATATATGATATACATAAATAATAATTATATATTAACATTAATATATAATATAATTATATATAACATTAAAAGCAGATAAAAAATGGAAGACTAAAGAAATAGTGATTTGAGAACCAAGACTTAAGTTTCTTAAAAGACCTAACTTCTAGAGCTCTTTTTGTCCTCCTTGATTTTTTACCATCTTTCACTTTTCCAAATGTATAGGCTTCTTAATAATGATTTTTAATAAACTTTTAGTAGTTTAAATGCATAAATAATATGTTTATCAGTTTATCAGTTTAAACACAAAACTTTCTCAGATACTATTTTTTTTCTTGGGCAAAAGGAAAACCTTTGAGAGAAAGCAGTATGAAAACAAAAACCAAATATTTGTGAATAAACAAGGCAGTTACCAGTAGTTTCCTTGGAAAGGAATGATGTTTATGTAAAGTTTTAGAATTTACAATGCATTTCTGATAAATTATCTCCTTTTAATCTTACAACAATCCTATGAGGATTGATTCCCATTATACATATGAAAAAAATTGAGATTTAGGGAGAGGTTGTGATTTGCCCAGTATCAGCTGATATGTAGTTGAGGCAGGATTAGAAACATGTCTCCCTGATTCCAAATTCAGCACTGTATGCACTATATGGCTTCACCAGCTAACTCTGAGCTGTGGGGCTTTATAGACATCTACCCTGTTTTCTTAATGATTCCCAGTTTTTTTCTAATCTGTTTTCCAGGGAATGGAATGTAGGAGTTGGAGTCAGGAAAACTTATCTTCCCGAGTTCAAATCTGGCCTCAAGTACTTCCTAGCTGTGTGCTGCTGGGCAAATCACTTAACACTGATTGCTTCATTCTCCTTTTCTTTAAAATGAAAAGAAAATGGAAATGTAGGAAAAGGAATTTGTAGTCCTTCACCTATATCCTAACTTTCCTCATACCCCTGACAAAGAGAAGACAAATAAAAAATGCAAAGCAGGTACCATGATCCTGTCCCTTCAAAGATATCAGAATTTAACCTGTCAGGTACCTCACAGGTACCCCATCCCCAGCTCCGCAACATCCTTACATCAGATTGCCAAAGATCCCTCCTTTCTTTACACTTGCTGCTATTAGATGTAAAGGGGACCTTGGAGCTTCAGTTTGCAACAGGCTCCTGTAAAATGTAATAGAGTGGCTTGGAATTCACAGATGGTTACCGATCCAGACATTATTATGATTTTATATGGATTCTCCCTGGGTCAGGGGTCATTTTGCCATCTTTCAACTCCAGAAGAAAGTCAGGTTTTTTTGTTTTTGTTTTTTTTAACCTTATCACAACCCCATTTGTGTATTCTGGAATCAGTCATGTAGCCTATGTCCCAGTTTCCTTGTTTATAAAAAGTCTTACCACCCTCATGTTTCTGTTGTGAGAATCGAACAAGAGGCCACTTCTAGTTGTTGCAAGGAATCATTTATTATCATTGTCATCATTGTTATTCTCAAACCTCCTCTGTACCACTGGGCTCCAGAATTATGTAGCAATCAATAATGTCATTTGTAAAACATTATGGGAACCCCACCCAGAGGCATTGGGTTATCAGTGAGGGAGATCAGGGCAAGAAGCAACTAACTGCCAACCAAGATGTCAGATACTCCTGGCCAGGACAATAGGGAGCCAAGGAAGGTGGTGCAAACATGTATTTGAGAAGGTTTTATTCCAGATGTTCATAGAGACAAGTTCCCCAAGAACAGCTAAGTAGCACATGCTTTGGTCAAGAAGAATGGAAACAAAGCAGCTCTGAACCTTCGGATATGACTGGTGGGAACAAATTTGGGACCCTTGGAGTCAACCCATCGGATAGAATTATTTTTTTGTCACATCACTTCAAACTCTACCTAAGGACTGTTACTCCTACAACCTATCCTGAAGTGCTTCAGAACTTTATTCATTTTTATACTAAACCTGTGGTACAAATCAGATGAAGGCTGTCCATTGTGTTGAGAGCACATGTAGGGGCATGATGCATGTTTGTTGAATGAACTTGGATTGATTTAGACTGGATTGGGTGGTGTTAATTCACCTGCAGGGACAAGGATGGATGAAGCAACATCACATTTAACACTGGTCCATGGGTAAACACACTATACTGTGGTCTGAGAGGTATGGGGCTAATGCAGATATACCACTCTCTAGGAGTGGCTGGGAAGACATTCCTATAACATAAATACGGGAGGACACTGACAACATTCCCCTCAAGTTGGGAAATATCCTTGAAGTGATAGTTCAGAAAAAGAAAGACTTATTGAGACATTCCTTCATATAATACAGATATTTGCTGTCACAGAACCTTTGGATACCATATGAATGAATAGTACAGGGAGTAGATGTGATAACTCAGTATGCTATAGACATCAAGAAGAAAGTAAAATGAGGGCACTTCAAAAAGAGCTTGTGTTTTCCATCTAGAAAGGTCCAGAGCTGGACAAAGCTAATTAATTAATTATTATTATTATTATTATTATTATTTTTCGGGCCCTTTGGTAATATTACCTGGGTAATTACCTGGTAATACCTAAGCCCAGACGGAAGACAGCTATGTGGAGATTGGTTCCAAGAGAATTATGGGAGACTAGGAAGTAGACACAATCTTTGGCCACCAGAGAGATCCCCTAAGGATATACCTTCCTGGCAAAGGGGAAGGAGGAACTCTACAAGGAAGCCAACGTGTAGAGGAGGGAAGAAAGTGGGAGCTTCTTTTCTCAACCAGAGCTCCAAAACAGGCTCTTCTATATCATTCCTTCAATAACAGCAGGGCTGAGAATAGCCTTGGGGCTTCTGAAAGGAGACAGGTAGTATTCATACCATACAAAGGAGCCCCATTCCTTCTACTCCAAGATAACATCCTCCTTATAAAGAAATATGACCTTTCAGAAGGCACAAGTCATAGTCGGAGGATGGGGGAAAGTGGTGGGTAGGAAGGAGAGATAGAATGCATATGTTAGTAGTCATTTAAATTCTTTCAGAGTCCAGCTTCTTTCAAGAGTGTCTCCAAAGTGGGGTGTGGACCCCCGGGTGTGTATGGCATTATCCCAAAGGAGCTGGGGGCAGGGGAGGGTTTGACTTTGGCCAACCAATGGAAAGGTAGATGGGTCAGATCCCATCCTCCTCATGATAGCCAATTGTGGGGCTTGTCCTTCACTCATCATAGTATTGCACCAGCCCCTCAGAGCAATTACCACTTGGTACCCATAGTAGTAGCTTCATAGATTCCATTGGGAACTCTCTCCTCCCCCTAGAATAACCACCATTTTATTTTTTAAAAAGGTTATTGTTTTTCTTTTTTAAACTTATAAGGATGCAGGATTAAAAAAAATTTGGAGACCACTTTCCTAGAGGATTCCAGCATAGGAAATTGGGGTTAAGAAATTAATACCAAAAGGAAATTGCCCAAGTCCTAAAGGAAGAGTCACCAAGAACAATTTCATGAACTGGCCTTCCAAGCCTTCTTACTAAAAGGTCTTTTTTAACCTGACAGAAATTGGAATACCAAAGTTCTATTAGAAGCTCTCAACTCAGAAGATCCAGGAAGTTATTGACAAGGGAGTAACTACCTTAAAGGAAAGGACTTTTGTTAGGATTTATCTTTTGTCTATTTTACTCCTTTCAGCAACTTAACCATTTTTCTGGCTTCTAGGATTGCCTTTTCATACATTTTAAGCATCCCATTGTGATTTTGGGATTTCTCCTGTGTAAACCTGGGCTTTTCCCTCATCCTTTACCCTTGATCCATCTCTTCTGATGGTTATCCCATTTTTTTTAGTAATTTATTTCCCATATCATGGTTCTCGTCCACCCCTCCCATTCCATTACTCCATAGTCCTTCTATAGCCTAGGACCCTAGTTAGGAGCCAGCTACACTACAGAGAAGGAATTAGACCTTCCTGTCCCCACATAACATCATCCACATGTTCATAAGCCATTGTCCCTCCTTGTGTGTAAACTAGGCTTGGGAGCACCTGGGTCAGGGATGTCTATAGGGATGGGAAATAAGAAAAGGGTAAAGTACCACCCCCAACTCTGCCCAATCTTTGAGTTACAGTCCAAAGTCTACCATTTCCTTTACCATGAGTAAGGCTAGGAGTACAGGTAGAACTGGTAGGGGAAGGGAGACTGTGGATGTACCACTGCCTCCCTCCTCCCCCCAACATGAGCTTTGGAAAAACACTTAACATGGTGGTGATGCTTGTTGATGATCCCAACAGAAACATTGACAAGATGAAAACAACCCAGTTTGACACTCCCCCACCCTAACCCCATTCCAGCCCCAAAGTCTCATGCAAAAAGGAATGATGAGGTCCTTGGGGCTACCATCATGTAGCTTGTATTAGTTCCCACTGTTGGGCAGGTGAATCTGCCTGGCATAGTCCAGTCACCACCTGTGGGGGTTGGTTCTCCAAACAGAGGCCACTGACAAAGTGCTGGATAAAAGTACTTTTCATCTTCCATTTCTAGTAGGAGAAAGAAAGAGAAAAAAGCAGGTTTTTCTTTTTAAAATAACTATAACTGGGCAAATATTTATATGGCATATCTTGTATATGTCTACCACCATACTCTCCAGTTTCAGTATCACTTTATGTCCAGGAAGTTTGAAAAATCCGAGGGTTATTTTAAGCTATAAAGATTTTAAAATTACTATAACACTTGAGACAACCTGTCTAGCATTTATCTTTAGTGGGTGACGAGTTCAGTGGGCTGTTAATTCACCCACCACTTAAACAGACCAGATCTTTGCTATGAGTGGCAGTCTGGGAGAGGATCATTGCAGAGACTAAAAGATCCCCTACATTCAAACCCTGCCTCTGCCACAAACACCCTGTGATCATGGACAAATTGCCCCAATTTTTCTGTGCCTTCAGACAATTCTATAAGATTATATCAGTGGAGAAAATTTCCATATTGGAATTCCCATAATCAATAAAAATCATAGATCTAGACCAGTCTTCTCCCTCCAAAAAAGTCAGTTATTAAAAATGAAATGGCTACTCCCCAGTGCCAAGTATCCTTAGAGTTTAGTTTCATCTTCTATAAACTACATGAAATTTTAGTCTATTTGAATCTTTTACTTCCCAAAATAAAGACACACTACCTCCTGCACTTTGTACCACATGTCTGTGGATTTGAGGTCATTTTTTTTTAGTTCTCTCATGGGTATAACCCTGTCACCTTGGTTAAGATGACAGCTTGGGTTATGAGTAACGTGAAGAGCTGAGTTTCTTTCTTGGCCCCATTATAGACTCATCAGGGACATCTGAAACTACTTGTTCACTTCCTGGTGTCTCAGTTTTCTCCAGTCTAATGATGAAGGAAAACAGCTGGAAAATATCTGGAAAGTGATGTCCTCAGGAAGAAAGAGATATCATCAGGAAACCAAGAGAAAACGTGGGGCTTTGACCTATGTTAGAGGGCAATGCTACTCAATGGCTTAAGATGGAAGTAGGAATGAATGCCAAATTTTGAATCTAGTTCTCCTTCCTTACTCCTTAGTCAATTGATCAATCAAATTTTTGGGACATTTTCTATGTGCCAAGCACTGTGCTAGGTGAAGGAGATACAAAGACAAAAATGAGCCCCCTTACCTTAACGAGTTTACATTTTATTTGAAGAAAACAACATGTACATATTTAAATCTTTGAAAAAATGAAATATAAATTTGAGTATTTTGAAATGATGGAGGGAATTAGGGAAGAAAGGGAAGGAAATAAGCATTTATATAGTGCCTAAGTGCCAGGTGCTGTGCTAAGTGCCTTTTTAAAAATGTCATTTGATCCTCATATTTTACAGTTGGGGAAACTGAAGCAGAAAGAGGTAAAGTGACTTGCCCAGTGTCACACAGCTAGCAAATAGGCAGAATTTGAACTCCAGTCTTTCTGACTCCAGGCCCAGTATTGTACTGGGAAGTTGACCCATTTTCCTTAGGAAGAAATGATTGATGCTAACCACATCATTTGGCTCAGCGATGTGAAGGAGCAGCTCCAAGGCTGAGTATTCATATTGTCATTTCTGCAAATGAAGGAGCCAGGGAAAGAGATAATAAAGCAGTGATGATCTATGTTAATTGTGAGAGTAAGAGATGAGTGACTGCGATGTGAAGGTTAGGGAGCAAGGGCTGAGCAGAGGGGAATTTACACTGGTATTTCCATGCAATAAACTGCTGAGTGGAACTGAAAAGAGGACTTTTGCAGGACCACACACAACTTTGGCTCTGGAAGAGCAGGGAATGTAAATTTTAGGAAATAATTCTTTTTAAAAAAATTTTTATTGAAATTTTAAAATTTGAAAATATGCAAGGATGATTTTTCAACATTGACTGTTGAAAACCTTGTGTTATAATTTCCTCTTTTCCTCATCCCTTCCCCTAGATAGCAAGTAGTCCTACATATGTTTTAAACATGGTAAAAATATAGAACAATTCTTTTAAAAAAAACATTTAAAATACTTATTTTTAGTTCTAAATTCTCTCCTTCCTTCCATTCTTTTTTCTATTAATTAAGAAGGCAAAAAATATGATGGAGATGATTCTTCAGTGGAATTATCCAGGGATCTTTGTATAGGGACATCAGAGAGTTGACAGTAAATCGAGAAAATTTGAGAGGAAGCAGTTGGCACCACCTGATTCCTTAGGATATCCTCTCTTTGTATATTTTCCACTCCTGACATTCACAACATGCTATAAATTTCCACTTGTCTTGTAGTAAGGAGTCTTGGAGTTAAGTCCCACTTCTGCCACTAACTAGTTGCAGAACTAGGGACAGATCATTTAAACTCGGTTTTCTTGTCCATAAATGAAGGATTGGACTAGATATTTCCTACCAGCCTAAACAATCTACAAATATTCCATATGAGCTTGAGTTAAAAAAACTGTTTATCAGTTATATTATATTCACTGGTTGTTTTACCTTTGACCAGTCCAGTAAGAATTCTACAAGTTGACAGCCTCCAGGCCAACTGGTCTTCTCCCAGCTCAATCAACTTCTCTATGGATTGACCAATTCCAGGAAGCTCAGAAGATGAGAACTGCCTTGAATGTGTATGGCATTTTTTCCAACTTTTTCAAGATATTTTCACATCTAAATTTGGTTTCCTATTACTTTTGTGTAATGGGTAAGAAGGATCTTATCTCCTAACTTCAACAATGAGGAAACCAAGGATCAGGAAGGGGACAATTGCTTACAGCCACATAACCAACAGTATAAAAATGTGGTTCAGAATCCAGGTGTTTCGTGTGCTGGGTAACTAGGTGGCTCAATAGACAGAGCGCTGAACTTAGAATCAGGAAGTCTCATCTTCACAAGTTCAAATCCAGTCTCATACTTACTAGCTATGTGATCCAGGGCAAGTCACTTAACTCTGTTTATCTCAGTTTCCTTATCTGTAAAATGAGCTAGAGAAGGAAACAAACTACTCCAACATCTTTGCCAAGAAAAGTCCAAATAGGGTCATAAAAAATTGGTCATGACTGACACAATTCAATAACAAAGTTTTGTCTGCTAGTTCACTGGTTTTTCTACTCTGCCATGCTGCCTTCATCATTCTACACAAGTAAAGAGTTGGAAGATAGGAATGAAGGAGCAGGTTCTGTGGTCTTAGGTAAAAAAAACCCCGGAGAACTGCATGGTCCTTCACTCCTAATAATCTATCCAGATCAGGACATAGGGAAATTTTCTGAACCAAGAAGCCAGAGAATATATTGTATAGAGGCAGAGGCTTCACGTCATTACTGTGTGTACAGAAACAGGAGCCATGGTTGGCTTAGGGAAAATCCCTAAATTCAATGTACTTTAACTGGAGATAAGTTAAGTCTCGAAAAGGACGAAGTATCAGCCTGAAAGGAGATAACTAATGAGGGGATTGTGAAAATTCTTCTATTACTTTAGATGCAATAGAGAGGATATAATTACAATACAGTGGGGTGGGGGGGAAACAATGAATGCTTGTTCCATCCACTAAGGGTTAGGAATGCCTTTGTTGGAGTAGAAAGGGGCAAGGTAGATTGGGACTTAGAAGGCTCTATATTAGGAGTGGAAGGAAGAGGGGGAAGGTTTGGTACCATGAGAGACTGATAAGTTGGAGAGCAGCCCTCTAAAGGTAAGCAATCAAGATGGTGAAAGGCCTGAGGATTTGGTTGAGGAAAAAGGGGTTGTTGGGCCTAAAAAAGAAAAAAAAAACTTAATGGGATGACATGATAGATGTTTTTAAATATTTGAAGGAAGATAGATGAGACTTGTTTTGCTTGGATTCCAGAAGGGGAAAACTAGAAGCAATGGGTGGAAATTACAAAGAGAGATTTTGGCTAGATGTGAGGAAAAACTTTCCAGTGATAGAACCATGCTAAAAGTGGAATGGTTTGTTTCTGGAGGTAGTGGTTTCTCCCTTCTTAGAGGTCTTAGAACAGAGACTGGGTGAATACTTCTTGATGATAATATAAGAGATCCTTGTACAATTATATGTTGGATTTGGTGGCCTCTGAGTTCCTTCCAACTCAAGATTCTGTGTGATCTTGTGTGAGAGAAAGTCCCTGTCAAAAGTTCCCAGACAATGGACACTTACATTTGTTGCAGCTGCCACAAAGAGGGTATCAAGAAGGCAAACGAGAAACAGCAATTTAGAGTGGGAAAAGGAATACTGGCTTGGGAGTTAGGAGACAAAGGTTCTATTCTCAGTTCTATTACCAAGTTATGTAATACTGGGCAAACCATTTCACTTTTGTGCTTCAGTAATCTCATCTACAATGGATTAATGATATTCTGGCTTAACTTAAAAAAAGAGGCGCTATGAAAATAATACTATCAGCATCTATTTAGTGCTTTAGGGCTTGCAAAGCACATTATATATATTATTTCTTTTGAACCTTTCAACAAATCTGTGACGTAAATGCCATTATTTTTTACTACTGTATTTTTTTATAACTTTTACAAGGTTAATAATCTCCCTGGGGTAAAAAACAAATAAGGACATGAAATGTCCATCTCAAAGTTTCTTAAACTGTGAATATGGGGATCACAAAATTATGATTTATTATCACCAAATATTTAATTTATTTACCTATTTTATATGTTTATGTACCTTGAGATCATGTAGAAATTTTTCAGGCAAAAAAGGGTTGTGAATGGAAAAAGCTTAAGAGAAGCCCTGCTCTACAATTTAGAACTATGTCCCTGGGCCTATATCCCAAAAAAGACCATAAAAAATGCATATGCAAAATGTAAAAATGATTGTAGCAGCTCTTTTTGTAGTGGCAAGAAACTGGAAATTGAAGGGATGCTCCTCAACTGGGGAATGGGTGAATAAGTTATGATATATGAACGTAATGGAATATTATTATTCTACAAGAAATGATTTCAGAAAAGCCTGGAAAGACTTATATGAACTAAGTGAAGTGAGCAAAACTAAGAGAATATTGTACACAGCAACAAGATTATGTGATAATCAACTATGATGAAATTGGTTCTTTTCAACAATGAGGTGATTCAAGGCAATTCCAATAGATTTATGATGGAAAGTGCCATCCACAAACAGAGAGAGAACTATGAAGGTTGAATGTAGTATTTTTATTTTTATAGTATTTTTATCTTTTTGCTTTTTTATTGCTTGTTTATTTTTCTTTCTCATGTTTTTTTATCCTCTTGATATATTTTCTTTTCCTCAGCATGACAAATATAGAAATAAGTTTAGAAGAATTGTACACATTTAACCTTTATAAGATTGCTAGCTATCTTGGGAAGAGAAGGAAAGAGAGGTAGAAAAATTTGGAGCACATGATTTTGCAAAGGTGAATGTTGAAAACTATCTTTGTATGTATTTAGAAAAATAAAAAACTATTAAAAATAAAATAAAGATAACTTGCTAAAGAAGAAGAAGAAGAAGAGGAAGAAGAAGGAAGAAGAAGAAAAAGGAAGAAGAAGAAAGAAGAAGAAAGAAGAAGGAAGAAGAAGGAAGAAGAAGGAGGAGGAGGAGGAGGAGGAGGAGGAGAAGAAAAAGAAGCATGGAGAAGGTTATTGTTTAATTTTCAGTATGAGCTTTTAAACCTTAGAAATAGGCAAACACTATAAATCAGAGCTTGCTCTGTCATTCAGTTGTAGCAGCCACATTTAATTCTTTATTACTCCATTTAGGGGTTTTCTTGGCAAAGATAATGAAGTGATTTGCCATTTCTGACTTCAGCTAATTTTACAGATGAGGAAACTGAGACAAATAGAGCTAAATGACTTGCCCAGTGTCACTTAATTAGTAAGTATCTGAGGTAAAATTTGAACTCAGATTTTCCTGCTTCCAGCCCCTGTACTCTATCCACTGTACTACTTTGCTGTTAACTCTACAGACTTAAAGTGTTATTAATGCAGATTATATGTAAAAGTTTGTCAGGTGTGTGTTTTTTTTTTTTTTTCTGGAGAAATAGTTGTTAAACATTTGTGATACTTTGGTTATAAAGGAATCTTCAAGACTCCACATTTTACAGATGAAGAAACTATGGACCCACAGAAATCAAAGTCACACAATTAGTTCATGTTAGATCTGGGATTAGAAATCAGAATGTTGACTCCCAGGCTCTTTCCATCACAACATGGTACTTACTCTGAAAGGGAGGCAGAGAGGGATCTATTCACTAATCAGAGTATTAGCTGAGTCTCAAGAAAGATTTGGGTGACAATAATAGGTATAGTGTATATGAAAGCTTTTATAAATGGTTAGGTCTATACAAATGTAAGGTACTATTATTACCACAATAGAATAAGTCCCTTCCTTTTTTTGAACCTCAATTTTCTTAGCTGAAAAATAAGGGAAGTGAATTTGATGATGCATAAGATTCCTTCCAGTGCAAACATTCAATGATATAACTCCCTAATCTTTACTTTGGTCTACTCAAAAGAACTCCTAGCCTGTAGTTTCCCCTGATAGTGGCCCTCACATAGCCTCTGTCCATTAGAAGGCTTTATTTATTTCATCTCATATTGTTAAAGATAATAATAGCTTTGCTGATTGGTCAAGGATGACAGAATCATTCACAGGAGTAAGAGAAAAGCTAAGATTTACATGCTGCCACATACCTGTCTACCATCTTTCTGATTGCAGGCGTCCAAAGTGACTTGGGACCCTGTAGAAAAAGATGTGATGGAAAGACACTTGTCTTGTTGCCTGATAAGAGGATCACTGAATACCCACTCCTACAAGGTAGAAAAAATAGAAAGAATCTCTTGTTAGTGTTTTATAAAATTTCAAATATTCCACTTGGCCAATGGGAGAATCCCATCCAAGTATTTTGCTCTCTTCCCTTGATTTTCCAGGGCCTTCCATCTCTGGTAGGCTCACTCAATTGATTGCCCTAATAAGGATATTCTATAAGCACAGAATGGATATATCCATATATGACTAAAATGAAATATTTGAAAAGACCAAGTTGTCATAGCCTTCAAGGGGATTGTGAGAATTGGAATCCACAGTAGCGCCACATAATTATAATAAGTCAGTCCATGAAGGCCTCCTGTCTGAGGCCTGCCTTTGAATCCTCACTGATGTGAAGCTGACTCTAAAACATCTATCTTTCCATACCTATTTATCTCTGCAAAGAGTTTTATATGTGTGTGCACATATATAATTCATAGAAACATATATATGTATATATATAGATACATTATGTATCAATACATTTGTTGCTATTCAGTCATTTCAGTCATGTCCAATTCTTTGTGATCCCTTTTTGTAAGGGTTTTCTTGGCAAAGATATTGGAACAATTTGCCATTTCCTTTTCCAGCTCATTTTACAGATAAGGAAACTGAGGCAAACAGGGTTAAGTGACTTGACCAAGGTCACATTGATAGTAAATAACTGAGGCCTGATTTGAACTCATGAAGATGAATCTTCCTGATTCCAGGCCCAGCACTCTATCCACTGACCAACAGTTGCCCACATATAGATATACATTATTTAAAAAAGAAAAAAATATATATATATGTATATATTGAGGAAGAGAGAAATAATTTTGTAATGTTTGTAATAAGTGCTTTGGATATTTTAAGGAATAACCAGAGAGGGAATCATTGTATACAGTAAAAGCAATATTATAACAATAATCAACTGTGAAAGACTTGGCTGACCAATATAGTGATTCAAGACAATTCCAAAGGATTCATGAAAATACTATCCACCTCCAGAAAGAACTGCTAGATTCTAAATGTAGATTAAAACATACTTTTTTTTTCACTTTCTTTTTCCTTTTTTTTCTGGCAACATGGTTAATTTGTAAATATGTTTGCATGACTTTACATGTACAATTCATATCATATTGTTTGCCTTTTCAGTTGATAGGGAAGAGTAGAGGGGGATGGGAAAACTTGGACTCAAAGTTTTGAAAAATAAACGCTAAAAATGAACAAGTGAATAAAAAGTTAATGTATAAAATATCAAGGGTGGCTATTTAGAGAGGAAGGTGGAGGAACTAATACAGAGGAACTAAGGAATTGAGTGGTGGAGCAGGACACTTGGTTTCAATTGTCAGTAGTTCTACCTTCTCTGAGATTCTCTGAGATATATTTATTCATGAAAGGTATATGCATTTACTTGGTAGCATTCATAGAGGCTTTTTTTTACCTTCAGGGTGAAGCTTACACAGACTGATTCATAGAAGGAGGGTATTAACTGGCACTCAAAAGATAGCTGCTGGGAAGTTGATGGGGATACAGCAGGAAAGGGGACCAAATGGGAAGAAAGTCTAAGTGGTGATGGACTTCTTGGGGAAATTGATGTGATGATTCTAGATGGAGAAAGAGGAAGTGGATTGGATGAAGAACCCCATGTTTTCATAGCAACTCTGCTATTAAAACATCATCTAGACCGTGCAGTGGTCCTTAAACTTTTTAAATAGGGGCCAGTTCACTGTCCCTCAGACTATGGGAGAGTATAGTAAAAACAAAAACTCACACTGTCTCCGCCCCTCAGCCCATTTGCCATAACCGGGCGGCTGCATAAACGTCCTCAGCCGCTGCATCTGACCCGAGGGCTGTAGTTTGAGAACCCCTAGAGCTTTTCTCATACTTTGATCCCACTTTGTGTGGGGGATGAGGCCTCCTGGATCAGAGTGCAGAAGAATGGCACCAACTTGCCAAGAAGCTCACCTGTGTCATGAGAGGATTATTTGAAGTCCCTTTGCAGCCTCCCACAACAACCAGATTGTTTCCTGCTGTGTCTTGACCCTGGGATTCCAAGCAATTTGTTCCTTGCTTAATGATCCCAGGAATCAACTCTTTTTCAGGAATCCTGAAAGAAAAGGACATTCAGTGGTGTTAACATGAGTGCTGCCTTGGAATTTCCTCCCTATGTAGTAGGAAGAACAATGGCTATAGAGTCAAGGGACTTGGATTCAAATTCCACTTTATCAGCTATGCAGCTATGGGTGGCACTTAATCTCTCAGTGCCTCAGTTTCCTTCTCTGTAAAATGTATATAATAATTCACACTACTTATCTTATAGAATGTTGCAAGGAAACTGATCTGCATACCTTGAGGTACTTTATAAATACAGCTAATAATCATAATGTATTAATAATTATTAGATTATCAATTAATGATTATTTAAAAAACAAAAGTGTTTAAATTTTGTTGTCATTGTTGTTATTATTACTACAGCCTTCTGGCTTAAGGTATCTCTTTTGTATGCTTCCCTATTATGGGAAGGGAACTGAGACTTCTTACTGCCAGGGATCTTAGACAAAGGCACACCCTTTGGGAGGGGTAGTGACTATAGCCCAACTCCAAGGAGAAAATGTGCTGTAAGGGGAGAAGGCTCTCTGGAGAGCTCATAAATATAAACAAAAAGATCTTCAGGAAGGACCCCCAAACCACCACAATTATGCTTCCTCATTCTATCAATAACTTCTTATTGTATCCCCTGTGTAATTTATGAACTACAAAATTATATTGGTCATTTTCCTCAAATTACACCAGCTTTGTTTACTCTTTTTCTAAATATCTAGGTTACTGTGGTGCTAGGAACACTGAGGTCACACAAGTAGGGATCAGCAAAACTAAGATTTAATCCAGGTCGCTTGCCTTCAAATCTCATGTCCCTTCTAGCTTGGTGAACACACTACCATTCTCTATCATTGTACACCTTCATTGAGTCCTTCTCTTCTTTCTCCTTCCTTTATAGGAGCTGCCTATCCAAACAGCAGACAAGGTGAAACTACTAGGTAATAGGTGGAATTCTGAAATTGGAGTCAATATGACCCGAATCAAATTCTATTCCCCATCTGCCTCAGTTTCCTCATCTGTAAAATTAGGATAACAACACCAACTTATTATTGTTATTATTATTATTACAAAAACAAGAGTCACTTTTAAACAAATACATCATAAACTATTCATCCAAAAGAAATGTTTCCTTTAGAGCAGTCCCTTGGGGGGAGGGAGAGGAGGGACATGTTCCTGCCAATAAGACTGCTCAAAACATTTATGAAATTTTTCTTTTGAAGATGCCTTCAGAGTCAGTTTAAGAGCTGTATAAGAAAAAAGGCTTTGTTCCATTTTTTCCCCCAAGGATGGTTTGGGGGGGTGTGGTGGTGGAAGTTAAGACATAGACATTGTGTGATGACTGTTAACAAAAATAAAGTATCAATAGAACATGCTCTGGCTATAGAATATAAGCTCCTTCCATTTGATTCCCTTCAGTAAGTATTAAAGTACAACCAATGGGCCTTGCACTACAGTAGATGAGGGGATAAAGACACAAAAGAAACAATTCTTGACCTCAAGGAACTTAACATCCATTAGGAGGAAACAGTATGGACACAAATAAGTAAAAATAAATATATACCAAATAAATATAAAGTCATTTTGGAGAGTAATGGTAGAGAGTACTACAAACTGGGGAGGATCCTGAAATACTTTAAAGAAAAAAAGCCTTGAAGAGAACAAGAAATTCCTCTAGGTGTAGATGAAAAGGGGAGGCATTTGAGATATCTGGTCAAAGGCAAAAAAGATGAGAAATGGGATCTTAAGGACTTAAGTAGAACAGTGTGATCAGAACAGTGTGTGAGTATGTAGTAGGAAATCATCAAGGGCGGGGACTACATTTGTCTTTGTATCCTTTATACCTAGGTTGGTGCTTAAGAAATCTTTGTAAAAAGAAGGAATGGGGTGCAGTGCATAGAGTGCCAGGCCTGGAGTCAGGAAGATCCATTTTCCTGAGTTCAAATCTGGCCTCAGACACTATCTGTATGATCCTAGGAGAGTCACTTAATGCTGTCTGCCTAAGTTTCCTTATCTATAAAACAAGGAAATGGCAAACCACTCTAGCATCTTTGCTGAGAAAATCCCAAATGGAGTCACAAAGAGTTTTTTACTTGTATATCACAACTTCCCCGCAGCCTTTACTCTGCTCTCTGTGGCTAGGGGCTGGTAGGGAGTTCAAGACTAAGAGCAAAGAGACCAGCCACCTGGGGTGATACTTATGGACACAGGAAGGACCTAAAGAGGAAGGGGAAAAAAGAATGTCGCTAAGCATCAAACATCCCCTGACCCTTTTCTTTTCCAGGTTCCCATAAAATGATCAGCCTAGACACTATTCCAAGTAGCATAGGAGATTGCCCCACTAGTCTTCTTTTTTTTACAACTTACCATTAGTAGTTTATGGTCAAATATTATATAAATTGTAGACTCACTTGAGCTCTGGATAGACATTCTCCAGGTACCACTGGAAGGACTTGCAGTTCATCTTCTTCCTCTGCTCTTCTCGGTCAGCTATACTGAAAGGAGAATTCAGTTCAATTTGACAAGCACTTATTAGAAGTCAAAGAACAGAACTTGTGGGGGAAGCAGGGAAATGCTACTCTGAAGAATAAAGGAGACCTTCATTGCTAGGAGATATCTAGCAAGCACAAATAGGCCTAAGGTATGAGCCTACTCACTCTTGCCTTATTAAATCTGGCCTCAGATACTTACAAATCATGTGACTCTGGACAAGTCAATTTATTTGCCTCATTTTTTTCTCATCTGTAAAATGAGGTAAAGAAAGAAATAGCAAATCACTCCAGCATCTTTGCCAAGAAAATCCCAAATGCGGTCATAAAGAGTTGGACCTAATTGAAATGACAGAACAACAACAAGTTCATGGGATTTAGAGCTGGGGTTTTCAAATCAAGGAGTTGGATTAAATAAACTCCAAGATATTTTTATCTTGGAGTTTATTTAATCCAACTCCTTGATTTGAAAAATGACAACACTGAAGCCCAGAGAGGTTGTCACACAGCTAGTATCAGAATTCATAGAAATCCAGGTCTCTGAAAGTTTTTTAACTTGAATAAATTACTAAAATTAGGTTATTTGCCTCTTTTTCTTCATTATGGGGAGTACAAAAACATTTAGTTTTGAAGTTTCCATTTTATTATGATTTCCTTGTATATGCAAAGCAACTCTGGCCTATTGGGAGACAAAAGTTGAGAAGAGGCCAGAGACTGCAATGTGTAGGATTGTTTCTGATTTTTTTGTTATAACTAGAGCTTGAGATACAAGCCATTTGACTGTATATTCCCTAGAGGGACTGGTACTATCTTTGTTAAGAATTATTTTTATTTATATTATTAAATATTTCCCAATGACATATAAAAATTTTTCAATAATCATTTCTTAAAAATTCAAGTTCCAAATTCTCTCCCTCTCCTCTGTCCCTTACCCATTCTTGAAAAGGTAAGCAATTTGATGTTGATTATACACATGAACATATTTTCATATGTTTTGTTGGCCCTGATTATCTTAACTAAGCACTCTGGTAGCTAAGAGATGCCTTTGTATAATACTTCTTGTATGATACCTCCTACTATTCATAATCTGGACTGGATGGGCACTCCATTCTGTCACTTCTGTCTTTTTCCATTTCCACAACTATAAAATGGAGACCATAACAGCAACCACTTTCCAGAATTGTGAGGATCAAATAAGATAATATTTGTAAGGTATTTACCATAATGCCTGGCACATAGTAATGTTTGTTCCCTCCCCCCTTCTCCCAGAGCTCTTTTTGCTGAGTCAAATATCTTTCCTTTGTCATATGTAGCTGAGAAGAATTGCATTTAGACTATTTAAGATGAAAAGCTTTTTCCAGGATTGTTATTGGGGGTAACTGAAGAAGCTGTGTTAGGCCAGTTGGTTGTTTTTTAAAGTTATTTTCAGTCATGTCCAATTCTTTGTGACCCTACTTTGGGGAGTTTGCTTGGCAAAGATACTGGAGTGGTTTGCCATTTCCTTCTCCAGCTTATTTTACAGATGGAAATGAAGGCACATAGGATCAAATGATTTGCCAGGGTTGAATTCAAGAGGAGGATGAATTTCCTGATTACAGACCCTGCACTCTATCTACTGTGCAACCTAACTGTCCTGTTGGTTGTAAGATTATTAACCTCCCCCAACCTCTTCCACAACCTCTTCCTCTGTCCCTTGCAGAACGATGAATGGACACACCATCCAAAGCTTACCTGCCAAAGGATTTTCCAATGGCAGATGGCCGGGCTTCATAGTAATATTGTTTGTACTCATCCATCCAAACCTCTGCAGTGCGCTTGGTATTCCTGAAAAAGCCAAAGAAAGTGTTAGAGAAAGACATAAATAAATACAGGAGTCTGTCTGAAGGTCAGCTTTATAAGTCTTTCAAAAGCAAGGGGGACATATGCATCTGTTGCTTTGTCACATCTTGGGAGTTGTCCTATCATGGGCTTGGGGTGGCAGGGGAAATAAAGTTCTTAAAAAACAAACACAGGTTTTAATCATTTTGGACTTTCGTTAAAATATTAAGTGCTTTAGATGGTTGGTGAATAGCCATTGGCTTCATTTATATGGTATTTTGGATAGACTAATTTTTTTTATAAAGTTGTCTTTCATATGCATTATGAATAATACTGACTCACAATCATTAATAAGTGTAGAGTTTTTCTGGAAGGAGGGTGGTTTTGTGGTGATCTGACCATATCGTCATGCTCAGTTCTTTTGTGACCAAGGCTTGGGTCAGGACTTATGTCACTGCACAGGTAGGTATTGAACCCCTGAGCAGAGTGTCTTTAAGCATGAGACTTTAAAAATTTTTTAATTTGGAGTTAATGGACATCCTGTCCTCCCATACATACAACACACAGAGGTCTGTGGATAAATTTCAAGGATTTACATTCCCAGTTCCTATGATGTACACATATTATAGATAAAACCTCTTATATCTGTTAAGTTCCCCCATTGTAATGTAATTATAATGAATGTATTACCCCCTGAACTTAATGGGAAAATTATATCTTTATTTCAATAATCTTATGTATTTTGTTTTATAGATTTAAAAACATTACTCTCAGAAGAGTTCCAGTAACTTCACTAGACCACCAAAGGAGTCCTTGATTCCATTAAAAATTAAGAACCCTGGTCTAGACAAAGGAGTTATCTATGAATGACTAATTGCTTATGGATCACTTTATGGGAAACGATCTGGGGAAAGACCAAATGTATCACAGGGTTAATTTGATAGTTGTGCAGGAGTGAGAGATCTAGTGAGACAGCATGGAGAAGGTGGAGGAATCTTACTATTGTTAAAGAAGAGAGAAAAGAACACTGTAGGGTATGCAGGCAAACCACAACACAGGTGGTACCTCAAACTATATGGATAGTGGGCTGTTCACCAGGGCAGCACCAAAGCTAAGGGAAACAACCAAATTGAATAGAACCACTGGGTACTCGAAGCCTAGCGGTCTAGTGTATATTGGATTGAACCAGCCTATACATGCTGAATAACAGAGGAAATGTTTAAGCTTGGAGGTAGTTAGACCTTTTGGGGTTTTCTTCCATCTCATATCATCAATATGGTTTCCTGAGGTGAGTTAACAGGTTCTCTGTTGGTACTGAGTCACATGGTTCATGTTGCCACAGGGACCATACCAGAATTGGAAAAGTAAATGGTGATAGACATTCTGGGCAGGTCCAGGCTAGGTTTGTCTGAATTGTTTTTACTTCTAATTTCCCATCCCTAGGAATGGCAAACATAGATAACATCTGTCATCCTCCTTTCTTTATCCCTATCTCTCCAAATGGTTGGGATGGAATGGTAACTCTGAACCCAATTCTTGCTCTATAAGCCAGGTATTACAAGAACTTAATTTTTGGAAGCTGATCAGATAATTACTCATGTCTACCAAGTCTTTCAAAGCAAAATGGAAAGAGAGGAATTAGAGGAAAAACTGTTAGGTTCCTTCCCCTCACCCCATCCCTCAGATCCTTTCTGCCTCTTCCCAGAGTACCTACTTTATGTATGTGAGGGCATTACCCTCAGGGAAGTCATATGGGTGTCGCTTCCTGAAGACATGGCCCACTCGGCTGCAGGGGACAATCTCTAAGCTGCCACCACACATCCACACACGGAAAGAGAGCTCTGCAAGAGACTCAATGGTTAGTAGGGATTGGTCAGAGGATGGTAAAAGGTAAAAGGGAAGTGCATTTGATTTCCCTCCCCTCCTAACTCTTATAATGTAGGAATCTCCTATATGTGTTAAGTCCCCCATAAGAATGTAAGCTCTTTGAGAGAAAAATGATCTATTTTTCTATTTTCCCCCAGTGCTTAGTACTAATAAAGCTTTTCACTTATTCAATAAAGCTTTTTCACTTATTATTGTTGTATATACACACTTGTGTTCAGTTTAAATCACCCATCTTTATACAAATATATGTAAATCACACATATACCCAGGATGAATATCCAAATCTGGACTATTGGCAGTAACAAGGTAAGTGATGAGAAAAGAAAGAACTGTTTAAAAGGAGGGAACATTTAACCACATAGGATAACTTTGTCTCTGCATCATTTCCAGTCTCTGTCCAGGAAGCATATTCTAAACATGAGTAAGGAGGAACAAATCACCCTTGTTGGTCAGTTCCTGAGACATATAAAGTCTGATTAACTGGGGGAAGCCACCCAAGCCACATTTCTCTTGCTAATCCAGATGGCATCTCCTCAGTTGGCTCCAGATTTTCCTCTCTTCTGAGATGGTTCCTGTTCATTGGCTGTTACTTTGATCAAAGCTCTGTATCACATCCCTTCCCATCCTTGAAAACCTCCTTTGGGGTTTCTAGTATGTTCACTCTCAAAAACACTCTACTTCCTCTCCTCACAACATTATTTAACCCTTCACTACTTGGTTTTTCAATTTTATTAAAAACTGCTCCAAAGTTACTAATGGTGTCTTAATGGACAAATCTAATGGTCTTTTCTCAGTCCTCAGCCATCTTAAGCCCTTTCCTTCACTTGCCACTGATCATTAGCACCCCATTCTGGATACACTTTTTTCTTTGGGTTTTAAAAACATTGTCCTCTCTAATGTTTTCCTCCTGGCTGTCTGGCTGTTCCTTCTCAGTCTTTTTTTTTTACTGTATCACATCCCTTAACCCAAGTGTACCCCAAAGTTTTGTCTTGTGATCTCCACTAAAACCTCTCATTTTGTGACCTCACCTATCCTCGAGGGTTTTGTTGTTGAAATGTTTCAATAATTTCAATTGTACCTGATTTTGTGACCCCGTTTGGAGTTTTCTTGGCAAACATACTGGAGAGGTTTGCCATTTCTTTTCTCCAGCTCATTTTACAGATGAGGAAATGGAGACAAACAGGGTTAACTAATTTACCCAGGATTACATAGCTAGTAAGTGTCTGATGCTTGGATTTGACTCAGAAAGGTAACTTCTCCTGAATTCGGGTTCGGCAATCTATCTACTGTGCCATCTAACTGCTTCTATTTGCTTTTTCTCATTATTAAAACTGAAAAACTTTGGAATCAATTGTGAGACATGGGAGACATTGGCACTGGTCCATCCAGCATGGCTTAAGCTCCTCAGTGAGAGAGCCTATCTCTCTTTTGTATTTTTTATTCACAGTCTTTAGAATAGCATAGCCCAGAAAAAATACTTACTAACTAATCTTTTGATTAATTAAAATGCTATATAAATGTCAGCTATTCTCGTTGTTATTGTTATCTTTCCTATATCTGAATAATGAATAATTGAATGAATGAAATAATTGAATAAATGAATGAATAAAATCTAAATAATCAATGTGGCAGAAATTATTTTCCAACTCACCAAAATTCTCCCCACCCCAGATGTCCATCTGAGTATCGTATTTTCCCAAGTGGTTAAACCAGGCCTTGTCAATCACAAAGATCCCTCCAGCTATGACGGGTGTTCTGGGAGTAAAAGGGAAAAAGAATCCACAAAATCCGCAAAGAATCCATGAGGGTGCCTACAAAACAAGAGCACCCTCTCTCTACCCCTTTTCCCACTCAGTGATCTTTCATACAGCATCACCCACATACTGATCATCACAGCTTCCCAAAGAGGAGGGTTACTAACACACACAGCAGCTCTTTTGTCCTCATATTGCTAAAAGCTCATGTTACCTACTTATTGTCCTTTCCAAGCATTTCAACCTAACTTGGGTATAGATCATTTAAAAGAGAACATTTGAACCATGCCTTGGAGGAGCTAAGAAATCCAGCCCTGAATTTCCTGAGACTAATGTGATGTCATCTACACCCTGGCTGTTTTTCCACACTGCTGTGTGTTCCAAAGGAAAATCTTCCAAACCAACTCTTCATAGATCCTACCCTGGAGGAGTTAAGATATTTAGCCCTGAACCTTCCAGGACTATGAACCTGTTTATTTTCTGCCTTGTCTGCCCCAGACCTACTTCTCATTTTCTACTTTCTACTTTTTCCTTAGAGAACTGATTAATCAAATCATTGCTACCATTGCCTCTAGAAAAGACACATCAGTTGATGGCCTACTGCTACATTCAAAATCCTGGTGACTTTCCAGACCAAAACCTCTCCCTGGGCACCATTCTTTTGACCTATATGTACTGTTTTTCTTTATAATAGCCTTAAGGCGGGACAGCTAGTTGGTGTAGTAGGTAGAACACCAGTCCTGAAGTCAGGAGGACCTGAGTTCAAATTGGCCTCAGACACTTAATACTTCTTGGCTGTGTGACACTGGGCAAGTCACTTAATCCCAGTTGCCTCAGTAAATAATAATAATAATAATAATAATAATAATATCCTTAAGATAAAGGACTATATTTCATTTCTGCATCTGTAATGTCAGTGCTTAGCACAGTGTTTAATATATAATAAACTTGACTTGACAAATGCTTTTTTATTCATTCATTCATTCACTCCTTCCTCCCTCCCTCCTTCTCTCCTTTATCTTCCTCCTTCCTTCCTTCCTTCCTTCCTTCCTTCCTTCCTTCCCTCCTTTATCTTCCTTCCTTCCTTCCTTCCTTCCTTCCTTCCTTCCTTCCTTCCTTCCTTCCTTCCTTCCTTCCTTCCTTCCTTCCTTCCTTCCTTTCCTTCCTTCCTTCCTTCCTTCCTTCCTTCCTTCCTTCCTTCCTTCCTTCCTTCCTTCCTTCCTTCCTTCCTTCCTTCCTTCCTTCCTTCCTTCCTTCCTTCCTTCCTTCCCTCTTTCCTTCCTTCCCTCCTTTATCTTCCTCCCTTCCTTCCTTCCTTCCTTCCTTCCTTCCTTCCTTCCTTCCTTCCTTCCTTCCTTCCTTCCTTCCTTCCTTCCCTCTTTACTTCCTTTCTTCCTTCCTTTCCTCTTTCCTTCCTTTCTTCCTTCCTTCCTTTTGATATCTTTGAGGCTCGAAGCCCAGAAACAAGAGAGAAGCCAACCTACCGAATTGGCTGGGTGGGGTCTGTTCTGGACATCTTCTGCTCTATGGGAATTTGTTCCCATTTGAAATGAAGACTCCAGTCAAATCCTGAGGAGTAGACAAAATAGTTAGGGAAGAAGGGTGAAACAAAGCAGACACCAGACCATATATCCCTGGACTATATTCATTTCAATTTCTCTCCTGCATCAGGAACATTAATTAACCAGTAAACTATTGAAGTCAATAAAGAAGCTAATATAAGTGGGGGGCAGGGAGGCAGGGAACTGAGGAAATAAATAAGATTAATAAAGCATGGTCCTCTCCCTCATGGATTTTACAAATCTATAAGAATGCATTTTGTAAAGTTAAAAGTGCCATAAAAGTCATCATTATTTTTACAATAATTACTAGCAATAAGAATAATAATTAAAATAATAATTTTAAGAATAATAAGTAAAATAACAATTTTCTCTCTTCCCAGCTTCTTGACCACTACTTACCTGTAGAGAGTATACCTTTTAGGCAATTCTTGTTAAATCAGATCTTCAAAATTATTATACTTTTCAAAATTATTATACTCCCTATGAAGAATATTACTGGGATATGAAGAAGTTTCTTAGGAAATCATTGGAAGACCAAATCAGAGACTTCTAATTTCCATGGCTGAGGGTTCCTCCCAGGAAAACTGTACCCACCTCCCCGAAGGTCAGCAGATGCTGCCAGGTATGCAAAGTTATCCAGGCTGATGACATCAATGACTGATGGGATTGGGAGAAGGAGATCTTAAGTAAAAATTTGTCAGCATAAACTATACTGATCCTGGAATGTTCATGCAAATCACCATGAGTTCCCTCTTTTTTGTTGGTATGGTCATTCCCAATATTTTTGGCAAATGTGACTTTTTCTGATTCTCTTATAATCTCTCTCTGGCTGTAGTACTCCTCACCATCTCCCTCACTGTCAGTTTCCCTTAGGCCAGGGCAACCCTGAGAAGAGACAGGGGAGCTTGTTGATGGAGATAGGTGCCCTGAGAGGAGAAGGACCTCATGAGCTCTCCCCACTCTAGGTTGGTCATCCTAAGACAAATCTTTAGTTTCAGCTCTGTTCAAGACTAAGATCAAGTCCCATCTCCTCCATGAAGCCTTCCCTGATCATTCCTCTGCCTCCTCTGATCTTCTCCCATAGCCATGGTAGCCTTTAGGGAAGGGGAAGGAGGAAGGGAGAAGGGAATAAGTATTTATTAAACTCTACTATGTGCCAGGCACATGCTAAACACTTTATAAAAATTATCTCATTTGATCCTCACAACCACTTTGGGAGGCAGGTGTTCTTATTATCTCCCCCATTTTATAAAGGAGGAAACTTGGGGAAATAGAGACTAAGAGATAATGTCAGAGGTTGGAGTTGAACTTGTTTACCTGACTCTGTGTATTATGGCACCCTCTAGCTTTCTTTTTACAAGCTGTGGGCCAATTAATTGTGTATTATCTTGGGTCATCTTTCCCATCTTGCAGGTACACTCACCTCCTTCACTCTCTGGAGCATGGGCTGAAGCCACTCATTGTTTACCTCACAGTGGCTGTCCAGGAAGGTAAGGATATCTGCTATTGCCACCTCTGCCCCTCGAACTCGGGAACGGATCAACCCTGCAATTAAGGAAAGGAGGGATAGTGAGAAAGAGAGCAACTGCTAACCTCAGAACTTCTCGAATTCATTAGAAAAGAAGACTTCTAAATCCAAAGATTTAAATGTGTTGGGAATAATAGACCCATTTTTCAAAAGAAAACATTAAATCACAGATTTGACAAAGGTTACACAATAAATTGGTGGCAGAATCAGGAGTAGAACACAGGTCCACTTGCTGAATTCCTTTTAGCTCTACCTCTGAGATCATTGCTTCTGGGTGAGAAGCTTTATTATTTTTTACATGCTTGAGTGTCAAAGATGGTCATTGAAATTATGACCAAGACAAAGAACTGCAAGTCAGAACTAGCTACATTTCCCTAGGAACTAGGTACAGTTTGGCTTGCTTCAATTTCACTATGTCTCTAAAGGTTTATTGCTGGCAGAGTAGGATGCTACACAGCCCAAAGGACACTATCAACTTTAGGACTTTTATTCTGTTCCACCCTTGGCATCTCCCAAATCAGAGGAAGGAGAAGCCCCAAGAGATGCTGCAAGTGGTGAAACTGAGTGCAAGTGCCTGATGGAAAATGTAGCAGACACCCCCCACTGGGATGAGACAAGTCCTTTGGGCTCAAGACAAAGGCAGGACCAGAAGGTCTCAGCTGAGAATAGGCAGGCTTGTCAAATCAGAGCACAAGGAACCAGCATCAGGAGGGAAGGGCAAGGACAGATGGAGAAAGGGAAGGCGCAAGAGGGTCTCACCTTCACGACGATCATTGCGTAGACATTTGACTCTGGGGATCCTGGTCAGGAGTAGGCAGTCTTCAGCTATAAAGGAGTCCCAAGTGAGGACAACATAGTCACACAATGCCAAAGCATGAGCGGTAAAGATAAAGCTTTGAATATTCTTGGAGCTATTACCTGGCTTCTTGTCAAAGGTGGGGAAGCTCTGCTTTTGGTTCCTCATCTCCTAGCTACATGGCTATCCCTGCAATGCTGCACAATCCTTACTAATGCTCCTGTCTGACCATCTCCTCTCCAGAGCCATTTCCTAGCGTAGAAGTGCTCAAAGGGTAAGATTCAAAATCTCCAGTAAAAGTTGGTCTCTGGTAGGGTTAACACTGAAAACATGCGAGTTTCCACACTTGCTATTCTGAAAGCTGTTAATAATTTACTGATGTTCCTTTAATAAAAACCAGACTTCAGAACACTGGTATCTCCTACATGCTTCTCACTCTTTTTGAGAAGGAAGTTTTGCAGCAACTAGTACAGAAAATAAATGAAGGAGTTTTTCCCTTTAAATCATGATCAGATAAGATCTTCTTATGAATAAAAATTGCTACAAAAACATTAAAGGACTCTAATTTTATTTAACCAGCATGGATTGGTAAAGGTTCTGCAATTTAAAAGCTGCTTGAAGCAACGAGAGGTTGAGCAATTCGCTGACACACAGCCAGTGTAAATGATTGAAAAAAACACGTAAAAATTTACTTGTATTCCAGGTACTGTGCTAAGTGATGGAGATACAAATACCAGCAAACAGTGTGGTCCCTGGCCTCAAGGGGCTTACTTCCAAATAAGGGAAGATAACACATGTAGGGGAATGGTGGCCAGGGAGGTATGTTTTAGAGAGGGAATGGTGGTTGGAGTCACAGAGCAAATTAACTGACATAGCCTTGTAGGGATGTTAGTGCTGATTTGATTACTATTCCCATAGTTACAGTTGGTAAGGAGTGGAAGAGAGTATATACACATACACATTGGGTGTGGAGATGGCCAGGAAGTGAATGAATCCATGAATCTGCAAAGTAAGGTCCAAGAAGGGCCTGGGATCATTATATGTGTTAAAGATGAGATTGGCATAGAAAATAAAATGCTGGACTTGCAGTCACAAAGACTCTGGGCAAGAAATCACTTATCTTTTGTCAGCTTCAGATTCTTCATCTGTAAAATGAGGGAAATGAAGCTATTGTTGTGAGGCTCAAACCTTGAAGCTACCTGCTACTATTATTTGAGCCCCATTCTCTTGAATCCAAGGCCAACTCTAACCACTATTTTCTTCATGTTGTCCACCACTGTCTTTCTCATATCGTCTCTCCAAAAAAAGTGGATTTTTTTTTAAAAGATGAGAAAAATTGAATAATATTTCCAATGGTTTTAAATAGCTTTGAAAAGGGGGGTTGAGAGGAAATTGAGGGGAGGGAGAAGCTCTGTAAATACCAGTTATAATTATTATTAATGTTACCAATAAATATTCTTGAGAATTCAGAAAATAAAACTGTACTGAAATTGGACTATTGTCATAGACAAGGCTGCTCAGATATAACAATGGTCCATACAAATTTAAGAATAATGTTTTCAATAGATGTCTTTATACCAAATACTCAAAATCTTCAGACTACTTGGAATGAAAAGCCTAATGAAAGAATTTGAAGCCACCTGGGGAGAGGAAAAGGAGCATCGAATTCCTGTCATTGTATCTGCCAGGAGAGGTGTTTTTCAGATGCTATCAGGGAATCTACAGAAGATGAGCTTACATCTCCAATTCTTATTCAATTACAAAAAGCAATCATTTTATCTACCTGGGCAATGATTCACAAAACATTTAATATAAAATTATACTAGCAAGATACTTATTCACAGACTGTTTCTATAAAAAAAAAAAAAAAAAAAAAAAGAGAGAGATTTCCTTGGCAAAAATATTGAAGTGCTTTTTCATTTTTACAAATGAGGAAAATGAGGCAGTTAACTGAGTTGCCCAGAGTCACACAGCTAATAAGTGCCTGAGGCTGGATTTGACCCGTTTTCCTGATTCCGGGCCTAGCACTCTAGTCCACCACCTAGCTGCTGCTCTATTACTACTACTACTACCACTACTACCACTACTACTACTAAATTAAGGATTCTTTGGTTCAGCCTTTTTACAGAGTGAAGGAACACTTGGATATAAATTCTTGGTGTCAGGGCAGCTAAGTAGCGCAGTGGATAGAGCAACAGCCCTGAATTCAGGAGGACCCGAGTTCAAATCTGGTCTCAGACACTTAAGACTTCCTAGCTGTGTGACCCTGGGCAAGTCACTTAACCCCAGGCTCAGGAAAAAAAAAAATCTTGGTGCCTCTCAAAATCCAAATGTGGCTGATTTCTCCAAGCCTCTCTTTTCAAGGATCTAACCACAATGGTACTTGCAAAAAGTGAGAAAATTTCCCCTTCCTGAGAGAGAAGGAAGGGGCTCATGAAAAAGGAATTGGGTACTTACGATCAGAACTAAAGTCATCCACTAAAATGATCTCCTGGATCAGGTTGGCAGGGGTGCGATTCAGAACACTAAAGCAGGGAGGAAGTAGAAGGGAAGGTCCTCATTAGGCATGGCTGCTCTGCTCAGGAGCTGAAAATCCTATTTTGACACCTATACCCAATTTTATCTCCAGCCTTTCTTTCTACCAGGCTCATCTGTCAGCTCCCTGAAGCTCTACTCTATAGCAGCTTTGCCTGTCATATGTGAGCAGCTGAGATGCCATCCATCCCTCTGACATTTCTTAGTGCCAATCCTGATTTTTCCTAACTAGTCCTCCTGTCAATAAGCAATAATGATCATCATACAGTCTCTACATCCAAGGACTAACCACCAAAACATCTGCTACAAGTAAACTAAATTGGGGGGGGGGGGGGAGGAGAAGAAAGAAAAAGGAAAAAGCAAAGAGAAAAAAAGAAGAAAAAAAAGTCCAGACTGGTAATTGTTTTTCAGGAAACAGAGGATATACTTGGCAGAAATCAATCAGGAGAAAGTTTTTCTTTTGATGGTCCTTCTTCCCTTCTTCCATCCCCTTCAAGCTTCTAAACTTTTCTAACTTCATGGAATATATGGGAAACCTCATGAAGAATTCCTATCCTGTGAGGGTGGAAAGACTACCTGTCTTGGTTATCCTGGAAATTGACACATGTCTTGGATGGAGCACAGCAAGAAAGCTCCCTTGTTGAACAATCAGGGTTAACCATTGCAATTAGGCCTGATTTTTATGCAGTTGATTCTCAAATCTAATTATCTAGCCTTCACTCTCTCCTGATCTTCAATTTACATCTCACCTTTTCAGCTGTTGATTGAACATCGCAAACCACATGTCTTATAATCATCTTTAATTCAACATGTTCAGAATTGAGTTCATTATTTCCTATCCCCAAAATGTCCTAGCGTCCTTATTACTGCTGAGGGTAGTCCCAACTTCCTGGTCACCTAGGCTTAGAACACAGGTGTCATCCTCACTTTCTCACTCCCCACATCCAATCTGTTGCCAAGCCCTGTTGATTCCCCCTTAGTAAAAACTCTTTTACCTTTCCCTTCTCTGATGCTGTTTCTATCCTGGAATTCATCAACTCATATTTCTATTATTTGAATAGCTTGCTGATTTTTTTTTTTTTTTTTTTTTTTTTGAGGCTGGGGTTAAGTGACTTGCCCAGGGTCACACAGCTAGGAAGTGTTAAGTGTCTGAGAGCAGATTTGAACTCAGGTGCTCCTGAATTCAGGGCTGGTGCTCTATCCACTGCGCCACCTAGCTGCCCCTCTCAGGTCCTTTTCTAAGGACCTATGAAGTCTACTTCTGGAAAAGCATTTCAATGTATAGTGGAAGAGCCCTGCTAATTGTTACTCTATGGCATGAACTCATGATCTTACCATTAATAAATTATTTCAATTCCTGAGATTCCCTCAGATCCTGACTCCTGCACATTTTACCCTGGTAAACTGATCATGATCTCCACTTAATGGTTTTCTTTTTGTGTATCTTAACCTTAAACTGTGCTTTGATTCTTACCCTTGATATTTCATGACCTCCCACCCAATCACCCACAACTGGTAGCCTTCATACCCACTGGTTGTATCTCAGCCTCCCTGACCCGCTAGTGTCCCAGAGGTCCTGAACATTCTAAAGACTGTTTTTGTCTGTCTGGGGAGGTGTGGGATCTACCAGTGTGGGATCACATACAGGTATGGTAGGTGGCAGCTTCTATTCTCCAAGATCCCTACCTCTTCACTGTTCGAAGAAGGGTAGATCGGGCTTCATTATGAAAAGTAATAATAATGCTGGTAGCTGGTAGGTCTGAGGCATAGTGCACAGATGTACATCTGCAAAGGAAATAAATTGAAAGTGCAGAATAAAGTTTATGGGAACGAATCACACAAAAATAGACATGGCAATACAGGAATCCAAACCATAACACCAATGTGTTTAGATGTACCACTCAGAACAAACAATGAAAAACAAATGTAGATACATAAACCAGGATTCCTTCTTCCTTCCTTCCCTCCCTCTGTCTGTCTGTCTGTCTGTCTGTCTCTTTGTCTGTCTGTCTGTCTGTCTCTGTCTCTCTCTCTCTCTCTTCCCCTTTCTTTCAGAGGTTATTCACAGCACAATCTCTCTCTTGTTGCCATGGGGTTTTTGATATGCCTTATTTTTCCACCTGACCCACTTGACCCTTCTGGTCACTCCAAGAGTCATCATAATAATGCCAGCCTTAGTGAGAATAACTAACTGACTTTGCCCATGGCATCTTTGAGATAAACTGGTTCTCCAGCTTCAGTTTCCTCATACCTAGAATTATTTCCTACCATACCTGACTACAAATTGGGATTCTTTAAAGGGGCATGGGACAGTAGGCTATCCTTAATGATTCCCAAGAATCTCTTGTTCTTTTCCATTTCTTCCAGAGCAGGGATCATCTTTTGCCTGTCTTTGAACAGCGTAACTCAGTGCCTAGAACATAGTAGGCATTTAATAATTGCTTACTGATTGATTTTACAAAAGATTTTTAAACAAAAAAATCTTTATACCCTTTTAAAAATTTTCTCTACCCTCACCCTCATTAAAAGTTGGTAAGATAGGAGCTGTGAGTAGATATTTGAACATCTTCATCTCTTCCTCCTTACAAATTAACCATGGCTTTTCCATCCTTCAGTGATATATTATTTAGTGTAGTGATTTATTAGCAATAAGGACTGATACATGTTGTTTTAAAGTTTTCCCAGAATTTAAATATATTTTCTCATGTGAGTCTCAAAACTATTGTTGGATAATTATTACTACAGTACCTATAGCTACTATAGATATTGTCATCCTATAGAAGAGAAAACTAAAAAGATCAGGTTAAATAACTAACTTACAATTACATAGCTAGTAAATTTGAATCTAGGCCTTCTTGACTTCAGACCCAGCATAGCACTTCCCAGTGTTGGAGTGAGATATAGGGTAACAACAAAAGTACAAAGTATTCCTGAATATACTTTCCTCAAAGCCAGAAACATAGTTCCATCTGAGTACTACCTAGGAAGCCTCAGCCCTGAACACTCTGAAAAGCCCACTTTTTCTTCATGCTGCCTTTCAAAAGGAATTCCTGGCTTTCCCACTTACTTTCTGGCCTACCTCTACTGACGCTCAGAGATACCAGCTTTTTATTCCTCCTTAATGTCAAGGAGAACAAAAACTATTTTGTCTTTTCTGTCCCTCACTGCGTTTTGTTTTGTTTTGTTTTGTTTTGTTTTGTTTTTTTCAGTAGCTGCATTTACTTTCTCATTAGACCAATGAGGCAACCACTGCTATATCTTTATGGCCATTTTTATTACAATTGCTTTATGACTATTCCGAGCACTGACTATTTTTTCATTACAGCATTTATTAAAGTGACAGAAACTTATCATAACAATTTTTGAGCTCATTTTCTACATTAAAAAACAGCATGAGCCAGGAAGGCAGAAGTGCCTTTCCAGCATATTAGCCCCAGATGACAAATCTTGGGTCCCTTTAAAATTATTCTCCTCCACCTTCCCCATCTCCTTTGCAGAGGTGTGTGTGTGGTATATATAATGTAAGGTTTTTTCCTTATGTATTGATCAGTTTTGCAGATTTTTTTTGTCTTCTTTTTTTTCTTGTCCTTACAAAAATTTTTCATAAAATTCTTTTATGACCCAGATTCTTGGGTTATAAATTCTTTTGTTAACTTTTTTGTGTCATGAATCCTTCTATGAAGTCTGGTGAAGCCCATGACTCTTTATCAGAAGAATGTTTATAAATTCATAAAATAAAATATACAGGATTACAGAGGAAACCACTCATATTGAAATGCAATGATCACTATGTTTTAAAAAATAAGTTTATGAAACCTAAGATTCTTATCTTTATCCTTGGCTATAAGGAATGGCTTTCTGGAAGGGAGAAAGGGCAGTTATATAGAAGGAAAAATAAAAGATATCAATAATAATATATTTTTTAAAATAATCCTCTCTGAAGGGATGAAAGATAATTAGGAACACAAGAGGGAAACTCTGAATGATGTTTATGTGGAGAGTTGTTTGTGCCCCCAAATACAGCAATTCATGAATTGTGATGGAGTGGAAAAATTCAATCTACCTTCCTAATAACACTTTCCAAGTGGTTTTCTACCAATTAGGGAGCAAATATAAGAAGGAAGAAACAGAGAACAGCAAGTAATGGTTTAACAGAGGAGAAATACTGTTCAGAGCTAAGATTCCAATGTTTTCAATCTACTGACTATCTTCACTGAGTTCACTCATCTGTTTCCACTAACAGGATGGGAAGATGCTGAAATAATGACCCATTTAAAAATTCCATTCACAAAGGTTCTGACTCTCCCCTTAGTATGTCTCTTAGTCTTATGTGGGCATAGAAGAATTAAAGATTTACCCCTCCCCCATATTACTTCTCCCTGAATTTCTTTTGAGGGGTAACCATCTTTGAGGACAGATGGTCTTCCTGGAACCCTACATTTAAAACATTTTCTCAATCCCCAACATCATAGGGACATGACTATGTCTATCTTGGTAGTATTTTTCTCTTACTCACTTGGGTTAAAACTTTTTTCTGCACCAAGTAATTAATTTTGGGCAAATCACATAACCTCTCTAAGCCTCAGTTTCCTTACCTAAAAAATGAAGAGATTTTGCTAGATGGGTCCTTCTACCTATGATTTAAGCCAGTGATTATCAGCTACCAAATGAGTGAGGATGACAGGATAGGGAACTGAGAAAAAGAATGGAAGTTAGGAGGGGCTCTGATAATAGGGAGAAAATGTCCTGGACTATGGGGGAGGAAATGGAAATGGATGAGATAATTATTGTTCATTTGCTTCAGCTGTGTCCAACTCTTCATGACCCTCTATGGCAGTGGTCCTCAAACTTTTTAAATAGGGGCTAGTTCACTGTCCCTCAGACTGCAGGAGGGCCAGACTATAGCAAAAACAAAAGCTCACACTCTGTCTCCGCTCCTCAGCCCATTTGCCATAACCCAGCGGGCCACATAAACGTCCTCAGTGGTCTAGGGCCATAGTTTGAGAACTCCTGCTGAAAAGGGCTGATTGGGTGCCTGGCATTTCCTACCCTTCTTTGCCTGGCCCTCAACTAACATAGGTGTGGTGATAATGAATGACCTCTATCTCCTTGACCTCTTGCTCAGGTTGAATGGGTCAGTTATGGGAAGAGAATAGAGTGTAATGAAAAGAACATGTGTCCTTAATCAAATCACTTCACTTGCCTTGTCTCATCTTCCTCTTTCCTATAAAATGAGCGTGTTGGAAAGTTGAATTCTGAGTAAATGAAAAACCAATGAAAGCCCTGGAAGAGAGATAACGTAGTATCTTTCCCTCACAGCAGAAGGGTAGACTATTAGGGTGGAATGTTGTATATATGGTCAGATAATAGTTCTATATTAGATATTTTTCTGTTGTCACTAAAAAGGGTTCCATCTGGGGATGGGTGAATCAAATGAAATGAAATGAATCAAAAAATCTTTTAAAAATAAAATGAACAAGGTGAAATAAACAATCTTTAAGCTCTCTATTAGTCTTAACATTCTATGGCACAACAGCATTTATTACAGAGAGAGACCTGAAGTATAAAGTGGTTGCATTATATATTAATAAATAAAAGTCACACAAGAAATTTAAATAAGAGCTTCTTAACTTACTTGAAAGGGAGAGGGGAAATAGAATTTTCTTAAAATAAGGGTTATAGGAAGAACACTAAGTGAGCATAACCTTGCCTATCTCCTTGGGCTGGGTTTCCAATCCTACTCTCTCAGGTGTTTTTTTAGTCTTAATACCGATCTGCAAATCTCTTTCCAAATAGAAAATTAAGGGCCAAAAGCAGAAGGGCAAGGGTCATAGCTACAAGATTTGATGGGGAAAAGGAGGAGGATCTGCTGGTACCTGTAATGACGGGTGTCCCGGATGGGGCGGTCACTGCTTAGCTTGTCACTCTCCAGCTGGTTGAAGGCATGTTGCCTGTAAGGATCCTCTCCAGCCTTCAACAGCTTGGAGGCCAGGTATGCTTTCTCATCAAAGCCTCTTGTAGGGATTTTGGTGACCTGAAAAGGAGAATGGGAGAGGGAAGGGGGAAACACATGGATATATATGGAGGAAGTGATACCTCCCATGAGACCCTATCATCAAGCTAGACCCAAACTCTAAGGGACAGAGACTGGAAGCCCTCTTGAAGCCAGAGACAGGATCCAGAGTACTGGGTGACTAGCACAGTGCTTGGCCCACATTTGTCACTTGATAGATATGTGATGGATTTGATCAGCAGGATCAGCAGGCTAAGAGTAAAACCCTGCAAAGGTGTGGACAAGGGGGAGCTTGTCCACATCGAAGCTGCATTTGAGTACAAATGAATGCTCATAGTTTGATGTCAGAGCTGTCTGGCCCTCAGGACAAAGAAGAGATTATACCTTCCCTTGGATATTTTCTTGCTTCTGAAATAGCCTCTTGTCAAAGCTGCTGGGTTATACAGCCTGAAGTTTTATAAAACCAATGAGGAATAGACAAGTGAGCACAGCTTTCCTACTTATTTTCTCATAATCCTGTAGCAGTGCTTGAAGTGGGAAAAAACTTGGAAAGGGATAGCTGGTCAATGGTAATAGGGCGATTTCTAGTCCTCCAAAGAGGAAGTAGGATCCCCCCTCATCCAGCTCCCCTCTCCCACCCTAAGAAGTCAAGCATTTAGGAAGTGTGCTGAGATAAAACTCCTAAATTGGAAGCAATTTATGTGTGAAATACTGGAAAGGAGTACACATAAGGGGATGGCTCTTCAACTTCTCACAATCTCCACACTAGCATGCTTGCACTTTAAATTTCACTTACATGCAGAACTATACTGCCTCCAATTTAATTCAGTAAGTATTAAGTGTCTGCTGGGATGAGGCCTTGGGATCTGGATAACTTGTGATCATAAGCAATTTCTCCCACTTCTATTTCTACCCTTCAATGCTTCAAGTATAATCTCAATTACAAATTACAAATGTACAAATTACAATTACAAATCAATGGCTGACCTCAATTCTCATGCAGAATTACCCACACCTAAAAAATCATATCTTAGCAAATATGTAAATATGTAGGTGAATAAACATGTACATGTGTGAATACACACTCATGTTACAGGATACTGTGCTTAGTACCAGGGATATAAAAATTTAAAAAATGAAACAGTCCCTCTCTTCAAGGAACTTAACATTCTTCTACTTAAGTTTTCCACTTCTCCCACTGCCTTCTATTTCACACAAACACTCTTTTCCCCTTCATTATGGTCTTTGATTACTTAAGTCCCTCCCTATCCCTCATTCCTTATATCCCAACTCTGCCATAGTTTGCTTCCATAAATAGACTTGAACTTATTGTCAGTCATTTTAATGATCCATTAATGACTCCTCAGATAGCAATCTAGAGCCCCCACCCATAACTACTACCATCATCACTACCACTATCATCCTTTGATATCCCCATCCCTGATCCCCATCCCTGGGTAATCCCTACCATCTGATTTTGGATTTCTTTTTTCTCTTTGTTTACTGACAACCTTCCCAAACTCCTATTGATTCTAGGGCTTTCCCTCTACTAATTATTTTTCACTTATTCTGTAAATAGCTTGCTTTGTATATATTTGTTTGCATGTTGGCTCTTTTATGAGATTATAAACTTCTCAAGGGCAACGACTGTCTTTCTATTCTTTTTATATTTCTAGCATTTAGCATGGGTCCTGGCACATAACAAGTTCTTAATAAAACTTTATCATATTTGATTGTATTTTCCCAGTTATCTAAGCAATAATGAAGAAAACAATGAAAGGTACAAAATCTTAAGGTTCTTCATTGCTTTTTAGCAGTGTTATCTTGTCAGTTTATTTTCCACAATAACTTTTCCAAATTGTTTTCTCCCTTCTCAAGACAACATGCTCATGCCTATCCCTCTTACTTCTAGAAGTGACCTAGCCTTGTACTTCACTGAAAAGACTGAGGCCATCTACCTCAACTCCACTCTTGCAGAGATCAAAGAAATCAAACAACATTTATTAAGTGATAAAAAATTAATCCCGTGCCTTTGATACCCCTAGAAGTTTTCTTCAGTGGTCATTGATTCAAATGCATGCATTTGTCTTCTTTTCTACCAACTTTTCTCCTTCTACCTGGACTCACAATTTGTCCTTCCCAGTCCTAAAAAGGTTTCTCCTATCTCATCCTTTTCCTCCCCAGAATTACAAAACTTTCGGGGGCGGGGGTATTGTCTATAGTTCTTCATGGCCAATAAGGTGGTGCAGGGGATAGAGTTTGGAGTTAGGAAAACTCATCTTCCTCAGTTCAAATCTAGCTTCAGACATTTACTAGCTGTGTGACCCTAGGCAATTCACATAACTTTGCCTCACTTTCTTCACCTGTAAAATGAACTGGAGAAGGGATGGTAAACCATTCCAGTATCTTTATCAAGAAAATTCCAAATGGGGTCATGAAGAGTTAGACTCAACCAAAGCAAAACACATTTCCTTACTACCTTTTCTGTATCTGATAATCTACTAAAACTGATCTTTAATGACATCTTATTTGCCAAATCCACAGGTTTGTTTTGTGTTCCCATTCTTGCTGATCTTTCTACAGCATTTGATACTATCAGATACCCTCTCAGGGATATTCTTTTCCCCTTTTGCATCAGAGATACCCCAATACTTTTAATTACTTAAACATCCTTTCTCTTTACTGGTTTCTCTTCCAAATCCCATAAAGTGGATAGACTTTGGAATATTCCTTCTCTTCTTTAATACCATCTCCTTGACAATGGAGAACAATCATCTCTATGTAGATAAGTCTCAAATTTATATTTCTAGCACTGACCTCTGCTCTGAACTCACAACCATCCCCATCTGTCAACAAGATTTTTCTACAAGATATCCCATCAGCATCTCATACTCTAGGGAATAGAAACAATGCTTATTGTCTTTCCTCACTAACAACTAGGCAGGTACAAATATATTGTCAGAGATTCTGAGAGAACTGGTAAAAACCTTTTGGAATAAATGGATTTGTGCTGAGTCTTAAAAGAAATCAGAGAAACTAAGAAATGGAGGTGAAAAAGTAAGCATTTTGGGTGTAAAGAACAGCAAGAGCAAAAGCATGGAGGCAGGAGATGAGGTATCATATTCAAGGAATTGAAAGGAGGCCAATAGTGCTGGAACACAGAATATATTGAGTATGAAAAGTATAAGAAGTATCCAGAAGACTGGAAAGGTGAAAAGGGCCCAGATTGTAAAGCACCTTAGATGTAAAAAGAAATTTATATTTGATACTAGGAGTAATAGGGAGCCAATGAAATGTATTGAGCTAGGGAGATGAACATAGTCAAAGATGACTTCTTTTTTGGACATGTTGAGTTTGAGATGCCCAAAAGATATCCAATTCAAGATGTTCAAACACCATTTGGAAATGGAGCTCAGGAAAGAGCTGGGTATATATGACATACTTTTTTTAAAATTAATTTTATAATTATACATTTTTTGACAGTATATATGCATGAGTAATTTTCTTATAACATTATCCCTTGTATTCATTTTTCAAAATTTTCCCCTCCCTCCCTCTACTCACTCCCCTAGATGACAGGCAATCCCATACATTTTACATGTGTTATTGTATAACCTACATACAATATATGTGTGTAAATCCAATTTTCTTGTTGTACATTAAGTATTAGATTCCGAAGGTATAAGTAAGCTGGGTAGATAGACAGTAGTGCTAATATTTTACATTCACTTCCCAGTGTTCCTTCTCTGGGTGTAGTTATTTCTGTCCATCATTGATCAACTGGAAGTGAGTTGGATCTTCTTTATGTTGAAGATTTCCACTTCTATCAGAATACATCTTCATACAGTATTGTTGTTGAAGTGTATAGTAATCTTCTGGTTCTGCTCATTTCACTCAAGAGCTGGGTTTATAATAATAACACTATTAGCTAGATGTTTATAGCAATTTAAGGTTTGTGAAGCACTTTACAAGTTTTATTTCATATTATTCTCACAAAACGTTGGGAAGAAGACACTATTATTATCCACATTTTACAGATGAGGAAAGTGAGGGAGACAGAAGCTAAATGACTTGTCCAGGGTCATATAGCCAGTAAGTACAGGCAGTTCTGTTATAACATAATATATTGTTCTCCAAAAGAACCTTCTTACGGGAAACTAAGTAATAAAAAAAAATCTACAGATCTTAAAGGGAAAAATGGGATTAAATCACAATGCTAAAAAAAAACAAACAAAAAACCAACTTTATAAATAACACACTAAAAAAGATAGAAACTTAATAAAAATGGTAGCATATTTTTATGCATGATAAATGGTTAAGAAATACATAAAGAATACAATAAATAATGTCTTTAGGCTGCTATTCAGCCTGCTTATGCATGTGGGCATCTGAAAGGATGCAGCTTGTGAATTATTATGAAATGGTGCAGTTTTCTGCCTTTTCTGTGCCTTTAAAAAAAAAAAAAAATCTCACAGAAGCAAACTCAAAATTTGACTTATCCTCAGAATGTTCCCAAATATGCAATTGCACACACAGACTGACTGTATCTGAAGTTGGATTTGAATTCAAATCATTCTGGCTCCAGATTCAATATTTGATCCACTACCCTGTACAGATAGCTGCTTTATCAGGAATCCTCTGGCTCTAGCTCATCATTGAACCAAATGAGATGGTATTGTTGTGCCACAGTTCCCTTTTATTGTCCTGATTCAGTTTCCCTAATTGTCCTGACTCACTTTCCCTAAATTGTCCAGCCTGTTTCCCTGAATTGTTCTGCCTCCATTGTTCTGCTCAATCCCGCAAAACTACCCCTCCCTCTTAATCATCAGAATATTTAATAAGGATAAAAGATCTTATATTTTAGAATATCAGAATGCCTCTCCGCATCCCAATCTATCAGAATATCAGATACAGTCTTATCAAGAAGCCTCTCCCCATCTTTGGTGCCTTACTCCACCCTGTCAGAGTCTCTGTTCCCACTCTCAGCACTCTGACTCCATCCTGCCTCAGTCTACCTCCTGAGTTTGAGCCACATGTATATAATTTGTAAATTTCTTCCTTTTAAATAAAATATTAAATACTCTCTAATCTCTATCTTGCCTCAGTTTCTCTGGCATTACAGTATAGAAAAAAAAGAGAAGAAAGAGCTTTGAGAGATAGGCAGGGTTAAGTTGCTTGGAATTAGAAAAGATCTAGCAAGGCAAATTGAGAAGAATAAGTCAAAAGAAGGAGGACCAGGAGAATGTAGGCTCATGAAAACCAGTAAGGAGAGACTATCCAAAAGGAGATCAACAGTGTCAAATGTTTTTATTCACTCATACTGCATTCTTTCTGATCAGCATACTTTGGTTCATGCAATTCCCAGTATACCCTCCCCTTGTCCACCCAAACCCTCTTTTTCACTTTACCCCCAGTCAATGCCTACTAACCCTTTAAAATCTCCTCAAATGCCACTTCTTTTATGAGTAAATTTTGAAAATGATGTGGAAAGACCAGAATACTAATGCATTGTTGATGGAGTTGTGAATCATTGTAGAAAGCAGTTTAGAATTATGTAAAGAAAGTGGATAAAATGTTTCAACCCAGAGATTCCAGATATGTATCCCAGGGAAGTGATTGACAAAAAATTATCATATACACTAAAATATTTATAACAGCACTTTTTTTTGGTAATAAAGAACTAAAAATAAAATAAATGCCCATTGATTGGGGAAATGCAATACAAAATGTGATAACATGAATATAAAGCTTCTTATTCTGTAAGAAACAACAAACAAGATCAATATAGTGAATCAGCACAAAAAGACTTAAATGAATTGATATAATTCAAGTAAGCAAAGCCAAGGAAACAATATACACAATGATTACCATAGTGTAAAAAAAAAGGACAACCCCCAAATAATTTAAAGTAAATGTTGTGAAACTGTCTTAAAAAAATAAACAATCTTGGCCTCAGAGAAGAGATATAAGGCCCTGATTCTTTGCAAAAGTGAGGGCTACATCCATTTGTGTGGTACGGAAATGGTGAGGTAACACCATTTAATAAAAAAAGATGGAGAGAGCTCTAGAGAAAAGCAAAGTTTATTGTACGTCCTCGCAAGAATTGGGCGTCCCACTCTTCGAGTAGACAATCGAAGAGAGGAAGCGCCTCCTGTGGGCAGGACAGCACCTTTAATCCCTAACGCAAAACGCCCCCTCCCACCACTGACCCTCATCCTCATTGGCTGAGAGTCTTACATTCTAAATGCGAGATCTACCCACGAAATTGAACTTGACCAATAAGTACATAGTTGCCCATATTTGGATGAAATAGGGAGATGATATCATAGGAGGGGAAGGCAATGCCCTTTGCTCGAACTTCAGAGTCCTTCAGGCCTACTCGAACTCTGAAGTAGATGAAGCCTTACTCGATTTTCACAACTGTCTTGAAAGATCTCACCTCATCTCATTCACATTGATGTAATGTGCATAGTTACATATAACATCAAATCTTTTCCATGTATTGAATGGTCTTTTGCTGATTGGTTTTGGACTCTTTCCCTCTTTTTTCTTAAAAAAATTTTTGCTAAAAGATATAGCGTTCTCTTTCTCTCTCTCTCTCTCCATATATATATGTGTGTGTGTGTGTGTGTGTGTGTGTGTGTGTGTGTGTAATATTTTTAAAGCCATGTAAAGAATTCCCTTCTCTTTTCCTAGTCAGAAACCATCAGTCCCACCTTGAACCAATCTTATATTCAAATGATCTCCTTTAGGGCAGGAACCATGTTTTCCCCCTTCTTTGCATCCACACAAGCTTCAATAAATGCTTGTTGACTGTCACAGTGTATGCACTGAAATCTTTTTGTTAATTTACCATATTTTATTATTATTCTAGCTACACTTATTTGTGTATTGGTCATTTTCTTCTTTTTTAGTATAAATCCACATGAACAGTTTTAGTCTCATATAAGCTTTGTATCTCACTTAATTCCTAGCTCAGGGCACTGTATATAGTACTAAAATAGATGAAATTCTCTGCCATTGAGGTATTTTATAATACATTTGAAAAGGTAAGACTAACATACATGATATTGCCTACAAAACAGATTACATAAACCCTGGGGTCTCCAGACATGAGACCAAGTCCAAGATTTTCTTAGACAATCTTGATTTCAAGTACTCTGTCCTCTTGTTCCCCCTAGCCAAGGAAATATCATAAACATGCCAACATTTTGGCAAATAGTATTGGAATGTGTGATGTCAGTAAATGTTATAATAAAAATACACATAAGCCTCAAAAGAATGCGAACTCCAAAAGGAAAATCACTGGAGAAAGCAAAATCATGATTTTGGAGGGGATTTGAACCAGAGCTGTGATAGCATCATTTTTTTGGTTGTTGTTTAGTCATATCCAGTTCTTCAAGATCAGGTGGACCATACTATCTATGGGGTTTTCTTGGCAAAGATATTGCAGTGATTTGTCATTTCCTTTTCCTCTTAACAGGGAAGATTGAAGAGGGGGAGCTGTAGGTGAAGCACTGAGGGGAGGGACTCTAAGTAGGAGTATCACTTCTAAAGGGGTACTGAGAGGTTAATTACTTGTTCAGGATGACACAACCTGTTATCAGAGGTAGCTTTTGCACTTGGGTCTTCCTGGCTCTATTCTATGCTAACTCAATTCATAATTATTATTTAATTCATATTATGATTATTCATCAATATTCATGTCAGTGAATGTGTACTGTAGTATATCTATATGTGATACATAATGGCCTACATATGGAATGGGTGTTATGGCAATGGTTATGATTACCTCAACTTTTCTAGTCATGATCAATCAATCAATGAATAAACATTTATTCAGCTCTACAATGTCCCAAGTACTGTGCTAAGGATACTAAAAAAGACAAAAGATAGCACCCCCCCCCCCAAGAATTTAACATTTTTTCTTTTTTAAATTATTTTTAATAATAGCTTTTTTGTTATCAAAAATATATGGAGAGTGTTTTCAACATTCACTCTTTTTTTTTTTTTTGAGGCTGGGGTTAAGTGACTTGCCCAGGGTCACACAGCTAGGAAGTGTTAAGTGTCTGAGAGACCAGACTTGAACTCTTGGGTCCTCCTGAATTCAAGGCTGGTGCTCTATCCACTGCGCCACCTAGCTGCCCCTCAACACTCACTCTTACAAAACCTTTTGTTCCAATTTTTTTCTCCCTTCCTTTTCAGTCCCTCTACTAGACAGCAAATAATATATGCTAAAAATGTGCAATTCTTGTATAGATAATTTCACAATTACCATGCTGCACAAGAAAAATCAGATCAAAATGGAAAATAAAAACAAGCAAACAATAACAAAAAGGTAAAAATACTATGTTGTGATCCATATTCAGTCACTGTAGTCCTCTTTCTGGATGCATATGGCTCTCTCCAACACAACTAACCCTAATTGTTGAAAAGAGCCATGACTGTCAGAATTGATCATTGTATAATCTTGCTGTTCTGTGTACAATGTTCTACACACTTCACTTAGCATCACTTCATATAAGTCTCTCCAGGCCTTTCTAAAATCATCGTGCTAATTGTTTCCTATAGAAACATATATATATATATATATATATATATATATATATATATATATATATATATATATATATATGCTAAAATATATATATTCTATAACATAAATATATAAAAATATATATTCTATAACATTCATATATCATAACTTATCCAGCCATTCTCCACCTGATGGTTATCCATTCCATTTTCAATTCCTTGCCACTACAAAAAGAACTGCTACAAACACTTTTGCACATGTGGGTCTTTTCCCTTTTTTATGATCTCCTTGAGGCATATCAGGGACACTGCTGGATCAAAGGATATGCACAGTTTGGTAACCCTTTGGGCACAGACCCAAATTGCTCTCCAGAATGGTTGAATAAATTCACAATTCCACCAACAATGTATTAGTGTCCCAGTTTTCCAACATTTCCACCAACATCTATTATTATCTTTTCTTGTCATCTTAACCTATCTGAAAAGTATGTAATGATACCATTATATACCTCAGAGTTGTCTTAATTTGCATTTATCTGATCAATAGTGATTTAAAGCATTTAAAGACTAGAAATGTTTTTAATTTCATCCTCTGAAAATTGTCTGTTCATATGCTTTGAACATTTATCAATTAGGGAATGGTTTGTATTCTTACAAATTTGAGTCAATTCTCTATATAATTTTAAAATGAGGTCTTCATCATAACTCTTGGATGTAAAATATTTTCTCCCAATTTTCTGCTTCCCTTCCAATCTTATCTGCATTTAATTTAATATAATCAAAATTAACCATATATTGCATTTCATAATGTACTCTAAGAATTTACAACTTAATAGGAGAGACAGTATACAAGCAATATATATATATATATATATATATATACATATATATATATATATCTGACTCTGTTTTTCTCTCCCAACTCTTCCCAGTCTCTTTTGCACTCTTGCTTCTCCCATATATATTTGACCAAGGGTAACATGTTTATGCCAATCCTTCTGATGAATAATAATAAAAAATTTCATCAAAAATAAATGACTATTTAGACTAGCTATTTTTCAGGGCAAAGAATTGGAAATTGAGGAGATGCCCATCAATTGGGAACTGGCTGAATAAATTGTGGTATGTGATTATAAAGGAATATTATTTTTCTGTAAGAAATGATGAACATCATGTTATCAGAAAAACCTGGAGAGTCCTCATGAGCTCATACAAAATGAAATGTATGAAATACTATTTCATAGTAATAGTTAAATGGGATGATCATCTGTGAATGACTTTGCTATTTTCAGCAATACAATAATCCAAGACTACTCTAATGAACTTGTGATGAAAAATGCTACCCATACCCAGAGAAAGAACTGATTGTGTCTGAATTCATACTGAAACATATTTTTTGTTAACTTTTTTTGAGGGGCTTTTTTTTTTTTTTGGTGTATGTGGGACAGATTTATGTTTTCTTTTGCAACATGACTTTTATGGAAATGTTTTGCACAGCTGCACATGGATCTTTTCAATACAGAGGATAATGTGGAGAGGGAGGAAGAGAATCTGGAAATCAAAATTTTAAAAACAAATAAAAAAATTGTTTTACATGTAACTGAGAAAATAAACTAGTAAAACAAAAATAAACAACTCAGATAAATGAAAACCACAGCAAGATGGAGATGAATACTGCTCATTCCAAGGCACCAACCTGGATCCCTAGCAAATTGCCTGAGTGATTTGTGATTAGGGCCTTGAATTTCCTAGGAGCTACATCTAGGCCTTTGCCTTGCAAAGCGTTTTAATAGAATCTCAAAGTTAGAAGGGACCTCAGAGGTGATTCAGGTTTATCTGTCATTGAATAGTAATTATTGGCCAGTAGTCATCCAGCCTCTCTTGAAGATTTCTACCATCTCCTGACATTCTACCCTTGGTTAGATCTAATTATTTGGATGTTTTTTCTTAATAATTCATTAAAAGAGTTCCAGCCAGGTAGTGTCTTTAAGAACCACATTAGCTATAGTAATGGGAAACAGATATTGTATGATTATGCAAGGCAGGCATATGAAACTTCCCATGTCCCTCAGTTTCACACAAAGAACTCTTGCCTCTCAAATCAGGCAGCCCCTTCCCAAGCTTTCAACATTGGTTCATCACATGGAATGTCTTTTCATTGACTTTCTCTCAAGCCCTTTCTTTTTCACCTTCAACTCTTAGAAATCCTAGTTTTCCTTATGGCTTACTTCTGGGGCCATCTTCTACATGTGGTCCCTCCTGGTCCCTACAGTTGCTATTTTCTTCCCATGACTTCTGGTGCTATATCATGCTTGCTAACTGTATATCTCAAGGCTTTATCCTGAACCCTCTTCTTTTTTCCTTCCATAGCCTCTCCTAGATACAGATATTTGTATCTCTACCAAGCTCCAGGCCTGCATCACCAACTCTCTTTTGGGTAGCTTGTAGGCATCTCAAACTCAACAAGCACAAAGCAATATTTTGTGGGAGATTAAGAAGTTCTTCAAACAGTTTTAGCTATGTTCCTGATAGTTTTTAAAAAGGAAGAGGCTCTTGGGAGGGTGAGATGAGGCAAAAACATCTCTAAGGAGTGTGAGCTCTGAAAACAGAGAAGAGGAAGAGTGATGGAAGAACAGCTATGGTGTCTTGTAGCAGAGGAGAAATTGTTCCTAGCAGGAAACAAAAATAGGGAGACCATAAGAACCATTTATTTAGTAGAGATGCTGCCTCCTGGGAGAGAAAAATAAGGGTAGTATGAGAAAATAAAGACCATTCGGATTGCAAAGTAGAGGAAGCATGAATTACTTTAGCCATATATGTTTTTTAAATGTGAACCTCTCTGCTAGAATCCATGCTTACTTTTTTTTTTTTAAATTTTTTTTTTTTACAAAAATGTCTGAGGTTTGTGATGGAGAGGTTTTACAAATACTGCTCTTATGACAACATTTCAGTAAATACCCTTGCTTTGAGTTAATTGTATTGCTGGCTAACTATTAAAGATAAATGTACCAGTGAGGGAGCATGATTTATAGTTTTAGAAGAAAAGATATCCAAAGTACCTTGGTCTCCTGGAAATTGCTTGTAAGCTGCACATAGTCATGTCCTGGGGACCCAACCTAAGAGTTCAAATTGGAGGGTGGTTCCTAGGAGTGTTTTACACACATTCACACACTCATACACACACATACAAAATATATATGCATATTAGTACTAAAAGGATAAGCCACAATGTAAGACAAGAATTCCGCCCATGTGAGGATATTGTTCTCATAGCATCATATGGTGGATACCTTTACAGCTAATCTTATAGTCTCTCTATCTTGAATAATTATTAGCTGGGAATTCTGGCAAAGCTCTTTCGGAGTTCTATCTCATTTTGGACTCCAACTATTTTGGAACATGATTCAATTTTGTATTAGTTAAGCTTCAAAGACAGGCTAATGATCTCTCGCTAAACAATTTTCCCAGGCTGCTGTGAAGCTTTGTTCTTATAATTTTATGGAGGGAGTCCATGGCAATATCTAATTGGTCCATTCAAACATGATATTTTTCATTTGTTGACAAAGTTCATACAAAATATCTGTATTGGGGACCAATAGCAAGTCAGCTGAATAAACTTCTGGTGGTAGACTCTGAGCAATTAATCATGGGCAAGTGGGGATCAATCTAGGTGGAATTCTCCACAAACACTTAATTGCTATAAAATATGTAATAATTATTGAGTATACTACAACCTAACATACTTGAACTTCCATTTCTATTCTAATTGGACAGGAGGGATGCACCAGACTTCCAGAACCCTTAAAGCAAACATAACCCAGAAAGTCCCACAATAGAGAATTAGGAGCACTCCAAGTCCAGATGGTATGCAGGGGGTATTCATGAGTTATCAACCCATTTCAGCCATTTCCAGCCAAGCTACCTGCATTCCAACCATCATTTTGACCCCAATATTAAATCCATAGCCTTGAGACCTCAGGCTTCTGATTGGTAAGCCTTCACCTTATCTAGCCCAAACATATACTCATCATGCCATTTTCTGTCATTTTATACTGTAAAATGCTGTAAGAGCATTTCATGCTCTTATATTGTCTGTCCTTCCCCCCCCCCCCCCCGCTTTTTTCCTCCACAAATGTCATATGCTCCGCACCTTCCATTCCTCACCTCAAGTCAATGCTACTATATAGTCCAGGGACATAGAATAAAGATGGAGATTTAGTTTCTTCATACCTACTGAGACTAGGTGAAACTGCTGGGTGTAGATTTGCTTGGTAACCCTGTGCAGAACGAGACTCTCAGATACCAACCCTTCTGTAATATTGAGTTCCTCCAGCCTTAGACCAAATAAAATCAACATTACTGTCCCTAGGAATGGCATGTCAATCAATGACTCCATTCACCATTTCCTTTGACTTCTTGTCCAAAACTTTCCTTCCTGGCTATTTACTTTCTAATAGGGGAAGACACCAAACATAAGGGGAATACCCCTTATGTTTGGTGTCTTCCCCTATTAGAGAAAGTAAGTGCCTCAAAGGCAGAGGCTGTCTTACTTATATTTGTATCCCTAGTCTTTAGAACAGTGCCTGGCACATCATAAGTACTTAATAAATGCTTTTTTCATTTAATCTCTAATTCATTCATTAATGCAACACCAACCTGTCCCACAAAATACCTTTAAGGCTTTGCCAACACACATTTCAGGGACAGGAAGGAAGTAGAAATGTTTTATTTCCTCCAAACCAATGCTGCTGCAATTCAGAAATATAAAATCAGGATGAAAATGTGTATTTCTTCATGTCGCTTTAATGAGACAGAAAATTGCTGGTTGTAGGCTCACTTGTTACCTCAGTGCAGAGCAAGATTCTTATCCCCCCCACCCCCACTGTAATGAAATTGAATTCCTCCAGCTTTCAACCAAAACCAGTTGATGGCTGGTGCTTCAGAGCTCTGCAAAGAAAAAAAGGAGCAAGTTTTTAAATCTGGTCTCCAAATTCAGCATCATTCCTTGGCTTAAAGATGATCTCATTTCATGGCTCAGTTGGGAATTTGCCTGATGCTGTCATGTTTTGGACTGAGAGTGAGTATAGAAAGGCTGCTGTGCTTGTTACTCCAAAGAACGTGAAAGTTGGGGGGAGAGGTTGGGTGAGAACAAAAACCAAAAAACCCCCCAACCAGCAGCAACAAACCAGTTTAAGATGTTCATTCCTGATGAACAGTATCCAAGCAATGTTGGGGAGAATGTTGGGGAGGGAGGAGCATGTCAGCCCTTCACCTCATTGCAGCAATTAACACATAAGATCCAGTTAGGTCTGGGATACTCAGTGCATCTTCTCAGCCATGCTAACCTCCAAACCATCTTAACCCCCTCAGCAAGCAGAAGCAATAATCAATCTCTGATAGTGAAGGGAGGGAATAACTTGGTCATTTCCTTCTTTAGAGTACACATTTATTCAGAAGCATAGGATCACTCCTAGATTTGGAGCTGGCAATATCCTTAAACACTCTCTGGTCCAATACTCTCATTTTACAGATGAGAAAACTGAGCCTCAGAGAGATTGCATGCTCTATTAAAAACCATACAAGTAGTAAGTGGGAGCCAGGAGGCTGCTGGATGATAGAGAGAGAAAAGACTGGAATTAGAGGTTCTAGGTTCGAATTCTGCCTCTGGTGTTGATATTCTATGTGACTGAGTCATTTAACATTCTGAAAGCTCAGTTATCTCATCTTTAAATAAGAAGAATGGCCTTAGGTGGACTCTGAGACCCTCTTAGGCTCTGTGCTTTAGTAACTACAGTCTTTTACTTCATAATCCATGTCTCTTTCCATTTCTCAGAATGTTTAGATATGGCAGCTAGATGGACTTAGATCCAAAGTCAGAAAGACCCAAGTTCAAAGTTTTAGATGTTTTCTAACTGTGTGACCCTGGTCAGGTCTGAGCTCGTTTTCTCATCTGTAAAATGGGGGGGGGTAATAAAAGCACCTGTTTCCCAGAATTATAGTGAGATTTAAATGAGATAACATAAGTACATACTTTTGCAAATCTTAAAGTTAAGTATCCTTATTAAGATTTATTGTTGTTGTCCTCACTACTAACAAAAATGTTCAGTGGCCAAGGACATCCCAGAGATGATACAATCTCTTTCCAGAAACACTCACAATTTCTAAGGGAAATCTGGTAAAATGGAATACCAAGAAAGAGGATCACAAAAGAGCAGCCTAGAGAAAGAGGTGAGATGGGATTGGGTGGGAGGACAGAGGATGGGAAAGAAGTCACAGATGATAAAATATAGGATAGGATGAGACCTTACATAATCTTTAGTCCAATTTCCTTATTTTAGAATTGATTAAACCAAAATCAAGAGATTAATCTCTGTGACTTGCCCAAAGTTAAACAGATAAGTAAGACAAAATTTGAATTCAGGGCATGAGATTTCAAGTGGAGTGTCCCTTCTATTATACAACACATTTTTTTTTTTTTCTGCCCAGTACATCAACTGGGGAAGCTAGATGGTGAAGTGGATAGAGTACCAGGAAGACTTGTCTTTATGAATTCAAATCTAGCCTCAGATATTTATTAGCTATGTGACCCTGGGCAAATCAAGTGACCCTGGGCAAATCAATTAACCCTGTTTGCCTCAGTTTCCTCATTTGTAAAATGAGCTGGAGAAGGAAATGGCAAACTCAAGAGTCATGTCTGAACAACAACAACAAACATAAGAAATGTTTTCTTCTCATAAGGAAGGAATTGCTGTTTGCTGATCAACTCCAAGAACTTGCCCACCAAGATAGCCAGATAATTGGCTCTCTAACCTCCCAGGTTTGAGCAATAGAAGCATTTCTTCTGAAGTCCTGACAGCCATAATGCAGCTGTAGCAGCCTGAGAAATGGGAGGGCTTAAATTATTTTTTGCCATGACCACAGCTAAATGTAAAGGTTGCACAGTCAGGAAGACTCAGAGGAACCTGAATTCAGGCATTTATGACAGTATTTCCTTAAGCAAAGAATCTTAACCTCTCTGAACCTCATCTTTCTCATCTGTATAATCCCTCACAGAGTGGTTATAAGGCTTAAACCTTTAAAAGCTGTGTACAGATCAGTTATTTATGTTAATGTTGTTATTTAGGTTCTGTTGGACAGTGGGTTCTGATTTACCTCACCAAATGTCTATAGTTCCAAGGGTGGACTTAGGGCTTGGAAAGGGAATTCTACTCCTGTTCATATCTTATTGGAACTGTCCCAGTCTTAGTTCCTACATCACTGCCTTTGACCTCTCTCATCCCATGCTTCAGTCATTCTTCTGTTTTCATGAGTTTTCTTTGTTGTTGTTGTTGTTGTTTTTTCAATTAGAACAACTACCCTTGTGTACCTCTTCCAATTTGAGTCACCTTCTAACCTGGAAGAGAAGTACTCTTTTGTGGCTCTTCCCATCTAAGATATCAGTTCTGATAAGAGCATCAGTTCTAATTTTCCATATTTATTCAATTCCCAAGTCTTTTTTTTTTTTAACCCACAAGAATCTTTTCAATTCCTTCATTATCTGTCTTATGACAAGAATGGTTTTGTATATAATGATCCACACATTCATACCATTGGCCCTGTTGGTTATTGGACACCAGTATCCTAGTAGTTAATAGTACCAAGTCTCATTCTGATCCACTAATGGACTTTAAAATCTTTGATTTAACAAAATTAAATTAGTGAAATAAATTAGATTGCAATATTTCATATTCCTTTTATACACTCTAAGGCCAGATCAAGAGGTCAGTTAGGTGGCAAGTGAAGAAGATTCATCTTCCTGAATTCAAATATGGCCACAGACTTTTATTGGCTATGTGACCTAAGCAAGTCAATGAATCCTGTTTTGTCTTAGTTTCCTCATCTGTAAAATAAGCAAGAGAAGGAAATGGCAAACCACTCCAATATCTTTGCCAAGAAACCCCCCAACTGAGGTCATGAAGAGTCATACACAATAGAAATGAATGAATAACAACAAAAGCCAGACCAAACTGCACTTCTTATTCTTTCTCATAGAAAATACCGCATATCCCTCAGCTCTGTGTTATCTCCTATGCCTGGAATATTCTTGATCTTCAACTATGTTTCTTAACATCAATTTCCTCCAAGATTCAGTTCAAGCATCACCTTTCCTGATCCTCTTAGTGGCTAGGTGCTCCTTCCCTCTAAATTAATCTGTATAAATTATATAAATATTATATGCACATATTTATAATACTTATACTTTCTTTAAACAACTTAGGCTTGTGTGCTATATATTTTTCTCATTATTATTCTTTTACTGTTTTTGATTCATTCTGATCTTAGCTCTGATGAATCAGTGAATCTGATGAATATACACACAGCTGATTCAAGGATAACTTCTAATTTGATAACAAATTTTGCCAGCTTCCAGGTTTTCCTGTGGTATTTTGGGTCTGGGTACCTTTTTAAGTTCCTCCCATGTATCTAGTACTGTGCTAAGTGCTAGAAATACAAATGTGAAAAAGAAAGACAATCCTTACTTTCAGGGAAGTTACAATCTAATGGAGGAAGATACCTTAGAAAAGAAAGCTGAGAAAAGGGGCAGGGGGAAGTGGGCAGTGGGGGTGATAGGGGAAAGTACATACCTTTATGTAGACTTGGCTGGGCATGACCTGCCAAAAAGACGGTATATATAGCTTTACTCTTACAAATGAAAGGGAAATTATCCATGATGTCAAGGAGAAACTATACTATATTTCCCTGGACCTCAACAAGAGATGGCCCCTGCTGCTTCATCTTCCTGAAGGTCACTCTCAATGAGAGATTCAGGTGGCCAGAGGCCCTCTTCCAATCATCATTCCTGGGTATGGAATCCTGTAGCAGTTGTGAGACTACTTTCAATTTTTATCATGAAGTGTGATGTTGATAACTGAAGGATCTCTATGCCAACACAGTATTGATACTGCCATATACTCTGGTATTGCCAACAGAATGCAAAAAGAAATCACAGTCCCAACACTAGCACAGTGAAAATTAAGATCATCGTTTCCCCTGAACATAAGTATTCTGTCTGGATTGGTGGCTGCATTCTGACTTCCGTCTACCTTCCAGCAGTTGTGGATCAGCAAGCAGAAACAGACCATCATGAATGCTTCTTAATAGACTGCTAGCAGATGTAGAACACTTGCTGCGTAAGTATTCACAAAGTATAAATTTGTCCTGGCAAATATATACCTCATGTTAGCCCCATGAAACCAGAATAAGCCTTCTTTAAAAAAGACAAACATCTGCACTTTTTTAGATTGTTAAACCATTACTGATTTGATCTCACATTCAAGTTATCTGTTCCCTTGCTGTACATTTTAGCATACTTTAGACTTATCTTTGATCTAACTTCTAAATTCTGTCACTTTAGTTAAGGCTCAGAGTTAACTTCCATAAATTCTTTTGTTTGCTTTTTTTCTTTTCTTTCCTATTCTTCGGTTTTTCCTTTTCTTTCCTATTCTTTTGTTTGCTTTTTCCTTTTCTTTTCTTTCTTTTTCCTTTCCTTTCCTTTTCTTTTCTTTTCTTTTTCTTTCCTTTCCTTTTTCCTTTCCTTTTCTTTTCTTTTTCCTTTCCTTCCTTTCTTCCTTTCTTCCTTCCTTTCTTTCTTTCTTTCTTTCTTTCTTTCTTTCTTTCTTTCTTTCTTTCTTTCTTTCTTTCTTTCTTTCTTTCTTTCTTTCTTTCTTTCTTTCTTTCTTTCTTTCTCTGAGACAATTGAGATTAAGTCAGAGTCACACAGCAACTGTTAGGTAGAATTTGAACTCAGGTCCTTCTATGTGAAGTCCGAGTTAGCTCCCTGTTGACCTAAGAATCAGCCAGCGTCAGGATCAGCAAAAGTCCTTAGTCTTTTGGGGGAAGAAGTAAAGGAGATGGACGAAAACTCCATGAGTTCTCCACAACCTCCTGTCTCCTTGTCCACAGCCAAAGTGACCCTGGCTTGTCTTACTCCACCCCCTAATCCCTCCTACAATTATCGGTATACACCAAAAGAGCCAGCCAGCACAGAATAGTGAGGAGGAACATTTTCCAAGCATATGCTAATAGAGTATTGTCCAACTGGTAATTAGCCTTAAGTGCTCGCTTGTCTGATCCCAGTGCACCGACTCAGAGTTTCAGCCCTTTATACTTTTTTTTTTTTTTCCCCCTGAGGCTGGGGTTAAGTGACTTGCCCAGGGTCACACAGCTAGGAAGTGTTAAGTGTCTGAGACCAGATTTGAACTCGGGTCCTCCTGAATTCAAGGCTGGTGCTCTATCCACTGCGCCACCTAGCTGCCCCAGCCCTTTATACTTCTGACTCCAGGATCACTGCACCATCTAGCTGTCCCAATTTCTATAGAATATTGACCTGATAATATAGCATATTATCTCTGTGACCTCCTCTGTTTTGAAATCTTGCATAATGTCCATTCATCTCCCAAACATTTTATAAAACTTAAAGCACTCCATAAATATCAGTCATTATTACTATTTTTATATAATCTTTCTGGTTGGTTAACCCTCATCAGCTGTACAGTTTAGTTCAACAAAATATCCGACCTGTGGTGTCATTTTCAGTAATGTCTGACTCTTCGTGACCGCATTTAGGGTTTTCTTAATAAAGATACTGAAGGGGTTAGCACTTCCTTCTCCAGCTCATTTTATAGATGAGGAAACTGAGGCAAACAGGATTGAGTCATTTACCCAGGGTCACACAGCTAGTAAGTGTTTGAGGCCAAATTCGAACTCAGCAAGATGAGTCTTTTTGATCTGAGGTCTAGCACTCTATCCATCTCACCACCTAACTGTTGATATCAAATCTCTATAGGGTATATAAAAGTCAGATTTTTAGTATCTAAAAGAGTTGACTTGCAGAATTTCTCTTGTAAGGCTGGCAAGAGTTTATTAACTGTATGTTGTATCTTGCTACTATCCCAGCATCACTGCATCCAATGCTAACAAGTTGAATCTAAGCCTTAAGAACCAATAATATTTTTTCTTAACTCGGTTTCCCCCAATGTCATATGGCTAAGTTACAAAAATGTTTGCATTTTCAATTTGTAAATTTGTACATCTAGTTAATTTATGCAAGATTTTTGTACATTGCTTTACTGTTCTCAAATGATATTAGAATGCCAAAATTTGCAAATCATCCTAGAGCAGAAAATTGTAATTAATACCCAACATATTGTGTAAGGAAAAATGAAAGTGTTCAAATAAACTGAAAAAAAAAGTGGGGCCATGTAGCATCTATCAAGAGAGACTTCTTCCTTTTGGATTTCAAATAGGACTTGCCCATTAACATTATGAACACCTTTGGTAAATATATATATATATAAATTATTGATACTAAGAAGATTATTAAACAATGATCTCTGTGGCCTCCTATCTTGAAATTTTGTATGGTGCCCACCCCCCAAAGCAGTTTGTAAACCTTAAAATAAACCTTAAAATACTATATAAATGCCAGTTGTTATTACTATTGTGTAAAATCTATTATTATTCTTTTTTTAAAAAATTTGTGTGGGAGGTATTTTGTTTAAGGAAAATCTTTTACATTGTATTTTGCTCTAGTAAGTCAAATGTGTTTTTTGTAATCACAAAATAATAGACACAATGAGATCTTATTTTCTCTGGCACTCAGTCAATTGGGTGGTTGTGAAAATGTGGCTTGCTGCAGAAAATTGTCTTAAAAGACTGCCTATTCAGTAAATGGCTTGCTTTTTGTCATAGGACCTTCTCAATGAGAACCATGAGCACTCAAAAAAAAAAAAAAAAAAAAGTCACCTTGGCCATACAAAGAAGAAAAACAAAGAGGATGAATAATGTCTATTGCCCCAATTATATTATAGAGTTGAATAGTGAGTTAGTCCACTGGTCTCTCTCTCTCTGTCTCTTTGTATATTCTTTTCCAGTCCCATCCTCTCTTTATCCTCACCTATTTCCCTAACCAGACTTTAAATATGCTTCTCTGTCAGGATTTCTAACCTTACTTCCAATGCCCTTATAATAAACCTTTTTATCAATCTAGGTTTTTGGGTCTGTAAATTCTTTTACAGAGAACTCGCCAGAAGGGAGTCCCCAAAATTCCTTACCCTTGCACCAAATCCCAAGGGGTTGCAGGGGAGTCAAACCTCTCCATTTGGTTCCCTGAACCCCAAACCTGCCACTAGACCTTATCATTGAACTCCCTGACCACCAGAAATCCTAATCTCATTTTGATTCCCTAAATCTAAACCTTATTACCCTCTGCTTACTCCTCTACCTTTTTGGTTTCCTTTTGTGCATTGTTTTTCCCCATTAGATTATAAGCTTCTTGTCTTTCTTTTTTCTTAATTTGTATCCTCAGTACTTACATAAATGTTTACTGACTATAAGCCACTCCATCTTCTGATTGAGCATTTTGATTGGCTATACCTGGAATGTACCCTAAATATGAAATGCTCTTGTTCCTCATCTCTGCTTCCTGGCTTTCTTCAAGTCATCTAAAAATTTCATCTTCTACAAAAAGTTTTTTTTTTTTATTCCCATTAATATTAATGTCTTTCCTTTGTTAATTATCTCCATTTTATATAGAAATATCATATTTGTGCACAGATGTTTCCATGTTGTCTTCCCATTAGAATGCAAGTGTCTTGAGAGCACAAGCTTTTTGCCCTATCCTCAGCAAATGAAACATTGCCTAGCACATAATAAGCACTTAATAAATGCTTGTGGGGCAGGTGGATGGCACAGTGGTTTCAGTTTCCTCATCTGTCAAATGTGTTGGAGAAGAAAATGGCAAACCACTCCAGTATCTTTGCCAAGAAAACTCCAAATAGGGTTATGAAGAGCCAAATATGATTGAAATGACTAAATACCAACACACACACACACACACACACACACACACACACACACACACACACACACACACAAAACATCCTCAGATTTAGCCCAGCAGGACATGTGGTAAACACTTAATACCTGCTTTGTGATGTATTATCAGGATCTGTGTTACACAGATATAGATAAGGAAAGGAGAGAGAAGGTGTTAGGTAGCTGGGTTTCAATTCCAGCCTGGTTTTCTGAGACATGAGTATTCTTCTATGTACAGAGCTTCTCCTCTCCTCAGTCAGTACACATGACCCCACAAGGATTCTTCCCAGCTGCAGGTCAGCTGAATCACTTGGCTACATCAAGATAAAAAGGGGTGAGAAGAAGGGACAGGGTGGGTTCCATCCTAACTCATATTGTCTCCACATGCTTTTTTAACATGTGTTCATCCTTCTCACTGATAGTGTATCTATTTAAGGGAAAATGTGTCTCAGGTTTATAGGGAAATGTTATACTGCTACTTTTCCTATTAAATACTTTGAACTAATCGAACTAATAGAAAAGCAGACACATCTGGGGAGTCCATGATCCATGGTTTTCAATGGATATGGGCCCTCAGGGTACTTTGAACTTGAAGTAGCCTTGTTTGGGGGACCCACTATGTGAGTTGAGAGGAAGGTCCCAAGTGCTTCATGAAAAAGAAAGAAATTTGCCTTGAATCCTCAATAATGACTCTGTTGCCCATTTCCACTTCTTCCACTTCTACTAGACTTACATGATCTAATAACCTCAAACCTTCAAATTCAAGCCTTCAAGATCAAAAGGAGATCCTAACAGGGAAAGCTTCTAATCAGAGGGCTATTTATATGTGCTCTTAGTAGCACTCCCTCCACTTTCCTTTTTCATGGGTTTTACATACAGGAAGTATGAACAGGGAATCCTGACTTATATATATTTTATTCTCTGACCTGGCAGGCATAACCCCAAAAGAGAGCACGGTTAAGAGCAAAATCTTCCTCTCAGGATTAGGAATTTGAATATGAGAAAAGCAGAAGTGGAGACACCACAGGGTTCTCAAAAACTTCTTTGATGAATAAGCAATCAGCTCTAAATCATCCATCTAGCCCTCAGAGCAGTAATGCAAAGGTACAAAGCCTGTCAAGCTATGGGGTTCCTGAAAGCTGCTGGAGGGATCTTCCCACCTGAGATTTTTGTTGCTTTAATTCAATTCAACCATCATCCATAATGACACTTGAATGAAAGGGTTTTCCCCTCTAATTCTATATAATTAGGCCTGTAATGGGAACTTTATTCTCTCTTCCCCTGCCTCCCCCCAATTTTCAAGGGTTGTCAGTTTTCTGAAGCAATTTATCATTTGGGAACAGATTCAATTCTTAATATAGAGGTAAAGCATACAGATGATTTCCCTGCATGTCTGAGGGTGGGAAGATAACTCTCTCTAAACAGCCACTCTCTTAATGCAGACTTTGCAATCAAATTTTTGAATATGGTCTTGGAGTTAGCAAAAAACCTTGGCATTATTTCTGCTTTCTTCATTCTTCTGTTTTAAAACAACTCTCAGGGAAAACAAAGGGGAAAAAATCTGCTTTAGCATGATGTCTAGACTCCTATTTTATAGACACAAGGTCAGACAATGCAAGGAGAGGATGCCTGCAGAAATAGTTACAATTTCTGAGAAAGGTCTGAATTGCTTCTTCTTCCTTCAGACTGATGGTACAATTCAAAATACTGGCTCTTTGAAGGAAGGGATTTTGTTTTTTCTGTTCTATACAGAATGCTAATATAGAATTAACATTATGCAAAATTTAAGGATTTTGTTTTGTTTTGTTCTGATTTCATCAGTTTAAGGAACTCCTAGTATGGAGTTAGGGTTAGAATTAGGGTTAGGGTCAGGCAGATTAGTAACTATTCTGAAAGTTAAGATAATTGAATTAGAGATTTAGAACCTCAGATGTCCTTTTGTCCAATCACTTCATTTTTAGGTGATTAAAACAGGTGATAAAATTTTTTAGTTTATAAAACAGAGGCCTAGAGAGATTGTGATTTACCTACAGCAATACAAATTTAGTAAGTGACAGGACCAGGATTAAGCCCCTTGATGTACTATACCACATTGCTTATTTATTTATTTAGGGTTAAACATTGCAATTCTTGCTATGCAAGAAAAATCACATCACAAGGTGAAATAAAGAAAAAAAAAAAGCACAAGCAAACAAACACCACCATCAAAAAAGGTAAAAATACTATACTTTGATACACATTTAGTCTCCATAATTTTCTCTCTGGATGCAGATGGTACTTTCCATTTCAAATCTATTGGAATTGCCTTGAATCACCTCATTGTTGAAAAGAGTCACTTAAGTCTGAATTGATCAACACATAATTTTGTTGTTGTTATGTGCAATGTTCTCTTGGTTCTGCTCACTTAACATCCCATTTTTCAACTATTTCCAGGCTTATCTATAATCAGCCTGCTCATCATTTCTTATAGAATAATAATATTCCATTCTACTCATATACCATAACTTATTCAGTCATTTCCCCAACAGATGGGCATTCACTCAGTTTCCAGTTCCTTGCATTACAAAAAGGGCTGTTGTGAATATTTTTACACATGTGGATCCCTTTCCCTACTTTAAGATCTCTTTGGGATACAGGTCCAGTAGAGACACTGTTGGATCAAAAGGTATGAACAGTTTTATAACTCTTTGGGCATAGTTCCAAATTGTTCTCCAGAGTGGTTGGATCAGTTGGGTCATCAACATTACTATGATCTTTGTCGGAATATATTTATATTACTCTTTCCAGCACACACACATACAAACACACACATTATATGTATTGCTCTTTCTACTACATATATATATATATATATATATATATATATATATATATATATATATATATATATATATATATATATATATATATATATATATATATATATATATATATACACACACCTTTCCACCACAATATTATGTCTCCCAACTTGAGATACTTAAACAGAGAAGTTAAGCGTTTTATCCATGGCATTTATTTATGTCAAAGGAAAGACTTGAATCCTAGACTTCCCAACTCCAAGATTATGATTCCATTCACTACTTCATCCTGACTCTCTATATCACAGACTTTAGACCTGGAGTGATGCTGCTTGTCTGGGGGGATGCTGAGTTAGCTAGAGAGATTTGGAGAGGAGAGACAAACTTCATTCCTCCTTTAAGAGACACACATATATTCTTATTTTATTTTATGAGGAAATTGATGTTTGACTCACCCAGGATCATACAGCTACTAAGTGTCTGAACTCAGGTCTTCCTGACTCCAGGGGTAGTACACTATCCATTGCACCATTTAACTGCCCCTCCAGACTCTTTTTACCAAAAGAAAAAACAAACTTTGCAAGGCAGACATATAGGAGAAAACTGCATATCTAGCTTGTTTCCCTGGAGACTCTCAGGAATGAGTGAGATAATATCTCTCTCTCTCTCTCTCTCTCTCTCTCTCTCTCTCTCTCTCTCTCTCTCTCTCTCTCTCTCTTTCTCTCTTTCTCTCTCTCTTTCTCTCTTTCTCTCTCTCTCTCTCTCTCTCTTTCTCTCTCTCTTTCTCTCTTTCTCTCTCTCTCTCTCTCTTTCTCTCTTTCTCTCTCTCTCTTTCTCTTTCTTCTCTCTCTCTCTCTCTCTCTCTCTTCTTCTTCTCTCTTATTGCAGGAGAATTTTTTCTCTAATTTTAATTCTAATTCTCTTGTTTCTACTTGCTATCTATGTGGATGACTATGTGTACTTGCTATTCACTGTGAGGATTTTTATATGTAACTAGTGTTTAGTGGGAAGAAATCAAGCCTGTAGATTGAAGCTTGGAGTACCTCTTTGTAGAAGGCTGGAACTCTGTGAAAGATATACTTAAAGATACTTACAGCAGGGTGTTTACTCAGTGTGATTGATGAGATAATGGTTCTCTACTTAACATATACTTAGTATGATGTGGTGATATATTGGTTCTATAGTTGCCACATGCTCAGTGTACAGTAGTGATGTAATCATACTGAGGTATTTAAGGGCTGAGAGGACAGGGAACTCAAAGTCACAGACACAGAGAAGACTCTGGACTTCATCTTTGACCAGACTTTGGTGGCTCTTTTGTCTTCATCACTTCTCCACCTAAATACCAAGGCCCATCCAGAGAACCTCCAGAAAGCTAGTCTGGACTAATGTCTACTGGCATCCAAGATGTGAAGCCCTAGATGTGAGGCTCTGGATATAAGGATCTACATTCAGCAGTTCGACTGATATGATCATAAACTCAGTGGAGAAGTCCCTGGGTCTCAGAAATAGGGTGAGTACAAAAATAGACAAGTGGGAAACTTTGATAAGGGCTAAACTAGTCATTTTTGTTTTTCAGCTGAAATGGGGCAAATACTAAGAAAAGAGCTTCCTCCACCCCAAGGGAAGTGTAGTTAAGTTAATAAAGAAGCAAGGTTTGTTGGTAAATTGGAAGCAGATCATTGACATCTTAAATATATTAGAGTGCACATCTCCTTGGCTCTCTAAGGAAGAAAAATTAGGGCCAGATATGTGAAAAATAGTGGGAGAGCAACTAATTGAATATTACAAATTCTTGAGGAAGCATTCCTTATGCACAATATAATACTTTAAAAGAATCCCACAAGTTCTTTTTTTTTTTTTCCTGAGGCTGGGGTTAAGTAACTTGTTCAGGGTCACACAGCTAGGAAGTGTTAAGTGTCTGAGACCAGATTTGAACTCGGGTCCTCCTGAATTCAAGTCTGGTGCTCTATCCACTGCGCCATCTAGCTGCCCCTCCCACAAGTTCTAAAAAAAAAAGGGGGGGGGATTTAATGTGGACAGCCAGACAAGGAAGTGTAAGGAGAAAGAGCAGGATGGGAATGGTACTGACAAAGAAGTTGAAAAGCATAGAGAATTAGACAACAAAGGAAACTGAAACAGCTCAGTTTCACCTCCACCTATACCTGAGCAGGCATTCTTAGGACATTACCCATTTCCTGACCATCCTCCCTCAATTTCTCCTTCCTGGGTGGAGGAAGGAAGAGTGGGACGGACAGTGACACATCAGCACCACCCATGCAGCAGCTTTGTTCACCCCTCTGACAGGATTACAAAAGGCACTAGTTAAAGTTAAAGAGAAAGGACAGGATATATCTGATTTAAGAATAAAAGCATACCCTGGACTGAAGAATTTGATTCTTCAGGTCAAGCCAAGAGAAAATACACTCCTTTTGATCTAGAAATTATCAAAGATCTGAAAAAGGCTTGTACTCTTTATGGGGCTACATCATCTTATGTTAAGATGGTATTAGAGAATTCGGCTTTTGAAATTTTAACCCCTAGTGATTGGAAATCTGTAGCAAGGATATGTTTAGAACCTGGGCAAAACTTGTTGTGGCTTTCAGAGAATTTTGTAGAATACAAAACCAACAAAATAGCAAACTGGAGTTAATATATCAATCACCTTTGATCAACTAGCAGGTATAGGTCTTTATGAAGACACTTAAGCATAGATTAATTACCCTTTGTCAACATTTGAGCAAATTGCTTCTGTTGCTATCAATGGGGCACCATCCCAGGAAAACTAGAGGGGAAGCCTTCACGAAAATAGAGCAAGGTCCAACCAAATGAACTCTTTGCTGATTTCGTGGTTCCTCTGCAGACAGCTGTCATACAAACTATTATGAAAATGCAGCAACAAGAATAATGATAAAAATGACTTGCTAGAGAAAATGCTAATGAGGTATGTAGAAGAATTATACTAGGACTACACAAGGATGCTCCTTTAGTGGAAATCATAAGATACTGTGCCACAGTGGGCACAAATACCTTTTATACCCAGAGTATGATGCAGAACATGGGAGAACAGGGTCCCTTTTGGCAAGGGACTTCCAGAGATGCTTTCAATGTGGTAATGTAGGGCATTTGAAAGCTCAATATTGACATAAAGATAAAGTGAAAAAATAGGGTGGGAGAACAAGACCCAAAACCTATGTCCAAAATGCAACAAAGACTTTCATTGGGCATTAGAATGTAGATTGACTCAGGGAAATGGGAAGCAGGGCCCCAGGAAAAAACACTTGTGGCATGATGGCGGTCGATGTTACAGAGAGTCTTTAGAAGTTCAGTACTCCAACATGATCAATCAGCTGAGAAGCAACCTGATGGGAGAAAGGAATTACAATTGGGGAGAGTAAAGTTGTATGCAGCTGGGACTACTGTCCAGGTTATAGATCCCTTGCTTCCAGGCACAGTAGGCTTGACCATTTCACCTCCTGAGAGTACTTACAAAACAGTGTCCATTCATACACTGATTTGGGAAACTGAAGAATGTGTAGCTAATATCCCAGTCACTAATGCAGGTAGATAATGTGGGACTTATCACCTAGGAGAAGTAATAGCATCAGGTTTACTGATACAGCCTCCTAATAGACATTTTGGTGATATTTACCCAGATTTTGACTCCCAACTACAGAATCCAGGAATATTCTGGACTGCAGCTGTTACAGCTGACCATCCTATGCTCACTATCTATGTAAATGGCATACCATTGAAAGGGTTGATAGACATGGGTGCAGATCATACAGTTATTAGAGGTGCCAACTGGCCCACTCATTGGCCAAAGATGAAGGCAGACATATATATGTCGGTGTAGGAGGATCAATAGCAGCTTAAGTTAGTGTTACCCTGTTGAAGTGGATATTTGAAAGTGAAACAGTAGCTTTTACTCCTTTTGTAGTTGAAAAAAATCCCATCAACTTATGAGGAAGAGACATTTTACAACAGTTAGGATTACAATTGAGTACTTGCTGTTGAAGGTCTGCCAGCATTCTCACCTGTTTCCATTCAATGGAAAACTGATATACTGGTGGTGGTGGCCCTTAGAAAGTGACAAAACTCAGGCCTTATTAGATATAGTACAAGAGCAACTTGAAAGAGTCACTCAAAAACCCTTGGAAATATCAGTTTTTGCTACACAAGAGGCACCCACAGCAGTCCTTCATCAAGGAGACAGTGTGATAGAGTGGCTGAACCTCCCAGAACAACCAGAACAAAGCCTTACTCCTTACTCAGTCCTTGTGGCTAGAATTTTATTAAAGGCCATTAAGCGAGCAGTATAATTATCTGGGATAAGACATGACAAGATATACACTTTTATATTAATGCATAAATGAATGTATGCTATGAAACTATCCCAGAGTGGCAAATTTTATTGGCCATAGCTCCAAATTTTACACACAAGTCTCCATTAAAGATAGCCTGGCTATTACATAATTGGCAATGGATTTTTGAAGAAAAGGTTTCTAAGGTTCCTTTTGAAGGACCAACTATCTTTACAGATGCATCCAAACAACATTTGTGTATATAGAGTATACACAAATATAGAGTATAGTATAGAGTAGTCAGAACCCCTTTTAAGTCCACCCAGAAGAATGAATTGTATGCAATCATGCTAGCTCTTCCTTATTATCCAGGAGATGTAAATATAATATGTGATTTGGCTTATTCAGTAGTTGTGGTACAAAGAATTGCCACAGCTCAAATAAAATTTGTAGATTCTAATATATATCAGTTCTTTAAGGAACTTCAAGAGCAAGTGGAAAAGCATCCAGGTAAGATTTATATCTTGCATGTCCACTCTCATAAGGGACTTCCAGATCCTATTTTTTATGGAAATTTAAAGGCAGATAGCCTTCTAACCATGTAGCCAATACTCCTTTATTTTAGGCAGCCCAAGAATCTCATTCTAAATATCATCAGGCTGCTCGAGCTTTACGTTTGCAATTTGTAATAACAAAAGAAGAAGGTAAGAGGATAGTAAAAGCCTATACAGCTTGCCTTCCTTTCCACACTCCTACCCTCCCTCCAGGGAAAAACTCTTGTGGTTTGAGACCCAATGGAATTTGACAAATGGATGTGACCCATTATAAATCTTTTGGTTGTCTCTCTTTTATCCATGTTGTAGTAGACACCTTTTCAGAATTCACTTTTGCAATACAGCAGCAAAAGAGACAGCCCAAGTGGTCACTGAATTCCTTATACAAGCTTTTTCAATTATGGCTGTGCCACAAGCAATAAAAACATAATGGACCTGCATATGCTTCTAAACTTATTGCACACTTTTATGCACAGTATCAGATTTTACACACCTTTTACATACCTTTTAATCCTCAAGATAGGTAATAGTAGAGAAGAGAAACAGAGACATCAAGATGCTCCTCCAAAAACAAAAGAAAAGGGGAGCCACAGGTAACCCTAGAGAACTTTTAAATTTAGCTCTTTACACTATTAATTTTTTGATTTTTGATAAAGATGCATTGGCTCTGGCAGACAGGTTTTATAACCTGCTGGAAGAGCAATGTCCAGTGCGAGCAGCTCCACTATTTTTAGATAATCTCCAGGTGATGTGGAGAGATCCAGAAAGTGGTGAATGGAAGGGACCAGATAGGTTAACTGCTTGGGGGAGAGGGTTTGCTTGTATCTCTACAGATGGAGAAGGAATCAGATGGGTGCCAACGAGCTGTATTTGCCTTGTCCATCAGAGAGAGTCAGAAAAAGAGAAGAAACAAAGGAAAAGACCCAAGAAACATCAGATGGTTCCATCTCTGACTGCACGTGCAACTGAAAATACAATGTGTATGGCAATTGGCTTGTGAACATCAAAAATTGGTGATAAGACTGTTACAGGACTTCAAAACCTACAGGAATGATTGGATTCCCTAACACGTGAAGTAATGGACAACAGATTGGTTTTGGACTATCTCTTGGCTGCTGAAGGAGATGTATGTGGGATTGTTATTTATTTACCTTCTTTCTAGGACTTATGGACATGTATAATTCTTCATGTTGATTCATATTGTTTGTTACATCACTTCTAGCCTGTGTTATAGTACTATGTGCTTGTCTAATACCTCCCATGCTGGTGCATTTATGTATACCTGTTTCAATTTCAGCCCAGAGGAAACCTGCTAACAATATGTGGTTTGATTCCCCATTTCCCTTTGGTGACTGAGAATTCAGGAGGGTGTGACCACCTGTGTTTTAAAATAAAAGAAAGCGGGAGGTATAGAAGGCCAGAACTCTGGAAAGGTATACTTAATGATACTTACAGCAGGGTGTTTACTCAGTGTGATTGATGAGATAATGGTTCTATACTTAGTATGATATGGTGATGTAATGGTTCTACAGTTGGCACTGCTCAGTGTACAGTAGTGATATAATTGTATTGAGGTATTTAAGGCTGAGAGGACTGGGAACTCAGAGTCTCAGACACAGACACAGAGAAGACTCTGGACTTCATCCTTGACCAGCCCTGTGGTGGCTCTCCTGATTTCATCACTTCTCAAGACCAAGGCCCATCCAGAGAGCCTCTAGAAAGCTAGTCCAGACATTACACCCCTTTCCATTTAAGGAATAGCAACCAGAATAGAACCAGAATCTAAAAACATCATACCCTTCAATCAACAACATTGAAGAGGGCTAATTATCACAATCCTCTCAAAGACAGCAAAATGTCAGTTTCAGGGCTCCTTCTCCTGCTCCCTTCAAACAGGAATCAAAGTTCTCCATTTAGACCATGCATGGGGACACATACATAAACTAAATGGGCAGCACAAGCCTTACATAAATATGAATGGTCAATACAAATCAATAAAGATCATAGTAACAATGCATTTTCAAAACCCCTCTTACCCAGAGGTCTCAACCATTTCTCATTTTATGTCCACTCAAGCCTGTCAAAATGCTTCAGAAAATTTCTGCAGGCACTACCCGAACACAACTAGAATTTCTTCCCACTTATTCTTTAGGGCAGGAATATCTTTTGCCCAAGTGCTATGAGAAAAGCAGTGGAATGAAAAGAAGGAAAATGAGGGCAGGCAAGGAGATGTGGATGAGGTATCAGGGAGGTGAAAATAGGTGGAGTGGCAAACAACTGTATTGTGATTTTGCTGAGGCACAGAGAGTGCTGATCTCTGCTGGTAAGATAATAACAGAGTGGGCTCTGAAATATGTGAATATGGCCTAGAAAGAGAACTATCCAGGAAAATAGGATATTACATATACTGGGTCAGGACACACTGGGAATCAATGCTTTTTTCTTCTCTGTTGCTGGCTTTCACCCAGGTAGAGAATCACAGAATCTCTGAGCTGGAAGGATCTCAGACAAAGCAATCAAACCCTTGCTTGATGAATGAATGAAAAGCTCTAGAACATGCAGACAGGTGCTTCTCTGGGCTGCTTAAACACATCTGATGTTGAAGAGCTCATTCTTTCTTCGGGCAGCTCAATCTCTTTGTTAGAAAATAGATTCTCATACTGAGTCACACTCAACCTTCCACTCTTTGGTTTTAGCTCTGCCCCCCTGGGACTAAGGGAAATAAATCTAATCCTTCTTCCATGTGACAGCTCTTCAAATATTTTGGAGACTGCAATCATGACTCCTTTAGGCCTTCTCTTCTTCAAACTAAACATCAATAGTTCCTTCAATCAATTTTGTATCATATGTCTTTTACATTTTCTCATTATTCTGATTGCTCCATTATAGATGTGCTCTAGTTTGTCAATGTCACTTCTAATATGTGCTGCCCCAAATTGAACACAATGCTCTAAATATGGTCTAGCCAGGACAAAATACAGTAGGATTATCAGTTTAATCATTATAGTTGTTTTTGGTCTGAATTAATATAATCTACCCTACTGGGGCAGGTAGATGGTGCAGTGGATAAAGTGGTACATTTCTCACCTTCTTGAGTTCAAATCTGGCCTCAGATACTTCCTAGCTGTGTGATCCTGAATAAGTCACTTAATTCTATCTGCCTCAGTTTCCTAAACTAAAAAATAAGCTAGAGGAAGAAATAGTAAACTATTATAATATCTTTGCCAAGAAACAAAAATGGATTAACAAAGAGTTAAATGAAACTGAAAATGACTGAACAATAAGAACATGAAGTCATTATCTTCTCTAGCAGGTATATCTAGCAATCCAGTAAAACTAATGTCTTTTTTTTCACATAAATACTTGTCTAGTCACACAGCCCTCATCAACAGATTTTTGTGTGTGTGTGTGCAGACTAGGTAGAAGTCTGGGCTTAGAGTTGGGAAGATCTGAATTAAAATCTGGCCTCAGACACTGACTTATCTATGTCACCCTGGTCATATTTGTCTTCATCTATATTTTTCATCTGTAAAATGGGGACACACTGAAGAAGGAAATGGAGAACCATTTGTCAAGAAAACCCTGTGGACAAGTCAATCAGGTCATGAAGAGTCATACAACTAAACAACTGCACAACAACAACAAGAAGAAAAATTTTATATTTGTAAAGCCATAGGATTGCCAAGTTGAAAATGACTTTTGAAGAATGAATCTCTTCTACAACATCCTCAGCTAGTAGTGAACCAGTTTCCACTTAAAGATATCCAATGGTTAGAAAGTCACAGACTGACAAGGTACTCTTTTCCATCAGAGAAGACTAAACCCTAATAATCAAGGCAAGGATAGAAATCCACCCATATTCTTCTTTCTTTCATGGGCCCCCCACCAGGGAGTTGAAGGCTTAATAGCTATGTGTTTCAGAATCCTTAGTGGAAAAGTCTTAGAGTCATTTCATCTCATTAGGTCCAGCTCATCCTTGCAGCCTGTTGAGATATTTAAAAATTTTTTAAACTTTACTAAATTTAAAAATTCTGATTCTATCATGCAACATCTTATCCCTACAAATTTCAAGTCATTTGTATATTTGATCATGCCTTACGTTGAAGAAATTAGAACTGTTTGTGAATGGTGATAGAAAACAATTTTTTAAAGAAAGCACTAATAAAACTATAATAACAATACACAAAAGACAAAAAAAATCAAGGAAGACATAAAACAAATTTTGTGACTACTTTGTGATATGTTCTTTAAAAAAACAATCGATGCTCACAGTTTCTTATATATATATATATTTTGCCTTTCTATATATTGAAAAGTATATGATTATATTTTGTTGTTTTTCAGTCATGTCTGATTCTTCTTGACCCCATTTAGGGGACTTCTTTGCTTGTTTTTTTGCAAGGCAATTATGGATAAGTGACTTGCTCAGGGTCACTCAGCTAAGGAGTATCAAATGTCTAAGGCAAGATTTGAACTTGGTCCTCTTGATTCCAAAGCTAACATTTTATCCACTGTGCCATCTAGCTGCTCCTCTAGCCCATTTGAGGTCTTCTTGGCAAAAAAATACTGGAGTGGTCTGCTGTTTCCTTCTCCCACTCATTTGATAGATGAGGAAACTGAGGCAAACAGAGTTAAATGATTTGCCTAGAGTCACCCAGCTAGTAAAAGTCTGAAGCCAGATTTGAATTCAGGAAATTGAGTATCCCTGACTCCAGGCCTGGCACTATATCTACTGTTCCATTTAGTTCCATTTAGCAGCCCTTCTGATTTTTTAAGCTCATATTAAAAATGAGAATTTTTAAAAAATTAAAATTTAATTTTGAAAAAGACATAAGGTCAAGAACAAAGCTGATGTTCAACTTTCTTTGGTTTAGATTAAGGAGTTATGTAGTTCCACAGAACACTACTATCATCTATACCAAATCTCTCCATCTTGTCTGCAAATATATCATATGTAGCTTTGCATATGGTTGCTAAAATCCAGATATACTGTGCATTTAGAAGTCTCCTAATTTACCTACCAAGGAAGGAAATTAGAACAGTATGGCATAATTTTGTTCTTACTGAAATATGGCACTTAATGATGCCTCTTAAAAATTTTGCATGCCATATGTTTAATATGTTTATATTATATAGGTATATGGGTATGTTTAATAACCCATTCTAGAATTTTGCTTAGAATGGGTATCAAACTCACTGGTATATCCATCATCTCTCCTTTTAAGAAAGTCCAGCCATTTTCCTTCCTCCAGGATAATGGCATTTTCCCCATTCTCCATGATTCCCCAAAGATCAATGATGTTGTTTCAGCAACCATGTCTCCAAGTGAAAGTAATTTGTCTAAGTCAGGTGCCTTGAACTCATTTAAAGCAGTAAGCTGCTATCTCCTCACTTATTTTGAATTTCAATTTTCTTTAAATTATTTTCTGCTTAAAGATAAAGAAGCCAAAAACAAATGGAAGTTAACTAATTGTAATTTTTCTTCCTCATCCTCTAAAAGCTCTCTATCTACTTTCACATGGTCCCTTCCTTATTCTTGCTCTGAATATTGTTTTGTTTTCTGAGCAAAACTATGTCTTTAATATCCTTGTTGTTTAGTTGTTTTCAGACACGTCCAACCCTTCGTGATCCCACTTGGGGGTTTTCTTGTCAAAGATAATGGAGTAGTTTGTCATTTCCTTCTCCAGCTCCATTTTACAGAAGAGGAAACTGAGGCAAAAAGCATTCAGTGACTTGTTCCTTATGAGAGGCAACTATAATGGAAAGTACTGGGCTTGGAATCAAGAAGACTCATCTTGCTGAGTTCAAACTTGCCCACTTCTAACTTTGTGGCCCTAGACGTGTCACAGAACCCTTTTTGCCTCAGTTTCCTCATCTGTAAAATGAGCTGGAGAAAGAAATTGCAAATAATTCCAGTAATAGGGTATCTGTGGTGAGTGAAAGATGAAATAACTGAGGAAGTGGAGGTTCAATCTTCCAAGATTACCAATTTATTAAATATGGTAATTACCCAACTGGAACTAGACCTCCTAAACTTAGGCCTGGACTCCAAATACTGGGAGAGACAAGTTTTACACATGAAAAACAATTAATTATATAAGATCAACTAGTTGAAATGAAACAACAAAACATTAGATATTCTAATTTCTAATTGGATGAAAGATTTGGGATTTTCCAAGTTGGGAGGGGGAGAAGAAACAAAAATGGGAGGGAGAGAACAATATAGGGCCAGTTTTCAGATAAGATATATGGGTTGCTCAGGAGATATAATTGTGAGAAAACTCCTTATATCAATCTTTGGATCTGACTGAGTTTCTAGTCATCATAATTTAAATCTTAGAGGTGGTCTAGCCACCCAGTCAAACAGGGATAGGTTTAAACAATGCAATAAGGTTTTCTCCCAATTCCCATAAATAAAGTTTCTCACAAAAAAGAATTTGAACTAGACCCATGATTGAATAGAAACTAAACTAACTCTAGCATTGAGACAAAAGACAAAATTAGCGTGATTCACTCAATTCTGACAATTAATCACTTGCTATCCTAATGCTCTCATCAAAAAAAGTAGGACACAACTGAAACAACCAGAGGAACACAGCTGGTAAATGTCTGAAGCCTAATTTGAACTAATATGGGCCTTCCTGGATATAGGGATACAAAATGAATTTCCAAGATGTACCCATTGCTTTAGCACCCCAAACTGACAGCTGTCACAAAATCTGAATTCAAAGATGACCTCAGAGTAGCTACGTGATCCTGGGAAAGTCACTTAATCTAATTCTAACACAGTTTTCTCATGTAAAATCAGGGCAATAATAACACATACTTATCACAGTTGTTGGGAAGATCAAATAAAATAATATTTAGTATGCACCTGGTATATAGTGGTTATTTAATAAAATGCTTAAAATAGAAATATGTTTAAAAGTATTACACAAATATAACCTATATTAGATAGCTTGCTGTCTTGGGGCAGGAGGAAATAAGGGAAGAAAGAAGAAAAAAATCTTTTTTTAAGGTAAAAATACTATGTTGTGATCCACAGTAAGTCTCCATAGTTCTCTTTCTGGATGCAGATGGCTCTCTCCATATTCACAAGTCTATTGGAATCACTTCATTGTTGAAGAGAGGCAAATCCATCACAGTTGTTCATCATATAATTTTGTTGTTGCTATGTACGATGGTTCTATTCATTTCACTTAGCATCAGTTCATGTAAGTCTCTTCAGGCCTTTTTCTGAAGTCATCTTGCTAATTGTTTCTTATAGAATAATAATATTCCATTATATTCATATAATATAACTTATTCAGCCATTCTCCAACTGATGGATATCCATTCAATTTTCAGTTTCTTACAAAAAAGACTGCTACAAATATTTATGCACATGTGGGTCCTTTTCCTTTTTTTATGATATATTTGGGAGATAGGCCCCATAGTGACACTGCTGGATCAAAGGGTATGTCCATTTTAATAGTCCTTTGGTCATAGTTTCAAATTGCTCTCCAGAATGATTGGATCAGTTCACAACTCCACCAACAATGTATTAGTGGAACACAAAAATCTTATACAAATGAATGATGAAAATTATCTTTACATGTTTTTATAAAAATAAAATTCTATTGAGAAAAGAATAAAATACTTGTTTTCCCTTCTCTATATCTTGGAGGTTTATCTAAGTTTTTTTTTTTTTTTTTTTTGTTCTTGTTATTGTTGTTCAGTCATGTCTAACTCTATGTGACCCCTGAAGACCATATTGTCCATGAGGTTTCTAGAATGCTTTGCTATTTCCATCTCCAGTGGACTGAAGCAAACAGAGGTTAAGTGTGCTCAAGATCACACAGCTAGTAAGCATCTGAATTCTCATTTGAACTCAAACCTTCCTGACTCTAGACCCAGTACTCTATACAATGACTCATCTAACTACCTTGTAGGTCCATAAAAAAGTAACTGAATCATCTAGCAAATTCAATTTCTACTCTTTGATAACAAAACTTATTATTATTTTGCTGTTTTTACTTTTTCCTACTAGTTTTTAAGGTTTGGAATAGATACACAGTCAACAAGAAAGAAAAGAGTCTATTGGAAATCTTATGCAGTTACAACTCCCCTAAGAAGGAAATGAATTATATTGTACTACTTGTGAACTACTAATCTACTGTGACAATTTAGCTATTCTCAGCAATACAATTATCCAAGATAATTCTGAAGGATTTATGATGAAAGAATTAGTGGAGTCTGAATGCAGATTGAAGATATTTTTTCTTTACTTTCTTCATTTTTCTAAGAGTTTTTTTGTTTGTGTTTTCTTTCAGAGCATGACTTACATGTTTTGTATGATTCCACATGTATACCTTATATCAAATTGCTTGCCTTCTCAATAAGGGGGGAAGGGAAGGGAGGGAGGTAATTTGGAATTCAAAATCTGAAAAAAGAATGTTAAGTGTTTTTACATGTAATTGGGGGAAAATAAAATATTAAAATAAAAGTTTTTTTAAAGAAGGAAAATAGTTTAGATGTGTTAAACTTGCTAGAAACTCCATGTTAGTTTTCCTAAAAACCAAATAGTGGTGCACTGAGTCTGAATGGATTTCTGCAGGGAAGAAGAGACACATTTGTGAGGGAGGAGATTTGCATCCATAGTTTTCTGCATTCTGTCTGTGTGGTGAAATAAAGACTGCCCTGTACCAAATAGCTTCACACCTAGAGCTATTTCATCACTCATTTACCAAAGTCTGTAGAATTTTCTATATAAACTACATTATAAGATTTCCAAAAGAAGCTCTTTTTAAGGGCAAAATAAGCCAACACTAAATGATTGGATATTAGAGCTGGCATGCAACCCAAAACTGAACCTGATCAATGTAAGCTCAAAATTTAGAGTGCCCAACCATAGGTTATAAATGAAACAAATCCTATTTGACTGTTCAGGGAGGCAGCATAGATCAACAGTTACATTTTAGTTCCCACAAGAATTAGCTTTAAAATGACCTTGAATATTCTTCCCTATCTACCTTATTTCCCTCATTTGCAAAATGGGCAATTGGATGAGGTGATTTTTTAAGGTCTCTTTCAAGCTCCAAAATTCTAGGATTTTACTTACCAGACTTTCAGTCTTCCCTCATAATTTGGTATGTGTACTCAGAAGAGCCATTAACAAATTTTTTTCTCTCTCTGTTACACCAGAAATCTCCTGCACCAAAGAATTACATGTTGATGAATTTGGGAAAGATAATTTTTCAGCATTAAGGAAAAGTAGAAAAATGAAAAGAGTACTATATCTAGAGACAGGAAGATTTGGATTTAAATCTGCTCTTAGATACTTACAACCTATATCACTCAATGCAAACTCTTGCCTGCCTCAGTTTTCTCATATGTAAAATGGGAATAATAATAGCACTTCCCTGACAGCAGTGTTCTGAAAATTAAATGAGATGATATTTATAAAGTGTTTTGCAAGAGACTAAAGGAGAGGCTTTTAGAAATCTTCATGTAACCAGTCAGGAAGCACTATGGATTGGGTACAGATTTTTTCATTATTTCTAGGGTCAGTAGGTAGGGTTGGGGATTTTAAGGTAATTAATTCTTCCTCCTGGAATGACCAGGAGCTTCTAGCCTTGTCTTTAAAATTTCTGGATAAGAAGAAGGATGACTTGAGTAAGAGAAAAAATGACCAGAAGAGAAGGCAGCAACAAGAGATAGCAAGAGTCAGTTTGGCAAAAAAAAAAAAAAAAAAAAGCCAAGTGATGACATGAACTCCACTCCCCACATGTAGGCTGCTGCTCCCACACAGGAATAACAACTTCCAGCCAAACTGTGCCCCACGTGAGAACCAAGAGCACTCATCTCCTAGCAACCACAGCAGGCAGAACACAGGGCACAGAGAGGAAAGGACTTTGAAAAAAGAGCCAGTGGCCACACAAATGATGCTTAGGATCCTTCAGATCACCTGCTAGGTGAAAGAAGGCTGCCCTAGGCAATGGGTCACCAACAATAATAATAGCTAGCATGTCTATAGCTTAAGCTTTATAAAGCAATTTACATTATCTCCTTTAGTCCTACAACAGCTTTGGGAAGTAGATATTATTATCCCCACTTTACATCGGAGGAAACTGAGGCAGACAGAGATTACCTGACTTGTTAGTAAGTGTCTGAGGCTATTTGAACACGGATCTTTTGGACTCCAGGTCTAGGACTCCATTTCATCACCCAGCTGCAGGCTTATCAAGGTGATTCTCCAGGGTGGGAATTCCCACCACCACTCCCTTGTAGCATTGTACCATAAAGTCTTGGAGAGATTCCTGAAAATTAGAACTTAAAACCACACAGGTTAAAAATTGGCAGAGGCAAGATTTGAATCCGGGTCTTATTTAGATCTACCGCATATTCATTAAATCATGTCATCTCAAAAGCAGAAAATAAGGAAATTTTCCTTGAATCATAGACACTGGCTTCTCATCTCTTTTTGGATTCCTTTACTTAAAGTCTCATCTAAAAAACTAGTACCTACTAGAAGCCCTTCCCAAAACTACTTAATGCTAGTGGCTACCCTTTGAGATTATCTCCAATTTATTCTGTTTCTGTCCCGTTTACATATTATTTCCCCCATTCAACTATAAGTTCCTTGAGAGCTAGTTGTTGTTCAGTTCATTTTTAGTGACCCCCATCTGGGGTTTTCTTAACAAAGATTTTGGAATAGTCTACCATTTCCTTTTCCAGAAAGTGAAGTTAAGGGTTCAGTGATTTGCCCAGAGTCACGCAGCTAGTAAATGTCTGAGGCCGGATTTGAACTCAGGAAGTTAGGTTGTCCTGACTCCAGATCCTGCCCTCCATCCACACATGGGAGGGATTGCCTTTTGCCTTTCTTCATATCCTTAGTGCTTTAGCACCATGCCTGACACATAGTGGTGCTTCCTAAATGCCTGTTAACTTGATTCAACTCCCATGAGTCTTACGGAGCAAGGTCTTATATTATTTTCAAAATGAATCTACATAAATTCTTTCCTTCAAATAATCTTCCTCAGGTGGTATAGGCAGAATCCTGGTAAATTTTCTTCTCTGAGCGGGTCTTTAGGATGAACCGCACCATGAAATTTTATTAACATTAATCATCACAGTTCTTATTTGAAGGGCTTTGCCCTTACCAGCAGAGATTAATTGCATAATGAATATTGCTTTTCTGATGACAGACTTCATATTTTGCATTTTAAACAAACCATGGGTAGTCATGGCCCCAGGAGTGCTTTTAGCATGCTATCTTACCATTGAGTATAATCAGTGAAATAAAGCAGAAATGTCATTGTGTGTCAACTGTGGTGCTCCCCAGATAAGTGAAGCTCAAATTCTGGGAATCCTGAACATCTCTAAACTGAACCTGTGGACTTACAACCTGCTATCAGTGACAAGTCAGACAATATATGGAGTAGTGTCTATTGTGAATAGCCTGGTATTAGGTGCCATGGTAAGAAACAAATAGAATACATTAAAATGTCACCACAACACATTCTACTACAGTGTGGATCTCAGTATAATAAAGCATAATGTTGGGGAAGGGGTTTAAATCAATGAAAAAGTATGCATTAAATATCAACAGAAAACAATCTCATGGCATGGAGGGAAAGAGGAAGGAGGGGAGGAAGGAAGAAACAAAGGAGAAAAGAAGGAAGAAAGGAGGGAGAAAGGAAGAAAGAAAGGAGGGAGACAGGAAAAGAAGGGAAGGAGGGAGGAAAGAAAGATGGAAGGAAAGAAGGAAAGGAGGAAGGGAAGAGGAAGAGAAATAAGGATGGAAGGAACAAAGAACTATCAAAGGGATACTTTAACAACATAAAACTGAGGTAAGATAAGTGCTAAGTAGAAAGGGTTTGTGTGTGTATAAAACATGTGCATTATTATGTACAGATGCATTTCATCTGTCACGTGAAACCCATACTGATTTATTAATGAGGTCTTATGGAACCTTAAGCCATTTTCATTACCTCTATCTTTTTCAAAGATCCATATTTATCAAAAGCAAAATTTAATTACACTTTTCCTATTCATCTGGTTAGAGTACAATCTTTGGAACAGTTACAGAGCTCTTCAAGATTGCAAGGCTTAATGTGACCAATATGGTATCATCCCATAAACTGGAGCATCTACAGGACCTCAACATCCCCAGGGAATCTATCTGGATCTTCTCCATTAGTGGAATAAATACCGCTGATAAACACATATCTCTGTTTTATTCCTTGCCTGATATCTGTGATTGGAGGATCTTTCAGGAAATCTTGAATAATTCTGGGAGCCACCTTATTAAAGAAGAGTTTTTAATGCAATATTTTGTTCTACCAAATCTGATAATTTTTTATAATTAACAAACAATAAGAGCAATTGAATCTTTTCTTCTCTACATCTTTCAATTGCATAAAAACAAAAATGTAGTTTACTGTAGATGACCACTTATAAAAACTTGTTATAAGCTAATGTCAAGCTAATTGAAAATACTCTTGATGGATATATCAGATGAATGTAAAAAAAAAAATTAAAGACCATTCCATTAGCTAAATGTTTAAAGGATATGAAGCACTTTGGAATTCTGTAGAATTATCGCTAAACTGCACCTATTTTTTTGATTCAAAGATACCACTACTAAGCAAATATCCCTAAACACATAAAAGACAAAAATGTTAGTAGCACAAAAATTGTTGTGGCAAAGAACTGGCATCCAAGGAAGTTTCCACTAATTAGGGAATTGCTGAACAAATTATAGTGACTTATAAATAATGAAATATTACTGTGCCATAAGACATGATGGAAGGGATGGATTCAGAGAAATCTAGGAAACCTTTAATGAACTGATGCAGATGGGCAAAAGGAAGCTGCAGAGAAATGTAGTCCTTAGTATCAGACTCTAGGATGGGAATTAGGTGAACAAATCAAGCAAGAGTTATGTCTGAATTGGTGCTGAGTTTCTGAGATTCCTCTACTCCTCGGACATCAGATCTAATTAGTGACTATTGTAATTTTCTTTCTCCCCTTTCCTCCCCATCCTTGAGGTAGCTTGTGCCTGTAAACGGAAATTCTTTGTTTGTTTACCTTTTTGTATACTTAGTCTTTTGAGTATGATAAATAAGAGTAACTATCATACTGCTGATCTATCTTTGTCCTTGATCAGATTCAGTAGAAAGAAACCATAATGGAGAAGAGAGAAATAAATTTCATTATGGTATATTTTGCCAGAACAGTTTCTGACTAGGGGTTCAGAGCTATAATAGAAACAGAATTATTGATTCTTTTTTTTTAAAGTACTTTCCCAGAACAGAGAGTGACTTATATTTAGATCTTTCTGTCTAGGCAATTAGTCAATTGGAGGTTGCTACTGGCTGGCATTGGGAGGTAGAGATATCCCATTTTTCTTCCTGTTCCTTCTAAATCCCTATTTAAAAAGAAAAATACCTTTCCAGAAGGAAAGAGCCAAGGAAGTAGTTAAAGAGAAAATCACAAATGAGAGGCAGAACCCAGGAGTTCCTAGAGAGGAGCAGTCTGGCTCAGAGAAGGGTGGGAGAATTAAGAATATCACCTTCAATAATGGGACATCATATGTCCACCTCATCATCAATGGTAGAAAAGGAGGAAAAAGGGGGCAGCTAGATCATATAATAGATAAAATTCTGGGCTTAGAATCATGAAGACTCATATTCCTGAGTTCAAATATGGTCTTAGATACTGTGTGATCCCTATTCAAATCACTTAACCTTGTTTGTCTCAAGTTTCCTTATGTGTAAAATAAACTAGAGAAAGAAATGATAAAATGCTCCGGTATCTTTGCCCAAAAAAAAAAAACAAAAACAAAAACAAAAAAACAATCGGTCTCATGAAAAATAGAATATGAATGAAAAACTGAACAACAACTTCTGCTAACGTGATGTAGTTACAAAATGGGATGAGAACCCTTGTTTCCTTACTCAGTGCTTTTTCCACACTTGCCCTCTTGGACTATTGTTATTTTTGAGAAGATGATAGGTCAGGAGACATGAGGCAGGACAGACAATTAAGAGGTTCTTGCAATATTAGTACAGAAAATAGTAAAGATTTGAATTAAGATGATAGTAATTAAAATGGGAAAGGAGAGACAAAAGGAAGAGAGACATGTTGGAAGACTTGGTCGTTAAATGGATGTGGGAGAATATTAGGTGACACTAAGATTTTTAGGCCTGGATAAGTTAAAAGAATAAATTCACAGTTAACAAAAAGGGGAACAAAAAAAAAGAAGAATTTATTGGGTGGGGGCTCAGAGGAAATGAGTTTTTAAGGGGAAAATGAGTTTTTACGGTATAATTAAATTAAACTGAACAAACTTTTATTATAATGAGGTTGGGGGGGGCAAGAAGAGGAACAAGGCAATCAAGAGTAAGTGACTTGCCTATGTCACATAGCCCTCTAACTAGTCATGTGATATGGCATAGGAAAATTAGAGAATCCTAGAGACTCACCCCCATCTTGTTTAGTAAAATGTGTGAACTACAGAACTGGAGAGAACCATGAGAACCAGCAGGAATCTAAATATAGAGCCTATAATAGTTGGGAAGTCAACAGTTTTAGGCAGTAAGATTAGACCTAGAATTAACATTCTAACTCCCAATTATTAGTTTCAGGTTTTTTGTTTTTTTTTTCAAAAAGTTTTATTTGACTTTTGTTTTTACACAACAATCTTTTATCTTTTTTGCTCTCATCATACACACCTATATATTGAACCTCTTGTAACAAAAAGAAAATACTTTAGCAAAGCCAATGACTGCACTTATTTAAGTTTTTATTTTGATATCTTGTTTTTTACATCATCATAGTTATCCCAAGTTTCCTTTCTCCTCCCAGAGAGCCATTCTACATCTTTTTAAAAGAGGAAAAAATATACACAGTTGATAAGTACACTGAGAAAGTTCAAAAACATGTGTATTGTATAACACCTGTGGCCCTCCCACCTTCACAAAAGTGTAGATTGTGAGTGTCCTCTCATATCTCTTTTTGAGTATGCTTGATCTTTTTATTGTTTTGTTTTGTTTTGTTTTTACTTTTGATTTTTTTATGTAGGTTTTTTTCCATTTACATTATTGTAGTTGATATGTATATTATTTTCTAGACTCTGTTTACTTTATTTAGCATCCCAGAAATTTTGGTGTAATGTTTCATGATTTTAATTTACAGTTATTGGAGGTAGAGCCAAGATGTCAGAGTAAAGGTAGGAACTGTCCCAATCTCTTCCCCCCTCCCAAACCATTGCAAATTCCTTTAAATAATGACTCTAACGTTCAATGAGAGGAATTTGCATAATTCTTACTTAAGAAAATGAATACACAGGCATTTGATATTCTAATTAATTAAACAAAAAATTCATGTAACAAAACAAGACCAAGTGATACATTAATGTTCACATGCCAGAAAGAGGCACTTTTCCTTTAAAAGTCTTGCCTTTTCATGAAGAAAATAATTATGGACAAAATCTATGAAATGGGTTGGGGGGGTAGGAGTTGCAAGCACAAAGGGTAAGAGGAACAGATACAGACAAGTGAAAAGTGGAAATTTTCAACTTAAAGACAGTGAGAGATTAACAAAGTAAAATTAAGGAATCCTGATTTGAAGAAGGTAAGAAAGGAACATCTGACCAAGGAAATGAGAATAGAATGTTTCTAGCAAATAAATACATAAATAAATGATTGTTGTTGTTGTTGTTTTAAATGACTCTAAACAACTTTAGAGCATCAGAACACTCAAAAAGATGAAGTGGAACATTTTAATTTACAGTTATTAGTTGTTTCATGATTTGTTCTTTGAACCTTATTCATTATTTAGAATTTCATTATTAAATCTCTATTTGGGTTTGTAGCTTTTGTTTTTGGTCCTTGAATCAATTACTATTTTTATTGTGCTATTGTCTTAACTATTGCATTTGTATTAATTATTTGTTGTATTAACTATTTATGCCTTTTTTACATTTAAAAAATATCTCTGTGCATGGCCAATTTTTTGTAAAAGTTCTTATGATACTGAAGGGGGAGGAAACTGTTCCCTTTACTGAAAACTGTGTTCCCTTTAAGATTATCATTCTTAAACTGTATTCCCTTTTGATCTGTGATCCCTTTTGAGGTCTCCTCCCAAATAAGTTATCTTTTGGAGATGCCAGACCCTTTGATTCAATTAGAAATCCTGGTCAAAAGCACCCCTTTGAAGTGTTGTTAATTCCAATAGGAGATCTGGGTCAGATACTGATAAGCATCCCTGGGAACTTGGCTTCCTTTTCAGCATGAAGCCTCAAGACTCCTTTTAAAGGGCAGTTTCTAAACTCACTCTTTGCAGAAAGTCTAGAACAGCTTGCTAGTACTCTGCCTGCTAAGAAGACATTCTCTTCTCAGTGTCAGCCCCATCTCTAAATGGACTACTAAAGAAGTCAGTCTCTTAACAAAACTGGTTTCCTATTCACCATAAACTTTCATTTTTGCCAATTAATAATTTGGGTTTCGTGAATTTTTCATTAACAACTCTCTGACCACCACTAACCTCATCAATACTAACAAATATATACATTCTTTTGATGTTCTGATAATGTTGATGCAAGACACTATAAGTCTTTTAACACTTTTAACACTAATTTCTTCAGGAATTTGTTGACTTCCATATACTCCTTTTTGCCTGTTTTTCTATTAAACTTATCCAAAACTGAGAGGATTTTGAAATATCTTGTCACTTTTGTGTTATTTTCTGTTTTATGTAGCTCATATCATGCCTCCCTCATGAATGTGGATGCTAAAATTTTGTTATTGATATTTGTTGTCTATGGTTCCATTTAGGATAATACAGTTTTTTTTCTGTTTTTTTAATGTTTGTTTTTGCTTTGTTTATGCATAAATGCAACCCCTGCTTTTTCATATTCATTTGATGAATAGCAAATTGTTTTCCATCTCCAAAGTTTTATTTTGTATACATCTTTGTTTTTTAAATGTGTTTCTTGTAAGCAACAGATTGTAGAGGTTTTGCTTTCTTATCCAATCTGTCATTCTTTTTCATTTTATTTGATTGTTTTATTCACTCACATTTAAAGTTATGAGAGTTAGAATTATTTTTTCCTCCATCTGTCTCTAATATAGGGATTTCTTTTTAAAAAGTTATAATTCCCCCCCCCTTCTGCTATAAAGATAAAACTATGTTCCTTTAGTTATTTTTTTTTTTAAACTTTTGTTTGTGGTCTCTGAATCAATTACTATTTTTATTGTGTTCTTCACTTACTTTTTCAGTTAATATTTTTTAAGTTAAGATTTTTAAAGACTCCTCTGGCTCTTTTCTCCTCGCTCCTGATGTCCTCCTCTCCACTTTGGGGTTTTACTTATTATTTCCTTTTCTCTTCTGTTTTTATTTTGTTATATATAATTCTTTTTCTTTCTTCCCCTTTCAGTCAAATAGATTCCCCCTTCTTTTCCTTTCCTTCAACTAATCTTGTTCATTAGGTTTTTTTTTTAATTTAATTTTTTCATCCTCTTCCAAAAAAGGATTTCTCTCACTTTTTATACATGGGATCCTTTCCCCTTCTTTATGATTTCCTTGGGACACAGCCCCAGTAATGCACTGCTGGGTCAAAAGATAAAAATATTTAACAGAGTTTATTAGTTTCAGTTCCTTATTTCAGTATTCAATACTTAGTAATGAAAAATGCTAAAGATGATTTTAAAAATACATTAATGGTCATTAATCATCATAATATGTAGATTAATAACTTGCAACTCTGGTTCATCAGGAAAGGAATTCTTCATATTTTCAATTAGGAAGATATAAAATAACTCAGCATATGCTTATATGTATTTTCTTTTGTTTTCTTTTCTTTTTTTATCCATCCTCTATTTCTACCTATTCCAAACTCTCCTTCTTGATTCATGATGCCTCTCTCTAATGATCCAGTCTCTCTTCTCTGTATTCCTCTTGAAATCAAAGCTTCCAAGAAAGTCATCCAAGGTTCTCTCCCCTTGTCATTTTCTGCCATTGTCTTGTAGAGTTTGCCTCATGGATTCTCCTTTTCCCTTGTACCATATGTCACAAGTTATTTCAAGTTCCTTTCCTTGGTATTTGAAGATCATTTCCTTGATAGTTTATTGAACTTGTTTCTGAATTGAATTAGTGAATTTAAACTGCTCTATGTCTTAAAAGTTTACTGTCTTGTTTTGGGTTTTTTATTTTGTTTTTTTCCCTGGAGTTGATCTGTAAATTCTTCCAATTAGTGCCCTATTCTCTATGTTCAGAAGTCCCAGACATTTTTTTTTTTTTATTTGCTTCATTATGGTGCTAAGGTTTTTTTGTTCTGTTATGTTCTTCTGGGAGACCTATGACTTTTAGGTTGCCTATGAAGCATTCTGCTTTGAGATTACTTTGCTTGCACATTGAGCATATTTTCTTTTAATGTTTTTTTTTTCTTTTCTTTTTTTAGATTGCCCTTCATTTCTATATATTTGCATTCCCAATATGTTGTTCTTTCTTTTGATTCTTTGGCAAGATTTACCATTGCAGATTCTGGTTTTTCTATTCTATCCATTATTTTTGCCGTGGAGTTCATAAATTCTGTTCTCATAGTTTTCATTTCTTTTGAACCATTTGTGACAAATGAAAATCCTCAAGAGACAGAGTTTGTGGGTAATTAGTAATCAATTTATTGACTAGAGATTAGCTAATAATCAATAAACTGATGGACATCCCTTGACAAAAGACTTAGCTTTAAATAATCCTTGAAAGGGAATTTCCTTGACAAATGAAAATCAATCCTGAGTGGTGAGCATTTAATGAAGAGGTAGGCTAGAAGTCTTCAGCTCCTGCTGCTGAGAACATGGCTTCATCATGAGACTCAGCCACCCCCGTAATCTGTACAGGGAAATCCATCTCCATCCAGATCACTCTGGTTGGTTTTCTCCTTCACAATCTGGATTCATTCTAAACTCTAATGGAAAAGTATAAGGATGGAACTCTTTTTTTTCTCAGGATTAGCTCCCCTCAAATAGATTTTAGTTATGTTCTGAACAGAAGTAAGTTGTCCTAGTTGGATGGAACCTGGCCCCAAATCCAAGAGTATGTTCCCCAAAGGTTAGGGGTAATCTCAATCAGTTATGTTCTTCAGAGACTGACCTTCCAAAGGAAGTGGGCCTCAATAAAGAAATAGAAAATCTGAGTCCCATCTAACAATTGATTATTAATTTAATAATAAGATAATTTCTCTCATACTCAAGTAATAGCATATTGTGGTTCTATGTTCTCCTCACATTCCATGAGGTCCATTTGTCTCATCAAATGTTGGAGGATTTTTCTTGCAATATTTATTAATAGATTCCTGAACTTGTTTACTAGATCTGAAGACTATATTTCCTTCTCCTATTAATGTTTTTCCTGTTGGCTTATCTACTTGTATTCAAGGTTTTTGAGTTTTCTTCTTCCTGAGGTCTTTGGTAATTGTGGTTTTTCCCCCCTCCTTGATTTTCCCATATTCACTTTTTGACCCTATTCCCTCTGAGGTGATTTCCCTGAGGGCTAGATCTTAAAGCATCTTTACCTCCTTTCTACTAAGGAATGGGTGGTTTACCAGTCTAGGTCTCTGACAAGTTTACTTTTGGATGGTTAGGACTAGCCCCAGCTGGATGCTATGTTCTTTCTCTTAGGCTTGGTGGAGTGAGTGCTGCAGAGCCTCTCAGAGACTCGGTGTCCTATCCTTCCTCTGGTGCTCAGTTCTCTGGCTCAGCATTGGCGATCTGTAACTTTGCAGTGCTAGTACTATGGGGTTGCAACAAGCTTTTGCTCCTGAAGGGACATGGCCATGCTCACTGCTGGCAGCATGGCAGGTGGGCGAAGGATGCTGTGGGCACAGGGACAATGATCATCAATCAGCTCTTGAATTTGGTCTATTTGTTTTTCTAATCTTTTGAATTCAAGGTGTCCCAGACAAGAAAACAGCTGAAGTTGCCTTATCTTTAATGCATAATTTCAGTTTTGGAGAGTTTTGAGAGTTCATATGAATAAAAAAAAAAAGCCTAGTTCTTCACTTATTGCTCACATAACCCAGAAGTGACAAACTGACTTCGTTAAAACTACATTCTATTTCTTCTAAGCTTCAACTCTCAACCTAAAAGAGAGAAGTATGTTTCACAATTATTTCTCAAGGATGAAGATTGTTCATTGCAATTTGGTACGAGAGCTTCCTTTCAATGCTATTATCTCTTATCATGTAAAAGGGGACTGGCCATTGAAGGCTCAGTCCTGAAAACATTCCTTAATCAATGGGGTACCTGCTTTGTTTACACTTTTTTGCCAAGATAAAAGAGGATTCCTATGAATGTTGTTATATAACATCAGGGATGTTCCTTATTGCAAATAACATATAATTTTTTTTTTTTCTGTCCCTGCCCTTGGAGTAACTATTCTTATAATTCCTGGCTTTAAACTTCCCTGCCTATCTCTTTCTAATCCTGTCCATATTTATAGCTATTTCCATAACTTTTTTTTTCTGTTTGTTTATTTTGATCAGAAACTGTTATGATATTGGGGTCTCCTAATGAAGAAACTCCCTTTTGCCAATGTAGCTCTGCACCTGTTTTGCAACTTAAGAGTTTTTTGAGAATTTCCAGGAGGCAACTTTGAGGTTAAATGACCTCATTCCACACCCAGTTCTCAATCCATTATGTTGCTTCTCTGATTCCCATAACCTTTCACATAGCATTCCCACATACTCCCAGACTGCTTTTCTTTGCCTTATTTTGTCTTATTCTCAAGTTTTTTTGCTTGATTTAAGGATAGTTTTGCTATCCAACTTGATTAAAGATTGTGCCATGTGGATGGTGGGAAAATTTTCTACTATCAATTCCCCCAACTCATTCTATATGTAGCCAAAATTAAATGGAATAAGAGTGGAATAAATCCATAGACTCAGGAAAAATCTTTAGGATCAGCAATACCAGGGACCTTCCTTGTCTCCAGAGACCTGACTATTTTTGAGTAGTGAAAGGCCAAGGGACTTCTTTAGGGAATGAATCCTTTTGCTAGCTCCACCTACCTTGCTCTGGATGACTTTGTAACTAAACTGAGAGTCTCCTTAGTCATTTTTACTAATTTTAAAAAGCCAGACCAAACCAAAAGAGAATTATATCAAACATATCAAAGAACGAAATTTCTAGAATATGCAAATAAATTTCTCTATGAAACATGTTTCTCTTCCTCTTTAAGTTGATTTATTTATTTTAAAAAACCTATTAACTTTTTAATGGATTTTCCTTCACTCCACATCTATAATTTAATCAGCTTGATCTGCTAAAACCTATCTTTTCAATCACTTTTCAGGATAAAATTTCTGTTTGAGACTGCTAATATCTTTAATTTTGCTACAAAGTAGTATCTTTGATGAGAGGAGAGCATGGAAGGAGAAGGGAAAGAGAAGGGAAGGAGACTTACTATCAGAGTCAAGATTCTTTAGAGTTAAACATTTCAGAGGAGTTTGGCAAGAAGGAGTTGAGAACAATTTATACCAAAACAACATTGTAAAACTTAATAACCTGGAAAGATTTAAACACTTTCTATCATTGCAATGGCCAATTATTCCAGAGGACAGAGAGACCCACCTTCTGACAGAGGTCAGATATGAAGAATAAGACACTTTTTGAAATGGACCATGTGGGAATTTGTTTCATTTGAATATAATAGTCATTTCAAGGACTTGGGTTCTGCTTTTTTTTTTTTTTCTTTTTGGTTTTTAATCTTGTTTTAATTTGATCTTTTCCCCCCATTGAGGAGCAGGGAAGGAGTAAGAGAAGACAAATGTTTAATTGGAAAAAAAATTAATTAAAAAATAAATAAAAAAGAAGAGATGAAACTATTGACTTCAGAAATCCTTTGTAGGCTAGAACTATAAGCATATGAAAAGAGAAGAACAGGGATGGTGTTTACTCACCAGTCTCTGCCCTATAGTTCACAGCACTCCTGCTGAGGAATGCCTGCCAGGGCCAGGAGGGACAATGTGTAAGGAGTTTGTTAGCTGGAAGAAGGCAAAGCAGTTAGGAGAATTTTGCCCATGCAACTGGAGTCACAATTATGTCATAACCATCCTGCATGGCCCATCCATGATGGAGCAAGGGATAGTTAGGAGGGTTTATCCCAATAGGAGACCAGCTATGCGGGGAGGAGAGAGGGAGCAGAGTGACGAAAGCTGTGGAAAATGGGTATAGGAATTTTATACAATAAATAGTATTTGTGGTTGTTCAGTTTTAGTTGTGTCCAATTCTTCATGACCATCTTTTGAGGGTTTTCTTAGCAAAGATAAAACTCTCAAAAGGTGGTGGGTTGCCTTTTCCTTCTCTAGTTCATTTTATAGATGAGAAAAATGAAGCATTTTTTAAGTGATTTGCCCATGGTCATAGTAAATGACCAACCCATAAGAAGTATCTGAAGCTATGTTTGAACTCAGAAGGATGAGTCCTTCTTAACTTCAGGTTTGGTACTCTCACCACTGTGTCACTTAACTCCCCTGCCTGGCATATTGTAGGTGCTTAATAAATGTTTATTGACTATTGAAGTAAAAGGTACCATTCAGGGAGCAGAATAGGATTTCATTAAATCCAAGCCCCAGTTTTTGGCATGAAATATGGAGTCTCAGATCAGTAGCATAAAGCAACTTGTCAGGTAATGGTCAAGGAATTTCATAAGATACATGGAATCCATGGAGCAAAGAAGAATTATATTTGGGGTCAGTAGTGTATCTGTCTTTTCTTGCTGCACCTTCTTCTAGTGCTCTGACTCCTCTTCTACAAATGCACTTCTAAAACCAATGAAGATGCAGAAGGGATTTTGAAAAGAGAAAATGAGGCAAACTTTGGCTTTAATAGAGTGGGATGATTAGGTCTCACACCAAGAAATTTATTCGATGGGAGTGAACCCTGAAACTAGATTCGGGGGCTCAGACCCTGAAAAGTCTGAGAAACAGCATGCTTTCTCAGACAAGCCTTTTCCAAGCCGTCATTTAATTGGAGATCTTGGTCAAATCACCCTCCATTGATCTTTTGGGGGTGTCCTAGATCCTTTTCAGGAAATTCCAGGCTCTGGGAAAAAGTCTTCAAAATGATTTTTATTCAATTGGAGATCTGGGCCTGATATTCCTATTGAGTGGCTTGGAACTCCAAGATAAGTACTCTCTTTTCAACTGGAAATCTAGGCCTGGGGACATTGAGGGATTCTCATTCAATTTTCAATGGAAGCCCAAGCCCCAAACCACCAATAAAAGACAATTTTGAACTCCAAATCTCTGCAGAAGTCCAAAGTAGGATTATGTTTTGCCAGGGGACCTCTCTTCTCTGACAGGACCTTGCTACTGAGGAGTCTGTCTTCCTAGCAAAGCTGGCTTCTCAGTGCCAATAAAATCCCTTTTGCCATTCAGACTTTTCAGATTTACAAATTCGTTTTGGATTGTGCCAAATAGAGGGGATTCTCACACCTCAATTCTCTACCACTAACACCACATCATATTCAGTTTTCACAGTAATGGTTAATAGCAAATGATCCAACAACTACTGCATTCATCCTTTAATGAGTGATAAACTGGAATTATTGATTTTATTTCTTTCCTTCCTACTAGAGAAAATTTCAAATCACTCCACTCATTCATTCATCAAATATTTATTAAGCTTATACTATATACCAAACATTATGGTGGATTTTTTTTTTTTTTTGGCCCTGACCCATGATTTCATCAGTACAAGGATTTGCCAGTATAGAAACTTCCAACCCTTGATTGCAATTGGGCAACTTGACTCTAACTCACAGTATTAAAGAGCTGTCTGGAACACTTGTGGAAAATGATTAAGATATAGATCATGCCTTCATGTAGCATATAATCTATCAGGGAAATAAGGCATGGAGAGATGGGATAACAATTAGGCTTCTAACGATCTTATAAAGGAATGATGTTTAAAGATGCAAAAACTTTCCTTTCCAAATACTTGGAGGCAATAAATAGTCAATGGTCAACCATTTATTAAGCATTACTATATTACAAGCACTGTTGTAAAAACTGGATATTCAAAAAGAGGCAAAAGAACTTATCCTCAAGGAACTCACAATTTTATGAGGGAGACAGCATGTAAACAACTATGTATAAACGACTTATATGTAGGATAAATAGGAAAAAATTCAACAGAAGGAAGAAATTAGAATTTAGAGGGGTTGGTGAAGTTTTCCTGACGAAAGTGGGGTTGTAGGTAGGGCTTAAAGGAAAATAAGATAGCCAAGGAGAAGAGATGAAGGAAAGCATTCCAAGCATGGGGGAATAGCCAAAGAAAATGCCTAGAGCTAAGAGTTGGAGTGCCTTCTTCAAAGAACAGCAAGGAAACAAGTGTCAGAAGATTTAAAAGGATATGGTAGTCTGTAAGGTTTTTAAAAGCTGGAAAGTTGAGAAAGAGGAGCTTTGTAATAAATGACTTCAAATGCTAAACAGATTTTATTCTTGATCCTGAAGCTGACAGGGAGCCTCTGGAAACTCTGTGTGGGGAGGTGGGGAGGAGGGTGTTGAACCTACACTTTGTAAAACCTTTGAGATTAATAAAGTACCACTGGAATGTTTCAGAGATGGACAGGATTAAGCATCCTTAATTAACTAGTTTGCTGACTTGGTTCAAGTCTAAAGGCCATTGGGGCCTCAAAGCCACATTCTAGATTCAACATGCAAAACAATGAATTAAGTGTTGGTGCTACAAAGTTGAACTGCAAACACAGAAACATAGGAAGAAAGGCAAATGTATTTGTGCAACTAAAAAACAATTAAATGATGATGATATGTTTACATTCTAATAGAAAGAGAAGAAACAACTGTCCCCTTAAAACTTCATAATTTAAAAGATTATAAAGAGAGCTAAATGACAGGTGAAGGAGTAATTTGTTCTGTTTTGATATCCTTAAGAAAGAAAAGGGAGAGAAAAAAGAAATATGCTAGGAAAGAAAGCGGGGAGAAAGAAAATGGAACCAGTTATCTGATACAGTAAGGATACATTACCAAAAAAAATTATACAAATTTGGGAGAATAGATGTAACATGCACCTCACATTTATCTCAACCTGACACATGAGAGTCAGACATGACCTTACAAACACAGTTTGATTTAGAAATACATTCAATTCAATAGAGAATGAAAAAAGAAGAAGAAGAAGAAGAAGAACAAGGACAGAGAAGTAGGAAATTAAGAGGAAGGAAAGATTCAATACGATAGATATAAAGAGAAAAAATAGTGATATGCCCAATGATATGCCAATAATTTAAATGAAATGGATGAATGCCTACAAAAATATAAAATACTCAGATTACAGACAAAGAAATTAAAGGTTTAAATATCTCAAGCACTGATGTAGGAGTAGGGGAGCCATAGCTAAATTCCCAAAAGAAATAAAAATTCCACGACCAAAGGGATTTACATGTGAATTTTATCAAACATTCAAAAAACAATTAATTTTATTATTACACAAATTGTTTGCAAAGCAGGAAAAAGATGAAATCCTGCTAGATTTCTTTTGTGACACAAATATGGTCTTGATACCTAAACTTAAGAGAGGAAGAATACTATAGACCAATATCTCTAATAAATAACAAGACAAATTTTTAAAACAAAATATTGACATAGAAGCCAATATATCAAACATGTCAAAGCAACATATCAAAAAGATTTTATAATATGAGCCAGTTTAATTTGCCAAGATTGCAGGGTTAATTCAATATCAGGAATAACATGAACAGAACAGACGTTATTAAAAGCAAAAACAACAAAAACCATATGATAAAACATACCATCCATTTCTATTTTTAAAAAGTTTTAAAGCATAGGAGTACGTAAACTTTTCCTTTAAAATGGTTCTGTCTGAACCAAGAACCAACATTATTTATAATGAAAACATGATAGAGATCTTTCAAATAGGAAATTTAAAAACCAAACATTTTTTAAAATGTTTTAAAAATTAAAATAGGAGGAGCAGCGAGATGGCACAGTGGATAGAGCACCAATCCTGAGGACCTCAGTTCAAATCTGGTCTCAGACTCTTAACACTTCGAAGCTGTGTGACCCTGGGCTCATTACTTAACCCCAATTGCCTCAGCAAAAAAATTTTTTTTTAATTCAAATAGGATTAGGAGAAAAGCAAAGATGTCCATTATCATTCACCATTATTGATAATGCAAGCTAAAGCAATGAAATAAGAAAATGAAATTAATAGAATACACATAAACAAAGAGAAAGCAATACTAAAACTTTTTATATATGTTTTGATATTCTGTTGAGTACCTTAAAGATTCAACTAAAAATTAATTTAAACAATAAATTCAGCAAAGTTACGAGGTATAAAATAAACTAATATAAATAATCAGCTTTTCTGAATAATAACAAAAAGAGAAATTCCATTCAAAATAACTATAGAATTATAGAATGTATTAAATATTTGGAAATCCACCAAGACAAATGCTAAAGCCACCTGAATACGACTGCAAAACACTTAAAAATAAAGACAGACAAATATTAGAAGAAATATTAGTTATTCATGGCTGGGATATGCTAATATAATAAAAATAACAAAACTACGTAAATTAATTCACTTATTCATACCAACAAAGTTACAAGTCATAGAAATCAAGTTATCCAAAAAGGTTACTTTATAAAACTAGCAAAACATTACAAAATTCATGTAGAGGAATAAAAGGTCAAGATGCAAGAGAAATAATGAAAAAAAAAGTAATACTCTGGCACACACATTCACAAATACATTTAGTGATATTTATCTATCTCTATATATTTGCCCAGATCTATGATTTCATTAGTACCGAAAATTGCATATATAGAAGCCCGGTAATCTTTATGTAATTTCTCCATTTTAGAGAATTGTCTAATAGGGATTATTACAGATTAATAATTAAGGGTTTATTCAGGATTATTTCAATTTAGAGAGTTGTCAGGGGTAGAAAAGTCAATCAACTTGTCTATGGTAACTCAACTAATATATGGCAGTTGTTGTTCAGTCATCCCAGTCATGTCTGACTCAGACTCCTCTTTGTGGGACTCTCTTGGTAAAGATACTACAATGGCTTGCCATTTCCTTTTCCAGCTCATTTTATTGATAATGAACCAGCAAACACGGTTAAATGATTCGCCTAGGATCACACAGCTAGTAAGTATCTGAGACTGGATTTGAGCTTAGGTCCTCCTGACTTCAGGGCTGGTGCTCTATTCCTTGTACCATTTAGTTGACCTAATTTGTGGAAGAGACAAACTTAAAATCAAGGTCTTCTTGACTTTAAGGACATTCCTCCATCCCTTGATGCCTCTTGTCATGTGTTTGTCTATGTATATTCCTGGGAGTCAGCATGATACTTAATACAACTGCAAATTCCACTTTTATCATTTGTATCTTAGCAGAGGGGTCTTTATATGTGATAGGTGCTCCATATATTTTTAAATGACTAATTTATCTGGTCCATAGTATAATGGATATATACCAGCAATATGACATCTATTGCACGATATAGCCCACAGATAGCATTTAAACTATTTATCTTTTGACTTGTTTCACAGTTTTCCAATCCATTCATCACACAAATTCATAGGAATTTCTCTCACACAAAGGAAGAGAATTTCCAACCCCATGCTTGCTGTTCCTAAAACTTTGCCCTTCAGTTTACATATTTATGTTACCTAGGAAAATAAATCACTATCTGATATATATTCTATTTGGGAAATTTCTAAATTTTAAGATATCAAATAACATAAAAAATAATATCCTAATACATCAATTCTCTGTTCATTATTTTTCATATCAAGATTTAGTATAATGTAGTATAATGGGTAAGAATTAAAGAATTTATATATATATATATATATTTAGGGCTTTTAGTCAAAGTTCTTCATTTTGGTAGATGAAGAAATTAAGACCAAGGGAATTGAAAAGAGAGAGAAGGCACATGAAATATAGTACACAGATAGTACATAAAAGAGGCATCATTTGAATACTGATTCTCTGATTCTGAAGCAAGTGCTTTTTTCACTATTCTACACTATTTTCTAAATGTGAACGTGTCTGCTTCTAGCAATACTTTAGTGACAAATAGCTTTTCAGAGCAATTCTGGTTCAAAAGCCAACCACAACCCCACTATTTGTTCACACCAGAATCCCTCAACACTGTGATTATGTCTCAATACACAATAAAACCTACCACCCTTCTTCTCTAATCCTTCTTGGGAGAACATAACCTTATTGGGGAAAAGTACCTGAGTAATAATGATTAATTTTGCTACCAATTCATGCCATTCTGGGGAATGGAGGTATGGGTGGGGAAACATCTTACTGTTGCAGAATAATCCTTTTCAATTTTTTTTTTGTTGTTGTTGTTTTTAAGACTTCAGATCCTATTCCCCATTAATAAAGTTCATCCACATTATTTTCACTTTTTTCATTTGACAGTTCATGACCCTATTTGGGGTTTTCTTGGCAAAAACATTGCAGTGGTTTCCCATTTCCTTTTACAACTCATTTTATAGGTGAGAAAACTGAGGCAAACTTAATTGAGGCTAAATAACTTGCCCAGGGTTTCACAGCTAGTAAGTGTCTGAGGCCAAATTTGAAATCTTCTTGACTCCAGACTGACTATATCCACACTGTCACTCAGCACCCCTACCCTTGACTTATCCCTAACTCTTACTTTAAGTAGATGACCTCATCATTTTCATATGCCTCCTCTGAAACTTTGATGTCACTATGATGATTACTATTTCACTTATGCCCTTGATCTCTTCCCTTACTCCCTTCTGAATTTTTGCTTTTATGATTAATACTGGTGAGAATGTACTATGTATCTAGAAAGATATGAAACACTATTACTGATATGAAAGATTATTAAAATATGATCCTTGCCTTTAAGGAACTTGTAATCTAACTAGGCATGCGAGACATATATAAAATGATAGCAAATATAGATAACATATAATTAAGTGCCTAATAATTTTGTGGGAAAGATGACAAGTATTATACATATTCACAGAAGAAATCAGTCATAAGATAAATTATACAAAGGACTATCATAAATGGTAGATATGTTCATTTATAAATAAGTAACAAACACTCTTGATACCTTCAAATTGCTGGTAAGTGCTTAATTTCAGATTTTCTAAAAGATGGGGAGAATTCAAGTCTCTTTCTCTCTGTCTCTGTTTCTCTCTGTCTCTCTCTGTCTTTCTCTCTCTCTCTCTCTATATATATATATATGTGTATATATATACATATATATATATATACACATACATATAGATATATATTCTATGAAACTCTTATTTCTTTTTTTTTCCCCCCTGAGGCTGGGGTTAAGTGACTTGCCCAGGGTCACACAGCAGTGTAAGTGTCTGAGATCAGATTTGAACTCGGGTCCTCCTAAATTAGGGCTGGTGCTCTATCCACTGCACCACCTAGCTGCCCCTGAACCTCTTATTTCTAAAGGGATTTTTTTGGACTTACGGTTTGAGGAGGGAGAATGAGGGTAATCATAACAGCTCTGTTTCGGAGGCATAGTAATTTTAATTTTTTAAAATTATGTAATCCAATCTTATTACAGAGCTTTATTTTTTTCCCTCCAGGATAGCATGCTCTGAATTCTACAACATAAACTTCCCAGAAGCAAAATATATTTTGAAGAAATAATAATCTAAGAAGCACTGTTCTGTGAAACACTTGAGTCTTCACAAATCAAGGTAAATTCCAGAGTATACAAAAGTCTTCCAAAATGACCCACATTCTATAGAGATTAAATTCTATATGCCTAAAGCATTTCTAGTTTGAAAGCTTATAAACTTACAAGCCTGAGACTCTGGAGGTACATATTTGTAGAGCATAGGTCTTTTAGAAATCACTAGGATCAACAACAAAGCTTGAGGAGGCAAGAATAGAGAAGAGTTACTAAAATTTCTTTTTCATTTAATAACGGAAGCAGCACAGCTTTTAAAAAAATAACTTTTAAAAGTTACTGTTCTAGGGGCAGGTACATGGTGCAGTGCATAGAGCACCGGCCCTGAAGTCAGGAGGACCCGAGTTCAAATGTGACCTCAGATACTTAACAATTCCTAGCTGTGTGACTCCAATTGCCTCAGCAAAGAAAAAAAAAAAGTAATTTTCCTAAAAAAGACAAAACTCTTCTGTATTCCTTCCTTAGCTCAAATCTACAACTTATTTTTTCCTGAATGTCTATGTGGTATGATGAATGATCAAGTTCAAATCAAATCTTAATAAGGGAGTTCCTGTCTTATAAAATGGGGATGCAAATACTTGTACTCTTATGCCCATCAGAGTTGTTGCCAGCATTAGATAAGATAATGTATTTTATAAACAAGGACACAGTAAACTTTTGTTATTGTCTGGCTCCCAAATACAGATGCTTCTTTTAGAGTGAATGAATAAGTTGGCCTCAAAAGGCAGGACTGCCTAAGTCCTATTTCTAATATATAGAACTGATCATGTCCTTACTCTACCCAATGTCTTTGTATTATCTCCACATTCCAAATCCAACCAAATCTTCCCAAACTTATTTTACAATCTACATAATCCTTGGTGTTAACAAATAACAAGATCCTGGCTTGTCCTATATTTAATGTATTATTAGCCTGAATACTTGAATGGGAACTGAAGGCTCTTTTGCCATTTTTTTAGAGATCTAAATATGACCTATATTCTGATATTCTCATGGAAGATGATAGATAGGAACAATACACTTTAAATTATGATGCTCTTCTCATTCTCTCCGTTATTTGATTGCATTTTGTTTTATCAGTTTTTCTTTTTCTTCCTTCTTGATCTGATTTTTCTTGTGCAGCAAGATAACTGTATAAATATGTGTGTATATATATATGATTTAATATGTATTTCAACATATTTAACATGTATTGGACATGTATTCCCCCCCCTCCCAGTTAGGGGAAGGGGGGGAAGAAGGGAAAATTTGGAACAAAAAGTTTTGCAAGGACAATATTGGAAAATTTACCCATGCATATGCTTTGTAAATAAAAAGCTTTAATAAATAAATAATGATGCTCTCAGAGGAAATCATGATAGGGAGCACAAATCAAAAAGACATTCAGGGGGATATTCCTAAAGCTAATCCAGTCCATAAACAGTCAGAACTGCAGTTCTAGTTTATGAATTCCACATCTAAAAAAAAAAAGTCCCCGAGTTTAGTGGACTATAAGTCTAGTATATGTCAATCTAATGACTTGATAATTAGTAAAGTTGACATAAGTTTAAGCTGTGTTAAAAGAAGTATAGGTTTCAGAATAAGAGCAGTACTCATGGGTATTCTTCCCTGGTCAGACGACGATTGCTATTTCATTCAGACTTAGGTGCCAGTCCTGAAGAGTGGAGTCCAGTTAGGGGCTATAAATCATGCCCATTTGAGGACTGATTGAAGAAATGGAGACATTTATGTAGGGGCAATATGACAGCTTTCTCCAAGGACTGTCATGTTATAAGTATTTTATGTGAACCTACAAATAGAACGAGGAATCACAGATAGAAGTTACAGAGGAACAAAAATTTGGAAAAAAATTTATAAAAGTGGAATGATTTCAACTGATGAGAGGTTAGATGATTATTTATCAGGTATAGAAAGGGTTCTTGCTCGAACATGCTTGGAACTAGATGACTTTTTAAGTCACTTCCAACATAGGAGATACTATCATTTAATAACTAGGATTTATATAGCATTTCAAAGTTTGAAAAACACAGTATATATGTTAGATCATTTTATCCTTAACAACAGCACTGTAGGGTAGGAACCATGATTATCATACCCCTTTTACAGATAAAGAAACTGAGGCACAGAGGGACTATGTGACTTGTCCAGGGTCACATGATTAGTGTCTGAGGCAGGATTTAGGTCTCCCTGAATCCAAGAATCTCTTGCTTTATCTAAAAGTTCACCATCTGGCTACCTAATTATATTGTGAATTATGTCAAAGTCCTAAATATAACACCCACAAAGAAACAATGTCTGTATCTTCCTTTGGCTCTTACATAGACACCAAAGTTGAAAATTTGAAAAGACAAAATTCAATTAATGATTTCATATGGGGATGGGATGGGTGTCAGAAGGAGAAAAACAAATATTAAGCTCTTACTAAAAGCCACTTACTTTACTAAGCAATTTACAAATATTATTTTATTTAACCCTCACAAAAACCCTGTGAGTGATAGGTGCTGCTATTATCCCCATTTTAAAGAAACTGAGGCAGAAGTTCATATAGTCCAGTTATTATAAAAGAGTTATACTGAGAAAATGGGAATCCAGACTCCTAGGAACAGTTATTAAGTTAGGAAAAAATAGGCTGCACATTAGATTACTTATTCATTCATTCATTATTTAACTTTTATTAAGTATCTGCTTTGTATGATGCACCTTGCTAAATGCTAAAAGAGGTACAAGAATAAATTCCCTCTCTTCCTAGGCATTTGGCACATTTTTGTACTTCTTCCTGGAAGGCAATGATGACTCTGCTACATTTTCTCTGCCTCTCACCATCAGCTGGCAGTACATGGGTCTGAAACATCCTCATGAAATATTTTGACTTAACTAGCCAAGAAAATAACTCGGACACAAAGAGAATGAAATCAGTAGTTTCCAAACTTCAGGAAGAGAGGAAAATCTCTGCTGCATCTGCAACTTGTAAGAGAGTTTGTTAATATCCATAGAGAGTGCTGGTATTATTTATCTGGTTAACTTCAAAGATCCCAGCTCTAGGAGAATCAGTGCAGGCCAAGGTGGCATGAAATGAAAAGCTGAGGAACATGACCCACGGATTCAAGGGCCAGAGACCGGGGGAAGTAAGGGAATCAAAAGGGCCCATCAAAGCCTGCTTGCTGTCTCTCTCTGCCCTCTCCCCCACCCCCCAGCCTCTCACATCTGCTTGTTATTTTCCCCCATCTCTATCTTCCTTTTTCATTCTCTACTTCACACTTTCACGAAGAAAGTGAAGCCTCTTGAGACTTTATTATCCCATTAATTTAACAAATGCTAAGCATTGCTATGTGTATAGAGAATACTGAACTGGTCAGATAAATAAATAGAACACATGGCCCCTGGAAATTGAACAGTAAAATAATACAAAAAAATGTGATGAGGCAGTATGATAATCTGTGTCAAAGGAGTAGTATAGACAATTAGTGCTATAAATATTTGTTGACTGAATGAATGAATTCAGAGGACATTAGAGATCACAGACTTTTCAGTCTTCTCTAAATTTAGCATCCCTCTCCCCTTGATCCTTACTTTTCTTCCAATCATTCTCCCAATGCCTGGATTTGAATAAATCCAGTTTCCAAACCATTGCTCTATATCTATTTTGTAACAATCCTTTTAAGGTTTGCTCCAATCTGGCCCTAACCTATAGGGATTAGAGAAAATCCCTTCCTAAAAAGAAATTTGGCCAATCAAAAATCCAACACAGCATCTTTAGGGGACTCTCAGCAGTACTCCGGGAAGGTTCCCGGCTAACCAGACAGGAAATTCAAAGAAGCATTGGGTAGGGGTAGGGGTGAGGACAAAAGAGAAGAATTTGAGACCAGAGCCTTCCAAGATGCAGAAAATCTAAAAGATAAAAATTTTGTCAAGACCCAGATCCCGGACCTTTTAAGCAGTAAGGCTGAAATAGTTCTCTTCCTCTTTCCTCCTCTCTGCACCATGGAGAGGCGTACAGCATTCCGTTGTAAATATGTATCACTGCCAGTGGAAATTATATGCTGAAAGAACTAGAGATGGAGAATCAGGCCTCCTGTCCCCCTCCAGGGTTTCAGAGCAGACCCAAATGCTGTTCAAGAAAATTAAGAGGAGCCGAATGATGCTACAGGACTTCCTGGCTATTTTGGTTCATTTTGTGGGGATTTATCTTGGATCTCAAACACTGAAACATTTTTTTCTTTAGCAATTTCCCCTCCCTAATAGTCAACATAAATAGGGTTTTATCATCATTAAAATCGTTCCACCAGATACGAGGAAAACTGGGACACAAAAAAGGTAACAAGTCACCCTTGGAAGAGACACTAGAGAGGGACAATCACATTCTGAGTACTTGTCTTTGTACACGTCCACCAGGCCTCCCAAGTCAAACATCTAGATTGCTATTATTTGTTTAAAAGGAAGAACACCTAGAGTAGTTGTGGAAACGGAAAGGCTCTCAAGCCCTTTCAATTGTCCCTCCTGTTCATTAGTTGAAGTGAGTGAGTGGCACTTAAACTCGGGGCTTTGAAGTTTCTTGAATTTCTCGAACCCCTCTTCTCGAACCTTCTCTTCCTTTCTCTTCTCAGATTCTTCCAGTCCCCATGTTTCCCATCTCTTTTTGCTTCTTCCTCTTCCCATCTCTCTGGTTCTACTCTTTGCTTCAATCCCCCACCGGGTCCATTTCTTTACTTCTCCAGTCTTAAAACTCTCTCCGGAACTGGAAGCGCCTTATGGATGCCTACAACTTCATAATGGGGGACGGGGGGTGGGGGGTAGGGGGGGAAGCCTGCTTTTCCCACGAGTGTGTTTGGCCTTCCAGCACACCATACCAACCAAAGGGTCGAGGGGGTCAGTAGATGCCCCCAGAGGTCAACTAAGGGCTTTGCACTAACAGAGGGCCTGGAGATGGGTCAGAGGGAGGACATGGAGCTAGGGCAGCACCCCTCGAAGTCCTGACACCTCCCCGCCTTGTCCCTCTCGCCTAGACCACGCCGTCTTTTTCTCTAAGTTTCTTTGGTCGTTTCCAATCTGGCCTCCTGTGGAGTGAATCATGTGGAGTGGCCACCCACACGCGCGTCTCACCCTGCTGCGCCCCGTGGGCGCCCCCCGAGGCTTCGCAGGGAGCATGGAGGATGCAAAGTCCTCGGAGCCAAAGAATTTTTGTCCGTACAGCTCCACCTAACTGGGAGACTGGAGGAAAGCGGAATAAGGGCGAAGAAACCCTCAGTCTCCTACCCTCTTCATTAAGCCCTGAGCACGCGTGCGCGAACACACGCGGCAGTAAGTGGGATAAGAACGTAGGGAATCCGGTCTCTCTGCAGAAATAGGGAAAAGTTGGGAATGGATGGGAGGACGAGGATCCAGAAGAGGATGCTCGAGTTTGCGGGGCTCTGTCCTGCCAACAAGCGGACTCCGGGTTCCAGACGTCCTAGCGACGCCAGGCAGACAGTGGGATGCCATCCTAGCTGCGATCTAACCGCTCAGCCCGGTGGGGCCTCCTCGCCGGCGTGCCGGAGCCCGGAGTCAACTCCACGCACAGAACATTTGTTTTCGCCCACGGACTAGGGCCCGGGATGCCGCGGTCTCCAGCGAATCTCGCCCCGCTGCAGCCAGCCTTTGGAGAGCCGGCCCAGCCAAAATCCAGCCGGCGGCCAAGGAGGCGCGCAGCGCTCCGTGCGTCCCCGCGGTCCCCCCCCCCCCCCTCCTCTCTGCGCCTGGGAGAGCTGCCACATCTCTCTCCCGAGCAGCAGCAACCCGTGCAAGTCTGCCCGCCAAACTCACAAGACACTTTTTTCTCCCTCCACCCCTATTCTCTAGTCACTTTTCCCTTCAAAGACCGTGGCACCGTCCCTCCTTTGGGCCACCCTTACCTCCCACCCACCCCGGCCCCACACACAAACACACACCATTCTCTTCTTCCTAGTCCCCAGGCCCACCCCTTTCCATCATTGTAAATGTTGCCATAACAACGGGCAGGAATTCTCCAACACATACAAAGATGTCCAGGCGAAGCTCGCAGCTGCCCCCGCCCACACAGGCTCTCATGTCAAACGGGGCCCGGCTGTCCCTCGGGATAGCACCTCGCACTGGGACCGCCCTACTCTATGCAATTTCTCAGCGACTGGGGGAAGGGTACGGCGGGAGGAGAGGAGAACGGAATGAACACGGAGAGGAAGAAGGGAGAGAGACCGGGCTCCACCTCGCCTCCTCTTGCCAACTGGGTCTTACTCACAATGAGGGGGATAGTCCGGTCTTCTCTGTGGAGTTCCAGCCTGCCAGCTGGTCTCTGTCCGCTCCTGCCACCTCCGCCGCTGCCGGGAGATCGGCTGGAGGATGCTGAATGGGATCTGTTGTCCTGCCATAAGTAATAGAAAGTGCCCAAGATCCAGGCGACCGTCAGGATTGCGATGGCATTAGCGCGGATCCTTCTCATGTTGAAAAGCCCAGTGCTACCTGGGAGCCGGGAGTAAACTAAGGAAGATGTGGCTTGGAAGGCTAGGGTAAGTAGGGGTGGGGGTAGAAGGAGTTGGGGAGAGAGGGAAGGAAAGAAGAGGGGGGGGCAATATGGATAGGGTTTTCTGTTTCTTCCGAGCTTTGGCTGGCTCTCTCAGTCACAGCTGTTTGTTTTAGCTCTTGTCTCGCTGCTCAGTCCTGCAGAGCAGAAAAAGGAGAGAGGTGGAGGGGGTGGGGGGAAGAGATAGAAGGAGAGTGGAAGAGATCCTCACGGTCCTAATGCCCTTCAGACCACGAGTCTGGCCCTTACAAAAGAGCACATCATTTCCAAACTCTCTCCCCAACACCCTACGGTCTAGCGAACCGGGAACTCCTTCAGTTTCCCATGGTCCCTCAGAGGGGCCAGACAGGTGCCAAGAAGAGGTTCCTTAAAAAGAGCTAAGTTTCCGTGGGGTGGGAAGATGGGCTTAATATCCACTGAGACACAGAACGTTAGAGCCGGAAAGTACCTCAGAGATTCTAACTCTTCCAATCCCCTCATTGTCCTACAACTAGTCGGGATTTCTTCTTTGCCGCTACTCTACCTAGATTATATTTATAATTGGGGAAGGAGAGAACAAGCCTTTTATACAGTAGCTACTATGTATCGGACGCTGTGTCTAAGTGCTTTACAAATATTATTTCATTTGGTTCTCATGACCACCCTCCCAGAGAGGTGCCATTAGTACCCTTATTTTACAGTTAAATAAACTGAGGCAATGAAGTGTCGCCCTCAGTCATCAAGTTCTGAGACTGAATTCGAACTCATCTTTTACTAACTCTGGAACCAGTGCTTTTATCTACTGCACCAGGCAGCTGCTTCTAATTGGTATACAAGTCACATACCTCCCAATAGGATTGGGACCTGGAGGTCAGACACTGAACTGGTTTTCATCTTTGAATTGACAGATTCTAGCACAAAGTAGACGGTTAATAAATGTTTCTGAATTTGATTTTACAAATTAAAAAAAAAAAAAAAAAAGCAGGTCCAAAAGTGGCTGAGATTGGATTTCTATGAGAAATTAGGAGATCTACCTGGGAGTGTTCCCCTTTGGGAAGGACTCTGGCTCGCCAGGACTTGGTGAGGAAGATTGCTGACTTTGCCAGAGGGATTTCTACTTGGGATCAGAATCTTTTCCTTCCCTGGGAGGCAAAGTAGTGTCTTCCATGCCATGCTTTTCTGAAGGATCACGCGGGATATGGAAGTTAAAGAATAGCAGGAAGATTTCAGTTAAGTGAGGGTCCTGAATCTCACTTTAGATGTGGTGCTATTTCAGTCACACGTGGCTCTAGTTTCCTACCCCTTCCCCCTCTGGAATTTTACACTGAAATAGTGTGACCTATCAGTCCTGTTATTTATTCTTAAAAACCAAGAGAGGGTGAAACCGTAGGTAGAGCTTTCGCCTTGGAGTCAGCAGTTCCTGAATTCAAATTTCTCCTCAGACGCTTAATGCTTGCTAGCTGTGTAATCTGAATTGCCTTAGCCATTAAAAAAAAAAAAAAAAAATTGGGGGAAAAAAACCTAAGGGAGAGAATGAAAAAGCCAGACTGTGATTGAGTATAGCTGGGATGCTTTAAAAACATGATTGGCTCCCACACCAAGGATATGTCAGACATCTAGGGAAATTCTCATCTTGTGTTCCCTTTTACACATCCCGATTCTAATTTCCCGTTCCTCTAACTTCATCCTTACTGTTAACCTTACTTTTAAACTTCTAGAAAATATCTCTCCTTTCACCTTTTGCCCCCTTATCCAGACCAGTCCCATACAGTCCCAACAAAACAAACAAACAACAAAAAAAAACAAAACAAAACAAAACAAAAAAAAACAAAAGCAAAAAAACAAAACAAAACCAAAAACAAAACACCTTTCTGCTTTGCAGGACATAAAAATTTCAGAATCTGAGCTAGAATGAGAGCTCCAACATTTCTAGATCCCTCTCTCTCCCAGCCCCACGCATATAGAAAATCACCTTTTTTGTTCCAGGGGAGGACATAACTCTGTGCCTGGAAAACTTTCGGGGTATTACTTTGAATCCCTTTTGATTTGAGATGAGAAACTGGCAACTTGGCTTATTATCTCAGAATCCAAATTTATTTTTTAGTTCTATCCCCAAACCATGTCACCAAAAACTTTTCCTTCTCTTTTCTCTCCTCCTTTAAGTATAATTCTTAGAAAGTCTCTCCTTTTTCATTTTTCTCCTTTTCTTCTGCAACCTCCAAGCTCCCCCAGACCTTCCCAATATCTGCCCCTCTTTACTTTCCCTCCTTTGACAAATTAAAAGCACTCCTTCCCAGAAAGTGGTTGCCATTTTTAGGTTCTAAGGAGGTAACCTTGTGGGACTGAGCTAACATCCTACATAGCTCTCAAGTTCCTACCGGTGTCCTCCCGATTATAAGGCAACAAGAAAAAAAATCATTTGTCTATTAGCAAAGCATTTATGAAACTGTCATAGTAAAAACAGTGGCTGCCAAATGTTACCCCCCACACAAACTTGAGGCTAACTTTCCCGGAAATATATGCAAAACACATTCAAGTTGGCACAAATTTAAAGTATAATGGGCACTCACAACTGTTAGCACTGCAGGGCCTAAAAAAATCCTTTCTCTATTCATATCTTCAAAGTTTCCAGTTGGGTGCTGCATGTCAGATGGGTGGATTTCTCAGAAGGGGTCCCAGAGTCTGCCGTCTCCATAGCTCAACTCTCCCTCACCAGAACTGTGTCTATCTTGAGTCTGGCTAGCTTTTTACTCTGCTACCAAGAGTCCTATTCATTAAAGCAGCTTCTTCCCTTTGAAAGATTGAATTTTTGTAACTATGTCTGTCTGGAGTATATGTCTGTTTCCTGAACTGTGTATTTTTAAAAATTAAATGTTATTTATTTTTCAATCAACAAAAATCCATCTTCCCTCCATCTCACACCCCCACTACTCCTTAAATTAAAAAGAAAAACAAACTCTTATTACAAATATATCATCAAAACAAATTTCCACATTGTCAATGTCTAATATATCTTATTCTCTACATCCTTTACCTCTGTCAGGACGTGGATAGCACACATTATCAATAGTAAGTTGTTTGATATATTAGACTACTTGCCAGCTAGGGGAAGGGGTGGAGGAAGTGGGGGGGGGGATTGGAACACAAGTTTTTGTAATGGTTAATGCTGAAGAATTATCGATGCATATATTTTGAAAAATAAAAAGCTTTAATAAAGAAAAATAGTATGTTGTTGTTATAAAACAATTGTCATTGTATAAATCATTCTCTTACCTCACTGCATCAACTCTTAAAAGTTTTTTCAGATTTCTATGAAATTATCTCTTTCATACTTTCTAATAATATAACAGTACTCTATTGCTGTCATATACTATAATTTGTCTAGCCGTTCTCTAATCGATGAATCCCCAATTGTTTGCCACAGCAAAAAAAAAAAAAACAACTATTTTTTTGCAATCCTTAGAGCTTGTTTTGCATATTCCATACTATATTCCTTACTATATTACTTCTATATTGTATATTCTAATATTGTATATTGTATTACTTTTATATTCTATATTGTATATTCCTTACTATATTCCTTCCTTACTATAGTAATATTATAATAATATTATACTATTCCTTCCTTTTCTTTTCCTTTCTTTATTCTACCTTTTCCCTCCTGTTTCCCTATAAATTAAAATATATTTCTGTATCCCAAGTATATGAATGTATTCTTCCATCCTCTGATGAGTTCAGATGAGAATGAGCTTCAAATGTCATTTTCTACTTGTACTCCCTGTCACAATAAACTGACAATCTCCAATTGCTGGATGAGAGTAAACAAATTACTAAACACCATGGTTAATTGGGGGTGGGGAGAGAAATCCTCCTCCCTGGATTCTAGCCTCAGGAAAACTTGTTCTCCTTCAAATTTATTAACTGTTCTGAGGGCTTAGATATTTAAAGCCCTGCAAAGACATGTCCAGTTTTTGTCCAATGAACTGACTTCCTTTTATTCACTCAAGAGACTTGTTTATACCTCATAAAGGGATTACCCTGGAGTTAATACCTTGTTAACAAATTAACACCCCATTACCTCTGTTATTGTCATTTGAACTATGGGAAAACTAAATCCTGCCTTATACCTCTTAAATCACATCAGGATCATACTTAATACTTGGACCAACTTCCTTGCTCCTCCATTTCTATTGCCATATGTGGCAATAAGAAGGGAATAAAATATAAACATAGCATTTATGCTTAGGCTAGTCCATCTAGAAAATCCAATGAGACTCAGGCCCAGGCAATTACTTCCAGGGATAATACTCTTCTTCCTATTTGACAGGGACCTTTCCAAACTCTTCCTACCCCAAACAGAGCTGGCTAGGACAATGTCTCATGCTGCATTTTGTGGGTTAGAAATAGTGCCAGCTGTGAGGCAGAGTCCAAGCTAGTCAAGAGCAGCAGGTACAGGTCCTTCATTTATATCAAACATTGATTTTGTTTGATTTTGTCTCAAACATTGACCTCTGTGAGGATTGTACCTGTAGAGCTTACTCATTCCCTTAGTCTAATGGACCAATCCCTTGTCCCAAACCACAGAGGGATATAACCACAAAGATATTAGCTTTAAGAATTAGTCCAGCCTAATAATATCATATGATCTTAGGTATTTCAAAGGTCAGAAACCTAAAACTGAGGGTCCATTGAAACTATCTTGATTATCTTGGTCAGCTCTCTGTTCACAATACTTATATATCATTGGGGAATCCCACTTTTTCATCTTTATATATACACTGGAGAAAATATCCATGCTCTCCATGTTTCTATAATGTCAGAATGATAATGAACAATGGAATCCACAGCTGGACATGACTTTAAGATAATTATTTGAGAGATGAAGAAACTGAAATCCATTGAAGTTAGTAACTCACACAACTACTTCCTGACAGGATGGAGACAAAAATCCAGCCTTTTTGATTTCTCATGTTTTTCCCACTGTCATACTTGTCATTGATCCACATTGCTGCAATACTGCGTCTCCAGAGAGAAATGTAATGCTTTCTCTTACAGTATTTGTTGGCTTTCAGGGACCCTGTTGCAGGAATTAGAAAAACCTCAAATGGGCTTCTAGATCGCATGTGTCTGTACCTACTTGGACACCTAGCAGGTATGGAAATTGCATAGGTTGTACAGGTGTAAGTGATAATAAATGTGTACTTGCTATAAATATAGCCCTGAATGCACACACACACACACACACACACACATTATATATATATATATATATATACACATACATACATACATATCATCTGTCTTTTCTATAAGAAGCATGGCTGTTTTCATTCAGGTAGAGAGGTAAAGAGGCTCCAGTCAGCCATTCAGAGGAAGTCAATCTAGCAGACCCCTGCACAGCTCAGAAATTGCAGCTTAGTATGGGAAGCAAGAGAAATAATGATGTACCAAGGGAAAGGGGAGGAGACATGGCAGGACTAACAATGTAGGCAAGAAAAAGGAATAGCATGATACAATGTTATCTTCAGGCATGAAAAACCTACTTATTCTCTTCCGGTTATCATCTGACCCACATCTTTCCAACCATCAGGATGAGCAGACATATGTCATCAACCTTTGTCTCTCCCTAACGTTTAGGGAACAACTTTGAGTAAAAGGATAGTTGTCAAGAACAGCTAGATGGCACAGTATATAGAATACTGGGCCTGGAGTAAGGAGGACCTGAGTTCAAATCCAGCCTTAGATACTTAACACTTACTAGCTGTCTGAACCTGGGCAACTCACTTAATCCTAATTGCTTAGCTGTAATGTTCTCTTCTCTAAAGATATAATGTTCTCTGGAAGCAGATTTCTTGGGGGCTTCTGGAAACAGCCTTAGTTTCAGTTCAGTATAATTACCTCAAAATGCAACCAGGAGTTAAAGTCCAAATCCTTTATTTTCTCCTTCAAAGTCTTGTCTCTTTTCCTGGGGCCTGGTTAGCTTTAATAGAGGCCTATCTCTCTCCTTGGTTCCAAGACCTCCTGCTACTAGTCCTTTGTCTCTGCCAGCTTCTGCCTCTAGTCCTCCCAATGTCTCCAGCCAGCACAAAAGTGGAAATTGGAATGAATCTAATGCCACCTTTTTGAGAGTGGGCTTGTGACTTTGTGAATCTCCTAAAGGTCCAAGAGTGGGCTTGTCCTTTAGTGGGCTGCTTCTTATATATGCTCTCTCTAATGTGTGAACTCCTTTAAAGGTGTGAGCTAAGTACATAAGCATTAGCACCTTGTTTTAAATTCTGGCGCCTAACATCTCCTGCTTTCTTTTGATTTAGAACATAGGGTGGTCATGACCTCCCTGACTTCTCAAGGAGGTTAGAACCCCAAAAAAGAAGGTGATCACGTCTTCCCTGACTGTTCAAAACAGGAATGAAAACGCCATAAAAAGGAGGTGATTACACCCTTCCTGACTTCTCAGGAAGGGAGATGAAAACACCAAAGGAAATGGGAAATCAGATTAGCGGGTTTCTGAAGGGGCTCACTCTGAAAACAGGTATACAAAAATCCATCAATATGGGAGGTATTACACATAATTACATAAATTATATAAGCACATAACAATATAACTCAGGCTATAAGTGATGTAACAAATAACATGAATCAACATGAGGAATTATACATGTCCATAAGTCCTAGAAATAATCCAAAAAGAATCCATTGTCCATTAGTTCATGTGCCGGGAATCCAATAATCCCTGCAAGCTTTGAAGTCCTGCAATAGTCTTATCTTGTGTTAGGGAATCCAATGATTCCTGCAGATTTTGTTCTTAGGTCTTTCCCTTTGTTTCCAGATTTTTCTCTTTTTCTGTCTCTCTCTGATGGACAAGGCAAATACAGTTCGTTGGCACCCATCTGATTCCTTCTCCATCTGTGGAGATACAAGCAAACCCTCTCTCCCAGGCAGTTAACCTATCTGGTCCCTTCTATTTACCACTTTCTAAATCTCTTATCATCTTGCAATTACATTGGAGCTATTTGCACTGGACACTGCCCTGTTGGTTTAAAAGGCCTGTATTCCCCTCAAGTGTAACCCCTTTCTGCTATTTGGTTGCTTTTCTGTTGATTGATCATGTAATCCCTTTCTGCCATGTGATTGCTTTTTGGCTAATAGATCACATCAGAGTCCTGACCGTCTAAAGACTCTCTGGGTGTAAACTCAGCTGCCATCATGCCCCACTTGGCTTTTGAATGATATCTTGGGACTGGGCCCTGCCTCTCATTTCCCTGGGTCAATCTACATTCTGAGGCCCAGTGGAAGCCCTTGTGGCATTTTGGACATAGGGTTTTAGATGTTCTCTCAGCCTGTCTTCTCACTCTATCTCCATATCTACATCAGGCTCTCAGATGTCCAACTTTTCCACATTGAAAACATCAACGACTCTATAAGTCCCTTGCCAAGAGAGACCCTGCCTCCCCATGTTTATCATAGTCTGGGTATAATAAGCATTTGTGCCCACTGTGGCACAGTGTCTTATGATCTCCTCGAAAGGAGCATCTTTGTGTAGTCCCCATATAATTCTTTTGCAAACCTCATTGGCATTTTCCTTAGCCAGATGTCTGGTCATTATTTCTGTAGCTGCATTTTCTCCAATGTTCTTGTGACAGCAGTTTGCAGACATCCCACAAAATCCACAAAAGGTTCATTGGGACCTTGCTCTATTTTTGTGAAGGATTCCCCTCAATCTTTTTGTCTGGGGAGGAAACCCCAAGCTTTTATTGCAGCCTTAGACATTTGTTCATACACTGTTATGAGATAATTAATCTGTGTTGAATTCTCCCCATTCTGACCTTCACCTGCTAGTTGGTCAAAAGTGATTTGTACATTAACTCCTGTTTGCCTATTTCATTGGGCTTGAATCCTACATAATTCATGATACTCTGAAAGCCACAACAAGTTTTGTCCAGGTTCTAAATATGTCCTTGCTATGGATTTCCAATCACTGGGGGTTAGGATTTCATAAGCCAAATTATCTAGTAACATCTTCACATAAGATGATGTAGCCCCAAAAAGAGTGCAACCTTTTTTCAAATCCTCAATTTTTTCCAGATCAAAAGGAGTGTATCTTGTCCTTTTTTTGACCTGAAGAGTCAAGCTCTTCATTCACAGGGACCATTTATAAAATCAGATACATCCTGTCCTTCATTTTTTGCCGTGACCAGTGCTTTTTGTAATCTTGTTATAGGCTGCTTAATAGGTGATTCTGTTTGTGTGACTGCCTCTCCCCCTCCTCCTTCTCCCTCCACCCATGAAGGGTTAATTGAGGGAGGAGGAGATGGGAAATGCTTCTATTGTGAAGTGCCACGTTCAGAATTGTACTTAACTCCGTTCTTATCTGATTCTTCATCCTTTTCATCTAGTTTAGTGGGCACCTCTCCCTCCTGCTCTTTCTTCTTTTTCCTTATTCTATAACTTGTATAATTTCCTAAAGCTAGTTGTAATAAATTATATGTATTAAGAGTATCTTTGGAAATTGAGTCAGGTCCATTATCATTATAGAATTGACAAAGTTGCTCTTCTACTAATTTCCACTCCTCTAGACCCAATTTTTTTTTCCATAGAAAACCAAGGAGATATGTACTGTACAGTTTCTAAAACTTCAGTGATTTGCTCCCAAATTATAATCAAACCTTGGCTTTTCACAACCCTGACAATGCTCTCTACACATTTTCCTTGAAGAGAAACAGAAGGCTGTTTTCTAAACATCTGTCCCTGAAATTTCAGCTGAAATTCTACTTTAGCTCTTTAACAAAGTTTCCTTGTCTGTTTTTGTACTCACCCTAATTTCTGGGTCAAGGAGACTTTTTCACTGAATCAGGATCCTGTCTGCTCCACGTTGGGCACCAAAATGTAATGTTCTCTTCTCTAAAAATATAATGTTCTCTGGGAGCAGATTTATTGGGGGGCTTCTGGAAAAAGCCTTAGTTTTAGTTCAGTGTAAATAATCACCTCAAAATGCAGCCAGGAGTTGAAGTCCAAATCCTTTATTTTCTCCTTCAAAGTCTTGTCTCTTTTCCTGGGGCCTGGTTAACTTTTTTTTTTTTTTTTAATTAATAATTTTTTATTATATATATATATATTTTATAATATTATCCCTTGTATTCATTTTTCCAAATTATCCCCCCCTCTCTCTATTCTCTCCCCCTGATGACAGGCAATCCCATACACTTTACATGTGTTACAATATAGTCTAGATACAATACATGTGTGTGAATATCATTTTCTTGTTGCACAATAAACATTAAATTCCGAAGGTACATGCAACCTGGGCAGACAGATATTAGTGCTAACAATTTACATTCACTTCCCAGTGTTTCTTCTCTGGGTGTAGCTACCTCTGTCCATCATTGATCAACTGGAAGTGAGTTGGATCTTCTTTATGTTGAAGATTTCCACTTCCATCAGAGTACATCCTCATACAGTATTGTTGTTGAAGTGTACAGTGATCTTCTGGTTCTGCTCATTTCACTCAGCATCAGTTGATTTAAGTCTCTCCAGGCCTCTCTGTATTCCTCCTGCTGGTCATTTCTTACAGAGCAATAATATTCCATAACCTTCATATACCACAATTTACCCAACCATTCTCCAACTGATGGACATCCATTCATCTTCCAGTTTCTAGCTACAACAAAAAGAGCTGCCACAAACATTTTGGCACATATATGTCTCTTTCCGCTCTTTAGTATTTCTTTGGGATATAAGCCCAGTAGTAGCGCTGCTGGGTCAAAGGGTATGCACAGTTTGATAACTTTTTGGGCATAATTCCAGATTGCTCTCCAGAATGGCTGGATTCTTTCGCAACTCCACCAGCAATGTATTAGTGTCCCAGTTTCCCCACATCCCCTCCAACATTCATCATTATTTGTTCCTGTCATCTTAGCCAATCTGACAGGTGTGTAGTGGTATCTCAGAGTGGTCTTAATTTGCATTTCTCTGATCAATAGTGATTTGGAACACTCTTTCATGTGAGTGGATATAGTTTCAATTTCTTCATCTGAGAATTGTCTGTTCATATCCTTTGACCATTTATCAATTGGAGAATGGTTTGGTTTCTTATAAATTAGGGTCAGTTCTCTATATATTTTGGAAATGAGACCTTTGTCAGAACCTTTAACTGTAAAAATATTTTCCCAATTTGTTACTTCCCTTCTAATCCTGTTTGCATTAGTATTATTTGTACAGAAACTTTTTAGTTTGATGTAATCAAAATCTTCCATTTTGTGATCAATAATGATCTCTAGTTCTCCTCTGGTCATAAATTCCTTCCTCCTCCACAAGTCTGAGAGGTAGATTATCCTCTGTTCCTCTAATCTATTTATTATCTCCCTCTTTATGCCTAAATCATGGACCCATTTTGATCTTATCTTGGTATATGGTGTTAAGTGTGGATCCATAACTAATTTCTGCCATACTAATTTCCAGTTTTCCCAGCAGTTTTTGTCAAATAATGAATTCTTATCCCTAATGTTGGTATATTTGGGTTTATCAAAGATTAGATTGCTATAGATGTACCCTTTTTTGTCCTTTGTATCTAATCTGTTCCAGATCTACCGGTCTATTTCTTAGCCAATACCAAATGGTTTTGGTGACTGCTGCTATATAATATAGCTTTAGATCAGGTACACTTAGACCACCTTCCTCTGAGTTTTTTTTCATTAGTTCCCTTGCAATTCTCGACCTTTTATTCTTCCATATGAATTTTGTTGTTATTTTTTCTAGGTCATTGAAATAGTTTCTTGGGAGTCTGATTGGTATAGCACTAAATAGATAGATTAGTTTGGGGAGTATTGTCATCTTTATTATATTCGCTCGGCCTATCCAAGAGCACTGAATGTCTTTCCAATTATTTAAATCTGATTTTATTTTTGTGGCAAGTGTTTTGTAATTTTTCTCATATAATTCCTGACTTTTCTTTGGTAGATGGATTCCCAAATACTTTATACTCTCAACATTTGTTTGGAATGGAATTTCTCTTTGTATTTCTTGCTGTTGCATTTTGTTGGTGATATATAAAAATGCCGAGGATTTATGTGGATTTATTTTGTATCCTGCCACTTTGCTGAACTTTTGAATTATTTCTAGTAGCTTTTTAGCAGAGTCTTTGGTGTTCTCTAAGTATACCATCATGTCATCCCTGGTTAACTTTAATAGAGGCCTACCTCTCTCCTTGGTTCCTCAAGAGCTCTTGTCGCTAGTCCTTTGTCTCTGCCAGCTTCAGCCTCTTGTCCTCCCAATGTCTCCATCCAGCACAAAGGTGGAAGATGAAATGAATCTAATGCTACCTTTTCGAGAGTGGACTTGTGGGCTTCTGACTTGTGAATCTCCTGAAGGTCTAAGAGTGGGCTTGTCCTTTAGTGGGCTTCTAATTATATATGCTCTCTCTAATGTATGAACTCCTTTAAAGGTGTGAGCTAAGTACATAAGCATTAGCACTTTGTTTCAAGTTCTGGCCCATAACACTTAGCCAAAAAAAAAAAAAAAAAAAAAAGGAAAAAGAAAAGAAAAAAGATGTTACCTAGAGGTAACATCTCTTTCAAACCTGCCCTTTTCTATATTTTTTCACCTCCTATGTTGAGTCCTATGTTGAGTTCAGAACTGCATTCCATGGCCCACCAATTTCCTTGACCATATCTTTGGGATGTAGCAAGCTTTAAGAAGGACCTATCTTTGGAGTCCAGTCACAGAACTCAAATAGAGAGAATAGTAAAAAAAAAAAAAAAAAAAAAAAAAGCACTTGAAAAAACAGTAATTATATTGTTGGTTCAGTTGTGTCTGAATCTTTGTTGAGATTATTTGGAATTTCTTTATAAAGATATTGGAATGGTTCGCCTTTTCTCCAGTAAAGAGAGAAAATCACTAATTATTTTACTGATGAGGAAACTGGGGCAAATAAAGTTAAAGTGATTTGCCTAGCTTAGTAAGTGTTTAAGGTCAGATATGAACTCAAGAAAATAATTCTTCCTAACTTCAGGCTCAGCCCCTTAACCACTTTTGCCACCTAGTTGCCCATCCAGAATCATACTAGCTAAGTAGCCTTAGAGGCAGAATAATGAGTGATTTTATATTTTTAATATGCTCCTCTATTTATGATTTCATTTTTTCCTCTAGACAATTCTAGGGTGCTAAGAATAGTTGTCAATATTTCTATCCTACAAATAGAGAAAGAAAACACATAAAAGATGAATGATTTACTAGACAAAGGAAATAAGCATTAATTAAACACCTATTACATACTTAGATGGCTTATAAATATTATTTCATTTTATTCATGCAACAAACCTGTTAGGTAGGTCCTGTTATTATCTCCTTTTTGCAAATGAGGAAACTAAACAGAGAAATTAAGTGATTTGCATGGGGTCACACAGCTAATAAGGGTCTGAGGCTCTATTTGAAGCTGAATCCAGGCCCAACTCTAACCAGTATCTTAGTTACCTGATATCACCTGATATCACCTGATATCTTTTTAGCCATACAGCTACACAAATGTAGTTAGTAGACAAAGCCAAGTCTCTTGACTCAGTTGTCCACTGGACTGATCTAAAATCAGTGTTTATATGAGCCTTTATATTCTTATGCACAAAGAGTTATAAAACCCTTTGATTCAGCAATATCACAGCAATGTCTGTATCCCAAAGAGATCATTAAAAAAGGGAAAAGGACCCATATGTACAAAAATGTTTATAGCATCTCTTTTTGTGGTACCAAAGAATTGGAAGTTGAGGGGATGCCCATCAGTTGGGGAAAGGCTGAATAAGATATGGTATATGAATGCAATAGAATATTATTGTTCTATAAGAAATGAAGAGCAGGCAGATTTCAGAAAACCTTGGAAAGACTTAAATGAACTAATGCTCAATGAAGTGAGCAAAACCAGAAGAACATTGTACATGTAATAGTAACATTGTGTTGTGATCAACTTTGGTAGACTTAGCTCTTTTCAGCAATACAACAATCTAAGACAACTCCAAAAGACTCATGCTGGAAAATACTATGCAGAGAAAGAACCATGGAGTCTGAATGCAGATTGAAACATACAATTGTCACTTTTTTTTTTGTTTTTCTTTCTTAGAGTTTTACCCTTTTGTTCTGATTCTTCTTTTACAATATGACTAAAGTGGAAATATTTTAAATGTGATTGTATATTTATAATCTATAACAAATTGCTTGCTCTGTTGGGGAGGAAGACGGAAAAGAAAAAAATTTTGGAACTCAAAATCTTATAAGTGAATTTGAAAACTATCTTTATATGTAATTGGAAAAAAAATAAAATACTGTATGATTAAATGGAGAATAAAAAGGGGGGAAAAGACTTTGGGTTCAAAGCAAAGAGCACGAAAAGAATTAATTGGAAAAGGGAAGCTTCTAATCCTACAACAGTTAATTAAAAGGAAGGAGATACGGATTTAAATATCTACTATGTGCTGAGCCCTATGCTAAATGGTTTAAAAATATCTCATTTAATCTTCACAAGAACCCTAGGTAGGTATTACTATTTCCATTTTACAGACAAGGAAACTGAGGCAGACAGAGGTTAAGTGACTTGCCCTGGGGTAACACTAGTTTGAGGGAATTGGGGTCTTCTTGATTCCAGGCCCAGCACTCTACACACCTAGTAAAATGATAAGATATTCCATCTTATTCCAGGGTTATAGGGTATATTCAGGAAAGGACTAACCACTGGTATGAGGGATGCTGAGTCATTTTCAGGGCTACTTTCCACCTCTGGTGTCCACATATTTCACCCTCTCACCTATAGCTCCAAGAAGCTGTAGTGACCATGTGACCATGTGACCATGCCCCAAGAAACTGTTTTGACAGATAAGCTAAATCAGGTAGGTAACCAAAAGGTCTCAAATTCTTCAGTGAATTGAGAGGGGCTGTCTGGAGGGATGGGCAGATGAGAACAATTTGTTCCATGAAGGCAATTTTAGAAGGCTCTGTGGTGTGCTTAGAGCTTGTTTAGACAAAAACACAAATGTATCCACTGCATCCTGAGCCACAGTTATTTTGATTTTGTCTTGTAGCTGACCTCTGATGACTGTAAGAAAGAGTACGGTCAATGACTTTACCCAATTATGCTTCATTTAAATCCAATTTATGGGAAAATCAAAAAATACGTGGCCACAGACAAGTGTCAAAGAATCAGGTGTGGATACACTAGGAGTTATTGTGACAACCCTGCTCATGGGTGACCCCAGACATAGGGATGTGCTCTCAGTAGAAGCAGCAGTGGGATTTGGCAGCCCTTTAGGTGAATGAACAGCCTTTTGAGGACTGCCCTGTTCACTTTCTAGTGTTCCACACTAAATGGACTATTTGTGTCCAGCCTGTCATAAAGCTTTCTGAGCTGTGATCAGTCACAGTCTCATACCTTGATTCCAATATAGTGATGTCATTTTGAGTGCTCTTCAAGAAGGACGGACAACAACAAATCAGCCAACCAAGATAGTCCATTTTCTCCTTTGTATAGATGATCCAGAGGGCCATCGCTTGACTTCTAGATTAATCTCTTGCCACTGGGCTCTGATGACTGTGGAAGAGAGAATGAGGCTGATGACTTTGCATACATACTCCTGCTCACTTAAATCCAATCCATTCGCAAATCAAGACATCACCTCTGGGATATCATTGGTTCTCTTCCAGAATGAAAGATGAACAACAATCTGTGAAGTTATCCACCTGCTTAGAATACTTTTCCCTCCTCACCTGTGACTCATGGAATCCCTAGAAATACTCAAGACATCTCAAGTACCAGGACCTGTTCCCTTTTCATTGTTACTAGTTCTTTCCTTCTATATTTACTTTGTATGTATATATGTGTACATATTGTTTCCTCTCAATAAAATATAAGCCCCTTGAGAGTAGGGACTATTATTATTTTGCTTGTATCTCCAGCTTTTGGCATAGGTCCAACACATAGTAAATCCATAATAAATCTTTAGAAACAGCTAGGTGTAGCAGTGAATTGAGTCCTGACTTAAGAGTCGGGAAGACCTAAGTTCAAATCTCTATTAAAACAGGAAATTATTGAATAAGTATGAAAAATGAACCCTATCTCTACCATTTCCTGTCCACTGCTGACTACAGGAAAAATGCAATTCCACTTAAAAACGAAGAAACAACAAAGATGGTCTTGCTTCGGTCACATATATACAAAAATCAAAATGACATAAAGAAAAGTAGCATAACTTCTGAACAAAGATGACACACAAAATTCATGAAACATCCCATGTTTATAAAGGCAAGAAAATTTCATCAATGAAACATTTTAAAATATATAAAAGAAAAAGACAGTGAAATAGGCCAGTTCTGTTATTATCATGTTAGATTTAATAGACACTTTAAAAAATGTCATGACAGAGGTTCAGAATTAAATATATGACCCTTTTCTGTTCTCTTGTTTATTGAAACATTCATGTTTGTGAAATTAGTTAAGTTCACAATACATTTTTTTAAAAAAGAAACAAGGAAATTTATTTAGATCCAACCAAGAAAAGGACCTCTATTTAATTGCTGCTGGATTCTGATGACTTTGAACACATTTGGAAGAAATGGAGGAACTTTTCTCTAAGAGTAGAAAGGAAATTGATTTTCATTTGATTTTTTTCTTGATTTTTTTTCCTTTTGCTCTGTTTCTTCTTTCATAACATGATTAACATGAAAATATGTTTTACATGATTGTACATATGTAACCTATGTCAAAAAACTTGCTATTTTAGGAAAAAGGAAGAGGAGGGAGGAAAATTTGAAATTCAGAATTTTATAAAAATGAATATTAAAAACTTTTCACATATAATTGTGAAAAAAAAAGGCAATTGAAACAAAAATAAGTATTAAAATGCAGGTGTTGGACTTGAAGAGATCTCTATTGTTCCTTCTAGTTCTAAAACACTTGTGAACTAATATTATAAACAAATTAATATATTCCAAGGAGGTCAAAGATGAGAAGATATTTTCATCTTATTTATAGCTGCAAAAAGTATTAACAAAGAACTGGAATCAAATAAGGAGGTATCCATTGCTTGAGGAATAGCTAAATAAGTTATAGTACATAAATATAAAGAGAGATTACTGTTTACACCATCAGGTTAAATTTTATATAGAGATTGTTCCAAAAATCTTAGTGCAATTTATAGTTTTAGCTACTCATTTAAACTACAAAACCTTAAATTTTGAAACTGCATAAAGGCTTTTGGGATTGCCCTGTACAGTTGAATAAGTTTTCATATACTTTTTGTATATGGAAATGTTCATGTGCATTGACCTTTGTCAAATATAATTTAAAAAAGGAAAACAATAAAAGATGTATTATTGTTCTGTGAGAAATGATGAATATAAAGAAAAAATGGAAAGACATACAAACTGATACAAGAAAAAGAACCAGGAAAACAATATATACAACAAAAATAACATACTATATAAGTGTATAAATAAAAAATTTTAAAAATGTATAGTATCTTATTTCTTGGCTTCTCTTAGAGGAAGAGCTGAAAGGAGGGAAAGAATTTGGAGCTGAAAATAAAAAATTAAAATATCTGAATTCTACAAAATTAAAATCACTCAGTTTGGCCCCAAAGAACAGACATGGCAAAGTATTTTATTTTTTGTGGAATTAGGGATTATGGGTACAGAATACTAATATTAGTTATTTTTGATGAATTAACTAGTTTTGATGGCCTATTTGGTTTGTTTTCTATTTTTTCTTAGTTATAAGGGATGGCTCTCTGGGAGGGTGAAGAGAGGTATTTTGGAAAATGAAGGTGATACAAAATTCATTTTAAAATTTAAAAATAAATTATGTGTTGCCTTTTGCAAATAAAAATGATGCTCTGCCCCAACAAACTCATCAATAGAGTATAGCTTTGAATTGTTTGTCCAAGAATAGCTTTGGATTTGTGTTATACTTTCTTAGCCACTAGCTTGAACACTCTAGTTTACTGCTGTTCCTTTCCATTCCTGTCCTATATCTTTAGGTTCTAATTTCCTCCATATCTTTTATAATGAGTAGCATTGCTGGGCAAACCATAAGGAAGAACTAAGCAAGAGTCATTTATCCAAACATCACAGGACTCAGTTATTTGGCTTACACCTTCCCTGATGCCCCCAACCAATGCTTCTTCCCCTTGTATTTACTTGATATTTTTAAAAATTGCTTATACCTGTATTTGTTGTAAGTGGTTCCTAAGCCTCCTTAGCACCCACTTGCACCCCTCATCCAGAATCAAGATGTGTGTTTGTTGTCATTGTATCCTCAATGCTTATCACAATTGGAGGCCCAGAGTTGATACTTAACAAATGATTGCTGATTGGTTCACTGTTACAAGTCCTTCCTGATTGAGCCCAGAAAAACTGAATGACTAGAGGAAAAGGACAGATACAGAGACTGGACCTGGGATTTCATTGGTATAAAGAATTCTCAGAGGGAGAAATGCCCTCTACCAGGGTAGATAAATTTTTACATTAGTTTTTAAAACTTTGAGTATCAGATTAGTATTAGAACTGCCCAGATCACTAAGAATTTAAGTGACGTGGCCAGCATCAGTCATCAGAAATGGTACATACTTCAATCCAGGTCTTCTTGGCTCTGAGACCAATCTACTAGCTGAGCTGCCCAGTGCTGCTTCCTTTTTGGGGGAAACTTTTATATTCATACTTGCTCTCCCTATTTGAGTCACTAAAAATACTTAGTGTCTTCCCAACTCCAACATCAGATGTAGGAAATTAATCAGATGAGAATCTGTTCTTGACCTCCCCTCTTTTAAACCTCTGGCTTTATTCTACTCTGACTTGGAGGAGATTAAGGACACGTGCCCCAGATTTAGAGGGAGATTATTTGACTAGACTTGGGTGTTCCAAATCTGGGGAAGTCTTAGGGAAACCTCTAAGTCACCAAACTGTTGAAACATATTGAAATACTTTGTGTTCATTCTCTTTCATGTGAATAGTTCCAAGGACAGATATGAATATTCCCAAAAGTGTCTCAAGAGATGATGATTGTTGTTACTGAAAGTTCTTGAGACACACCATGCAGAGCTGGGTGTGATCCTAACTTTGTCTCTTCTGTGACCCAATAGACCTCAATTTCTTTAAGTATAAAATGAAGGAATTGGACTAAATTAGAGGTATGATTTAGTACCTCATCTGTACCTGCACACTGCCCACCAAACTCCAGAGTACTGCATGAATCATATTAAAATGTAATTGGAAAATATTTAACAAATATAATATAATACAGATGATGTTAATTTTTGGTTTTCTAAGTTAATATATAGCCCACATAGGTCTGTTTCTATTTAAAGTTGACCTTGAAGGTTTCACTCAGCTCTAAGTTTATGTCCTTATGATTCTATAAGTAAGGACATCATACCAGATGGAAAGATGGTCATGGCCTCTTCAAGTTGGCACCTAAAACTTATATTGGGTTGAAATGAGGCACTGATATGGTCATTAAACAATTTATATATTAATAGTAGTAGCTAAGGTTTCCTTAGCACTAACATAGAAAAGTAAGCAAGGGTATTATTTATTTATTATGTATTTAATTATAGTAAAGGGGGTCCCTTTTTCTCCATATGGAAATGGCTGTGGTCAGCAAGGCAGGGTTTGGTGATTTTAGTGGTCTTGGGAGATTCACCAAGTCTCTAGGACCCTCATTTCACACACATGGGTTATATAAGGTGACTAGGAAACCATGTTAATATGACCAGAGGCTATATGAAAGGCATGTCACCAAAGAATTGGAAACTGAGGTGAATTGAGATGGAAAATGAGCCCATCATTTGGGGAATAGCTAAATAAATTCTAGTATATGATTATGATGGAATACTATTGTGCCATAAGAAATGATGAGCTGGTGCTCTCAAAAAAACCTGAAAAGTCCACCACGAGTTCATCAAAGTGAAATGTACTATGTACCTTAGGACAGTAATATTGTAAGATGATCAGCTGTGAATGACTTTGCTATTCTTAGCAATACAATGATCTAAGAATATTCTGAAGGACTTATGATGAAAAATGTTATCCCTACCCAAAGAAAGAACTGATTATAACTGAATATAGATTGGAACCTACTTTTTTTTTTAAACTTTATTTTTCTTAAGGGTTTTTTTTTTTTTTTTTGGAGTGGGGGGGAGGAAATCTATGCTTCTTTCACAACATGATTTTTATGGAAATGTTTTGTATAATTTCACATGTGTCTATTCAGTGGGGCTGAGGTGGGGAGGAAGGAAGGAAGAGAATCTGAAACTCGAGGTTTTAAAAACTAATATAAAAGTGCTTTACATGTAACTAGGAAAAATAAAATATTTTAAACAGGCATAACACCTTTAAGGAAATCAACTTGAGCTTGCTTTACCCCTAGTTCAATCTTTTTTAACTTTTAGGGAAAATTAGTTTAATTCTTGTTGTAGGAAAGAGAGAGGAACTATGGTAGTTCCAAATAGATAATGGTCCTAACACACCTGGGTTCAAATTCCACCCTTGCCACTATCACTGAACTCTCAGTCTCTTCCAATCAACTATCCTATCATCCTGATTCTATCTCTATCTTCAGCCTCTCATTGATATATTGGCTCATTCTTCATTGCTTATGAACATGCCCATGTTTCTCCCAACCTAAAAATACTCTCACTTGATGCATCTTTGTTACCTATCAAAACTGTAACTCTTCTGTCTTTAGTGGCTAAACTCCTTGAAAAGGCTATCTACAATAGGTATTTCCATTTTTCCTCTTACTCTTCACAATCTGGTTTCCAATCTCATTAATGCACTGCAATGGGTCTCTCCAAAGTCACTAATGTTCTCTTGACTGCCAAATTCAATATATATATATATTTTTCCCCCAAATCATCATTCTTTGTTTATGAGTCAGTTACAAACCAGACATTGTCAGCAGGTTCCCTTTGGGCTGAAGGGTCTTATACCTCACCCAGAGTTCCCTCACAATCTTCAGCCCTCTACAATTCTTCTTAATGTCTCTGAAGCTTTTGTCATTGTTATCACTTCTCTCTCCCCTCAATATTCAGGACTTCCTGAACCAGGAGGTTCTCCTCCTCCCCTATCTTTTTTTTTTCTTTTTTCTTTTTCTGAGGCTGGGGTTAAGTGACTTGTCCAGGGTCACACAGCTAGGAAGTGTTAAGTGTCCTCCTGAATTCAAGGCTGGTGCTCCATCCACTGCGCCACCTAGCTGCCCCTCCTCCTACCCTATCTAACCACTATTTTTTAACCTCTTTTGCTTGATGCTCCTTCAGATTATGCCCTCTGGTCCCATGTCTGAGCCCTCTTTTCTTTTCCCTTTATCTTGGTGATCTCATCAGTTCCCATGAATTTAATTACCATATCTGTTTGATGCTTCTCAAATCTACCTTTCCTGTCCCAACCTCTTTGCTGACCTCCAATCTCTTGTCTCCAACTGCCTCTTCAGGAATCTCAAACCAAATGTCCCATAGGCATCTTAAACTCATATCCAAAACTGAATTCATTATTTTTCCCCCAAAGACTCTCCCCTCCTACTTTTCCTATTAGTATAGAGGACACCACCATCCTCTCAGTCTCTCAAGTTCACAATCTAAAAATCATTCTGGACAGTTCACTATCTCTCACCACCCCACCCCCCTATGAAATTTGTTGTAAAGGCCTGTCAGTTTCACCTCTGCAGCATTTCTCAACTGAGGTGCACAACTCACCTCATGCCTTGATTATTGCAACAGCCTGTTTGAGGGTCTGCCTGTCTCTTTCCACACTCTAATTCATCCTCCATTCAGCCACATAGATCCAGTCATGTCACCTCCCTACTCAATAAGCTCTAGTGGCTCCCTATTGCTTCTAGGAGCAAACACAAAGTGCTCACTTTGGCTTTCAAAGCCCTTCCTAATTTAATTCCCCTCTTACCTTTTCAATATTCCTATACCTTACTCCCCAAGATATACTCTTCTATGCAGTGATAATGGCCTCCAGGCTGTTTTTGAGTGATCCTCTACCTCTTCCCTTCTGACATTTTTTCTGGTGATCCCTCATGTCTGGGACACTCTCCTTCCTCCATTCTGACTACTGATCTCATTGACTTTAAGTCCTAACTGAAATCCCCCTTTCTCCAAGAAGCTTTCTCCAACATTCTTAGTTCTAGAGACTTCCCACTGTTACTATTTTCTATTTGTCTTTTATGTATTTTGAATGTATTTGTATGCATACTGTCTCCACCATTAGATTGTGACTGTCTGTTGCCTCTTTTTGTATCTCTAAGGCTTAACACAGTACTTGGCAAATAGTAGGCACTTAAGAAATGTTTACTGATTGATTGGTGCCCCGGCAACTCTCTGAGACATAGCAGAAAAGGTGCCAGATCTGCTCTGATGGAGGACATTTCCCAGTAGAAGTTCCTAATACCAGTGAAATTACAAGTCCGGTAAAAAACAAAACAAAACAAAACAAAACAAAAACAAAACAAAACAAAACAAAACAAAACAAAACCCTTGTGATTCTTCATTCCCTCCTGGCTGTGCTTGTGGTTTTTCAAGCTTCAACTCTACACTCTGAAATCTCACCTGCAGCCATTTATCCTGGAACTTTCCTCTGCTAGGGTGGCCCCTATTCCTATTTGGAGGTTCCTCTTCTGGCCTCTTGTTTTATGCTAATCTCCATTCCCCTCCCAGCTGTGCTTCTGACTTTTTGAACTTCTTTGCTTCTTTTTCTTCTGTGCATTCTTTTTCCATTAGATTTGACAGAAAGGACGTTTTCCTTTGGCAGGTATTTGCAAGGGTACATAGTAAGTACTTAGTAAATGCTTGTTGCCTTGCTTTGCCTATGTTGCCTTGGTTTGAGAATAGGGGAAGTGGGCAGAGAAAGTTCCTTTCTGTAACAATAAAATGCATGTTGTGCCATGACACCATCACTTTTCAAGAGATAGAGCAAAATCTGGAAGACCTTCTGGGAAGTTTTTAATGAATATTCCTTTATGACAGGGACCATGCCCTATCCAAAGAGCTTCTTCTCTCCCCAAGAGCTTAGAACATTGTTTTACACACAATAGGAACTTAATTTATATTGAGTTGAAGTAATATCCCTGTGTGGATCATTAGTTTTCCTCATTCAGCATGTGATGTACCATAGGTCCACTGTCTCCTGTACCTTTTTTTTTCTTGTCTTCAAGGCCAGATCTTGGTCTTCTGTTAGATATCTTTTCAGTTCTGGAGCTGCCATCAAATCCCTTCCTTGGGGTCTCAGTTACACCAACTCTCTTATAGATAAAAAATGCAGGACCTTTCCTTCCTTCTGGCTGTCTCTAATCCAAGCATACAACTCTTTCTCATTTGTCTTTTCCACCACAGGAAAGTATTTAAGGGAAGGAAGTTCACAGTTCCCAGAGTCCTATATGAGTCCTGTGATTCTGTCAATGTTTGTGTGCAATCTTCACTGACACATTTCTCCCTTCCCATTACCCTCCAATGTCTTAGAAGACCATTTTATTGAGTTGCTATGGCCAAAATATCCATCACCTATGTGATCAATCTGATGATAATGACTCTCTCTGCATTCAGCTAACTGCCCCTTAGTCAACACACACTCAGTCTGTCACTAGATCTAAAAGTGAAGCCTTTCCACATTGATATGACCTGCCACATCTTTTATTTGGATTGAACCATAGGATACCTCCATTCATCAGAGTAGCACTTTGGTGTTTTTTGTTCAGTTGTATCCAACTCTGTGATGTTTGTGGAAGGTTTTCTGGGCAGAGATACTAGAATGGTTTGCCATTTCCTTCTCCAGCTCATTTTATAGGTGAGCAAGCTGAAGCAAACAGGATCAAGTGACTTGCCCAGAGTCACACAGCTAGTAAGTGTCTGAGGCCAGATTTGAACTCATGAGTTTTTCCAATTTCAGGTCCAACATTCTGCCTACTCCTCAATCTAGCTGCTCCTAGTAGTAATAGTAGTAGTAGCAGCAGCAGTAATAGCAATAGCAGCAGTAATAATAATAGTAGCAGCAGTAGTGTAGTAGTAGTCATAGCAGCAGCAGAAGTAGTGACAACAGCAGGAGAAGCAGCAGCAATAGTAGCAGTAGCAGCAATAATAGTAATAATAATAGAAGCAGCAGCAGTAGCAGTAGGAGAAATAGCAGCAAGAGCAATAATAACAGTAGCAGTAGTAATAGTAGTAGTAGCAGCAGCAATAATAATAATAGTAGCAGCAGCAGTAGTAGCAGCAATACTTATACCAGTACTAATAGAACTATAACTACTCTTTCCAACCATTATTCACACAACTTCCACATTAATATTCCTAAACATAATTCTGACCATGTTGGCCATCTGCTTAAAATCTTTAATGACTCCCTATTGCCTCCAAGATAAAATACAAAAATCATCAACCTGGCATATAAAGCCTTATCCATCTGGGTCCTACCTACATTCTCTGTCATATTTTTCATCCGTCCTCTAACTGCTGTCACTATTCTAGTTAATATTGCCTACTAAAATGGTTCTCATATATTCCATTTCATCTCCTGTCTTCATGCTTTTTGTACAAGTGGTCTACCATATCAGGGTTGCATTTTTCTTTTCAACTTTAAAGAATCCTTGGGGAATATGGAATATTCAGGGAGACCTAGTACCTCTGATATGAGGGTGTATGAAGTATTCAGTGAGGACTAATACCTTTGATATGAAGGGGTATGGATTATTTAGGGAGGGCTAGTGACGGCTGAGCCCTTTTCAGGGCTACTCATCCACCTTTGGTATCCATCTTTCACCCAACTTTCAACTGGGGTTCCAAGAAGCTATAGCATGCTCAGCAGCCACACCCAGTAAAACCATATCAGCAGATGGGATAGACCAGTTTGAGAGTAACTGATAGGCCTCAAACCCATCAGTGAATAGGGAATACTACTCCAAAGATATGAAAACTTATCCCAGCAAAATGAGTAGATGGGAACAAATTTGTCTCCAATTTGCCATGGAGGTGCTGAAGCAGGAAATTTGGAACACTTAGACTTTAGCTCAGACATTGGAGAGGCTGTTATCCATTGGGCCATTTCCAATTACTTTGCTTTTGTTCTGCCATTGGATTTCAATGGCTCTGGAAAAAAGAATGATGACTTTGCCCTTAAATCCAATTCATGCACAAGTCAAGACACCATCTATTATTTTAGCCCGCCATTATGATGTCATTGGTCAAACAACAGTAGCCATTAAAAGGCTTTTCAATGCCATATATGAAGGTAACAAGAAACAGTTAAGATTCGTGCATACATTGATAAGAAGAGGAGAAAAAGAAGCCTTGATCCTATCATATATTTATGGAAACAGGCTCACCAAGCCTCCACATGAGTTGAAATCAGACAAAACTGTAGTGTTCTCTAAAATATAATCTCCTCTGGGAGCAGATTTCTTGGAGGGCTGCTGGAGGCAGCCTTTGTTTCAGTTCAGTTCAATTTCATTAATCACCTCAAATGCAGCCAGGAGTTAAAGTCCTGATCCTTTATTTTCTCCTTCAAAGTCTTGAATCTTTTCCTGGGGCCCAGTTAGCTTTCTTAGAGGCCTATCTCTCTCCTTGGTTCCAAGAACTCTCTCCAAATGTCTCCAGCCAGCACAAAAATTGAAGTTGGAATGAATCTTGACTCCTCCTCCCAGAAAGTGGGCTTGTAGGTTTCTGACTTGTGAATCTCCCAGAAGTCTAAGAGTGGGCTTGTCCTTTAGTGGGCTTGTGAATTCCTCCTTATATGTGGTCTCTAAAGGTGTGAAGTCTAATGTGTGAACTCCTTTAAAGGTGTGAGCTAAGTACATAAGCATTAGTACCTTGTTTCAAGTTCTGGCCCATAACAAAAACTGTATATGTTCTAAGTACTGAGACTTCTTTTGTAATTTCTCACATTACACTAATGATCTGATAAATTAAATAGTAGACAGAGAAACTTATAATGTAATTTGGGGTCATTCACATTGCCTGTGACTAAAGGACCGTATATTTTCAATATCATTATAATCAAGGGTAGAACTCCTTAGGAACCAGATTCTCCTTAATTGATGCTGGAGAAGGGCAATGCTAGAAGGGAGACATGGGTTTCTGTTAGAGCAAAAGCCCTACCTTGAGCTAGTTCCTTTTATCTTCTATGATGAAAGTTTCTAATAATAGTCATATGCCTGTGATTCTTAGAAGATCGGCTCCCGGATATTTAACATATTATGTATTTAACATATTATGTATAAAATTTCTTTTTCTATTTCTGCCTGCTAGGTATCTTTGTTGATAATATGCATAAAGGGTGATGATTTTTGAGGGTTTATTTTATGTCCTATTTGACAATTTTAGTTGAATTTCTAGGCTCTTTAAATAATTATTTATTTTATCAATTATAAAAAGTAATAATTATTTTCTTTCCATTGTAAATCTAATCCCTCAATTTCTTTTCTTGATCTTATTGCTATAGCTAACATTTATAGAATAATATCAAATTACAGAGATGACAATATATATCCTTATGTTACCCTGATTTCATTGGAAAGGTCTCTAACATTTCTCCATTATAGATCATTCCAGCTCATGGTTTTAAGTACACACACACACATACACACACACACACACACACATTTTTATGTATGTATATATATTTACTATTAACAAAAAGTCCACTAGTTCCTGTTTTAAAATGTTTTTTAACATAATGTTTTATCAAAAGTATTTTTCTGCACCTATTAATATAATAATGTAGAGTACCCTAAAACTATTTTTATAATTAATCTGATCTATTTTGTTCATAGTTTTTTTGATATTGAACTGTGTTGAACTAACCTGGTCATAGTAATTTCTCTAAGATGTTGCTGAGCTAACCACAGTCAGCTTGTTGTGAAGCCTTTTTAAGAATATTTTTTTCCAATTTCTTTTGTTGATTTGCATTATCTCTAGTTTTCTTTCTCTGGTCTTTCTCTGGTTCGTGTACCAACACTTCATACATTTCAAAAGTTATTTGATAGGATCCCTTCTTTCCCTCTTTTTGTAAATAATTTGTGTAATATCAGAACTATGATTAGACCTAAAGCTGGAAGGAATCCTAAAGGCTATCTAGTTCAGCCTTCAGAGTTTACATACATGTATATATGTACTGAGGCAATTGATGTTAAATGACTTGCCCAGGGTCACACAGGCTAGAAAGTGTTAAGTGTCTGAGATCAAATTTGAACTCAAGTTCTCCTGACTTCAGGGCTGGTGTTCTATTCACTGCACCACCTAGCTGTCCCCAGATATATTCTTTTAATGTTTTATATATTCATTTGTAAAATTCATCTGATCTGATTGCTTCTTTTAAATTCCTTTATTACTTGTTAAATTTATTTTTCTGAGATTGGATTATTTAAATGTTCTATTCCTAGTTCTGTAAATCCAATAAATATGACATACATTTCACTTAAGTTTTAGAGGCAACTAACTAGCTCTTCATTTGTTATCAATTCTCCTTTTTCATTTTTTGAGATTGATAATCTGGTATTTCTCTTTTAATCAGACTACCTAATGACTTTTTCATTTTGGAATCTCTAATAGTATTTATAAATCTATTTTTATACTTTAAATTTTCCTTTTTTTTTTTTTTTCAGAATTTCTACTTTTGTGATTAATTGATGCTAACTTTCCCATGTAAATTAGTCTAGAGTTTTTCTTTTATTTTTTTTATTAAAGGTATTGCAAGAGTCCTTCAGATTCAATTGACTCAGGGGATTTAAGATTAGAGCCATTGACATAGTTTCCTAGTCTCATTACTAAAAGGCCAGGACACAAGAAACTTTGAGCTCCTCCCTCAGGCTTGGAAGCACAGATATATGAATAACAGTAAACACTAAATTGATGTTTTAATCATTGAATGAACATCTCTTCCCTGCTCAAATGTTCTTCTCTTGCTATAGAAGTATATATGTGTGTTTCTCATATAGTTTATATGTTACCATATGAGTATGTCTAATTTTGCTTCAAAGAATCATTTCTTCTGCATGCTCTTTGATTATATCCTATATATGTGTGTGTGTGTGTATGTGTATGTATGTATATATATATATATATGTATATATAGGATATACTTATATATGTATATACCATCATGGTATATATGGTATAATGCCTATTGAACCCATTCCCTATGTAAGTAGGTTTTCAGAACTATGAGCCCTCCTCACCCCTTTAATGCCTCTGTGTCTATTCTTCCTCTGTACCTCATTTATATAATATGATTACTATTTTTATCTCAACTCTGCCAATCATTCTTTTGAGTTACCCTATTATTGATGTGAATCTTAAAGTATACATTTCCCATGTAAAAATAACATAAACAATTAGTCCATTTTAAAGCAGTTGGTCCAGGTTGAGGTTCTTAAAATTGATCTTTGTTGAAAATTTTTCTCTTTGTTCTGGGGGTTTCAAAATTTGGTGATAATATTCCTGTGTATTTTCCACAAAGGATCTTATTTTTTCTTTTTTTAGTTTATTTATTTTTAATACAAATTGTTTTGTAAATTATGGTAGGAGAAAAAATCAGAGCAAAAGGGAACCATGGGAGAGATAATAATTAAAAAAAAAAACAACAGAAAAAAGAAGTGAACATAGCATGTGTTAATTTACATTCAGTATCCTTAGTTCTTTTTTTGAATGCATCTGCATCCATATTTTCTATCCAAACCTGGATATAGATTTTTTTATCCAAAATCTATTAGGATTTCTTCGGATAACTGAATTACTGAGAATCCCCCAGCCTTTCATACTTGATCATCACACATTCTTGCTCTTATTGTGTACAATGTATTTCTGGTTCTGCTTTTTTCACTCAGCATCAGTTCATATAAGTCTTTCCAGCTCTTTGTATAATCAGCTTTTTCATCATTTTTTTTATAGAACAATAATATTCCATTACCTTCATGTACCACAACTTGTTTAGCCATTTCCCAATTCATGGGCATCTATTCATTTTCCAATTCTTTGCTATCACAAAAAAACTGCTACAAACATTTTTGCATGTGAGGGTCCTTTTCCCTCTTTTATGATTTCCCTGGGATACAGACCCAGTAATGGCACTGCTGGATCAAAGAATATGCAGTTTTATAGTTCTTTGATTCCAGATTGTTCTCCCAAATGTTTGGATCATTTCACAACTTCACCAATAATGCATTAGTGTTTCAGTTTTCCCACATCCCCTCCAACATTTATCATTATTCTTTCCTGTCATCTTAACTAATGTGAGAGGTGTGATGTGGTAACTCAGAGTTGTTTTAATTTGCAATTCTCTAATCAATTTAGGGCATTTTTTCATATAACTATAAGTGGCTTTGATTTTACCATCTGAAAATTGTCTATTCATATCCTTTCACCATTTATCAATTGGGGAATGATGTGTATTCCTATAAATATTTGACATGGTTCTTTATATATTTTAGAAATAAGACTTTTATCAGAAATACTGGCTGTGAAGATTTTTTTCCCAGCTTTGTACTTTCCTTTTAATCTTGTTTCTGTTGTTTTTGTTTGTGCAAAACCTTTTTAATTTAATGTAATCAAAGTTGTCCATTTTGCCTTTCATAATGTTCTCTAGTTCTTTGGTCATAAATTCCTCCCTTCTCCAAAGATCTGATAGGTAAATTAAACTTTGTTCTCCTAGTTTTTATAAGGTATCATCCTTTATGTCCAGATCATGTATCCATCTTGACCTTATTTTGGTATGGTGTGTGAGATGTAGGTTTATACCAAGTTTCTGTCATATATACTATTTTCCAGTTTTCCCAGCAATTTTTGCCAAATAGTGAGTTTTTATTCCAGAAGTTGAAGTTTGGAGCTTTATTCAAATATTAGATTGCTATAGGCCTTGTTTATCATGCCATTTGTATCCAGTCTAATCTATTAGATACCACTCTATTTCTTAGCCAGTACCAAATGGTTTTGATGACTATTGCTTAATTATATAGTTTTAGGTTTGGTACTCCTTTGTATTTATTTCCATTAATTTCCTTGATATTCTTGATTTTTTGTTCTTCCAGATAAATTTTGTTATTATTTTTTCTAGTTCTCCACAAAAGATCCAGAATTACAAAATAAAAAACAGATGATTTAAATAACCCAATATGAGAAAAATAAATTGAACACACTACAAACATCTACCCCTATTTAAAAACAAAACCCCCAAGACTAAATGTATTTCTAGTGACTTCTACCAAACATTAAAAGAATAATTGATCATATAATAGGAAAAGAAGGGTCTTTCCTATTATGGGCCAGAACTCTGAAACAAGGATTCTTACAAGGTGTTAAATCAGTGGAATTGATAAATACAATGGTTATCTAGTTTAGCATGGTGATTAACAGTTCTCTAAGTTCAGTATGACTGATTTAATCTTATAACAAATAATGGTTTCCTAGTGATATAATGATTGGTGTATACTCAGTGTAGAGCATATAAGCTGGGACTCCGATTCAGAGAGAAAGAAGACAGAGGACTGGAGACAGGAGCTCAAGTTCTCAGATTCAGAGAGATTCATTTCCATCTTCATCAGCCTCTTGGTGGCTGGCCTGGCCTCTTGCACTTCTTTACTGAAACCAAGACTCCTGAAGGACCTCCAGAAAGCAAGCTAAAGCCTCAGGCAAGGAAACTAGATTGTGAAGGAGATAATAAAGGATTTGGACTTTAACATCTGGCTATTCTTGTGGTGATTACTGAACTGAAAGGAAGCCTACTCCCAGAGACCTCCAGAAAACCAAACAAGAACATTACACATTCAAAAGTCTTTTTGATACAAATGTGACTTTAGAATCTAAACCAAAAAAAAGCTAAAGGAGAGAAAGAAAACTATAGGCCAATGTTCCTCATGAACATTAACACAAAAAAATTGAAAAACAGTAAAGAATTTCCAGCAACATATTAAAAAGACAGTATTCTGACTAGATTCATTTCAAGATACAGGATTGATTCAACATGAGGAAATCCAAGCTTAAGAATATATGTATAACAAAAATGATTTTGTTAAACACATGATTGTATCAGTGGATACTGAAAAAAATCTTTGATAAAATCTAACACTCATTTCTGTTAGGAAGACTAGAAAATATAGGCATAAAATGACCTTTCAAATAAAATCAAAGGTAAAGCAAGAGTGTCTACTACACAGAGTTGCTAGAAATATTCACTGTATTAATAGGACAAAAATAAAATTCAGAGAAAAATAGAGGCAAAGAGGAAATACATTTTTATAGATTATATTTTGGTCTAGCTAGAAAAACTAAGAGTCAACTAAAATTAATTAAAACAATTAACAACTTCAATGCAGGATATAAAATGAATTCCCATAAATCATAAGCATTTCTGTATTTTATCAACAGAAGATAGTAGAAAGATATATTAAGGATAACTATGTACTATATGACTTATTTAGGAGTTTGCCTATCAAGACATAGAAATTCTTTGCTGAAATAAAAGAAAACTTAAATAATTGGGAAAAAAAATTAAATTGTGGTAGAGTTGGTCAAACCAACATAAGACCAATGCCACTTAAATTATTTTTTTTCAGTGACATGGCAAATCATACAATGAAACTACCAAAAGATTTACAGTATAGAGCTAGAAAAAAAATAACATAATTCCTCTGGAGAAATAAAAGATAAAGAATATGAAAAAAAAATGAGGGGAGAAAGAGGGAAGAAAAGTACTTTAGCAGTACCAGCTCTCCACCTATACTACAAAGCAGTAATTACCAAAAGAAGTGGTTAAAAATTAGATAAGTCAATTAGTGGAACAGATTAAATCACAACATACAGAAGAAAATTAATATATTTGCATAATGCTTGTTAAACCCAAAGATCCCCAGCTACTGGGGTGATGATTCACCATTCAACAAAAGCTGCTGGGAAAACTAGAAAATAGTCTGGCATAAATTAGGTATAGACCACCAAGAGAAGCTTCAAATGGATATATAACATCTGAAAGACCAGTTATTTTTCCTATGTGATATTTCATAATTTCTTTTATTTTTCAATCAACTTTGACTTGTTAATTTCCTGATGTCTTATGGAGTTATTAGCTTCCATTTGGCTAATTCTAATTTTTAAGCAGTTATTTTCTTCAGTATTTATGCTTGTTTACTAAACAATTAGTTTCTCATATCTTTCTTGTATAACTTTTATTTTTTGCCATTTTTCCACACTACCACTCTTATTTAGTTTTTAAAATCTTTTTTTTTTTTTTTTTTTTTTACTTTTTAAAAATGCCCCACAAAACTCTTTCTTTAACAATTTTAGGAATTTTTGTTGGGTTTGTATTCAATCTGCTTATTTTTTGAAGGTTTTATTTATAGATATTTAAAAATCATTATCCTGTTCTGTATTTATGACTTGATTTTCCTTATCTTCAGAGTAGCTCTTAATAGTTGTGGGTTTTTGTTGGTTTGTCCATTCCTTCAGTTTATTTCTTGACTTTGAATTTTCTATTAATTAGTATTAGGATCTGTGTATTTCTGGGTGAAGCTTGAGCCTGGCTTGAGCTTCTGTCCATTTATGTCATTCTGTTGTTTTCACAGTTCAGTCTGGAGGCCAACACTTCCAAAGTGATGTGATTTGAGGAGAAGTAGTTCCAGAACTGGATTTGGGTCTGCCAGTATGCATATGGTTGAATTTCATTAGACTGCTGCTAGACTCAATCATTGTTGGTCCACTGTGAATTTCTGCAGATTCAAAGCTAATGAACTACTGGGTTGCTGTCCTAGTTATTCCATAGTAAATGTAAGCACTAGGCTAAAACATATAACTGAGATTCTGCTCTGCTCCTGGGTTCAGAGCCACACAGCTGCTTCAAAACTTGTTCCTTGCTCAGTGCTCCTCTAAGACCCTCATCTCCACCCTAAATCTCACAGAGCTGTCAGATGGTACCATTCCTGAATTTAATAGTAGTTCAGGGATCCCCTGGGATCTCGACAAGGATTAGAAACAAACCAGTATGTTTTACCAAGTCTTGTGTACAAAAAGCAAATGCTTTCTTGTTAGAGAAATTTATCAATAAATTTTCACATCTCTTTTGGCCTGAAACCTTGGACCATTTCAAACAAGATATTTTTATAAGAATGCTTTCTCTGTTCAAGTCTATATTTCTTGGGACACCTCAGTTTCAACCTATAGGTGAATGGTTACTGACTGATCCTTCTGGGCGAATTTCAAAACATGATATTAGTTAGAACTACAGTCTGAACACATAGACATCAAAACAAACACTGGAAACGTGTGGTTATGCAGCAGCACAAGTGCAAAACAGAACTGTGTAGGGAAGAACCCCTGGGCCTGAGAAGGCCCTGTTGGCTGTGGGTTGGAAGCTATTAATTAGTTACTTGTTTTTGCATATGGGGAGAGTTCTGGACCCAGACAAGTTTCTGGGACTACCTGAAAACCCAAGGTTGCTTTCTCTGATGTTTGGTCCAGGGGATTGATCAGGCTAGCCACAAAGTAGAATAAATTATACCCCTGCCTTTCCACTAGCTCCTGTAGCCAGCAACCACAGCTAACCACAGTGGGGACAAGAACAAAAATGAATTATACCCACATCTCTCCACCCTCATCTGCTTCTATCTAGCAAAATTCTCTCTGCCCTCTCTTTTTGCTAAGAGTAAGAAGGAGTCACCTTTCTCCTGCCTAATTCTCTCTTTATTACCCTCTTTACAAAAGATTTGAAACTGGATTCAATCTGTTTAATAAACCAAGTCTGCCTATAGCCTGAGTAGATCCTTGCAAGATAGAGGACTGAGTCTATTTTGTTTCTTCATGTTTTTATAAGGTAATTAGGCATGATCAGAGATAGAGAGAGAAATATAAGAGGTGTGTCTCATTTTAAGCAATAGCTATATTCCTGAAACAGTTATTTATAAATTGAAATCACAGGAGCTAGTTAAGAAAATCTCTGCTGAATTTCACTGCATAAACTATTTATTCCTTGATTTATCCATTTTGCAGGTTTGGATTTGTGTGTTGATTTTCTGCAAGTATGGAATTACCTCTGTGTTACATAACATTTGCTTCTGAAGATATATTTAGGGACAGGTATTTATCAATCCATTTTATAAATGAGGAAATTAAAGTACATAGAGGGAAATGATACACCCAGAAACCTTTTAAATTATGAAGAGTTTAAGCCCAGGTATTCTAACATCCAGGTTTTTACCCTTTTCTCTAAATAACCTCTCTTATACACAGAGATAAGAGCCAAATAAACAAAGTGGTAAAGGGAGTAAAAGGGAAGGGAAAAAATTCCTTCACCTGAAGGACAGCAGATCACTGATAGAAGCCAAAGATTTAAATTACTTTGGGCTTGGGTGCCTACTTTCAGAAACTGAAAACATTACCACTTAACATGAAATGATCCAGCTGTTATAATTGGGAATAATAAATGGAATTTCAGAGGATAATTAGAAATGTGGCAAATTCTTTTTTTTAACAACAAGTAATTAACACAAATGGATATAACATTAGTAAAACTGCATTGGGGAGTATGGCAAAAAATCTCTTTCTAAGTTTTGCTTCCATTTTAATTTCTCCCTTTCTATTTCCCTCTTCTTCTGAACCCTTAAGAACTTATATCTAAGGTTGTGGAGCAAAGTCAAAAGGCAGAGTTCCGTGAAGCATACCAGACAGATTGCCAATATGATAAGGTACTAAACAGAGATTCTGGATCCTGAGTCAATGCTACTCCTCTCTGACCTCTTCCAAAAGTACAAAAAGCAAAATTTAACAGGAAAATTATAATTTGTTTTCTGGGTGTAATCTTACTGAGTAGGCCACACAAAAAGCATCCATTGATAGTCTGAGCATGGATCTTTTTAGATGTGTAAAATGTACGTCTGGACCTAGAGATAAAAAGACAGGGATGGCCTGCCAGACAGGATTCTGCAGAAAGGGACGGATTGAAGGGCATTTTTAGAGTAGCCAATTCTAGCCCCTTGACTCCATTATCTGACAAGAGCTATTCAGCTATGCAAATTACCACTGGGAAAAAGAAAGAAAGAAATGGAGCATCAAAGGAAGGAAGGAAAGAAAGAAGGAAGGAAGGAAAAAAAAGGAAGGGGAAAAGGAAGAAAGAAGCAAGGAACAAAGGGAGAACAGAAAGAAGGAAGGGGGGAGGAAAGAAGGAAGGAAGGAGAGAAGGAAGGAAGGAAGACAGGAAGAAAGGAAAGAAGGAAGGAAAGAAGTAAAGGAAGGAAGAAGAGAAGGAGGGACAGAAGGAAAAAAGGAAGGAGGGAAGGAAGGGATGAAAAGAGGGAAGGGAAGAAGGGAAGGAAGGAGAAGAAGAAGAGAAGGAAAGGAAGGAAAGAAAAAAGGAAGGAAGGAAAGATGGAAAAAAGAAGGCTTGAAGTAAGGAATGAGGGAAGGGAACGGAAAAAGAAAGGAAGGAATATGGGAAGGAAGGATGGAAGGAGGAAGAAAAAAGGAGGTAAGAAAGGAGGAAGGAAAAGAAAGAAGGAAGGAAGAAAAAAAGGAAGGAAGTAGGGAGGGAAGAAAGAAAGATTGGAAAGGTTAAGAAGGATGGAAGGGAAGGAAGGAAAAAAGAAAATAAAAACATGAGGGAGGGAAGGGAAGGAAGAAAACAAAAAAGGAAGAGAAGGAAGAAAGGGTGGGAAGGAAGGAAAAAAGGAAGGAAGGAAAGAATGAAATAAGGAAATTAAGAAGGAAAGATAAAACAAAGGAAGGAAAAAAGGAAGAAAGTAGGGAAGGAAGGAAGAAAGGAAGAAAGATTGGGAAAGGAAAAAGAATGGAAGGGAAGGAAGAAAAAAGAAGGTAAGGAAGTGAGAGGGAAGGGAAGGAAGGAAGGAAGGAAGGAAGGAAGGAAGGAAGGAAGGAAGGAAGGAAGGAAGGAAGGAAGGAAGGAGGAGAGGAAAAATTAAGAAGGAAGGAAGGGAGGGGAAAAGGAAAAAAGGAAGGAAAGAAGGAAGGAAGGAGGAGATAAGGAAGGAAGAATGGATGGAAGAAAGGAAAGAATGAAGAGAGGAAGGAAGATTGGAAGGAAGAAGAAAGGGAGGAAGAAGGAAGGAAGGCAGAAAGAAAGGAAGGAAGGAAAGAAGAAGGGAAAGGAAAAGGAAGGAAGGAGAGGTGGAAGAAAGGAAAAGGGGGCAGAAAGAAGGAAGGAAAGATGGAAAGGAAGGAAGGAAGGAAGGAAGGAAGGAAGGAAGGAAGGAAGGAAGGAAGGAAGGAAGGAAGGAAGGAAGGAAGGAAAAAAGAAGAAAGGAAGGAAGGAGGGAAGGAAGGAAGGAAAAAGGGACAGAAGGAAGGTAGGGAGAAAGATAGAAAGGAAGGAAGGAAGGCAGGGAAGGAAGGAAGGAAGGAAGGAAGGAAGGAAGGAAGGAAGGAAGGAAGGAAGGAAGGAAGGAAGGAAGGAAGAAAAGAAGGAAGGAAGGAAGGAAGGAAGGTAGGGAAGGAAGGAAGGAAGGAAGGAAGGAAAAAAGGAAGAAAAAAGGAAAAGAGGGACAAAAAATGCAAGGAGGGAAGGAAAGAAGGAAAAAGGTAGAAAGAAGGAAGAAAGGAAAAAAGGGAAAGAAAGGGAAGAAAAGAAAAAAGGAAGGTAAATAGGAGGGAAAGAAGGAATGAATGAAGGATGGAGGGAAGGAAAGAGGGAAGGAAGGGATGAAGGAAGGAAGGAAAAGGGAAAGAAGAAAGGAAGGGGAAAAGGAAGGAAGGAGAGAAGAAAAGATGGAAAAAAGGAGGAAGGAAAGGAAAAGAGAAGAAGAGTGGTAAAGAAAGAAGGAAGGAAGGCAAAAAGGGAGGAAGGGAGGAAAAAGGGAAAGAAGGAAGGAAGGATGGAAGGACAGAAAGAGGGAGGGGAAAGAAGGAAGGAATTAAGAATGGAGGGAAGAAAGGAAGGACTAAAGGAAAAAGGGAGGAAAGGAGGAGGGAGGAAGGGAGGGAAAGTAGGAAGGAAAGGAGGGAGGAAAAAAGAAAGGAAGGGAAAAGGGGATGAATGAAGGAAAGATGGAAGAAAGGAAGTAATCAAAGAAAGAAGGGAAGGAAGGAAGGGGAAGAAAGAAGGAAGGAAGGGAAAAGGAAGGAAGGAATAAGGGACAAAAGGAAAAAAGGAAGAAAGGAATGAGTTAAGAAAGGAAAGAATTTAGGACACAAAGGAGGTAGGAAGGAGGGAAGGAAGAAAAAAGGAAGGAAGGAAAGAAAGAAAGAAGAAGGAAAGGAAAGGGATGGAAGGAAGGGAGGGAAAGAAAGAAAGAAAGGGAAGGAAGAAAATAAGCAAAGAAAGAAGGGAAGGAAGGAAGTAAAAGAAGGGAGAAAAGAAAGGAAGGGAAGGGAAAGAATGAAATAAGGATGGAAGAAGAAACAAAAGGAAGGAAGCAAAGAAAGAAGGGGGAAGAAAGGAAGGAAGCAAACACAGAAGGGAAGGAAGGAAGAAAGGAAAAGAAAAAAGGAAGGAAAGAAAGGGAGAAAAGAAGTCAAAAATAAAGGAAGGAAAGAAGGAAGGAAAGGGAAAGAAGGAACAATGAAGGAAAGAAGGAATGAAGGAGAGACAGAAGGAAAAAAAGGATAAAAGGGAAGGAAGCTATGAAAGTTGGGAAGGGAAGAAGGGAAGGAAGGAAGAAAAGAAGAGAAGGAAAAAGGGAGGAAGGAAGGAAGAAAGGAAGGAAGGAAGGAAGGAAGGAAGGAAGGAAGGAAGGAAGGAAGGAAGGAAGGAGAGAGGGAAGAAAAAAGGAAGGGGGATGAAAGAAAGAAAGGAAAGAAAAGAGGAAGAAAAGATGGAAGAAAAAAGAAAAGAGGAACAAAAATGAAAGGAGGAAGGATAGAAGGAAGAGAGCAAGGAAGGAAGCAATAATAGAACAAAAATGGAGGAAGGAAAGAGGTAAGGAAGGAAAATGGAACAGAAGGAAGGGAGAAAGAAAGAAAAGAAGGAAGGAAAGAAAGAAGGAAGAAAGGAAAGAAAGGAAGGAAGGAAAAAGGAAAAGAAGGAAGAAAGGAAGGAAGGGTGGAAGAAGGAAGGACAGAATGAAGAAAAGGAAGAAGGATGGAAGGAGAAAAGGAATAAAGGAAAAAAGAAAGGAAGGAGAAAAAGACAGAAGGAAGGAAGGGAAGGAGGAGGGAAGGAAAAATGAAGGAAGGAAAGGACAAAGGAAGGAATAAAATAAAGAGAAAGAGGAAGAAAAGGAAGAAAGAAGGAAGGCAAGAAAAAAGGAAGGAGGGACAAAAAGAAGGAGGGAAGGAAGGAAAGGAAGTAGGAATGAAGGAAAAAAGGAAAGAATAAGGGAAGGAAGGACAGAAGGAAGGAGGGAGGAAGGAAGCACTGGAAACAAGTAGAAAAGGAAGGAATGAAGGAAAGAAAGAAGGAGGAAAAGGAAGAAGGAAAGAAGGAGGGAGGAAAGGAAAAGAGGGAGGGAAGGAAGGAGGGAGAGAAGGAAGGAAGGAAAGAAAGAAAGGAAGGAATAAGGAATGGAAGGAAGAAAGGAATAAGAAATGGAAGGAAGGGAGAAAGGAGATAAAGAAGGAAGAAAGGATGGAAGGAAGAAAGGAGGACCAAAAAGAAGGAAGTTAGGAAGGAGGGGAGGGAGGAAAGAAGGAAGGACAGAAGGAAGGAGGGAGGAAGGGAGCACGGGAAGCAAGGCAGTAGAAAAGGAAAGAATGAAAGAAAGAAAGGAGGTAAGGAAGGAAAGGAAAGAAGGAAGGAAGGAATAAGGAACAGAAGGAAAGAAGAAAGGAGGGAAGGAAGTTAGGAAGGAAGGGAGGGAGGGAGGAAAGAAGGAAGGAAAGAATGAAGGAAAAGAGGAAAGAAGAAGAAAGGAGAAAAGAAATAGAAGAAAGGAAGGAAGGAATACAGAACAGAAGGAAGGAATAAGGAATGAAAGAAAGGAAGGAAGTAGATAAGAAAGGATAGAAGGAAGAATGGAGGAACAAAAGGAAGGAAATTAGGAAGAAAGGAAGGAAAGAAAGAAGGAAGGACAGAATAAAGGAAAAAGGAAAGGAGAAAAGGAGTCAAAGAAGAAAGGAAGGAGAGAAGAGATTAAGGGAAGTAATCAAGAGAAGTAGGAAGGAAAAAAGGAAGAAAGAAGGAATGCAAGAAAAAAGAAAGGAAGGAAAAAGGAAAAGGAAAAAGGAAGGAAGGATGGAGGGAAGAGAGATGGAAGGTAGAAGGTTTGGAAGGAAGGGAGGTAGGAATGAAGGAAAAAAGGAATGAATAAGCAAAGGAAGGACTGAAGAAAAAAGGGAGTAAGGAAGCACAGGAAGGAAATGGAGAAAAAAGGAAAGAAAAAGGGAGGAGGAAGGGAATAAAGGAGGAAAGGGAAGGAAGGACTGAAGGGAGGAGAGAGGAAAGGATGAGGAGGAAGGGAGGGATAGAAAAAGGGAAGAGAAGGAGGAAGAAAGGAAAAAGGAAAAAAAGAAAAAAGAAAGGAAGAAGAAAGGAAGAAGGGATGGAAGGAAGGAAGGAAAAAATAAGGGATGGAAGGAAAAAAAGGAGGAAGGAAGGAGATAAGGAAGAAAGGAAGGAATTTTGGATAGAACAAAGGAAAGGAGGAGAGAAGGAGGGAAGGAAGGGAGAAGGAAAAAAAGGAAGGGAGAGAAAGAGAGAAAGAAAGGAGGGAAAGAAAAAAGGAAGGAAAGAGAAAAGAAGGAAGAAAGGGAAGGAAGGAACAGAGGAAGGAAGAAAAGAAGAATTTAAGGAAGAGAGGCAAGGGAGAAAAGAAAAGAAAAGGAAGGAAATAAGGAAAAAGTATGGGAGAAAAGGAAGGAAGGAAGGAAAAAAGGAGAGAAGGAGGAATAGAAGAAAGATAGGAAGGAAGAAAGAAAGGAAGGAATGAAAGAGAAAAGAAAGAAAATGAAAGAAAAAAGGGAGGAGGGAAGGGAGAGAGGAAAGAAGGAATGAAGACAGGAAAAAAGCAAGGAAGGAATAAGGAACGGAAAGAGAAAAGAGGGAGATAAGAAAGGAAGAAAGAAAAGACAGATGGAAGGAAGGAAAAAGGGAAGGAAGGAAGAAAGGGAGAATTGAAAGAAAGAAGGAATAAAGAACTGAAAGGAGGAAAGAGGGAGATAAGAAAGGAAGGAAGGAAGAAAAGGTAGAAGGAAGGAAGAAGGGAAAGAAGAAAGAAAGGAGGGATGGAAAGAAGAAAGGAATAAGGAACTGAAAGGAGGAAAGGAGATAAGGAAGGAAGGAGAAAAAGATAGAAGGAAGAAAGTAGGTAATGAAGAAAGGAAGGGCAGAAGGAAGGAAGGGAGAAATAAAGGAGGGACAGAGGGAAGGAAGGAAGGAAGGAAAAAAGGAAGGAAAAGAAATGGAAAGGAAAAAAGAAGGAAAGAAGGAAGGAAGAAAGGAGGAAAGGAAAAAAGAAAGAAGGGAAGGAAGAAAGGAAGGAGGGATGGATAAAAGGATTGAAGGAAGGAAGGATGGAAGAAAAAATGTATTAAGGAAGAAAGGAAAAATGAAAGGAAGGAACTGAGGAAAGAAGGAAATAACTAAGGACAGAAGGAAGAAAGGGAGGAAAAAGGGTAGGAAGGAAAGAGGGAAGGAAGGAAGGAAATAAATGAACGAAGGAGGGACAGAAGGAAAGGAGGGAAGGAGAAGAGAAGGAAAAAAGGAAGGAGTCAAGGGAAGGAGAAAGGAAAAAGGAAGAAAGAAGGAAGGCAAGAAAAAAGGAAGGAAGTAGAGAAGGAAGGAAAGAATGAGGGAAGGAAGGAAAGAAGGATGGAGAGAGAGAGGAGGGAGCAAGTAAGGAAAGAAGACAAAAAGGAAGGAAGGAAAGGAAGGAAGAAAGGAAGGAAGACATAAGGAACAGAGGGAAGGAAGGAGATAAGGAAGGAAGAAGGGATAGAAAGAAGGAAAGGAAAGGAAAAAAGGAAGGGGGGAAGGAAGGACTGAAGAAAGGAAGGAGGAAAGGAAGAGGGAGGAAGGTAGTAAGGAATAAAGGATGGATGAAAGGAAGTAAGTGAGAAAGGAAAGAAGGAAGGAAGGCAAGAAGGAAGGGAGGGAGAGAGGAAAGGAAGAAAAGAAGGAAGTACAAAGGAATCAAGGAAGAAAGTAAAAAAGGAAGGAAGGAAAGGAGGAAGAAGAAAAGGAAAGAAAGAAGAAAGGAAGGAAGGGAGGAACCAAGGAAGGAAGGAAGGAGGGGAGAAGGGATGTAAAAAGCTGAGGATACTAAAAGCAAAATACCTACATGTGAAATCCCAAAGGGAGATATGAACTGGTTTCCAATGCAAAAAGCTCTCTTGGAAGAATTCAAAATGGATCTTAAAAGAAAGTACAAAAATGGGGAAAGGAAATGAAAGCTTTGCAGGTGAGTTTAGGAAAGGAAACACAGAAATTGTGTGAAGAAAACTCGTTAAAAATATAATTGGTGAAATGGGGAAAAAAATCATACTGAAGAAAATCACTTCTTAAAAAAATAAATTTGGTGAAACTGTAAAAAGAAAACAACTTGAAAAACAGAATTGATGAAATGGAAAAGAAATTCAATGACAACTCATTTAGAAGTGCAATTGGCCAAATGCAAATGAAAGTTTAAAAAAAGCTAATTGAAGAAAATCATTCACTAAAAATTACAACTTTTCTCTGTAGAGCAGACAAGGATTTTGTACTGCCCTGGAGCCTCTAGTGCTGCCGGCTTCCTCCCAGAATTAGGTGGGCTTGGCAAAATCCCACTTGTTATGCTGGGGTTCAGGGGCTCAGTATTTGTCCTCTGTGGTTGCATTGGAGGTCTCACAGCTAGTCTGAATCAGGACAGAAGAGTGCTGTATTTTGGCTAGGAGCTTCCCACTATATTCCTTGCATGGGGTCTCTCCACCCTGGGCCTTCCTGTGCTGTGCCTATATGTCTCCCTCCTGCCTGATTGACATAAACCTTTCCTGAAATCCTTTAAAGATATTTTCTTCTGGAAACTTGCTACACTCCAAATATTTGTGGGTTCTGTCACTCCAAAATCCATTAAGAGGCTTGATCTGGGGTTGATTCTGAGGAAAATCAGGAAAAACTCAGGTACAGTCCTGTTTACTCTTTGTCATCTTATCTCTGCTCCCAGTGTAATGGAACATTCTTGTTCTATAAGAAATGATCAGCAGACTGATCTCAGAAAAGCTTGGAAAAACTTACATGAACTAATGTTAAGTGAAGTGACCAGAACCAAGAGAACATTGTATATTGTATATATTAAGATTATGTGATGATCAACTGGCACATGCCATTGATGATGGCACATGGCTCTTTTCAATGATGAGGTGATTCAGGCCAACTCCAACTGACTTGTGATGGAAAATGCCATCCATATCCAGAGAGAAAACTATGAAGACTGAATGGATCAAAACAGTATTTTTACTTTTTGTTGTTATAGTTTATTTCTTTGCTTGCTTTTTTCTCCTTTCTTGTGTTGTTTTTTTTTCCCTTTTGATCTGATTTTATTTTGTTCAGCATGACAAATATGGAAATATGTTCAGAAGAATTGCACATATTTAACTTGCTATCTTGGGGAGGGGGGAAGGAGGAAGAAAGGGAGAAAAATTTGGAATACAATGTTTTCCAAAAGTAAATGTTGAAAACTATCTTTGCAAATATTTGGAAAAATAAAATATCATTAAAAAGAAAAAGAAAAAATCTAGCTTATCCATCAGTATACATACGTGGTACAGATAATACAATAATTGGACTCAGAATTTAGAAAGAGAATTGAGCCACATGAATTACCTTTAGGAAATTACAGAGTTCTCTTAATGATCCTAAATTTCAGCCCCTCCCCCCAAAAAGAAGTCCATATTTTTATTATCAATATTCTACCAATGTTATCCTATGATTGAGAAACTTGGAATGCATCTGAAAAACTGAAAATAATTATCACATAAAGGATGATAAAAAAGCATAAAATAGGTGTCAACAAGTTGCAACATAAAACTTCAGCAAAGAACAGGAACAAAATCTATTACCAGGGAAAGATGAGATAGAGAAAATAATGGGCCAGTCATGTGACAAGAGTGAGAGAAGATAGAAGGACAATCTCATATTCTTCTGATATTCTCATAATGTCAAGCGAAAGTGGGAAAATCCTACAGTATACTTGGTGGACCTTCTATGGTGTATTCATGGAGCAAAATATAAAAAAAACTGTATAGGATAGACAGGCAGGAATGGGGTTTTTTTCTGGTGGTTGAAGGGAACATCCAAATCAATGAGATCAGCAATCTATTTGAGTACTTTGAGATCCAGCCACAAGGACTATTTTCTTAAATTGTCACATATCCTCAGCTAAGAAGGCCACTATAAAATAGGCTTCCATGTAGTTAGTTAAGCATAAAGGTATGGTCTTTGATAAATAAATCAAGTTACCACCACCCCATTTAAAGTAATAAGGATCAATCAACCAATCTTAATACTTAAGTCTCTTTAACCTAAATGTGAAAATCCCTTAAAACTAAAGTGTTATGGTCATGAATCTGTTCAGAAAGACCAAGGAAACTTGGTTATGTCCAATTAACAAGTTAGTTTAGGAACAGAATCATTCTAGAAATTGGCTCAAATGTGACATTCCAGTTAAACCCTCTAAAAAGGGAACCACTCGGAGGGAGAAGAGAAGCCTTGACTTCAGCCTCAGCCTAGGTCTCTTTTGCCCAGAGGTAGTCTATAGCAATAACCTTCTATTTGGTCTCCCAAGTCTCTTCACACTCTGAATCTTCCACTCAGCTACTAAAATGACCTTCCTAAAGCCCAGATCTGACCATGTCACTCTGCTCTATGATGGCTCCTTATCACCTTGGCGATCAAATATAGAATCCTCTGGTGTTCAGTGTTCTTCAGCAGCAGAACAAAAATGAAGTCAGATTTAAATAATTGGAAAAATATTACCTTCAAAAATATAGCTTGCCCAGATTAACAGAGGAAGAAGTAAGTAGCCTAAATAGTCCCATCTCAGAAAAAGAAATAAAACAAGCTATTAATCAACTCCCTAAGAAAAAATCCCCAGGACCAGATGGATTTACATGTGAATTCTACCAAACATTTAAAGAACAACTCCAATGCTATATAAACTATTTGAAAAAATAGGGATTGAAGGAGTCCTGCCAAATTCCTTTTATGACACAGACATGGTACTGATACCTAAACCAGGTAGATCAAAAACTGAGAAAGAAAACTATAGACCCATTTCCTTAATGAACACTGATGCTAAAATCTTAAATAAGATATTAGCAAAAAGACTTCAGAAAATCATCCCCAGGATAATACACTATGACCAAGTGGGATTTATACCAGGAATGCAGGGCTGGTTTAATATTAGGAAAACTATTAGTATAATTGACCATATTAATAATCAATTTAATAAAAACTATATGATCATCTCAATAGATGCAGAAAAAGCATTTGATAAAATCCAACATCCATTCCTACTAAAAACGCTTGAGAGTATAGGAATAAATGGACTATTCCTTAAAATAATAATGAGCATATATTTAAAACCTTCAGTAAACATCATATGTAATGGCAATAAACTAGAACCTTTCCCTGTAAGATCAGGAGTGAAACAAGGTTGCCCACTATCACCATTACTATTCAATATAGTACTAGAAACTCTAGCCTCGGCAATAAGAGCCGAGAAAGAGATTCAAGGAATTAGAGTAGGAAATGAGGAAATCAAATTATCACTTTTCGCAGATGACATGATGGTATACTTAGAGAACCCCAAAAACTCTGCTAAAAAGCTATTAGAAATAATTCAGAATTTTAGCAAAGTTGCAGGATACAAAATAAATCCACATAGATCCTCAGCATTTTTATACATTACCAACACAATCCAACAGCAAGAGATACAAAGAGAAATTCCATTCAAAATAACAGTCGATAGTATAAAATATTTGGGAATATATCTACCAAAGGAGAGTCAGGAATTATATGAGCAAAATTACAAAACACTTGCCACAAAAATAAAGTCAAATTTAAATAATTGGAAAGACATTCAGTGCTCTTGGATAGGCCGAGCAAATATAATTAAGATGACAATACTCCCTAAACTAATCTATTTATTTAATGCTATACCAATCAGACTCCCAAGAAACTATTTTAATGACCTAGAAAAAATAACAGAATTCATATGAAAGAACAAAAGGTCGAGAATTTCAAGGGAAGTAATGAAAAAAAAATTAAATGAAGGTGGTCTAGCTGTACCTGATCTAGAACTGTATTATAAAGCAACAGTCACCAAAACCATTTGGTATTGGCTAAGAAATAGACTAGTTGATCAGTGGCATAGGTTAGGTTCACAGGGCAAGATAGTGAATAAAAATAGCAATCTAGTGTTTGATAAACCCAAAGATCCCAAATCTTGGGATAAGAATTCATTATTTGACAAAAACTGCTGGGAAAACTGGAAATTAGTATGGCACAAACTAGGCATGGACCCACATTTAACACCATATACTAAGATAAGATCAAAATGGGTCCAAGATTTAGGCATAAAGAATGAAATCATAAATAAATTGGAGGAACATGGGATGGTTTACCTCTCAGACTTGTGGAAGAAGAAGGAGTTTGTGTCCAAGGGAGAACTAGAGACCATTATTGATCACAAAATAGAAAATTTTGATTAAAAATTAAAATTAAAAAGTTTCTGCACAAACAAAACTAATGCAAACAAGATTAGAAGGGAAGTAACAAATTGGGAAAACATTTTTACAGTTAAAGGTTCTGATAAAGGCCTCATCTCCAAAATATACAGAGAATTGACTTTAATTTATAAGAAATCAAGCCATTCTCCAATTGATAAATGGTCAAAGGATATGAAGAGACAATTTTCAGATGATGAAATTAAAACTATTTCCACTCATATGAAAGAGTGTTCCAAATCACTGTTGATCAGAGAAATGCAAATTAAGACAACTCTGAGATATCATTACACACCTGTCAGATTGGCTAAGATGACAGGAACTAATAATGATGAATGTTGGAGGGGCTGTGGGAAACCTGGGTCACTGATGCATTGTTGGTGGAGTTGTGAAAGAATACAACCATTGTGGAGAGCAATCAAACTGTGCATACCCTTTGATCCAGCAGGCTACTACTGGGCTTATATCCCAAGGAAATACTAAAAAAGGGAAAAGGGACCTGTATGTGCCAAAATGTTTGTGGCAGCCCTTTTTGTAGTGGCTAGAAACTGGAAAATGAATGGAAGTCCATCAATTGGAGAATGGTTGGGTAAATTATGGTATATGAATGTTATGGAATATTATTGTTCTGTAAGAAATGACCAACTGGAGGAATACAGAGAGGCTTGGAGAGACTTACATCAACTGATGCTGAGTGAAACAAGTAGAACCAGGGGATCATTATACACTTCAACAATGATACTGTATGAGGATGTATTCTGATGGAAGTGGATATCTTCAACACAGAGAAGAGCTAATCCAATTCCAATTGATCAATGATGGACAGAATCAGCTACACCCAGAAAAGGAACACTGGGAAATGAGTGTAAATTGAGAGCATTGTTTTTTTGTTTTGTTTTGTTTCTCTTCCCAGATTATTTTTACTTTGCGAATACAATCCTTCCTTTGCAACAACAACAACAAAATTCGGTTCTGCACATATATGTTGTACCTAGGATATACTATAAGATATTTAATATGTATGGGAATGCCTGTCATCTAGGGGAGGGGGTGGAGGGAAGGAGGGGAAAAACTCGGAACAGAAGGGAGTACAAGGGATAATGTTGTAAAAAAAAAATTACCTATGCATATGTACTGTCAAAGAAAATGTTATAATTATAAAAATTAATTAAAAATAGTTAAAAATAAAAAAAAAGAGATTGAGAAAAAAAAAAAAAGAAAAAAGAAAAATATTAAGTGCTCGTGGATAGGCCGAGCGAATTGTCAAGATGATAATACTCCCTAAGCTAATCTATTTATTTAGTGCTATACCAATTAGACTCCCAAGAAACTATTTTAATGACCTAGAAAAAATAACAACAAAATTCATATGGAAGAACAAAAGGTCGAGAATCTCAAGGGAAGGGAATTAATGAAAAAAAAAAAAATCAAATGAAGGTGGCCTAGCTGTACCTGATCTAAAACTATAACATAAAGCAGCAGTCACCAAAACCATTTAGTATTGGCTAGGAAATAGATTAGTTGATCAGTGGAATAGGTTAGGTTCACAGGACAAAATAGTGAACAACTATAGCAATCTAGTGTTTGACAAACCCAAAGATCCCAACTTTCATTATTTGACAAAAACTGCTGGGAAAACTGGAAATTAATGTGGCAGAAACTAGGCATGGACGCACACTTAATACCACATACTAAGATAAGATCAAAATGGGTCCATGATTTAGGCATAAAGAACGAGATCATAAATAAATTAGAGGAAAATAGGATAGTTTACCTCTCAGACTTGTGGAGGAGGAAGGAATTTATGATTAGAGGAGAACTAGAGATCATTATTGATCAAAAATAGAAAATTTTGACTACATCAAATTAAAAAGCTTTTGTACAAACAAAACTAATGCAAATAAGATTAGAAGGGAAGTAAAAAATTAGGAAAACATTTTTACAGTTAAAGGTTTCTGATAAAGGACTCAACTCAAAAATATACAGAGAATTGACTTTAATTTATAAGAAATCAAGCCATTCTACAATTGATAAATGGTCAAAGGATATGAACAGACAATTTTCAGATGATGAAATTAAAACTATTTCCACTCATATGAAAGAGTGTTCCAAATCACTATTGATCAGAGAAATGAAAATTAAGACAACTCTGAGATATCATTACACACCTGTCAGATTGGCTAAGATGACAGGAACAAATAATGATGAATGTTGGAGAGGATGTGGGAAAACTGGGACACTGATGCATTGTTGGTGGAGTTGTACAACCATTCTGGAGAGCAATCTGGAATTATGCCCCAAAAGTGATCAAACTGTGCATACCCTTTGATCCAGCAGTGCTACTACTGGGCTTATATCCCAAGGAAATACTAAAGAAGGGAAAGGGACCTGTATGTGCCAAAATGTTTGTGGCAGCCCTTTTTATAGTGGCTAGAAACTGGAAAATGAATGGATGGTTGGGTAAATTATGGTATATGAATGTTATGGAATATTATTGTTCTGTAAGAAATGACCAACAGGATGAATACAGACAGGCTTGGAGAGACTTACATCAACTGATGCTGAGTGAAATGAGCAGAACCAGGAGATCATTATACATTTCAACAACAATACTATATGAGGATGTATTCTGATGGAAGTGGATATCTTCAACATAGAGAAGATCTAATCCAGTTCCAATAGATCAATGATGGACAGAATCAGTTACACCCAGAGAAGGAACACTGGGAAATGAGTGTAAACTGTTTGCATTTTTTGTTTACTTCTCAGGTTATTTTTACCTTTCCCGAATCCAATTCTTCCTTTGCAACAACAACAATAACAACAACAACAAAATTCGGTTCTGCACACATATATATTGTATCTAGGATATACTATAACATATTAAATATGTATGGGAATGCCTGCCATCTAGGGGAAGTTGTGGAGGGAAGGAGGGGAAAATTCGGAACAGAAGGGGATACAAGGGATAATGTTGTAAAAAATTACCTATGTCTATGTACTGTCAAAAAATGTTATAATTATAAAATTAATAAAAACAAAAAACAAACAAACAAACAAACAAAACCCAGAGAAGGAACACTGGGAAATGAGTGTAAACTCTTTGCATTTTTGTTTTTCTTCCCAGGTTATTTTTACCTTCTGAATCCAATTCTTCCTGTGCAATAAAAAATTCAGTTCTGCACACATATATTGTAGCTAGGATATACTATAATATATCTAACATGTATAAGACTGCCTGCCATCTAGGGTAAGGGGTGGAGGGAAGGAAGGGAAAAATCGGAACAGAAGTAAGTGCAAGGGATAATGTAAAAAATTACCCATGCATAAGTACTGTCAAAAAAAAAGTTATAACTATAAAATTAAAAAATTAATAAAAAAATTCTAATGCCTTTCTTTTGTTCACTACTTCCAATTTATTCTACAAATATCTCATTTGCACCTAAGTTTTTAAAATTATTATCTCCCCCATTAGATTGTGAGTTCCTTGAGAGCAGAGATTATCCTTTACCTTTCTTTGTATTACTAGTATTTAGCATACTTACCACACATAGTAGGCACTTAATAAATGTTTGCTGATTCTGATTGCACATTTTGAAGGATCTGGAGAATGTTAGAACTCCCATTTTTCCATTAATGTCTTAGTTGGATCAGTGGATGGCATTGTTTGGATTGGAAACCAAAGACAAATCAATGCAGATTCACTGTGAGGGGCCCATCAAAGAAGAATTTCTTGAATACTCCACGAATGGAAGAAAAGGACTTCCAAAACCAGAAACTATGAGTCATTTTCCCCTAGGAAGCATATCTACTTATGAGAGAATGTGTCACAGATCTTTGGGGGGATATTTGTATGAACTGTTCTTATTGTTATTGTTGTTCAGTCACATTCAATCCTTCATCACCATGTGGACCATAGCATTCCAGTGCTATCCATGGCAAAGATATTGGAATAGTTTGACATTTCCTTCTTCAGTGGTTTAAGGCAAATAGGGACATACAGCTAATAAGTGTCTGAGGCTAAATTTGAATTCAGACCTTTTTGACTCAGGCCCAAAGCTCTATCCACTGAGCCACTTAGCTTACTTTATTTACTGTTCTTATTGTATTACATTAGTAAATACCCCTTTCTAAAAAGATTCTCTAAAGCTGATTGACTAAAATGATTCTCAACTAACAATTTTGAGTGGAAGCACAATGGCAAAGGCAAAAGTCAATTAAGAAAATCCCAACCTATCAAAGATATCCTTAGAACTCTGAAGGAAAGACGTAGTATTGCCCAGGGACCTGAGACTGATCTTTAAGAGTGGAAATTGAGATAAGGATGCTTGAAGTTTATGTGGGCAACAATAGGGTTTAACATTAGAAGGGCTATTAATGATTATATAATCTAGTGATTTCCATTCTGTGGGCTATGGATCTTTGTGAGATATCTGAATGTTTGTATTCAGTATACAGAAAGTTTCTCATATGTGAGTTACTTTCTTAAAGAATATGTAGATATTGTTGTGATTAATAAAATTTAGATTCATTAAAAATAAAATAATGATGCAAATGATTCAACGATATTAGATAGCTTAAGGGTGGGATTAGCCTGAGGTGGTATTGAATCCAAAATATTAAGATAAGTTACTTGAACATTTTCCCATTCCTGTAGCTATCTAGATTCATCAGAAAAACTGAATAGAAATAAACATAGAGAATTCAGCTTGAGGCAGATATAAAGTAGTATGACAAACATATGAACATTATTAGTGGAAAAAAAGCTTGAAATAGTCAATATTCAAAACAGAAGGCAAAAGTTAGGATAGCAGCAGATAGAAGTAAAATGTTAGTAAAGATAAGAGTGTATAGGGTGTTTAGGGAGGACTATTACTTCTAGTATTAGGGCTTACTGAGCCCTTTTCAGGGTGCTCATCTACTTTTGGTATCCATCTGATTCACCCAAATCTCACCTGAGGCTCCAAGAAGCTATAGCATGCCCAGCAGCCACATCACAATAAAACCATCTCATCAGATAGATTAACCAAGTTTGAGAGTAATTGATAGGCCTCAAATGCACCAGGGAGTTAAGGGTTGTCAATCCCAAGCATGTAAAGATTTCTCCTTTCAGAATGGGTGGATGAGAATAATCTGTTCCAATAGCCATGAAGGTGACTAAAGCAGGAATAGATATGGAGCACTTAGAGCTTGGTCAGACTTTGAAGAAGTCAAGGTCATTCACTGCATCCTGGGCCATTACCAGTCAGTTTGACTTTTGTCTTATCACTGGATTTTAATGATGCTGGAAAAGAATGTGAGGCTGACAACTTTGCACAACTTTGTCTCACTTAAATCCAATTCATGAGCAAATTAAGACATCAGCCCCTAATGTCTTTAGCCCTTTTCAAACCGAGGATGAGTATAATTCAATAAACTGAGTATTCCCTAACTTTTTATAAGTAGGTGAACTTCCTAAGAAGCCACAAAAGGAGCAGATCAGATTAAATTACAAAATAAAGATATTCCGCTTAATCCCACAATCTACTGTTTCGACCATCTGTCTATTCCTATATATCAAACATATGTAATTTATATAAAAGCTAACATTTATATAGTGCTTTAAGGTTTGCCAAGTCCTTTAGAAAAAATAATTTCATTTCATCATCAGAACAACCTTGGGAAGTAGATGCTACTATTATTCCCATTTTACCAATAAGGAAATTGAGGCAGATAAAGGGTAAATAACTTGCCCTGTGTCACAATAAATGTGAACTCAAAACTTCCTCATCTCAAGTCCAGGATTCCATGTGCTATGTCACTTAGCTGCGCTAGCCTGTCTCCCCTCCATCATGCCATTTCCGTCAAGAAATAAGGAAAGCCAGGATATCATAGTGCAGCAGAAAGCATGAGGCCCTGAATTAAAATCCCAATTTTACTACTTGATATCTAGGAGACCTTGGACAAGCCTATTGACCTCTGCATTTTCTCATCTATAAAACGAAGAAGGACTAGATGACACTTCCCAGTTCTAAATATATGCATCTTTGGCAGCATGATGGATATTTCTTTCATAGCATGCCCATCTGCTAAGAATGGCTGGATGGATTTTTATAACTCTGGCTTAGCTTGTACCTCACAAAATCACAGGATGGGATGGAATCTTATAGGTCACCTATACCAATTTCTGCTTCATATAGGAAAGGAGTCCTTTCATAAAATTTCTAGGAAATGGTTGCTAAGTCTCAGCTTAATTTAACACTTTTTTTTTTTTTTTTGTCAAGAAAATTGGGGTTAAGTGACTTACTCAGGGTCACACAGCTAGAAAGTGTTAAGTATCTTGAAATTAGATTTGAACTCAGGTTCTCCTGATTCCAGGGCTGGTGTTCTATCCTGCCCCTTAAATACTTTTCATAGCAAAGAATACAGTACTTCATATAACAGCCCATTGAATTTTTAACAACTGTAATAACAAAGAAGTTTTTTCCTTACATTGAACTGAAAGATGCTTCCTGAAATTTCCACACATTGCTGCTACATGATTTTTATGAGAGATAATATATCTCTGAGAAGACTTGAGCAAATATACATAACAGAATAAAATCATGTTGTAAATAACATGATTTAAAAGATATTGGGGAGGGAGAGAGGGAGAAGGCAGAGTCAAAATGGCAAAGTGATAGGAAACATTATGTTGGGCTCCTCTTTACAAATTCTTCCATGCAGATCTAGAAAATGTATACCCTGACAGGGACCAAATCCTGATGAGGAAGTCCAGAAAAAGTCACAATAAGTTTTTTGTCCAGCCCAGCTCAGCATAGGGTAAAAACATAGGGAGCCTTTGTTCAAGACACTGAGGACAGATTTGGGGCAGGATCACACTGGACAGAACACTCAAGGCCCAGGGAGAGGGCCCTTCAGAGCAAAACAAAGTCTTAGACCATTCTGGGGCCTCACCAGATTGACACCAGAGCATCATTTGTGCATCCATTTCTCAATTTATCAGGATCCACTCAGATTCTCATTCTTTGCCACTTCAAAAGGAATGATAATTTTTTTGGTACATTCTTAGGATTTATTTTAATTAGAACTTATGTCTCCCTTAACCTATTCTCTCTCTAAATCTCCTTCTTTTACTCCTTTTTTCTCTTTTTTCTTTTTGAGTCAAATATATTTTGGTTTGCATTACTATGTATGTATGTATATACTTCCTTCTTCTGACTAATTCCAATGAAAGTGAAGTACAAGTTCATCTGTTTTCATCCCTCTCTTCCTTATTTGTTTTGGTGTCTTTTTAAAGATGTCTACTTATGCATTTATGATTAAACTTAAATTTGCAAGGTAGGTCACTCTGGGCTACATCTATGTTCTACTGTTCTTTGGAACACTTTATTCCATTTTATGGTGTGTATAGAATAGTCTTGCGTTATTTGAATTTTCTTTTCCTTGTATTTGAAGATCTTTCACTTGATTGCTTGCAGAACTTGTTTCTGAATTGAATGGTTAATTTTTTCCCCCTGAGGCAATTGGGGTTAAGTTACTTGCGCAGGGTCACACAGCTAGGAAGTGTCTGAGACCAGATTTGAACTCAGGTCCTCCTGACTTCAGGGCTAGTGCTCTATCCACTGCGCCACCTAGTTGCTCCTGAATGGTTAAATTTAATCACTATGTGTCTGGGAGTTTGAAACTTTGTTTGCCTTCTGGAGGTGATCTATGAATTGTCACAATTGGCATTTCATTTTCTATGTTAAGTTTTGGATAGTTTTCTTCTATTATTTCCTGCGTTATGGTACTAAAGTTTTTTGTTCTGCCATATTCTTTTGGGATACCTTGATCTTTAAAGGTATCTCTACACTGCTTCTTTTAGAAATCAGTATTTTTTGCTTGAATAGTGAGAATATTCTTTAAAAATTATTGCTTAAAAATCCTGAAGGACTTACATGAACTGCTGCTAAGTGAAGTGAGAAGAACCAAGAGAACATTGTACACAGCAACAAGAAGATTATGCAATCGATTCTGATAGTCATGTCTCTTCTATATTTTGAAGAATTGCACATGTTTAACCTATATTGGATTATTTGCCATCTAGGAAAAGGTGGAGGTGGAGAGGAAGATCAATTTGGAATACAAGGTTTTCACGGGTGAATATTGAAAACTATCTTTGCATGTATTTTGAAAAATAAAAAGCTATTATTATTTTTAAGTTTTTCTGTATCCCAAAGAGATCATAAAAAAGGAAAAAAGACTCACATGTGAAAATATTTGAAGCAGCTTTTTAAAAATAATAGCTTTTTATTTTCAAAATGTATGCAAAGATAGTTTTCAATCTTCACCCTCACAAAACCTTGCGTTCCAAATTCTTTCTCCCTCCCTTTCTTCCACCCCTTCCCTTAGACATCCAATATATGTTAAACTATGTGCAATTCTATACATGCTGTATAAGAAAAATGAGACCAAAAAGGAAAAAAGAAAGAAAACAAAATCAAGCAAATAACAAAAAAGATGAAAATACTATCTTGTAATCCACATTTAGTCCCCATAGTCCTCTCTAGATGCAGATGGCTCTCTTCCATCACGTCTATTGGAATTGGCCTGAATTATCTCATTGTTGAAAAGAGGCATGTCCATCAGAATTGATCATCACATAATCTTGTTGCTGCAAACAATATTCTCTGGGTTCTATTCATTTCATCAATTCATATAAGTCTCTCCAGGTCTTTCTGAAATCATCCTGCTAATCGTTTCTTATAGAACAATAATATTCCATTCACATACCATAACTGTTCAGTCATTCTCCAATTGATGGGCATCCATTCAGTTTCTAAATCTTGCCACTACAAAAAGGGCTACTACAAACATTTTTGCACATGAGGGTTCTTTTCCCCTTTTTATGATTTCTTTGAGATACAGTACTAGTAGAGATATTGCTGAATCAAAGAGTATGCACAGTTTGATAGCGCTTTGGACGTAGTTCCAAATTATTTTCCAGAATGGTTGAATAAGTTCACAACCAACAATGTATTAGTGTCCAGCTTTCTCATATCCCCTCCAATATTTATCATTATCTTTTCCTGTCATTTTAGCCAATCTGAAAAGTGTGTAAGTGATAACTCTTAATTTGCATTTCTCTGATTGATAGTGATTTAGACATTTTTTCATATGACTAGAAATGATTTTAATTTCTTCATCTGTTCATATCCTTTGATCATTTATCAAATGGAGAATTGCTTGTATTCTTATAAATCTGAATCTATTCTCTATATTAGAAATGAAGCCTTTATTAGAATCCTTGGATGTAAATTTTTTCCCAGTTTTCTGCTTTCCTTCTAATTTGGTCTACGCTGGTTTTGTTTGCATAATTTTTTTAACTTAATACAATCAAAATTATCCATTTTGCATTTTATAATGTACTCTAGTTCTTCTTTGGCCATAAATTCCTTCCTTCTCCACAGATCTAAGAGGTAGGCTATCCTTTGTTCTTCTAATTTGCTTAAAGTATTACTCTTTATGTCTGAACCTATTTCAACCTTATCTTGGTATAGGGTGTTAGGTATTGGTCAATGCTGAAGCAGCTTTTTTTGTGGTGACAAAAGAATTGGAAATTTAGGGGATGTCCACCAATTGGGGAATGGTTAAGTTGTGGTATAAGAATGTAATGAAATACTATTGTTCCACAAAAAATAAGTAAGTAGAGTTCACAAAAACTTGGAAAGACTTATATGAATTGATGCTGAGTGATATGAACAGAACCAGAAGAACATTGTACACAGTAACAGCAAGATTGTATGCTGAGTAACTATGATAGATTTAGCTATTTTTAGCTGTTTCCAAATACAATAATCTAAAAGTTACAAAAGACTTGTGATGGAAAATGTCATCCACATCCAGAGAAAGAACTGTGTAGATCAAAGAATACTATTTTCACTTTTTTTTCTTTCTCATAGTTTTCCTCTTTAGTTCTGATTTTTCTTTCACAACATGACTAATGTGGAAATATGATTAGACATGTATAATCTATATCAGATTGCTTGCTGTCTTGGGGAGACAGGAGAAAGAGGGAGAAAAAGTCCAGAACTCAGAAATATTACAAAAATAAGTGTTGAAAATTTTCTTGACGTGTTATTGGAAAAAAAATTAAATAGTATTTAAAATTTTTTTTAAGTTCTGGGTTTTTTTTGTTTTGTTTTGTTTTTTTTGCTTCTCTTTTAGATTGTCCTTCACTTCTGTATATATATATTTACATTCCCAATCCATTGTTCTCTTTTTGTTTATTTGGTGAGACTTGCCATTGTAAATTCTAGTTTTTCTATTCTCCCATTATTTTGCCATGGAGGCCATAAATTATGTTCATAATATTCATATTCCTTTTGAATCACTCAAGTAACAGGATATTGTGTTTCCACGTTCTCAAATTCCACAGGATTTTCTGTCTTATCAAGTGTTGGATCACTTTCCTTTGTTTTGCAGTAGTTATTTATAGACATCTGAATTTGTTTACTAGATCTAAGGTTATATTTCCTCTTTTTGTTTTCCCTGCTGATTTATCTATTTATGTTAAAGGTTTTTGAATTTTCTCCTTCTTGCAATCTTTGGTAATTTCAAACCTTTAATTTTTCTCCCTCATTTTCTCTCTATTCACTTTCTGATTCTGATAATAATTTCCTTGGGGATTCCATCTCAAAATATCTCATTCTAGGCAATTCTCTGCCCCATATGACTTTTGGATGGTCAGAACAGGCCCCAGCTGGATGCTGTGCTCTGTCCCTCAGGCTTAGTGTAATGGTACACAGCCTTCTCCCCATATTGTGTCCTGTCTTGGTATCCTGTCCTGCTTTATCGGTTCCTAAGTTCACTGGTAGTTCAGAGATTTTCCACATTGGTGCTACAGGGTTGTGCACCCCATATTATATATAGAACACAAATTCAGGAATTCTGTACTAATGAGATCTTAAAAAAATTATGAAAAACATTATGAAATTATGAAAAACATGAAAACATAAATAACTGGAAATAGAGTTGGAAAAGAAGCTTCTATTTGAGACTTAAGAACCTCCAAAAGTAACAGTTCCCTATTGTAGTCTAGAATGGTAATAACCACAACCACAATAAAACCCTGCTTTTCAAATTTCTCTTACTGCTTTGCCCAAGAGAAGATAAGAGCACCAGGGGAGCATTGTTCCAGAACTAAAACCTTTCTGTTATCAAAGTTTAATGCAATAAAAAGTTTCTTCCCAGCCCTACCTCCAACCAACTTAACTAAACTTCTGAATACATTAATGTAATATTGGATGCCGTTCTAAGAAACGTTTTACTCATTCCCTTCATGCGGATGAAGACTCCTTGGCTTCATTTGAGCCAGTCAGAAAGCAGATGTTGGCCACATGTACCAGCTGCTCTAGGCAGATGCTTTTCCTAATGATGTATTGGGATGGAACTGGTGATTTGATTACTATTAGTCAGGGGATACAAAGTGAAGGACACAAAAGGTTTCATTTGAAACTTGAACTGGATAACATGAAAGGATATACTTTCTCTTCTAGTGCAGTAGATCTTTGCTAAGTACTAATCAGAAAAGAAAAGAGACAAATATAAGTCCATAAAGTGAAGAAACCAGACCTCTCATGTGTCTCCTACAAGGACAAGATTTGGGATCAAAGAATAGAGAGACATAGGACTCTACATCATAATGGGGTGCTCGAAGGGAGACTTCTTCCCAACCTCTGCTCAAAGGATTAAGAGTAATATGTAGTCTCTTATTTGGCACTAGTGCTCTTATGATGACTGAGATATAATTTAATAAGGTTGAGTAAAAATGTAGTCCATTTTATATAACAGATGCATTCCTAAAATTAACTGTAAATCAAATTTTAAATGCACAAGAGAATTTGGCTTCTTAAAAGAAACTTATGGTAAATCTTTCTTCAAAGTAAAGCTAATGATCATTCCCTAATTTATGAATGGGTAGACCAGATTTCTAGCTTCTGTTTTTCTTAAACTAAAGTCTGCTTGTTTGATTTGTAGGCTATGATTAAATGACTTTTTAAAAATCTGCTTACAAGACTTTTTTGCAATTATTTAATCACAATCTAAAAATCAAAAAATGGGTTTAATCAGTTTAACAAAAATGAGCTATCAAGGATCTAAATTTTCCCCATTCTTAAATTTTGGCTATAAAAGTTGCATAAAGTCCTGATATAAATAGCTGGTTAGATGATGGGCAGGGTGAGCCATAGAAGGTGGAGTTGGAGCAGAAAAAAATTTTTGGCAGAGATGAAAATTTAAAACAAAAAAGGAAAATAGCCCTATTAGAAGAGTGGAGGTAAATTTAGAGACCCAAAGAAACCCTTAGCGAAAATTTCTTTGATTGTGAAAAAGCATTGAGAAATGAAATTTTTGGCTAACAACCAAGAAAAAATCTGTTACTGTTTTTTTTTTTTTTTTTTTTAACCTTTAACCATAGAAAGATTATGAAGCTCAAGAACAAGGTAAAGAAATACAAGAAGATGGTGAGTGGCAAGGCCATCTTCTTAGACCACTAGAGAAGCACTCCATCCCCTTTTCTGAGAGTTTCATCATTTCCCTGCTATGTGCTCTCAGCATAAATACTTTAGTATACAGACATCATTTTTAGACTACTTTATGCAGTGAGCTAGCAAGAGAAACCAAATCATTTTAAAAGCCCTCTACTTCTGTGTACAAATAAGCAGAGAATTGACTTTGGGAGACTGGACTAAAGTTCCAGAGCATATTGTTGTTTTCAGAAAACAACTTTGTTCAGACTTTGGTTTCCTCGGCTTGCTCTTTGAAAAACACTCCCAGTGCATGTGCTTTTAGTTAAGCATTCCATGACTGCAACGCAGCTCTGTGTTGAAAGCCTGAGAGGAAGCAGCAAAAACTCAGCCAAGATCAAGCTAAGTTAAATGGTTAGAAGAGTGGAACATGACGGAGAGATAAGTTTTTTCAAAACCTAACCTCCAAATCACATCATTTGAGCTCTTTTCCTGAGCCAACATCAGTTGTTGCAAAATACCAAGGAGTCAGGGAGAAGTTTGTCTATCAGGAACTACAAGTTATAATAGATACAGACTGTGTCTATTTAGATTTGCTAAAACTCCAAACTTAAGAGCAAAGCTCTTGATCTAAAAGAAAGGCCAATCAGTTGAAAAAGCTGGTTAGGATTGGGTTAGGCCTGTGTCATGTAGCCAAAGGATTTCAGAATATACAATAGACAAAGTAATATACTATTAAGAGAGTTATAAATTGATCCATCCATTCTATAAAATATTTTGGAATTATGAGAAGAAAAAAATAATTAAAATATTGATTTTCTTTGACCTACAGACCCCAAAGAATAAAAGATAGAAAGAGAAGTTTTATATATTTAAAAGATATCTTCATAACAGCATTTTGTGACAGCAAAAAGCTAAAAACAAAATAATTGATTGATAGATGACTAAATAATGTTATAGCAACAAGATTTAATATTATTGTATAACAAATATAAGTAACTGTGAGATTTTCATGAGTTGAATGAAAAAAAAATACGTGATTACAATAATGTGAACATTTTTTAAAACCCTAAAATGAATCCAAATATTGTGTAATGGCTATAACTGATTTTGTTACCATAAAAGATATGAAGAGCTACATTTCCCTCCTTTATTTGGAAAGGCAACTATGGGTGCAGAATGTTGTATGCATAGTCTTTCAGACATGGTTTCTGTGTAAGTTGTTTTTGCTTACTTGTTTTCCTTTGTGGCCTGGTGGGCATTTATCAGGAAATCTATCTGGATTATCTGGAAATTTATTTGGAAAAGACTGACAAAACCAAAAAAAGGCATCAATAAAACTTTACTTTTAAAAAAATTAAGCTTTATTGGGAGTAATTATGTGCTAGCATCCCATGTTAAATACCTAATTGCATATATATTTTTCAGTAAAGTCCATTCTGTTCTAATTTATAAAGAAAGAATAGAGTTTGCATCTGAGCTTAGCTATTTGATATAGAAAAAGCTTCAAGTTCAACATGCAAAATTTTTATGGTAAAAGTGGCACCAATTTCATATAGGCTGGGCTGGTTTCCTTTTTTTTTTTTTTTTTTTTTTTCTCACTTTTTAAAATAGTTTTTATTTACCAGATTTTACAACATTGACAAATGCCAAACCTTTTGTTCTAATTTTTCTCCTCCTCCCCACCCCCCAGATGGCAGGTTGATCAATACATGTTAAAAATATTAAAGTATAAATTAAATACAATATACGTATACATGTCCAAACAGTTGTTTTGGGGGCAGCTAGGTGGTGCAGTGCCCTGAATTCAGGAGGACCCGAGTTCAAATTTGGTCTCAGACACTTAACACTTCTTAGCTGTGTGACCCTGGGCAAGTCACTTAACCCCAGCCTCAGAAAAGAAAAAACAAACAAACAAACAAACAAATACAAATAGTTGTTTTGCTGTTCAAAAAGAATCTGACTTTGAAATAGTGTACAATTAGCCTGTGAAGGAAATCCAAAATGCAGGCGGACAAAAATAGAGGGATTGGGAATTCTATGCAGTGATTCATAGTCATCTCCCAGAGTTCTTTTGCTGGGTGTAGCTAATTCAGTTCATTACTGCTCTATTGGAACTAATTTGGTTCATCTCATTGATCATCATATAGTATTGTTGTTGAAGTATATAATGATCTCCTGGTCCTGCTCATTTCACTCAGCATCAGTTCATGAAAGTCTCTTCAGGCCTTTCTGAAATCATCCTGCTGGTCATTTCTTATAGAACAATAATATTCCATAACATTCATGTATCACAATTTACTCAGCCATTCTCCAATTGATGGGCAGCCACTCAGTTTCCAGTTTTTGGCCACTACAAAGAGGGCTGGTTTCCTTTTAAAGAATAGAACAATTTATTCTCAGGATCAACACTGATTTGGCTTCCTGGTCACCCATGGCATAAAAGACCCAATCAATGGGAAACTGGGGATCAGAGTTCTATGCCAGGTGAGAATGGCTCTTTGACCTAGAATATGGTAAATACAGAGGTAGAAGAGAATAGTCAGTTTATCCAAATTACAACTATCTTCCAATCTTAAAAATTGTCAGTATAAAGATATTTTATTGCACTTTTAGGTTCACAGGAGTTTCATTTCAATCTCAAGCCTTAGTCACTGAACTGGTCCAAGTTAGACCTGCCTTTGAATATTTGGTGTGGTTGGCAAAGATTGTTTACAATAGCTTACTAGTTAAATTCTATGTGGAAGAGCAGGAAGGGTGATATGAAAGAAATAGCTCATGGTCTAATTACATAGCCAGATATAGGATTTTGCAGCTTTGAAGAGTGTAAGACATTCCCTTTTAATAGGATAAGGATAATGTTAGTACTAGTTCTGTAGAGTAATACATGCTAAAGCAATACCTTAGTGTAATACTTATTAAAGGAACTTGATATTGAAAATTAAAATATAACAAAATTAAGTATTTCTTGAATCTTATTAATAGGTTTTAGGAAAAACTAGATCACCGATATAAGGAAAATAAATGTTATGAACTGATAAATTTCCTTTAGAAGTGGCCAATAGAATACCAAGATAATACCAAATAGGCAGAAGAATAGGCAATGGATCTAGTAATAATGGTGACTGTTGGGTAAAAGACAGGAAGCATGATCTCTGACTCAGAGATCTATGTTATACACATAGAAGGGAAGGGAATAGGAATAGGAGTGAGAATGCATATTGGAAAGAAAGCTACAGGCTTGTCCTCTAACTCACAAATAAGCCTGTCTTATTACTATTCTTATTACCCATACTTTTTCCTTTCTACCACCAAAAACTTGAAGAGGTTACAGAATTTTAAACAACAATTCTTGAGAGCCAATGTTTACCCAGAGGCTCTGTCTAGTTTAACTGTAGGACCATAGGGGGAGCAGATGTTGCATGACCCAGTGTGATTTAGAAAGAGGGAATCACCAGTTATAGAAGTAGCTGCTTGATATCTGCAACCAAGTTATTATTTTACCAGAAGACCCTCAAGAAATCTATGATGGGTATTCTCAATTTCTATCATGGATTTGAGGGGGAAAACTACTAAGGAAGAAAGGAGAAACATTTTCTCAGGTGGAGGTAGAAAGAAGTCCTGTTTAGTTTGAGTGGATAATATCAAGAGTATATTTGGCAGTTAGTATCTATACAGGTCCTCTCTGTCTGGTATTGTGACAAGGACCAAATTAACTATTTCATATAATTAATATTAAATAATATTGAGTTGGGAAATTTATATGTGTGTAATATTTTCTCCCTTATAATAGAAATGAAGATGACTAGAATATTTTGCTATTAAAGGTAGTTTTGTAGCAAAATATTCTAGTCATCTTGTGGCCAGTGAAGAAGGTGGATGACACCTATCATATTATGGTAAATTATTTAGAACTGAATAAAGTGATTAGACTAATTGCTACATCTTATAACCTTGTCTATATGGTAGAATTTGAGGTCTGGACAATAGGTCTGGGGCTACCTGATCTTATTCCTACTTTTTTCTTTATTTCCATGTTTGACAGTCAATAACTTTAATAATCTAGTGTTTGAAAAACCCAAAGACTCCAACTTTTGGGATAAGAATTCACTGTTTGACAAAAACTGCTGGGAAAATTGGAAATTAGTATGGCAGAAACTAGGCATTGATCTATACTTAACATTGTACACCAAGATAAGGTCAAAATGGGTTCATGACCTAGGCATAAAGAATGAGATTATAAATAAATTAGAAGAACATAAGATAATTTACCTCTCAGATGTGAAGGAATGTATGACCAAAGAATTAGAGATTATTGATCACAAAACAGACAATTTTGATTATATCAAATTAAAAAGGTTTTGTCCAAACAAAACTAATGCAGACAAGATTAAAAGGGAAGCAATAAACTGGGAAAACATTTTTACAGTCAAAGGTTCTGATAAAGGCCTCATTTCCAAAATATGTAGAGAATTGACTTTAATTTATAAGAAATCAAGCCATTCTCCAATTGATAAATGGTCAAAGGATATGAACAGACAATTCTCAGATGAAGAAATTGAAACTATTTCTAGCCATATGAAAAGATGCTCCAAGTCATTATTGATCAGAGAAATGCAAATTAAGACAACTCTGAGATACCACTACAAACCTGTCAGATTGACTAAGATGACAGGAACAAATAATGATGAATATTGGAGGGGATGTGAGAAAACTGGGACACTAATGCATTGTTGGTGGAGTTGTGAATATATCCAGCCATTGTAGAGAGTGATTTGGAACTATGCTCATACCCTTTGACCCAGCAGTGTTACTACTGGGCTTATATCCCAAAGAGATCTTAAAGAAGGGAAAGGGACCTGTTTGTGCAAGAATGTTTGTGGCAGCCCTCTTTGTAGTGGCCAGAAACTGGAAACTGAGTGGATGCCCATCAATTGGAGAATAGCTGAATAAATTGTAGTACATGAATATTATGGAATATTATTGTTCTGTAAGAAATGACCAGCAGAATGATTTTAGAAAGGCTTGGAGAGACTTACATGAACTGATGCTGAGTGAAATGAGCAGGACCAGGAGATCATTATATACTTTAACAACACTATATGATGATCAATTCTGATGGACATGTCCATCTTCAACAATGTGATGAACCAAATCAGTTCCAATAGAGCAGTAATGAACTGAACCAACTACACCCAGTGAAAGAATTCTGGGAGATGACTATGAATCACTACATAGAATTCCCAATCCCTCTATTTTTGTCCACCTGCATTTTTTATTTCCTTCACAGGTTAATTGTACACTATTTCAAAGTCTGATTCTTTTTGTACAGCAAAATAACTGTATGGACATGTATACATATATTGTATTTAACTTATACTTTAACATATTTTACATGTTATTGGTCAACCTGCCATCTGGGGGAGGGGGTGGGGAGAAGGAAGGGAAAAACTGGAGCAAAATGTTTTGCAATTATCAATGCTGAAAAATTACCCATGCATATTTCTTGTAAATGAAAAGATGTTCTCTTCTCTAAATTATAATCTTCTTGGGGAGCAGGTTTCTTGGGGAGCTTCTGGAGGTAGCCTTCCTTTCAGTTCAATAATCCCAAATGCAGGCAAGAGCTAAAAGTTCAGATCCTTTATTTTCTCCTTCAAAGTCTTGTCTCTTTTCCTGGGGCCTGGTTAGCTTTAGTAGAGGCCTATCTCTCTCCTTGGTTCAGAGAACTCTTGCCACTAGTCCTTTGTCTCTGCCAGCTTCAGTCTCTTGTCCTCCCAATGTCTCCAGCCAGTACAAAGGTGGAAGTTGGAATGAATTTGACTCCACCTCTGAGAGTGGGCTTGTGGGCATCTGTCCTCTGACTTGTGAACTTCCTTGACTGAATCCTGACTTGTGAATCTCCCAAAGTCCCCAGCCTATATATGCTCTCCAAAGGTGTGACCTCCGATTTGTGAACTCCTTTAAAAGTGTTAAACATTAGCACCTTGTTTCAAATTCTGGCCCATAACAAAAAGCTATAATAAAAAAAAGAAAAATAATATTTCCATGTTTGAAACTAGTCAAGAGGACCTTATTTTACCTGAAGAGTTCTGCATGTCTTTTCCAGCCTTCAGGTTCAAGGTTACTTGAATTCTATTTCATATTGTTATGACTCTATTGTTGTTTATCCTTTATTCTCAAAGATGATAGGCAAGAGAACTAGATTTGAATGAGGGAGGGCTGGGCTAGTCACCTGCCTCTTCTGCCACTTTCTCCTTCGAATCTATCAAGTTCTAGTGGCCAGATACAGATCAGGATAAGTGGAGCTGTCCCTGGATGCAGTGAGAGTCCTTGGCCTTTTTGAGCTAAGATCTTTAACAGTTCTCAGTTTGATTAAGGCAACCCATCATTCAGTGATTAAGGCTAGGTAAGAAAGAATGGCCTTTTTTACCTAGTCAAAAAAAAATTTTTTTTTTAAGGAATTATAATCTGGAAAGGGAAAACCCTCACAGGATTTCTGATCAAAACAACAATTGCTATTTACATTCACTTTATAGCAGTCAGGGTCAAAACAAAGACCAAGTGAGCTTGGCCTGCAACTTTTTGTTAGCCAATCAATGAAAGCCAGAGTGATTTGGATTTAAGGCATGGTCCTTAATAAATTGATCCCCCAAATCCAAGAAGGGAAGGAAGGAATGGAGGGAGAGAGGAAAACTGGCTATTAGCTAGGTGTGCTGCCCCATCATCAGTGGGACAGCTTCTACTCACAAAGTTATTTGTCCTTTGTTCGTTTAGAGGACCATGACATAGGGAGGCGATGTCATGACATGCAACAGGTTTGGATTTGAGGGAGGGAGGACTGTGCAAATTCACTAGCTTACTTTTCCCTCTGGAATCATTAAGATCCAAGAGCAGGACAACTGGAAATGGCCCACCAAAGCTTGATGAACAGCAACCTGAAAGGAAGTCCTGCTTTTTGAAGGCATCTATCTCGTAACATTTGATGTAATATTGACTGAGCCAGAAGAAGCCATAGTTGCAAACACCCTTAATCATATGAAGGGCAAGGAGTAGAAGATGAAACCTAAAAAATTCAGGAATCAACCTGTTAAGTTTTGGGGGGGAGAATATACTGGATGGGGAAAACCTAGATGCAGTCCATATTAAATTATTGACACTTGCTAACCCACAGTTTAAAAAGGAAATTCAGAAGGCTTTTGAATTCTTTAAGTTCTGAAGAAACCATATTCTTTCAGCTGGGTATCTTGATGGCTTCCATTTACTGAATTGAATATAAGTCTTTCTTTTGAGTGAGATCCAGTCCAGCAGTCTGCCTTTGGGTCCTTATGATGTTACAAAGTCTATAATATTAGAGATATCTGTTCATAAGGACCAGACTAAGTAATGACTTTGCCAGGCACCAAGAAATGGGCAGGCTAAACAATCACTGGTTTTCTGGAGTCATAACATCTTTGAAGCAATTACTTGCTATGAACCACTTTTGAATAAACAAGTTGCTTAAAGCTTGATGAGACATGTATATTTTTATATATAGCCAATTCTGGAATTTATTTTGCTTGCCTATGTATATTTTTCAAGGGTTTTGTTTTTCTTTTTCTTCTTTTTGTAATAAGGGAGGAAGGCAACTGAAAAAAATATTAAATAAAAATTTTAAAACCTAGTTATTTGCCTTTTATTGGGTTCTAGTACATAGTAAACAGATAACACAGGGCTATACCATTATCCTTTGACCAGAGCTGGCCATTTTGAAGATGATCCCTCTGAAAAAACAGGACACAGGAGGTTCTCACTGTTAAGTAAAAATAGTATCAAGCATCTACTATGTGTCAAGTATTATATTTTATATTAGAATAAAATATATCAAAATAATTACTACTTGCAAGATTAGATCATAATGGGAAAGACAGCAAATACATATGCATATATATGTAAGTAGATACAGAATAAATAGGTAAATTAAAAAGTCATTAAAATGTAATGAGACTCAGTAAAGAAGGTGATGCTTAAACTACATCTTGAAGTAATAGAAGGATTCTATGAGGTTAAAGAGAAAGTGGTTCCCGGAATGGAAGATAGCCAGGACAAAAGCAGAAAGATGTGAGATAGAGTGTTAAGTATACAAAGAAAGAGTTATCTTCAAAAGACAGATTGGAGCAGGTTGTAAAGGACTTTTAAATCTACAGAGAGAACTTCTGTGTTTATCCTAAAGGCGCTAGGGAGCCCTTGATAACCTTAGAGCAAAGGAGTGGCAGGGTCAGAAGGAAAATCTTAAGGAAAATCAATTTGAGAGCAATGTGTAGGATGAAGTGGTGAGACTGAGGAAAGCAAAACAGTCAGAAGGTAGTTGCTAGAATCCAGGTGAGACGTGATGAGAGCCTGAACTAAGGGAACTGCTGTGTGAGTAGACAGAAGGGGTCAGATAATGAGATATTATGGAGGCAGAAAAGGCAAGAATCTGTGGGGAGAAGAGTGAGATTATAAATCTGGTAGACTAGAACGATGGTGATGCTTTTGAGAGACGTTTGCAAGACAGCAGGGTCTTGGGGGGAAAGATGAGTATTAAAGCACATTGTGACTGAGATGTCTCTGGGACATTAAGTTGTACTGTGCCATATTCAAATTTGACCCTCAGGTATAACTTGCCCTTCATAAACAAGTTGTGTGATTTTGCCAGAAGCTGAAACTACCTAAGCCTAGTTCCAATACTTTTATCTTTTCCACTTATCCAAAGGGCCCCCATCTATAAGGATTTAGCTTTTGAGGAATATTGTTTTACTGAACTCACTAATGATTCTGAGAGATGTATATACAACTAGGTCTCTGGAGCAATTAATTCAGTAATGGGGAACTCTGAGGATAGAGGTCCTGAGCTGCAGGGCGGCTATGGGGGAAATGGAGCAAACAAGATTTTTATTTACACTAGTATCTAGATAGTGGCCATGGATTCTGGCCAAGCAGCCTGGGACACATAGAAACCTCTTCCCAATGTGGAAAGTAAAGACCAATGGAGGAATTTTGCCAGTGTCTCTTGCAAAAAATAGCATGTGAAGGACATGTTAATGCCTACTAGAGATGTCATACATCTTCCCCTGTACTGAATAATTGAGTGATTCTTATAAGAATCAATATTCATTACGAAGATTGGTCTATAATTTTCTTTCTCTGTTTTCAACCTATCTGGTTTAGGTATCAGTACCACATCTGTGTCATAAAAGGAATTCGGTAGGATTCCTTCATTCCCTAATTTTTCAAATAGTTTATATAGCATTGGTGCTAATTGTTCTTTAAATGTTTGGTAGAATTCACATGTAAATCCATCTGGTCCTGGGAATTTTTTCTTAGGGAGTTGATTAATAGCTTGTTCTATTTCTTTTTCTGAAATGGGACTATTTAAGCAATTTACTAAAAAGAGGGAAATTATATCCCATGAAGAGGAAAAGGAAACCTATCATATCTGAGGGACTTAAGGGAGGGAGAGGAACATTGTGTGAATCTTACTCTGTTAATCTGGGAAGCCTATATTTTTGTAGATAGTCATCCATTTCATTTATGTTATCAAATTTATTAGCATAAAGTTAGGCAAAGTAATTTCCTCTTCATTGGTGGAAAGTTCTCTCCTTTTCATTTTTAAGACTAACAATTTGATTTTCCTCTTTCCTTTTTCTAATCAGATTTACCAAAGGTTTATCTACTTTATTGTTTTTTTTTTCATAAAACCAACTGTTTTATTTAATTCAAGTTTTTTTTACTTTCAATATTATAAATTTCTCCTTTTAATTTTAGAATTTCAAATTTAGTATTTGATTGAGGGTTTTTAATTAGGTCTTTTTCTAGCTTTTTAAATTGCAAACCCAGTTCATTGATCTTCTCTTTCTCTGTTTTATTCAAGTAAGATATAAAATTTCCTTTTATTACTGCTTTGGCTGCATCCCACAAATTTTGATATGATGTCTCGTTATTTTCTTGGGTGAAATTTGCTGTTTCACCCAATCATTCTTTAAGATGAGATTAGTTTCCAATTAATTTTTAGTCTATTTAGTCTATTTACCCCTAGCTTTTTGTTAGATGTAGATTTTGTTGCATCATGTTCTGAAAAGAATGCATTTACTATTTCTGCCTTCCTGCATTTAATTTTGAGGTCTTTATGTCCTAATATATGGTCAATTTTTGTATAGGTTCCATGAACTGCTGAGCAGAAAATATACTCCTTTCTGTCTCCATTCAGTTTTCTCCAAAGATCCATCATACCTAATTTTTCTAATATTCTATTTACCTCTTTAATTTCTTTCTTGTTTTATGGTTTGATTTATCTAATTCTGAGAGTGCAAGGTTGAGATCTCCCACTATTATAGTTTTGTTGTCTACTTCTTGCAACTCTCTTAACTTCTCTTTTAGGAATTTAGATGCTATACCACTTGGTGCATATATGTTTAGTATTGATATTGCTTCATTGTCTATGCTACCCTTTAGCGAGATATAGTTTCCTTCCTTATCTCTTTTAATTAGATCAATTTTTGCTTTCACTTTATCTGAGATCCTTGCTTTTTTGACTTCACCTGAAGCATAATAGATTCTGCTCCAGACTTTTACTTTTATTCTGTATGTATCTACCTACTTTAAATGTGTTTCCTGCAAACAACATATTGTAGGGTTCTGGCTTTTGATCCAGTCTGATATCCGCCTCTGCTTTATGGAAGAGTTCATCCCATTCATATTTATGATTAAAATTACTAATTCTGTATTTCCTGACATTATCCCCAGATTATGCTTTTCTTTTCTTTTTTTTTTTTTTAACCCCCTTTTATCCCCCTTCCCCAGTATTAAACTTATGGGCACCACTTGCCTCACAAAGCTCTCCCTCTTTAGAATTCCTCCCCCTCCCTTTGAGATTCCCCCTTTTTTATACCTTTTCCTTATTTTTTCTGTATTCCCTTCTATTTAGCCTACTCTTTTCCTTTTCCTCTCCCACTTTTTAATGAGAAGAAAGAAGTTTCTCTGTAAACCAAATGTGTCTAATATTTTCTCTTTGAGCCAAATCTGATGAGAGTAAGATTCACACAATGTTCCTCCCCCTCCCTTAATTCCCTCAGTTATGATAGGTTTCCTTTTCCTCTTCATGGGATGCAATTTCTCTCTTTTTATTTCCCCTTTTCCCTTTTTCTGATACAATCCCCTTTCCACTTCTACTTCCATTTTTAAAAAAATATTGTAACAGTAAAATCAAATTATGCATGTGTTCTTTATGTATGCCCATAATAGAAATACAGTTCTCAAGAGTTCTTTTTAATATTTTATCTTCTCTTGAGTCCTATATTTGGAAGTCAAATTTTTTGTTTGGCTCTGGTTTTTTCATTAGGAATAAATGAAATTCACTTGTTTCATTGAATGTCCATCTTCTTCCCTAAAAGAAAATGCTCAGCTTAGTTGGGTAGTTTATTCTTGGCTGCATTCCAAGTTCTTTTGCCTTATGGAATATCAGATTCCAGGCTCTTTGCTCCTTTAATGTGGAAGCTGCTAGATCCTGAGTGATCCTTATTGTGGCTCCTCGGTATATGAATTTTTTTTTTTCTGATTGCTTGTAATATTCTTTCCTTAGTCTGATAGTTCTAAAATTTAGTCACAATATTCCTTGGAGTTTTTATTTTGGGGTCTCTTTCAGAAGGCGTTCAATGAATTCTTTCAATGGCTATTTTACCTTCTGATTCTATGACAATTGGGCAGTTCTCTTTGATGATTTCCTGTAAAATAGTGTCTAGGCACTTTTTTTTTTTCCATCATAATTTTCAGGAAGGCCTCAGGTTATCTCTTAGATCTATTTTCCATATCTGCTGTTTTTCCTAGTAGATATTTAACATTTTTCTATTTTTTTTTTCATTTTTTTGGTTTTGTATATATCCAATTAAGTTTTTAAATGAGTTGGTTCTCTCTATGGAATTTTTTTCCATTTCACTTTTTTTTTTAACTGAGTTATTTTCTTTTTCCAATTCACAAATCCTACTATCCTGGGAGTTCTTTATCTTTTCCAATTCATAAATTCTATTTCCCTGGGAGATCTTTACCTTTTCCATTTCACATTTCAGGAAGTTGTTTTCTTTTTCCACTTTATCAAATCTTTCTTTTAATGAGTTATACGCCTTTTCCATACTCTCTTGCAGAGCTTCTCTTTCTTTTCCCTATTTTTCTTGTAGCTCTCTTTTAAGATCTTTTCTAATTTTCTAATTTCTTCTAGGAGAGCCTTGTGTGAGAGGGACTAGGTTACATCTACCTTTGGGGTTTTGTCTGGAGTTTGTCGGCTATTAGTCTCCTCAAGATTGGACATTTGTAATAAAAATTTTTAAATATCATTACATGGTTCAAAAACATAGTGTTGACTTGGGAATTTATTTTTCAAAAAGCATGGATATTTACATCTGAGTCACCAAACTTTTCTTCTCTTAAATAATTGGATACCAAATCCAATTTTTAATACATTTCAGGAAAACTAAATGATAAGGAATAGGGACTCACACAGTAATAGCAGCTTACCACTGAGTTACTCTCAAAAACACAATGGAGGGGGGAAAAAGGTTTGGGGAACGGATAATATCATTCAGTGTACATAAGGATATTTGTCAACATGATAAGTCCAGTCTATCTTTTCTGCACTTTTCCTATACTAAAATGGGACCATAGCTGCATTCTTCTCATCCTAAGCTTTATAATGTAAAAAAGGAAGGGTGAAGGACTCCTCTCTTCCCCTATTTTTTAACTAGCCCAAGAATAACTGAGCTAAGACTAGAATTGTTTTCTGAGAGGGAGAAACCTTTAAAGGGTATATTCCTCACTACTGAAAATGACAGGGGTGAAACTGTGTCCACTTTAATCTGTAAAAGAAGGGAGATTGGGGTCTCAGCCCTTTCCCTGGGAAAAAGCTTCCCAGACAAAGTTAAATGGCTTCATTCAATTGCAGACCTGGATCAAATCACCCTCCATTGATCTTTTGGTGGCCAAGATCCCCTTCATGGAATTCCCAGACTCTGGGGGAAAAGCCTTCAAAATGATTTTATTCAGTTGGAGATCTCTGTCTAATGGTCCTTTATTGATTAGCCCAGACAGCTCCCAGCCCCAGGCCAAGATGTATCCCATATAATCATGACTTGTCAATCCATCTCTTGCCAAACTTCTAATGAGGAATTTTGCCCGCTAAGAGAGCTCCTTCTTAGTGAACAATAAAAATCCTTTTTTACCCCCAAGATTTCGGGGTTCCCAAATTCTTTCACATTGAACCTGCGTTTCTGAGCAGAAGGGCTCTCTCCCCCTATTCCCACACTTTAACATTATCACATGTCATATATATAAGACACCTAAAGGAGATAACTATGATCTCCCTTCTCCTCCTGTTCATTTGTTGCACTTTATTCCCTCAGTCAGGCAGGGTGGGGTGGACAGAGTTCTAACAGAAATAGTGTAAAGAATACTCTTACAAGTACATTTAAAAATGAGGGGAGGAGGGATAAGGTGGGAAATATCAGTCCACTGATATGCAAAATTAGGAAATGCTGACCCAAAGAGACTATAACCAAATGAAGCTTAGTAGACCCATAAAGAAAAATACAATTTAGTCTCCTCCCCATCCGTTTGGCCAACTAAGCTCAGATTTCTGATTCTTATCCAGGATTTAATGATCAGCATGAGCTGTAAGACTCCCAGTCCTGCCCTGGCATTCTGGCTTGAACACCTTTTTTTTTTTTAGGAAAAAGTTGGTACATGTAATAGTATCAAATGCAGTTGGGTTTTTTTTTTTGTTTGTTTGTTTTTGTTTTTGTTTTGTTTTGTTTAATAATGCTGACCCAGACCTCTGCTGGGCAACTTTGAAGCTTATGTTACAGAATGACAAAAGGGCTACCGAAGAAACAGCAGCAAATAAAAAATTCTAAGGAAGACAAATAGATGTGTGCAGAAAGCTTAAGCACCTCCTTTCATTAGCTGAGGAACTTGACTCCATTTTATGGAGAAAATTGAGGTCATTCAGTGTGATCTCCTCTTCCCAAGGCAAACTCAGCTCTCTCATCTTTTCCTCCAATCAAGCTGCCCTTCCACTTGGTCATGGAGATTTTTTTCTCCCTCCGTACCACTTTCAACTGCTGAAGTCTCCCCAATCTCTACCATTCATATCCTCAAACTATTGTTCGCTATCTTCCCTCTTTTTGCAGCCAGATTCAAAAATTTTGTCTCCTCTTGTATACTTCATTCTGTCTTCTGAGAGTCAGCTAGGTGGTTGGATAGAGTGCCAGATCTGGGGGTCAGAAAGACAGGAGTTCAAAACCAGCCTCAGACCATTATAAGTTACTGTGAAGCAATTCTGTCTACCTCAGTTTAGCACAAACTAGGTACTTAAAAATGCTCATTTCCCTCCTTTCTCACTCCTCAATCCTTTACAATCTGATTCCTAATCTCATAACTCAACTGAAACTGTTCTTTCCACAATTACCAATGATTATTTAATTACCAAATCCACTATTCTTTTCCAAACCTCATTCTAATTTATTTGACACTGTTGACTATGCCTTAACTCTGGTCATCCAAGGGCATAAAAAGCTCTATGCCCATGGGGATCAGAGTCCTTCATCTCAAGATCATTCCTGCTAACAATTCTCAAATCTGTATTGCTATTTTGACAAGAAAAAAAAAACTCCTCTGGCTCTTTTTTTTTTTTATTGGTACAGAGTAGCTTTTATTTCAACACAGAGAAATTCATAAAATGCATAAATAATTAGCACAGGTCATAGAAAGCACTGAATATGGAACCAAGAAGACCAAAGTTCAAATCTGACTTCAAACACTTCTTAGCTGTGTGGAAGTCACTTAATCTCAGTTTGCCCCAGTTTCCTCAACTATAAAATGGAGATAATAATGGTACCTACTGTATAGTACTGTTGTAAGGATCAAACAAGATAATATTTGTAAAAAGCACTTAGCACAGTAAAAACCTGGCACATAATAAACGCTTTATAAATGCTTATTACCTCCTCTCTTCCCAATAGACAAGTAACAAAATTATTTTTGTCTGATGAATCCCTCCTTTCCCCAGAGTCCCATATAGTCATCCAGGATTAGAGGACTATCCTATGCTTTGGACTGTTCTCAAAAAGAAAGTAAATTTGGGAATTGTTGGCAGCTAGGTGGCTCAGTGGATAGAGCACCAGCCTTGAATTCAGGTCGACCGGAGTTCAAAACTGGTCTCAGCCACTTAACACTTCCTAGCTGTGTGACCCTGAGCAAGTCACTTAACCCCAGCCTCAAAAAAAAAAAAAAAAAAAAAAAAAAATTGGGAATTGTTAAGACATACTCTGATACAGCCCATTTTTACCCCAGAGAAGAATATAGGAATCTAGCCTTATAGAACAACCTTGAGGTTTGTACTTCCCCAGAAATCTGCTAGACAGGTAATCCCCAATATTTCAATGAGTTTCATTTTCAAGAACAGGAAGCTATACAGACCAAGAGTCATATGCTACTGCCAAAAGGGCACAAGAGTAGACAAAGAAGAAAAACAACCTTGGGGTTGTTAGTTGAGGGAGCCCTTTCTGTTTTCCCAGAACAGCTTTGAAAGCTCATCACAACTTGGCCCCAACCTATCTTTCTAGTGTTTGTAGAAGCATATTAAAAAACAAACCAACAAAAAGCTTTCCTTTTTAGCAAAACTGAAAATATATATAGTATTTTATCTGGTCAAAAAGACCTTTCCAGATATTATTGCTCTGTAAGAAATGACCAGCAGGAGGAATACAGAGAGGCTTGGAGAGACTTTAAGTACCATTGAGGGATTGAAAGCAGAAAGCAATATATTTGTCAAAATAATCTGATTTATCAACCTACAAACTGGCACATAGTAAGTGCTTAATAAATGTTTATTGATTGATTGCCTGATTCCTCAATTTGAATATTGATGGATTGGAGAAACTAGATGATAGAGCTATGAACCTGAAGTAAGGAAAATATGAGTTCAAATCTGGCCTCAAACACTTACTAGCTATGACACTAAGCAAGCCAATCTCTCTTTGACTTAGTTTCCTTATCTGTAAAAAGGAGATAATAATAGCACCTATCTCCTAGCATTGTTGTGAGGATCAAATGAGTTAAAAATTTTGGCACATAGTAAGCACTAAATAAAAGTTAGTTAATATTATTATGAAGTCTCAATTAATATTAAAAGTACTATCCATTTGGGAGATTATCCATAGTGACCAGAGACTTCCAATTAGATCCAGCCCTGGGAAAGTGTCAAAATTCACAAGAGTTAACATAACTCTCCAATCTTTTTAGATAAGAAGTCCCCAGTCTTTTTCACGAAGGGCTTGGTTTGGTCGTGGAGGCAGGTCGTGAAGGAACGTAAGTCTAAATAACAAGTTGCTAAGGTGGTTCAGGATAGATTTATTGAAATAGGGCTGCAAATCTTTGCTATTACCACATCCTGAAGAAAAGAGGTTGTATAAGATACAGGCCCAGCTTTTGTCTCTCCCTAAAGCTAAAAGCAAACCAGAGGAAAGGATCACAAATTCATTCCATCTATCCATTCATCCCCCATACCTTCAGTTATCACTCCTGCCCCAATTTCTTTCTTTTCAACACACTGATCCAAGATAGTATAGTAACTTGTTTCACTGTAACAAGGACCTGAGTAACTTAATCAATTAAGAATGCTTTCCAAGGCTTTCACATTCAGGTTCCTAGATGTGCCTGCTTGGCTTTTTATGGCTAAAGAATGTGTTTAGAAGTAAGCAGAATTGAGGGAAAATGAACATGCATTTGTGATGCAAATGTCCAAGTAAATGTGAGCACAGAAGGAAAGATATAAATGCTATTAAAGCAGTGGTTGTACATGTGTGTACAAATGTGGTTGGTGGTGAATGTCTATGGGACAGGATTTCCAAATTCTCTCTTTTCCCCACAAGATTTATTTATAAACTTTTAAAAAATTAATAAATATGTGATCTATTAGCCTTAAATTTAGAAAAGGTTTTATTTGTCAATGTTAGGAGCAACCAACACCAATATGGAGACAATTACAAAAATCATAGTTTTTGTTGGATGTTGCTCACATTTTTCTTTCTAAGCCTGCTGCGAGCCACAACAAGCTTTCTTGGTAAATTAGAAAAATATATAATTATTAACAAGTTACATTTTGAACTTTATTTTGAACACTTAAAGTTCTAAACATATGCAACCTGACCAAACAAATTTAGTGATAAATTACAGGTTAAAAAGATATTGTTGTAGACGGGGGTAGGGGTGGGAAATAAAGGACAAGGAGGGGTGAAGTAGGAATTTCATGCCTTGATCCTGAAAGGGGAAGTCTCTCTATCAGAAAAGGGCTGCATTATAAACCTGGCTGGGTCATGCATGCAAGGAATAGCAGAATAAGAAAAGCAGAGTAAATTATTTAGGTTATTTCATGATGTCTGCAAGGAGCCATACCCAAGACTCCTACTTCTCCTTTCTGTTCTCTCAAGTAAAAAACTTCTGGCCAAAAAATAATTCCCTTCCAGCATCAGGGTAGAATAAATTAACAAGAAGTTACTATTTTAATCTATAACCATGAGGGGGGTTGCAGAAGACCCATTCCAAATGGGTTGCTTGATTTCAAGACTGAATTGGAGACAATGAACCTGAGTCCCTTAGGGAACGATTTTTCTTCCTTTTCAACTGTGAAGTGATCAACCATTTATACCTGACAGTCCCTTTTGTACAGGGACCACAGGAATCAGAATGGGAATAAATAGATTAAAAACTCTTGGCAGGTGTCTCTTATTCTCTATTTCTTATCTCCAAGAAGTAATAAAAGGGGAAGAAAAATCCAAATAAAAGTCTCCCTTGTCCACTAAAATAAGAGCAAGGGAAAGACAAACTGACCTTACTCAACAAGGTACTGAAAAAACCTTACACCATCCTTAAGAAGCCCTGCCCCATCACATCAGGGGAGGCTTATGAGAGGCACAGATTAGTTTTTCTGAGTTTTTACCATAGGAAGCTCTAATATTTAGTGCTGCCCCAAAATGGGGAGTTGGGAGGAGAAAAAAAAAGGCACCTTCCTCCTTACATAGCCCCACGGTTTCTTCCTGTTCCATCTGTTTCTTGTCAGGAGAGAAGCTAACTTGTCAGCTCCATCAGCAGATTATCCCCATGTTTTTGGAGCAGATTTCGATGATTATGGTTGACCGACCATTGCTGGGGCAGATACTTGGGTTTCATGGAGTCCAAGAAGTGCTGGCGCCAGCGACTTTCCAGATGCATGAGAGAGCGCAACCCACCTTTCGCATGATATTGTACCACCTTCAGCCCATGGGGAACATATCTCTCATTGGCAATCCTGTCAAGACACAACACACACAATGCTAGCATGATGGGGCACCACGTCAATCAGAGATCAAACCTATGCAGTTAATTTTTACTAAAACTGCTTTTCTTTTCTTTTTATTTTTTGTTACAAGGAACAGCTCTCTGAGAAGGGGAAGGAAATGAGACATATTTGGAAATCAAAGTCATAGAAAACCAAAAGAAATCAATAAAACTTTTAAAAACAAATTATGGTGTTGATAAAAAAATTTATCTTTACTTTGCAGTGGATTTTCAGACCAGGAAAATGCCAGTCCACCAACCCCCTAATCTATCCATTCTGGACAGTACTCTATTAGCAATTAATCCCACACATATTCTGCTGAGAATCCGGTTTGGACAAGAGAGTAGCCTATATAAAATTATGATCCATTTCTATATAGCCTTCCTTAAACACAGGTTCACAAACCATATATATAAGAAGCATTTCAATCACAGCAGGTGGGGTTTAATGGAGAAAATAATCTCTGCCACCTTCCTACTTTACAATGTCTTAAAAATTAACAAAGGAGGTACTATGTAAAGAGAGATTCCATTTCCTTCAAAAGAATATTCCCTAAGAAGCATTCTCAACCTCACCTAAAATAAATTTGCCTCCAGGGGTATTATGCAAAACCCCCCCCTCCCCATTCTACTCCACACATGCTCCTTTTGATCCAGTGATACTAGTCTCCTTGCTATTCCTATTCCTCAAGCAAGATACTCTTTTAATTCATGAGTCCTCAAGATTTTTGTAGATATTTTGTTCTGGCTTTTTCAAAGCTACTCACTATTTCACTTTAGTTTTTTCTCAAATAGTTGTTCTTCTGAATTGCAAATATCTCAACCATCCAAGCCCATAAGATGAATTTGGGGGATGAATCCATAGAAGAAAAAACTTTATGATGAAATACATCATAATCTTAGTAAAAGAAGCCTATTCTTCATTTTATTTACCTCTGTGGAAAAAGGAAAGAATTCAATGATTTTAACATTTTTGTTGACATCTTTTTTCATCTTCATTTCCAAATACATCCTTCCTTTCTCCCCTATTCAGAGTCACATGTTGTTTAAAAAAAAAAAAAAAAAAAAAGGTGGGGAGGGGGAGAAAACTATTACATTAACCATTGCTGATAACATCCCATACCCAAGTACCCCATTACATCCCTCTTAAGAAAGGATGGAGGCTGCTCCTTTCTTTTCAATAACTATGATTCAGTCCCAATAGCTATATTTTATCACATTTGTCTAAATTCGTTGGTTTAATTTATCCATAAAATGGCAACAATACCTTATAGGTTGTTGTGAGAATTTTTTTTAAAATCAGACAATAGATGAAAAAATACTGAAATACTGATAGAAAAAGTATTGCATAAATTTAAGATGATATTATTTAAGGAAATAATAAGCAGAAAAAGAAAAAAGATACACTAAAAAGCAAGTAGTTGCATCATGAGGACTCTGGAAGTTTAGAAATATAAGGTTTGTAAATATTTAAATTAAGAAAATTTAAAATTTTAATTTTAATTTTTAAAATTATTTAAATTTAAAATTTTAATTTTGAATTTTAAAATTATTTAAATTTTAAATATGTGCTATTGAATAATGATATTCAGTAGGGAAAGTCAGGAACTACTCTAGGAAAACTTCAATTTAATTTTTTGAGTTTTTCATGACCTACCATATCAAACTGAAATATTTCTAAGATCTACATATAAAAAAGACTAAGTAAATCCTTATTTTATCCTTATCTAAGTCAACAATATGATCACATATCTGACTGCAACTTTAAATGGTACCTGGTTTCCAAACTTGCAGCTTCCTGAAGCATCAAGTCTGTGACAGTCTCTGTGTTAAAAAACTCCTTGATTCCCTGTAGGAGTTCTTCTTTTCGATAAACAGGCAGGTTTTCAGCATTGAGCAGGGCTCTGGCCCCAGAACGTACTTGACGGCGAACTGGATCTTCCAGCAAGCGTAACCCCTCTTCAGAACTAACTGGGGCCTCACACTCCCCAGCTAGCTGTTGTTTGAAGTTGTTATCATAGTAATTCGAAATGGCATGGCAGGAGGTACACAGGAGTAATACATCATGGGAGTTGTGGTCCTTCATCTGAATAGGGAAGTGTCTCCGGTACTCGTGGGGAACTACATTCTTCCTAAAATGAGACCCCAAGCCCCAAGCACATCCACCATTGGTATGTGGAACACTATATTGCCAGGATCTTAGATTTCCTCATTTGTAGCTGGTATCAAAGACAATCTAGAGGAATAGAAACTATCCTGGGCTCCAAATAACTCACAAAGAGCCTTGGGCAATTTATATAATTCAGGCAATAAATTTCTACTCAATATATTTAGAACCAGTAAGGGATCATAGAAAGAGAGAAATAAACTTAAAACCAGGACGATCAAATCCTGATTGACATTTACTAGTTGGGCAACCATAGGCAAGGCTTCCATGAGGAAGGATGCTTGTAGTATTCACTTCACAGCATAGGACTGTGAGGAGAAAAAGTGAAGATAATTATGTTAAATGTTTTGAAAACTTTAATGTACTATAAAATTTCAGATATAATTATAACAACCTTACCAGTAGAATGATCTTAAATTACAGATAATATCCTTTCTGACTTCATTCATTAATCACAGGAGAGCGAGGTAGGCCTCTTGAAAAGCTTCTTGAAAGTAGGATCTAGCTGATCTTTTTATCTCCACTGCCTAACATGGAGTCTTATATGCAAATACTGGATGAATTAGAGAAGACTCTTGGGGAATGAAAATGTTTTCAAATGATCTTTAACATTGAGGGAAGAAAGAGAGATGCTATATGGCATGTATATGGTAAGGTATAAGACTAATACGCTTGTTCTAAATTTTCTTTTTTAAAATCATTTTTTTCAGAGCACCATGCAGTAAACAATCTCTTCCCGGAAAAGGCATCACCTGACTGCTTAGATTCATAAGGTAGAACTTGAATAAAGGGCAGAAGTGGGGGAAGATTTGAGCTCATGATTAGCATTGTTCCAAAACTGAACAAGCTACTTTATAAACCAGTACATGCCCCATTGATGAGGGTTGAGGTCCCTTTAAGATTCCTTTCTAATTGCCCAACCCATGGCTGACCTTGATTCACAAATCAAAGGCACCCTTTGAATATCTGGGCCCAGCCCCACTATCAGCTCAGCTTCCCCCAGCCCTCACCTGTTCTGAGCTAACTGAAAAGCCTGCCCAGAACTTAGGGGTACTGCCCATCATCTTCTAGATATAAAAAGGGCCAAGCCCTCTTGGCAAGAGCCCTCCCACCAACACATGGTATCCTTCCAGCCATGTAGGGGTTCCTGCCCTCCCAGCGGCCACTTGTGGTCCTGGCGTCTTTCTGAGATTTACTTCCAAATTACTACAATAAACCTTTTATTTTCAATCTAGGTTTTCGGGCTTGTAAATTCATTTTACAGGAGACACTGTGCCTCATGGGATTATCTTATTATCTATGTGCCGGCAAATGGGGTTCCCCCTTTCCTTTCCCTCATTACCATCAGCAGAGGTAAAGACTACATGATGGCAATACCATAAGAGAAATTCATGCTCCAAACAAAGGAGAAATATGAACTCCAATATCTCTCTTAACTATAAGTCTATGAAGCAATTATACCCTGGGAGTCTTGAAAAAAAGCAGTTTCTTTTATCAGGGGAAGATTTTACATACAGGGGTTATATTTTATTCATTCATTAAGATTTGCTGTTGTTTTCTAAGATCAACCATTTTTTGAGAAGTTTTGTAGTAGCCACAAATTTCAGTCCCAGCTCTCAAATAGGATGAAAGTGATTTATGGAGTGTCATACCACAAAGCTAAGAAAAAAACATCTTTTGCTCAACTTCACTGCCAAAGGATATATTAAAAAACCTAACCCCAAAAGACATACCACCCAGAATACACTAAAGTAATCTGGAAAAGTTTTCTAAAAACAAAATTTAAGACCCAAATTGTTTTTAGGATCACTATAAGGAGAAGCAAATAAAAAGGGTGTGAGGAACCAGGCAATTTATAGGCAAGCTATCCATTATTTCCTTCCTGAATGAAGGGAGCTTTAAGGAATACTTCTAATCTAATTGTAACAGTAAGGGCTTCTCTCCCTGTTGTGGACACAAGAAAAGTGAAGCAGGGCCTAGTTCCCCAGATGCAGGGAGTTTCCTATTGAAGGTTTTGTAACCCCAAGAGAGAGATGAAAGCCACTAAGGACAAGATCGTCAGCGGTTGTTGACAGTCTAGAGGAAAGGGACACAATTCTGCATTGCTAATGTACACATATAACTTCATTTGACTAGAGGCCAGTGGCCCAGGAAGTTCCAAACTCACCGTATATAAGATTCTCTCTTGCCACATACTACACAAAGGTTCTCCTTAACCATCAGATAATAATCTTTTGGGGATTCAGGTCGGCCTGATGGCTCAAATTGCAGCTTGACCACAAAAGGATCTTCACTCACCAGCTCTTCAAAAAGAAAGAAAGAAGCTTTAAAATTGGATTACTTATCTTAGTATCTACATTGTTACATATCCTTCAGACTCCTAGGCATTGCCATCTGACTTGCTAATGTATTCTATGGATTTCCAGCCTTCACCATCTGCCCGGTAGTTGAACCCTCCTCTACGCTGTCTGCCCCAATTAGATATGAACCCTTTGAGAACAGGGGTTATCTCTCCTTTCTTTTTGTGTCCTTATCAGTTAACACAAACCTTAGCATAGTGCTTAATCAATGTTTGTTCATTAATCCATTGCCCAGTGAAGAGAACACTATCCTTGAAAAAAAGATCATGTCCTTGAAAATAGCCAGGACCCTGGATCTGGCTCTGAAGTCCTGGGCCTGGGATACTTTCTTACTGAAGTTGTCTGGATCTTACTCTACAGAAATCAGGTCTGCCACAAACTGAAGTTCTGATACTCCTTTTCAGATGCTTCCGTCAGTTTACCCAGATATGATATGATATACTAACTCCAAGGACAGATTTACATAAAAGAAGCAACAAGGACAAAAAAAGAATACAGCTCAACCAGATAGACAGAGGTTAGATAGGCCTACTTTAGTAATTATTTCAAGACTCCTCTGTTTATCTCCTTATTTTTCCTTCCTCATTCTTCAACAATCCATCTCAGGATCACTCTCACTCCCCACCTTACCCCTGGGTTATAAAGCCAACTCAACACCTAAAACTCCTACCTCCAATGCCTTTGTCTAGATACCACTGGGCTTTCCTTCTGTCACATGTGCAAAGGGGTTGTCCATCAGGAGCGTGTAAGAAGCAGTTGTCATAGAGGGGAGATTTTCTGCAAGAAAAAGAACAAAAAGGCACATGCTAGATAAAGTTTTAGCCATTTTTGCATAGATTCCTTAGAATAATATGAGTTATTTCTACATCCTATCACAAAATCACAGAATTTGAGAAAAGAAATGATAGCAGTCATCCAGTCTGGTTCATACCTGAATGAGATTCCTGTTGTAACAGACCTAATAAGTAGTCATCTGTCCTCAGAGGCTTGGAGACTTCCAGGGAGAAAGAACCAATCACCATCTGAGGCCACCAATTCTACTTTTGGATACTGCTAAGAAGCTTTTCCTAACTGGAAATTGAATGGATGCCCATCAATTGGGGAATATCTGAATAAGGTACAGTATACAAATATAATGGAATATTACTGTCCTATAAGAAATGATGAGCAGGCTGATTTCAGAAAAGCCTGGAAAGATTTACATGAACTGATGCTGAGTGAAGTGAACAAAACCAAAAGAACATTGTATGCAGTACACAAGATTATGTGGTGATCAACTGTGATGGCCTTGGTTCTTCTTAACAACATCATGATTCAAGATAATTCTAACACATATGAAATGTAAAGTGCCATGTGCATCCAGAGAGAGAACTATGGAGACTGAATATGGATCAAAACATAATATTTTCACCACTTTTATTTTTGTTTTTTTCTTTCTCATGGTTTTTTCCCTTTTGGTTTGATTTTCCTTGCACAACATATGGAAATATGATTAAAAGAATTGCATATATTTAACTATGCCAAATTACTTGCTGTCTTAGGGAATGAGGAGGGAAGGAGGGAGAAAAATTTAGAACACAAAATTTTACAAAAATTAATGCTGAAAACTATATATGTATTTGGAAAAATAAAATACTATTGAAAATTTTTAAAAAAAGTTTTTTCTAATTTCAAGACTAAATATATCTACTATTCATTATTCCTTAATCTGCTCTCTGGGGCCAAAACAAAACAAATATGATTCTTCTTACATTAACCCTTAAAATATTTTAGATTGGCTCTCATGTCTCTTCCCTCACCCCACCCCCACCTCCTTCTCATGTAGGCTACCCATACTCAGTTTCTTCAAATAACCCTCATGTGACATGGACTCATGGCTCTTCCCTGTCCTGACTGTCTTCCTCTGAATACTAACTTATCAATATTCTTTTTATATTATGGCACCCAGAATTAAACAAATACAGATTAACCCTATTTTGTGAGGTTTTTCTCAGTCACATCTACTAATGGTTCATCTTAATTCTGCAGTCCATCATCCCCAGATCTTTTTCAGAGAGACTGATAGCTAACCATGCCTTTTCCATCCTGTGCTTGTGAAGCCAATTTTTTGAATGTCAGTATAAGACTTTCATATTGAATTTCCCAGAGACGTCAAACTCAGTGACCCACGGAATTCCTGAGTATACTGTAAACTAGATTAAAATATAATTGGGAAATGTTTAATAAAATAAATGAAAATACACAAAATAGATAATGTTAATCTGAGATTTTCTAAATCAACATGCTATCCACAGAGATGTGTTTCTATTTGAGTTTGACAATATTGCTACTCTAGCTGGTAAAGATCTTTGGGGATTCTGATTGTCATTCCATGTTCTAGCTATGACTTCTAGTTTTATATTTTCTTCAGTTTTGGTTAGAGAAAAATTATAGAGAAAACGTAACAAAATAGTTATTTTTGCTACACGGGGTTGTTGGGAGACAGATCTGAAAAAAAAATTATAAATATCAACCTAGTTTTATTGGTAAAGTAATTAAGCCCTCTATAACAAGTGCATAGCTATACATGATAAAATCTCATTTCTTTTCAATTCAGGAGATCAAAATATAGTAAATTCAAATTAAAAGAGCTCAAACTAAAATAATGAGAATCATGTGGATTTACTTTGGGTTGATTTGAAATTCTTGCTTTGAATTAATCATTCAATTCCTAGAAGCACTATGGGGGGGGGGGGGAAGAACCAAATTTCCACTCCAAATTTCCTATTAGCCATTTCATTGCATTAGCTATACAAATTATATAGGAAAACTCTTATTGACTGGAAAATAACATTTGCTTGCAGTTAGATATTACCCAGAACAAATGTAAGTCATATAAGTCCCTTTCTGTTGAAAACCACAGGTCCCTGTAGCTCATTTATCTCCACAGATGACAAATGAGAGATAAATATTACACTCACTATTTTGTAGTGGCAGAAGGAAGCAAATTAAAGTCACTTGAGTGCCAGTCTCATGACCAGCTGCAAATACAGATATGCTTCTATCTCATCAAATGAGAACATATGGAAAGCACTTGGAAAATGCTGACATACTATAAATGTTTATTCTGTAATTTTTAATTAATATAATTTAATAATATAGGTAAAATATATTTTAATAATAAACCTGTTTATTAAAGAATTATGATGAGGTTGTGGAGCCTATCCTTAATTGATTCCCACAAAACATGGGTTAAGTGAAACAACGATTTGGGAACATTTAGTTCCACTATTATACTATCCAATTTACAATATAGCAGAGTGCCACGATATTATGGTGCTATTTAGTTTAATTTTTGTGAAGCATATCAGTGGTATAGATAACAAGACATTACACTTGGAGTAAGAAAGGCCTGACTGGTTGTGATCCTGGACAAGTCAAATTAATCTCTCTCAGTCTTCATTTATTAATCTGTAAAATGAGGATTATAAAGCACTTTGCAAACCTGAAAGTGCTCTATAAATGCTAGTTTGCTTGGGTTTTTTTTTTAACTAGACTTGTGATTTCATTGGCATTAGGAAATCCTGGTGAGGAAAATTCCTCTTTCAAAAGAGAAAGGCAACTCTTTTGCCTAACATAATGTATTAAAGTTGCCTAAGACATTGAGAAGTTAAGTGATATCCCCATGGTCCCTCACAAAGCCAGGATTCATGAGAGATAAGATCTGAACTCAGTTATTCCTTATTTGAAGGCCAGCTGTCTACACAATATGGATATTCTGTTTAGTCAGAGCTTATACTTAACGCTATTGTCAAATAATGTTGTTAGGCACAATGTAATGTGAGGAAATGTAAATGTGAAATCCAATTTTGAAAATACCAATAGGAAAAATACAAATGAATTTTGATCCTATAGCTCTTAATCCTTTCTTATCCTTAGGCTACTGTCCAGATTCTATGAAAAACACCATTCTCTTCCTTAGAAACTATGCCATCTAATCTCTAATTTGAGGAACCCAAAGAAAAAAGATCCATATCCAATTACCGTGCAGAATAGCCCTTGCCCAGAGACTTCTGTTTTTGTTTTCTAGGATCTCTTCCTTGTTGATTGCCTGAAGACATCCTACCAGCTCTAGACTTCTGGTTTCTTGTCTTCTTTGGGGACTCTGTTTCCCCAATATTTTCTTCTCCCATGATGCTATTTCCTTTACCATGGAAAGGGAGATCCACAAGGTCCTTGCACTTCATCAAGACTTTTTCCCAGCTGGTTTCCACATCCCTATTCTTGGTTGAATCCATGGGCAACGGACATCCAAGAAGATGAAGAAAAAGAGCAACCGAAATTTGGGCATCCCTAGCAGCATAAGCAACCTAAGGAAAAAAGCCATAGTTCAGAGCAATTAGAAAGGCAAGTTTAGGGAAGGAAACTATTAATAAAGTCACCTTTGCAGAAGTGGTAAACACAGCAAATTAGGACAGCTAGGTAAAATAGTGGATAGAGTGCTGGGCCTGGAATCAGGAAGTTTTATCTTCCTAAATTCAAATCTAGCCTCAGATAGTTATTTGCTATGTGACCCTGGATAAGTCACTAACCGTTTGCCTTAACTTCTTCATCTGTAAAATGAACTGGAGAAGGAAATAGCAAACTACTCCAGTATTTTTGCCAAGAAATTTCCAAATGAGAAGAGTTGGACACAACTGAAAAACAACTAAACAAAATAGAGTAAATTAGGGGCTTTGTTGATTCAGCTCTGATAGCCATGATTCTGAGAGAGTTTAAAAGGTCAAAATAATCTCTCCTTAAATTTTCATAAAGAAATCAGTAGCTTTTTCAAACCAAGGATTTAAGTAGTTCAGAACTTCCTTCAATTTCTAGGTCTTTTATTAAAGCAATTAATTCTAATTATGAAACTCATTTCTAACAGTAGTGAATAATGTAGGTTTAATTATTTCCAGTAACTTAATTTATTTTAGTGCCTATTTTTGTACTATTTTATTTGTTTCACATTTTGATATCTACTTTTATCTTAAAATACTTTAATACAGTAAAAAGAACTCTGGATTTGAAGTCAGAGAACATGGTAAGGAATCCTGGCTTTGTTATTTATTTACTACACATGTAACTTTGGACAAATCACTTATAATCTCTCAGTCACATCCCTTATTAGCAAAACTGAGGGGGTAGATGACGAAATGGCTTTTAAGGTCTCTTCCAACATTAAATCTATGATTCTATTTGTTTATATAAATTCTAATTTGAATATACTAAATTGTTTTTCTTTTAAAATATTTCATAATCCAAATTTTTTATCAAGTTAAAGTAAAGTTTTCCCTAGAATTCTGTACTGGTGATATTTTATAGTAGGTAGAATAAAATAAGTACAACATACTTCCTTCCAGACTCATCTCTTTTAAGTATCTAAGGGCAGGCTGACCTCAATATAAATGCATAGTGTAATGCTGCCATCATAATGCTTTATAAGTAATTTTTTTTTTCAAATAGCAAATGAATAAACTAAGGTATAGAAGTTGCACATTGGTAAGAAAGAAAATTGGTGATGGAGCTGGCACTAGAATACCAGGTGCATCAATGATGGCAAATTATATATATACAGTCATACATTATTTGCTTTTTAGCTGTTCTGGAATAAGACCTACTTGTTCCTCAGTAAGCTCTTCAGCATCCCAATTACTGCAACGAAGAAGAAGAGACTTGTTGAGAGGAAAGTTGAGTATGGTTTCAGCAAGTGATTTCAAGCTAAGCCCATTCTGAAGCAAATCTCTCCTAAAAATAAATAAATAAATAAATTAATAAAACCAGGAACCAAAGACCCAGTAGGAAAATAAAAGGGTTACCTAGTTTCTTCTTGTTTCCTGAAGATCTTCTGAATGGAATTTCTAAAGAACATTAATCTCCTGCCCAGAAATAAATGCATTAATGGCCCCAAGCATAAGTAGCTACAAATTGATTTCTCAGTTAACTGGAGATAGCCCTTTAATTATAGGACCAAAAACCTAGAGTTCAAAGGTAATCTAGTAAGAACATTATAAAGCATAACACTCTCTAAAGTGTTTACTTGGCTACCACTCAGTTTCAAGTGTTCTAGAAAACAAAATAAACTAAGAATGAAAGGTAATATACTTCTAGGACACATTACCTCAAGAATAGTACACAGCATGAAAGAAAATAGATTTAGAAAAGATTAAGATGAGTTGATTAATATCAGATGCATAATGGATAATTAAGAGATGGGATGTCTGAGGTAAATTCTCATTTTTTTTATCTTTTAAAAGAAGTATTTTTTTTTCAAAAATTTAAGATTAAACATGAATGCAAACAACTAAATCTATCTTTAAATGTGTTCATTTCAAATTATGGAGTATAATATTTTTTCAGATACTCCCGTTAAATTCCCAACAGGATTCTTTTTATTCATTTTCATTAATGTTTTCCTATTATATGGTCATAATATCTTCTCAGTTCTGAGTATTTTTTTACTTTGTATCCTTTCATCAACATATTTTCAGATTTCTTTGTATTCCTCATAGTGATAGCCTTTAATAGTATTCTAGTAAATTTCATTTCATTAATATAATACAATTTAACTATTCCTTTGTTGTTGGACTTGTATGTTGTTTCTAACTCTTTGAAATTAAAAAAAAAATTTAAAAATTTGAAAACCTTTAATCAGATGCCTTTTTCTTTCTTTTTTTTAAATAACTGGGACTATATAATGATGAAGTGCTAACACTCTAATGTAGGAAATGAAAAGAGACTTGAGAACCTTTATGTCTCAAAAAATTTTGAAGGAATTAAAAAAAAAAAAACGGAAAAGGACAAGAATTTGATTGGCTCTGGTTGGAAGGTTTTTAAGAGGGGAAAGAAAAGGGAAGGTAAAAGAAATACACTAGTATATAAAAGACAAAAAAGGGGGTTGAACTTGCTATTTCTCTTAATTGGAGCGCATGACAAAAGAATATACAACATGGAGGGGGTAAGGAGAGCAACCTCACTCTTACCTAATGTGGACAAAGGAGTGTTAAATTCTATATGCAAAGAGGTATTATAGAAAGGTTTATTATAGAAATATGCCAAACTCAACATTGAAACAAGCGATAAGGAAGGAAACATCTGAGAAGGAATAAAATACTGGGAAGGAAAAGCCAAAACAAAAAAAGTAAAACAAACTTCCTGATCCTGATGGAAATATTTTTTTTAAAAGGGCAGGGAAAAGAAAAAAAGAGAATTAGAATTTAAGGAGATACCTATGAATTGGAGAATAGTTGAATAAACTGTGATATATGCGAACATAATGAAATATTACTGCACTACATGAAATGACAAAAGAAAGAAACATAATCCTGGGTAGTATCAATTACTGCATGGCAAAATGAACATAATCAGGAGACTTTAGATAATGACAAAAATACTGCAAGAATAACAATTTTGAAAAATTTGAGATCTCTGATCAATGATCAATCATGTCTCTAGAAAATACTGTAAGGCATTGTTACCACTTCTTGACACAAGTAATGGACTTGAGGTGAAGAAAGATATATATATATATATATTTTTTTTTTAACATAGCTACTATGTAGATTTGTTGTGTCTAATTTGTTGCACACGAAATTTTTTCACCTCAATTTTTAATGGAGAGGGTTAGCCAAAGAGGGGCACTAAAACATTTTTTAAATGTATAGTAGAGAAAAAACAGAAGTTCAGGAGAAAACACAAACATCATAGTTTTGAAAATAATATGCAAAATTTGTTACATAATTTTTGAAGTAATATAAAGTCAAGATTTCATAATTTTATACACAATCTTCCTTTATGTTTCATGATGTACATATTAATGATTTTTTTGTGTATTTTAATTCAGAATGAATTTTTTTTGGAAAAGTAAAGTAAAAAAAGTCAAAAGTTACAAATTTTTAAAAAATATCACCCTCTTTTCAACATTGCGATGATTCAGGCCAATTCCAATAGGCTTGTGATGGAGAGAGTCATCTACACCCAGAGAAAGGATTGTAGAGTCTGACTATGGATCAAAGCAATATTATCACCATTTTTTTGTTTGTTTGTTTATTTGCTAGTATTTTTCTTTCTCATTTTTTTCCCTTTTGATCTGATTTTTCTTGTACAGCATAATAAATGTAGAAATATGTATAGAAGAATTTAAGATGTTTAACATATATTGGCTTTCTTGCTCTCTAGGGGAGGGAAAAGGTGGGAAAAGATGGAGAAAAATTTGGAACACAAGATTTTAGAAGGGTGAATATTGAAAACTATCTTTGCATACATTTTGAAAGTAAAAAAGCTATTATTATTTTTTATATATATTTTAATAGTTTTTATTTACCAGATATATGCATGGGTAATTTTATAACATTGACAACTGCCAAATCTTTTGTTCTAATACTTCCCCCCCTTCCCCCCTTTCCCCCCCACAGATGTCAGGTTGACCAATACATGTTAAATATGTTAAAGAGTACAAATTAAATACAATATATGTATACATGTCCAAACAGTTGTTTTGCTGTACAAAAAGAATCAGACTTTGAAATAGTGTACAATTAGCCTGTGATGGAAATCCAAAATGCAGGCGGACAAAATTAGAGGGATTGGGAATTCTATGTAGTGATTCATAGTCATCTCCCAGAGTTCTTTCGCTGGGTGTAGCTGGTTCAGTTCACTACTGCTCTATTGGAACCGATTTGGTTCATCTCATTGTTGAAAATGGCCACATCCATCAGAATTGTTCATCATATAGTATTGTTGTTGAAGTATATGACGATTTCCTGGTCCTGCTCATTTCACTCAGCATAAAAAAACTATTATTTAAAAAAATTATTCCATCAAAAAATGTGCAGTTTGTTATGGAAAAATAGGGCCAGGCTCATTTGTTCCAGTTCCTAAAATGCATCCAAAATAAGACTAATAGTAGCAGAAAATTATTACAAAAAGAACCATTTAGCCTTCCAGTTACTAAATGAATTTTTAAAATGTAATAAACTTGAAAAACTGAGCAGAATCCAATCAAGAATAATTAAAAGCTATCCTTCCTTCAAAGATTAAAAATAAACATATAGCAAGAGCTTCAACCATATAAACCAAATTATAAGATTTGAAATTCAGCATTTCACATTCTACATTTACATGAAAATAAGAAAGCACAGATTTAGTTTTAAATTAAATCCAACCTCTTCTTGGTTACAATTAGTACAGGAGAAGCTGGTTGCCTGAGTCTTAGCTACCATCAAGAGAGGAATGCTTTTATATTTCCATCTACCAGGAAGAAACTAAATTAAATAGAGAGCTGGAATAAAAAGTCTAAAAGGAAAAAAAAAATTTCCAATGGAAAGAGAAATATACCCATATCAAGGCCAAGATTTTCTAGCACCCTGGACTAAACTGACACTCTACCACTTCATTAACAAGCTTTATTTCTACAGTAATTGAGGTTTTCTTGGAAGATGAAATATTTCTTTCTTCTCAAATTTTCATTTTCTGGCGAGAATTCTCCAGGCTTCCTAGGACTCTTGTTAAGAATTCCAGATGTTCTAGCAATCATCTTCAAAATACCATTGTTTCTACTAACACATTTGAGAGCCCCTGACTACAGGAATAGCAGCATACACAAATATACATACCTCTGTTTCATGGCTAGATTTCGAAGGTCAAGACACCCTCTAACAGTGAGATCATAGTCCTGAAACAACTTGCTGGCATCTTCCCGACACCCAACCCCAACTTTTAAGATTTTGCTGTCTTCCAAGATATCCAATAAGGTTTGGGGGAGTGCTGCTTTACCAGAGATCAACTTAGGAAGACGAAGTAAGATGCAACGGCCTGTTGGGGAAGCCATCTGTAGGAGTGAAATAGGGCAAGCTTTGCCTTCTATATTCACCTGCAACAGAGAAAGCCAGAATACAATTATCACTCCAGAATAGCATTAAGTACACAGAAAAAGCAGCGTACTTTCTTCTTTCTACTGAAATCATTTAGCTATGTTGAGGAGAAAAAAGTTAATTATGGACCTCATCTACTAAACTCTGCATGCCACCTGAGACTATATACTAAACAAAGGTACTTCAAGACAAAAATTCCAAGTATTCATATTTGGATTCCAAATTTTTGCTTTGGGAGGCAAGAAAAAAAAATCTACCCACTATTACCTCTGTATTAATCCTTTTAGTACTCAAAAACACCAATCATATATCCCCTTTCTCACTTCCCCTAAGTTTTCTCAACTTCATGATCAAACCAAACATCCCTAGATTAAAGAAAACAAAATGGTATCCACTTAAATAACTAAAGTAATCTTTCATGATTCATTCTATGCACTGAAAAGAATCAGCATGATCCAGTAGAAAGAGTTCTGGGTTTAGAGTGAGGGAAGTTGAAGTTCTACCTTTGCTACTTATTTCTTGTACAATCTGGGCAAATCATCTAGATTCTCTGGGCCTCGGTTGTTCACATGTAAAAGATTAGGGAAGATGGCTAAATGAAGAGAAAAGGAAAAATAGGACACAAGTAGATCATATATCAATAGTGATCTCTAGAGCACAACTGTTAAGTATATATCTTTTGGCACCCTCTTTTCTTTTTTTTTTTTTAATAAAGTGTGAAGCCAAGGTAAAGAATGAAATAGAATAGAGCAGAAGGAAATATACAATTACCAGTCACAATAATGGATGTAAATGGGATTTATCCCTAAAATAGAGTAGGGTAGCAGAATGAATTAGAAAACAGAATTCAACAGAAACATGAAACATATTTAAAACAAAGATTCAAACAAATTCAAAATAAGGTACTGAAGCAAAATCTATTAGATTTTGCATGAACCCCAAAAAGCAAATATAGTAACCATGAACTCAGACAATAGTAAAAACATATTTGATTAAAAGAGATAAACCAGCACACTAGTTTATATTTAAGGGCCCTATAAATAATGAAATGAAATTGAGTGTGTGTGTGTATGTGTGTGTGTGTGTGTGTGTGTATTTGTATGTTCCAGATGTCATAGCATTTACCTACTTATAGGAAAAGTTAATTGAATTTCAGGGGGAAACAGATGGTAAAATTATAATAGTTGGGAACCTGAATGTGTCCCTTTTCAGAATGATATACATCTAACAAGAAGATAAGCAGAAAAGTTAAGGATTTGAACAGAATTTTTAAATTTTTGGATATAATAATTGAATCAATTATTGAATGGAAAAAGAAGGGTGTATATGTATGTATGCATGCATATAAATACACACACATACATATACATATCTCACTTGTATATGGCACCTTTACAACATAAACACTTCATAAACTCAGAAAAATTGAAATTTCCAACACATCTATTACTGATCATATCAATAATAATTATATATTTTAAAGAGCTATTGAAAAAAGCATTCAAAATTAAAGATTTGAGGTGTCATTTCATGCCAACACGTGTGAAATGGTAAAATTCGCAAACTGGCAAAATTGATTTTTAAATGAGATAAATAATAAATGTTGAAGGGGACATAGAAAAATGGGCATACTATAACTATGAACTGGTCCAGTCATTCTGGAAAATAATTTTAAACTATGTCCAAAAAGTCATTAAATTTTTGACACTACTATTGGGCCTCAACAAAATCCAGAAAGAGTAAAATATCCTAAAAATTCAAAAATATTTATAACAGTTCTTATTGTGGAGGCAAAGAACTGGAACAAAAAGGATGACCAACAAATTGTGGTATGTAAATGGCATGGAATATCATTGTACTTTTAAGAAATGATAAATGAGACAGTTTCAGAGAAAACTGGTAAGATCTGAATGATCTAAGGCACAGGGAAGAGAACAGAATTAGAAGTTTTTACACTGTAACAATAATATTGCAAAAAGCAATTTTGAAAGACTTAAGAATCATGCCCAGTATAATGGCCAATCATGATTCCAGATGACCAATGAAGACAAAGAAGTTAAAAAATATGTAAAATGAAGCATACATTTTTTTGGAGACAACTAATATGAATATTTGTTTTGCATTAACTAAGAATATTTATATAGCAAAGATTTTTTTCCTTTCTTTTTTTTTCCTCTAAGCAGACACCCAAGTTGGAGGAAGAGAAAAATAAAAGCTTATGAACTGAAAAATTAGTGATGAAAGGACAACTGAAAGAAACAATAGATATCCTTCATTAGAGAAAATGTCAACAATGATATAATAAAGCCATAACTTTTAAGATGCAATCAAAGCAGTCCCAAGGGAAAATTTATAGCTCTGAACACTTTTATCACAAAAGAAGGAAAAACAGATCAATTAATTGGGCATATGGACTTAGGGGAAAAAAAAAAAAAAAAAAACCTAAAAAATCAACTAGGCAAAAATCTCAAACTAAACACCAAAACAGAAATTCTGAAAATGAAAGAGGACAAATAAAATTTTAAAGTTAAAAAAAGGAGATTGATAAGTAAAATTAGGATCTAGCATTTTTTTAGGGAGAGGGGAATAGCTAAGTCTAACTAGTTCACCTTAATAAATAATAAAAGAGAGAAAACTAAATTGCCAAGATAAAAATAAAATGGAAGAATTAGTCAAAAAAGAAGTTTAAAAATTATGAAACTATTGTGTCTAACAAATAAAATAGATGATTACTAGAATAAGAATATTTAATTTAAACAATTCCATTACAGAAAAAAAAACAAATAATGCATAAATGTAATAATGCAAAAAAAAAAAAAAAAAAAATCAGGATGAAATGGATTTATAAGTGAGTTCTACCAAAAAGTCAAAGAACAATTAATTCCAATATTATACTAACAGTTTGCAATAGTAAAAAAAAAAAAGGATCCTATCAAATTTCTTCCATGGCATAAATATGATTGTGACACAAACCAGAAAGAAACAAAATGGAAAAAGAAAATTAGAGTAATATCCATTACAAACATTGATGCAATATTCAAATGAATATTGAAAATATATATATTAGTAAGAAGGCTAAGACAACTGTGCACCATAATCAAGTATGTTATCTGAATTATCAGAAACATAACAGATCATATTAATATTGAAAAAAGAAAGAAAATGGGAAAAATTAGGACACTACTACACTATTGGTGGAATTGTGAACTTAGCCAACTATTCTAGAGAGCAATGTAGAAGAACTATGCCCAAAGGGGCAATCAAACTATGTATACCTGTGACCCAGCAATGTCACTACTGAATCCCTGAGAGACTATAAAAAAGGGAAATGGACCTACATATGAAAAAATATTTATAATAGGTCTTTTTGAAGTAGGAAAATACTGGAAATTGAAGGAACGCTCATCAACTGGAGAATGGCTGAACAAGCAAATGAATGTAATGGAATAATACTGTATAATAAAAAATAATGAACAGGAAGATTACAAAAAATATGGAAAAACTTGTACAAACTAATGGAAAATTAAATGACCAGAAGAGGAAAACATTGTACACAGTATCAGCAATACTGTGTGATGATCAACTACAACTGACTCAGCTCTTCTCAACAACACAATAATCCAAGATAATACAAAGAACTCATGAAGGAAAATGCTATCCAGAACAAGATAAAGAACTCAATGCAAATCAAAGCATTTTTTTTTCACTTACTTTAATCTTTCTCGGTTTGTTTTTTTTCTTTTGACTTGCTTCTTTTTTTAAAAACTGTGACTAATATGGAAATATGTTTTACATGATAGCACATATATAAACAACATCTTCAGAAGGCAGAAGGAAAGGAAGAGAGAAAAATTTAGAACTCAAAATCTTGTAAAAATGAATGTTAAAAATCTGGAATTATGCCCAAAAAGTTATCAAACTATGCATATCCTTTGATCCAGCAGTGCTACTATTGGGCTTATTTATATCCCAAAGAAATACTAAAGAAGGGAAAGGGACCTGGATGTGCCAAAATGTTTGTGGCAGCCCTTTCTGTAGTGGCTAGAAACTGGAAAATGAATGGATGTCTATCAATTGGAGAATTATTGGGTAAATTATAGTATATGAATGTTGTGGAATATTATTGTTCTGTAAGAAATTACCAGCAGAATGAATACAGAGAGGCTTGGAGAGACTTACATCAACTGATGCTGAGTGAAAAGAGTAGAATCAGGAGATCATTATACACTTCAACAATGATACTGTATGAGGATGTATTCTGATGGAAGTGGATATCTTCAACAAAAAGAAGATCTAATTGAGTTCCAATTGATCAATGATGGAGAAAATCAGCTACACCCAGAAAAGAAACACTGGGAAATTAGTGTAAACTGTTTGCATTTTTGTCTTTCTTCCCAGGTTATTTTTACCTTCTAAATCCAATTCTTCCTATGCAATAAGAAATTTGGTTCTGCACACATATATTATATCCAGAATATACTATAACCCATTTAACATGTATGGGACTGCCTGCCATCTAGGGGAGAGGGTGGAGGGAAGGAGGGGAAAATTCGGAACAGAAGTGAGTACAAGGGATAATGTTGTAAAAAAATTGCCCATACATCTGTACTGTCAAAAAAAATTATAATTATAAAATTAATTTAAAAAATAAATGCTAAAATTTTTCTTGTATTGTAACTAAGTAAAAATTCTATTTAAAATTTTTAAAGTAAAAGCATAAAAGCACATTGGCATATAAAAGAATTGAAAATAAAAATTAAATTACAATATATAACTTTCTACTGAGATCACTGAATCTGGAAAATAAATATTTATATTATATGTTTTATATATATATTAATACTTTTTGTTTCAATTGAACTACTTTTGCAAAAAATGAAAATGTCATCAATACATAAACCTTTGAACATCTATTTCTGTAAAAACAAGAAAACAAAAACCCAAAACCAAAAATACTAATAAGGATAGTAATCAATCCCCATTTTTAAATGTAAGTTCAGAATACAATTAATTAAATATTTAAAAATTTTTTTAATTAAAATGAGGAAGTTGGACTTAATGGGTTCAAAGGTCTTTTCCAGTTCTAAATCTATAATCCTATGAAATAAATAAGCAGGAACCCCGCTTTAACCCACAAGATCTAAAGAATTTCCATTAAAAATCCACTGTATCAACTCTTGCTTCCTATTTAGAAAACAAACAGTTTCACAGTGACCATTTTAGAATTGATGGTATAATTCCTAATAAATTCTTTTAAGTGTGACCAGAACATTTTTCCATCTTTCTAATACTGGCTTTTTTCATGGAAACCCTAAGTTTCTTTTCTGTTTTTATTTTTTTGCTAAAGCAACTGGGATTAAGTGACTTGCCTAGGGTCACACATCTAGGAAGTGTTAAGTGTCTAAGGCCATATTTGAATTCAGGTCCTCCTGACCTCAGGGTTGGTACTCTATCCACTGTGCCATCTAGCTGTCCCTCTTTTTTTTTATTTTTTAAGAATACAATACTGCCAGTATAACACAGATCTCAGTATCAGCACACTACTCTACAGAACCTACATATTTAGCAATCAAGAGTCTTAAGCTACAATAAAAAAATTTTTTTTTTCTTGGCAGTAATGGTATTAACACTGATCCAAGGTTCAAATGTTTCCAATTTCCAATTTCTTCCAATAGCAAAATTCTTTTATTCCAAAAAACTAGTTTTGCTTAGATTCTAAAAGGCAATTTGGAAATAAGGCCCCCACATTACTAAACTGTTCAAATTTTTTCTTACCTACTGAGTATATGAAAATGCTTATTTTAGTTGATTTATCTTCATTAAAAAATAAGTATGGCAACATCATATAATAAATTGAATGTTGGAACTGGACTTACTAGCTCTGTCTGAAGACAAGTTACTTTTCACTTTGAGCCTCAGTTTACTCATCTGAAAAATGAAAGGTTTGGCCTATGTAACTTCAAAGAGACCAAATTTTACGATCCTATGAATTCTTTTTTTTTTTTTTTAATTTAAATTAATTCTTATTTTTAACCTCTGAAAATCTGAAACAAACTTCCTTTGGTCCTATGATTAGACCCTGCCTATAATGACTTAGTCTTCTCTAAAGCAGCAGAAGAGAGCACAATTTGTTTTCAAAGTTTGGTACTTTTAATGAAATAGCCACATGATGGCAGCAGAAGGTAAAATAGGAGGGAAAATCCTAAACTATCTTCTAGGCCAAATGTAAAAGGGATCTTAAAGATGCATTCTAGTGTGACCTGCTCCTTATGTAAAAAAGAAAACTGATGCTGGGAAGAAAATTACTCAAGATCACACAGCTCATAAATGATACATTCAGAATTTTAGAACAAGCATTTATTCAGCACCTATTACATACCAAACAACAGGTTATGTAGGAGAGATACAAAGATTAAAAATGAAACAGGTCCTGTTCTCACAAAGCTTATACCTGAATGAAGTGTAACAAAACACACACTTATTAAATATGTATAAAATGTTCTATTTTGTTTATGGTGAGAGGATACCCTAGGATCTGAGGAAAATATGAGAAATGATTCTTGATTTGATCTTTGTAAGAGGTCAGAGACTCTAAAGTGAAAGGGAAAGGGATATATATTCCAAGAAGAAAGGATAACTTAAGCAAAGGCATCAAACTAGAAGATGAAATGTCATGTGTGACAAACAGCAAAGAGGCTAAGTTTGTGCAGTACCCTAAGAAGTGTGGAAAAGAGCCAAATTATTGTAAAAGGCTTTAAATCCAAGTGATTTGTGTTTAATCCTAGAAGTTTTCTGCACAGGGAAGTGGCATTTTCTGCTATAGAAACATTGCTTTGGCAATTAAGTGAAGCATGGAAAAAAGAAGGTAGAGACTGGAGGTGGAGACACAAAATAGAAAGCTATTGCAGAAGAACTGGATTAAAGCAAATGCCCACAGAACGAGCAATGGATGAACACATTGTTGCATGTGAATGTAATGGATTATTACTCTAAGAAATTATAAATATGATGAATACCAAGAAATACAGAAAGACTTATATGAAATATTATAAAGTGAAGGCAACAAGAAAACAATATATATCTTAACAACAATATAAATGGGAAGAATAACCTTAAAACTATAAAAAGGGAATATTGTAAAATTGCAAGAAAGCAGCACAGACCCAAAGAAGATATCATAACAAAATACCTAATTTTGCTCCTCTAAAGAAGTACAAGAAGAATGGAACACTGAATATATTTTCAGAGTTTTTCAATGTGCTAATCAGTTTTCCTGGTTATTTTCTCTTCTTCCTCTTTTTCTTTAAAAAAAAAATTATATGATAGTGGATTTCTTGGATGGAAGGGGAGAGGAAGAAAAACTTGAAGCATAAGGTTTTGCAAAAGTGAATACTGAAAACTATCTGCATTTATTTGAAAAAAATAAACCATTATTAAGAAAAAAAAAAAGGCATATGGCATGATTCTGAGGTGGAGAGAGAAAGATCCTAATTAGGAGAAATCCTAATGTTGCAAAAAAAAAAAAAAAAAGAAAGAAAAAAAAAGAAAAAAAATCAAAGGATATCAATTAAAAGTTGTTATTTTTCAAAAGAATGCTGCAGAAACTTTTTAAGAACAAGCATAGTCCCAAGAAATTATATAACACCTCCCCCTCTCACTCCTTTGCAAAGGTGGTATATCTGTGAGTTCAGAACAATGCTTATGTTTTCAAACTTTTTCAATGCACCGAATTAGTTTTGCTCATTTTTTTCTTCATCTTTTCCTAGTTTTTTTCCCTTAAAAATATTTTGTATTAAATTTGAAATCCAAGGTTTTGCAAAAGTGACTCTTGAAAACTATCTGCATATACTTGAAAAAATAAAATAATATTAAAAGAAAATTTTTTTTGTTATATGTGAATGCTCTGAGAGGGAGAGGAAAGTTAGGAGAAACATAGGTGATATAAAAAAAAGATATTATAAATTTTATTTAAAAAAAAAAGAAAAGAAAGTTACTGCAGTAGTATAAGGCCTGAATGAGAATGGAGGCTAAGGGAGTAGGAAAAAAGGAGACAGATATAAAAAAAGTATTGTAAAGGCAGAATTAATATGACTTAGCAACCAGTAGAACATAGGAAGTAGGATAAGTGAAGAGTCAAAGATAAGTCTAAGGTTGGAAACTTAGCTAGATGGAAGGATTTGAACCTAAGTTTACTGATCCCCATATCTAGGAACTTTTCCACTGCACTCTCTAAGCAAAAAGGTTAACATGATAGGAGAATGGTCCATTCATCTGCCTATTATCAGTTTTTTTTTTACTTTCACTGAATTTTTATTTGCTTTTGTGCCATTGCAGTCAGGAACAAAGGATATACCTAGCTTATGATACTCTGCTTTTAGTAATGCTTTTAGTAGTTTAGTAAAGGAGTGCCTTTAGTTTTGCTCCTTTGCAGATTAATTTTGCTCCTTTGCAATTAGCACAGGTTTCTCTCAATTTTCCACTAGCACCTTATACAATTTCACCCATCCCAATATAAATTTCACTTGTCTTTGCAAGTTTAGGACACTGTACCCTCTATCTTGGAAGCAGAGTCCTACTTTAAATAAAGAGTTAAAGGTGAAGAAGTAGGCTAGGAAAATGAGTGAACAGAAATAATTCTGTCCATAGAAAATCACTATGGTGAAGAGGAAGATAGAAATATACACTCACGAGATAACAAAGTTGGTTCCTACATCCCAAAGCCTCCAAGAAAAATATGAATTGGTCACAGGCCATAGAAGAATTCAAACAGAATTTTGAAAATCAAGTAAGAGAGATAAAGGAGAAATTGGAAAGGGAAATGAGAGTGATGCAAGAAAATCATGAAAAAAGAATCAACAACTTGGTAAAGGAAACAAAAAAAAAAGAAACTAAAAAAAATTACATATTAAAAAACAGAATGGCCAAATGGTTAAAAAAAAAAAAAAGTATGAAAAACTAATAAGGAGAAAAATGCTTTAAAAAGAAAAATTCTTACAATGGAAGAAGCACAAAAATTCACTGAAGGAAAGAATCCCTTAAAAAGTAGTATTGATCAAATAGAAAAGGAAGTACAAAAAGCTCACTGAAGAAAATAATTCCTTAAAAATTAGCATTGGGCAAGTGAAAACTAATGACTATATGAGAAATCAAGAAACAATAAAACAAAATCAAAATGATAAAAAAACAAAAAACGAAAAACAGAAGAGTGTGAAATATTTAGTTGCAAAAACAGATCCAGGAAAGATAACTTTAAAATTATTGAACCATTAGAACAGTTAAGAGGAGTATATACAGCCAGAAGGCACAGGTATGAGTTGAACATGAAGGGATGATAGTCTAAAAATTAAAATTAAGGGATGAGCAAGGAATATAATGGGCGAAAGGAAAATGTAAAATGAAGAAAATTATCTTACATAAAAGCAGCAAGAAAAAGTTTTTTTACATAGAGTGGGAAGAGGAGGGAGCTAAAGGGGAGTGAATCTTATTCTCATCAGAACTGGCTCAAAGAGGAAATAACATATACACTCAATTGGATACAAAAATCTATCTTATTCTACAGGAAAAGAGAATAGGAGGGAGTGGGCAGATTGGAACAACAGTAGTTAGAAACAAAACACTTTTGAGGAAGGACAAGATGAAAGAAGAGAGACAAAAGAATAAACAGGAAAGGAAATAGGAAAATCAGCTGTAGAAATGAAAAACAAATTCAAACAAATTTCTGTGATTAAAGGTCTCATTTCTCAAATATATAAAAAAGTCAAATTTATAAAAATAAGAGCCATTCCTCAATTGATAAATAATCAAAAGATAAGAACAGTTTTCAGATGAAATAATCAAAGCTTTCTATAGCCATATGTTCTAACTCACTACTGATTGAAGAAACGCAAATTAAAACAATTCTCAGACACTATCTCAGACTTATTAGATTAAGTAATAGGACAAAAAAGGAAAATGAAAAATGGTGGAGGGATTGTGGGAAAAGTGAAACATTAATGCATTGTTGATGGAGTTGTGATTTACAACCATTCTATAAAGCAATTTGGGACAATGACCAAAGGGCTATACAATCATTCCTACCCTTTGACCTAGCAATACCACTATTATGTCCATATCCCAAAAAAGAAATTAAAAAAACAAAAAGGAAAAGGACATATAAGTACAAAAATATTTGTAATTGCTCTTTTCTGGTGGCAAAGAACTGGAAATAGAAGGGATGCCCATCAACTGGACAATGCCTGAACAAACTGTAATATGTGAGTATGATAGAATATTATTGTGCTATAAGAATGATGAGCAGGAGGCTCTCAGAAAAACCTTAAAAGACTCAGAAGAAATCAGGAACTGATGAAAAGTGAAATGTACTGTGTGCAAAGTAACAACTGTTACTATGAAAAGATCTGCTGTGAACAACTCAGCTGTTCTCAGCAATACAATGACCTAAGTCTAACATGAAGAATTTATGATAAAAAATACTATCCAGCTCCAGAGGAAGAACTGATGGTCCCTTAATACAAATTAAAGAATACTTTTTTAAATTTTATTTTTCTTGAGGGTTATTTTTTTTTTGGTCTATGGTTTCTTTCACAACATGACTAATATGGAAATGTTTTACATAACTATACATGTGTAATGTATAACCTCAATGAAAAGTGGTGAGAAGGAGTAAAAAAAAGAATTTGAAACTCAAATTTTTAAAAATAAATGTTAAAAAATTGTTTTTTTACACATAATTAGGGAAAATTTAAATATTAAATAAATTCAAAATTTTAAAGGCCATAACATTTTTTATAATCTTGTTTCCTCCTACTTTTCCAAGCCTCTTATACCTTAATCTCTTAGCAATGACATTATCTGTTCCTGTCTGTTTCCTGAATGAAACATCCATCTAACAGCTTGAGACATATTCTCTCTGACTGTGCCCCATGCCTAGAAAGACTCTCTCTTCTTAACTCCTGAGCTCCCGGTTTCACTTATGTTCCAGCTAAAATCTCACTTTCTAATGGAAACTTTCCCAATTTTCCTTAATTCTAGTGCTTCCCTTCTGTTAATTATTTCCTATTTATTATGTATTTAGCTTAATTTCTTGCAGAGTATCTCCTCCATTACATTGTAAACTCCTTAAGGTAAGGGACTTTTTTTTTTTTTTTTTTTTTTTTGCCTTTTTTCTGTATCCCCAGAGCTTAGCACAGTGCCTGGCACAAAATAAGAATTTAATAAATATTTACTGACTGATTGGCAGTATATGCATACTGCAGTATTTTTGCTCTGTTGACAAAAAGGACCATTTAGACTTTTCTACAGTATCTTCATCATCTTTATCAATAAAGCCCCAGGAGCAGCTAGGTGGAACACCAGCCTTGAAGTCAGGAGGACCTGAGTTCAAATTTAACTTCAAACACTTAACACATCCTAGCTGTGTGACCCTGGGCAAGTCACTTAACCCCAGTTGCCTCAGGGGGAAAAAAAACCCTCTGATACTCAAATATCTGATTATTATTCATATACTCCAGGAAGTATAAAGGAAAGAAAAAAACTATTAGCCTTAAGCTGAGTTGCCTTGTAAATGGCCCTGTATCCTCTTAGCGTGGACATAAGGTAGTTGAATGAAGAATATAAATTGAAAAAGGATTCAAAATGGTATAAAACAGAAGGAAGGATTTCCAATATATTTCAAAAGAAAGTTTTCCAATAAGACTTTACTGCTCAATATGAAATTAATTCCTAAAGCATGACATACTTATCAAAAATCTTACAGCTATTAAAACTCAAAACTATATTTAAGGCTTTTGGGTTATCTATCCTGTATTCTAAAAGAAGTTTAAACACATTCTAAAATCAAATAGAAGTTACTTTTTAAAAATTATGTGTCATTCTGGATTAACCAGGCTTCCTTTTATCAGTGATAACTACTGAGAAATATACAGAATAGTAACTTATGTGTATTATTTTAAAACCAAAAATTCCTTTCGCTCTTCATTTACCCCTAATTATGAAACACATTTTTCTCAAGTTGATTTTCTTAATATCTCTTGAAACAGCAATTTTTTAAAAACTGTCAATTTTACATGAGTATCTTTCTAAAATAGATTACATAATCCTGTCTCTAAAATAGATTACATTTAACAGAATGTACCTTATAGAACACTAATATGACTGTCAGCTGCTATTATTTTCTTGATTATATCATCCATTCTTGTCCTGTACTGCCCTCAACAGCTACTGAAATAGAAGGCTGTCTGCTCCCATAACAAACCCTTCTTGATTGCTCTGCTGTTTTGAGATCTTGCCTCCATTTTTTATAGTTCTGTTTTTTTTCTTGTCTTCTTCACTGTCTGACTGTCAAGATATCAATTGTTTAGTGCTTCCAATTAAGTTGCTTCTAACACAAGTGCCCCTATCTCCACCCCTCTTACTTGCTGTTTCTAATTCACTGTCAGTTGGGAAAACCAGGAGCCAGAATTAGTCTAGGCCCACTAGGGCTGTCCCAGATAGCAGGGCTGTGCAATCAACACTAGCCAACAAAGGGTCTTCTCCCTAAGCTGCCACACCTTCATGATCCTGTGATATGGTAGGGGAAACATCTGTTAGGATCTCATCCAGATGGACTAAACTAATTTCTTTCCTTAGAAAGCTTCCTTAGAAGCTACAACAATCCTAAAAATTTAAATAGCTCAGGATACTAAAAATTCAGGTTTTTGATATGGCTTTCTGGTGTTCTACCTTCCTTCTGACCCACAGATCTTAGCTCAATCAATGCCATATCTTTTCCTTGCTCTGAAAGGCCTTCCTTTCTCTAGTAAGATGTCTTCTCTTTCTCATCTGTTAGGTGGAATATGAATATCCATCCCATTTCACTGCAATTTTTAACCTGAGGTATAAAAGCCCATAAATACAGGTTCTTCTCCAGCAGGGCTGAATGTGGGGGTCTTGCCACTGTCTAGAGTTATGCTGAGGAGGTAAACAGGGTAATCAGCTTCTAGCATCTTAGGGTTAATACTCTCCACCATTACCAAACAGTAAACTGAGTCCTAACCCTCCCCAATGCCCATCCTCCTTTGCCTTTCCTTTCTATTGTACCTTATGAGAATCCTCCTCTGCTTCAAAGCATCTAGAATGAAAGAGTCTGAATTCAAACTTGATTCTGCCATGTGACCTAAATGACCTCAGACAAGTAATTTAATCTCACTCTAAAATGAGGGGAGTAGATTAGATGACTTGCCAAAATCGATAGAGCCCTCTTTTTCCTATTCTTTCCATTTTCTCAAGAACCAGAAAACCTAGCTTTTTCCTGAAGACCCTACCTTAATACGTTCCTCATGCTTCCTGACATAAAGGGTCAAGAAGAATTGGTGCTCTTACTGTACTTCACTGTCACTTCTTCTGCCACCATCACTAACAGTCACCTCATTTCCTTGAAGTTTTCTAACCTATCCAATTCTTGCTGCTGCAATCTACAGATCTCCAAGTCACTTTCCCTCTTCCCTAATAAGTTTTTTTGTTGTTATTCAGTCCCTTCAGCCATATCTAACTTTTAGTGACCATTTTGGGTTTTCTTGGCAAAGATACTGAAATGGTTTGTCATTTCCTTCTCTAGCTCATTTTACAAATTATGAAAATTAGGCAAACAAGGTTAAAGTGATTTGCCCAGGCGTGACAAAAATAGTAAATCTCTCAGGCCAGATTTGATCAATCTTTCTGACTCCAGGTCCAGGACTCCTATCTACTACACCACCCTAATTTGTTAACTGTTTTTTTCCATCTCAGACTCTGCCTAGTGAAATACCCAGGCCTCCTAGTTCTTCAACTTTCTCAATTCTTATTACCTCTTTCTCCAGTATACCTCAATCATACAAGAATAATAATAATTGAAATACCTCTTCTCTGCTCATTACTAACAGTTGAATTGGATTTACTTCAGGTGCCAAAATTATGACTTATGGCTTTACAAAAACAAAAGTATGTGTTAGGTTTTTAAAGTAACAGTAAATAATCTCTGAATAAGCACAAATGGCTCAACAAGAAATATAATTACTTGAACATAGTGGGCACATGAATATTTAATGAGTTAAATCTATTTTTACTTACTTCCATAAGCTTGGTCATATTGTAGATGGCTGAGTTTTTTCAATAATTTGATTTCCCACCAACAGTACCTATATAAATGACTAGTAGTGATCCACTCTGCTAAAATCCCATTTAGTTTAAGACCAATATTAGTTTCTCTTTAATCTTATTCATCTACTCTCCAAAAAGATTACTTAGAAAGGAGGTGGGGGTGGTGGAGGGTTTGGGGAGCCTTTTTTGGGGAGGGAAGGGAGTCGCTTTATCACTTACCCACTCACAGTCAATTCCAAGGACTGGACACTGTTCCAATTCCCTCCTAAGTAAGGACTCAACTTCTTCCCATTCCTTTGTCTCAGATACAGTCACCACTTTCTCTCCAAGGATCCTTTCCACTCGTGAGACATTAGGAACAACTAAGAGTGACAACAGTGGCTCTGTTTTCACTGGGGCCAATTCTTGGCTGTCAATTTCTTCCTGAAGCTCTCTGGTGCAGCTGATTTTGCCCCTCCAGCGTTGGAAAACTTTCCATATGATCAGGCCTCCCACTGCTGTGCCCAAAAGGGTAGCCACCGTTGTAGCAACTATATTGTGTTTGAGCATCTTCCTCTTTCCTGTAACTCAAGAGAATATTTGGTTACTACCCCAAACTGCAAAACAAATGTAAAAAACAAAGAACAAAAATGATAGCCTATTTGAAGGAATTGTTCCCACTAAGCTGGGCTTGAACACTTACAGCAAAACATTTCCTTTACATTTCCAACACAAAGTTGAAGGTAACTAGGGTCAGCATTAGACAATACTGAGAAATAGTTAAAGTTGGTGGTCTTTTTTCCCTTTCATATCCCAACATTGGTGGTATGCTCTCCTCCCCCTGCTCACCATTCACTCGTTTTAATTACTGCCATTAAAAAAAGAAATGTTATTATAAGTTTCAGAGATGGAAGATGTTTTGGAAATCACCTAGTTCAATCTCATTTTATAGATGAAAAAATTTAGTCTCAATGAAGTTAAGTGACTTGCCCCAATTCATAGTGTTAAGTAGAAGGGTGAAGATTTTAACATATCATCTGACTCTAAACCCAGTGTTGTCACTACTTATCTGTAAAAATTAAATGACATGATGTATATGAAAGTATTTGATAACTATAAAGTTCCACACAAATTTAAACCAACCACAACAATATTAATTGGCAGATTACCTCTAGGAGTCAATAGGATCACTGCTAGGAGTGGGAGATGTGAGAAAGAATCACCTTGTGGCAAAAGAAGAGACAGAAATAATGAATTAACTGGAAGGATGCCACAGAAGTAGTGGCAATCCCAACAAAGAAGCCTTAATCCTATTTTACCTAATTTTCTTGTTAACTAAGTGCTAAGCTTAGTAATTTCTACCTAGCAAAGGTATATGTGCTTCTAGCACCCTAGTTTCTAGTTAGTCCCATTCCCCCCCATTCTAGTTCTATTTCTGATTAACCAACCATTACTATCTCAGACTATGTGAATAAAAGTGTATATCCCTAATTAAAAGGGATCATTTGGGGTCAGGTGGGAAGATATAATGGGTTGGAATAAGAGAAAACATAGGTAGGGGTCTATCTGTTGTCTTTGAAATTATATTATTCTTCCTATAAAAAAGTAAATTGGAATATGTCTATTTTAATGTGAGGAGGTAGAGGATCAGAAAGGGATATCTGGTGAATCCTTCATAGAGATAAAAAGGTAAAAAATTATTAATTTGACATCACAAAAATAATACTAAGCTCCCATGATATATTCAAGAGAACAAAGAAAGGCTAAGAAGATAATGTCAAAGAAAAGATAATGACAAATGTCAGAGGGAACGTGAGAAAACTGGGACTAATAATTAAATTAATACATTGTTGGTGGAGTTGTGAACTACTTCATCCATTCTGGAGAACAATTTGGAACTATGCCCAAAGAGCTATAAAACTGTGCATATCCTTTGATCCAGCAGTGTTTCTACTGAGCTTGTATCCCAAAAAGATCACAAAGAAGGGAAAGGGACCCACATGTGCAAAAATGTTTGTGGCAGCCCTTTTTGTAGTGGCAAGAAACTGGAAACTGAATGGATGCCCATCAACTGGAGAATGGCTGAGCAAGTTATGGTCTATGAATATTATGGAATATTATTGTCCTATAAGAAACGACCAGCAATATGATGTCAGAAATGCCTGGAGAGACTTACACGAATTGATGTTAAGTGAAATAAGCAGAACCAGGAGATCATTTTACATGGCAACAGCAAGATTATTTGATGATCAATTCTGATGGATATGGCTCTTTTCATAGAGAAATTTACTCTAACATAGTTTTTTGGTATACACATAATTTTACCATTTATTAAATATAAAGCACATTTGCATTTATTTATTTATTCATTTTTAGCATTTACTTATTATATGAAAAATTAAATCTTGGCAGAATATTTGATGCTACAGGACAGAAAATCTTGAACATTTTTCTTAGTTGATTAATATATAGATATTTTGCAACCCCATGTGGGGTCATGATCCATAATTTAATTTTTTTATTATAGCTTTTTATTTACAAGATATATGCATGGATAATTTTTCTGCTTGACCCTTGCAAAACCTTCTGTTCCAACTTTCCTCCTCCTTTCCCCAATTCCCCTTCCCTAGAGGGCAGATAGACCAATGCATGTTAAAGTATATGTTAAATACAATATATGTATAAATATCCATACAGTTATTTTGCTGCACAAGAAAAATCGGACTTAGAAATAAGGCAAAAAAACTTGAGAAGAAAATCAAAAAGGACATGGCTCTTTTCAACAATGAGGTGATTCAGACCAATTCCAATGGTCTTATGATGAAGAAAACCATTTATACCCAGAGAGAGGACAGTGGGAAATGAATATGTACTACAACATAGTATTTTCACTTTTTCTATTGTTTGCTTGCATTCTGTTTTCTTTCTCATTTTTTTCCCCTTTTGGATCTGATTTTTCTTGTGCATGTTTGTGGAAATTTGTATAGAGGAGGTGCACATGTTTAACATATATTGGATCACTTGCCTACTATGGGGAAGACAAGGAAAAGAGGGAAAAAATTAGAACACAAGATTTTGTAGGGGTGAAAGTCAAAAAATCATCTATGTATATATATTTTGAAAATAAAAAGCTATATATATATATTTTTTAAAAAGGTCATATTGTAAAGAACAGAACTGCCAATAACTAACAATTTGGTATCACGTACATTTACTCTTACCCATAGAAAAGGTGGGAAAGTAATCCAGGTTTATGCACAAATAGCTATAATCATTCTACACTTGCCTTCTATTAGTAAATGTTATGATTATTATTGTTTAGGAAATGTTATGTGTTAACAGCATTATGATGACTGATTTGGTTTTTTAATAAATCGTAAGCATATCAATTGGGGCTCAAAATAGCAAAGGCAGTAGGAGTGAGGCTTTTCTTCTCCTTGACTTCTCAACAGTTACTTCTAGCACAGCATGGTTGGTAGCCCCACTTTAACAAATTCAGATCTTTCAGCATGAAACCAGGTTGAAGTGAACAAGCCAAACTAGAGATTAAAAATAAATCTGGGCCACACTTTTATATAACTAAGAGCCAAGAGTAATGGAAAACTCCTGAAAACAAAATTCTAATACCATGAAACAAATAATTATATATATGGAAATGAAGTAAGTGCTCTTCAACTAGAATATGTGTAATATGTGAATGAATATGCTAAACCATAAGAGAAAAAAAAAACCAAAAGGGGAAAAAAAAAAAAGGGAAGACTGGTACAAATTAATGAAAAGAGAAATGAGCAGAACTTTAACATCATATACCATTAACTACAACACATAAAGGAAAACAGTGATGAACTATAAAAACCAAACCAAATATCTAGAAGACCAAATAATAAACACTTCCCATCTTTCAGTAAATAAGGGAATAACTAACTACATGTACAGAAATGTTGCATAGCTTATGTATGCAGCAGCAACTGGTTTTGTTTAATTATTCTTTGTTATGAGGGAAAGTTCAATGGATAAAGTATAATGGCAAATGTTGGTTGTATAAAAATAAAAGGCAACAGTAAAATCTAAGGAGGTAAGGAACTCATTAATCAAGTTAGATTTTAAAAACGCATATAGAAGACAGAAATCTAAATAGGTAGTGAATGGATGAAGAATACAAAAAAGTGGCACAGATTTATTAGAAAAATGTCAGGAGTGCTACAATCTGGGATAAATTGGAGATGATGAATACCTGAAGGCTGAAACTCAAAATAAGAGAGATGATCTGAATAATAAATCAACCAGTATTTACTAAATACCTACCCTGTGTTAACCACTATGCTAAATGCTGGAAAATCTAGATCTGACTTCAAAGAGATCAAGTAACTAGATTCACATGCCAAAAAAAAACTAATAACAACAACAATAATAAAATACTAAAAACACTAAACGAATTGGAGAACATGATTGCTGAGCTAAAGTCTGAATGAAAGTAAGGCCCTAGACCTGGAAATATACAAATGTTGTCCTAATTGTTTAAAAAAAAAAAAAAAAAAAACTGGAGGGGGGAAGCGTGGTATCTTCAAACTACAGCCCTCTGAGCTTGATTTTTTATTCCTTTTTTGAGCATTTCAAAGGAAAGCAGTTATCACTAAGAGTCAGTATAACTTTATTAATCATAAATGATCCAAGGATAGATATGAAGGGGCAGTTCCATATGTAAAAAATTCATTCAAGTGAGCAATAGCCAGGTCATTATAATTAGAGAACTTATAAGATTGGCAAAAGATACTGAACTAAAAGGAAAGTGACAAATACTGGAGAGGCTTTGGGAAAACAAACATACTAATGCAAGCTGTAAATGGAGACATGAATTAGTCTGGCCATTCTGAAAAAGCAATTTGGAATAGTCTCCCAAAATAAAAAGTTACCCAATTACATATACTCTTTGATTTGGAAAGTCTACTTAAATCTGTATCTCTTTATCAATCTAGATCAATTCTATATCTCTCTATATATAAATATAAAGAGAAAAAGAACCTATCTGTACAAAAAAGAAAAAAGGAAAAAAAGGAGTATTCATAGCACCTTTTTTTTTTTTTGTACAAAGACAAAATGAAGAATGATTGAACAAGTTATTGAGTATCAATGTAATAAAATCTTATTTTTATTGTAAGAAATGATGAAGAAACTGGTTTAAAGAAACCTGGAAAGACTGGTAGAACTGATTCAGAATGAAATAAGCAGAACAATTTGTCCAATAACAATACTACAAAGTGAAATAATGTTAAAAGACTCTAAACTCTTATCAGTGTAATGATCAAGCACAAATCCATAGATATTATGTTGAAAGATGCTACCTATTTCCTGGTAAAAATTAAAAACAACTCGACTACAGAATGAGATTTTCATTCATTCATTCACTGGTTTTATTGGACATGGCAAATGCATAAATCTGTTTTGCCTAATTTTTTTTTTTTAAAAAAGGTATTTTGTTTTTCTTTTTCAATTAGGGAATGGGGATGGGATAGAAAGAAAGTGATTTTTTTTTCTTAATTGAAAATTTTTTTTATTTAGATCAAATTATTATATTGTATATAAAGTAAAGTATATTTATTATATACTTGAAAAACTATACTTAATACAGACTCAGATTCTAAGAATAATTTTTCTGTTTGGTTTTTTTATATGAAAATGCTCCTATATTTAGATTTTTTTAATTCAGAATTTTAAAAAAATAAATAACAATGAACTTGATGAAGTTTAGGTTTTGGGTTCCCTTTAGTAAGGAACCAAAATGAGATTAAGGTTTCTAGGTGGTCAGGGAGTTAAATGATAAGATTTGCAGGTTTGGGATTCAGGGAACCAAATGGGGAGATTTGGTTCCCCCTGCACCCCACCTTGGGATTTGGTGCAAGGATAGGGAGTTTTGGGGAAACTCCCTTCTGGCAGCGCAGAGATTCTCTGTAAAGGAATTTACAGACTCAAAAACCTAGATTGATAAAAGAGATTTATTATAGGGATTGAGAAGTTTAGAAATCCTGACAAGAGAGTCTGGTTAGGGAAACATAAAGAGAGGATAACACTGGAAAAGAATATTATCCGGTGGGCAGAGGAGACTCCTTGGCCTAGCATGTCATGTTTAGAACCTCTGCAAAGATAGGATTTTAGTTTGGCTCTTTTATAATAGGAGTTTTGGCTACAAGCTGAAGGGACTAGTGGGTGAAGTCCCAAGTTGGCTCATCTACTTGATAGGTTTCAGCTTGAGCTGGAATTTGAATAGAATTCAATGAGTTTCTTCAGTTCAATAAGATTAGAATTCCTTTTACTAGATAACAGAATGAAACTACCTAGTTTGCTTTCCCTCGGGCTGGGTCCCTCACTGAGGCATAGTTGAAGGAGATTTTCCTTCAAGGAATTTTTAGAGATTTGGGGTCCCTTACAACTCACTTCATTTCCTTTTCTGACAGGATTACTAGAATAAGGGAAGTGATAAATAGAGTACACCTAGAGTTTAGCAAGGTATTTCACAAAAGTATTTTATACTATTATACTATTCTTGTGGTCAGCTCTCAGCCTAGCTGCTCATTTACCACTTCTCTCACTGGAAAGTAACAGCCTCTCAGTTTGCCACTCCACCTTAAGTCTCTCTTCTCATCTATTTCCTTCACAATTTTTGATACTAATTTCCCTAAAATACAGTTCTGATCATGTAACTCCCCAATTCAACAAACTCCTTGTGGCTTTAGTATCAACTCCACTGTTTACCCCTTAAAGTCCTTCATAATCTGGCCCAAAACTACCCTTCTGATCTTATTACCCATCACCCTTACACATCCTCTTACACAACCTACAACCCAACCACACTAGCCTTCTTAATGTTTTTCATACAAAATGTTTCATCTTTCCAACTCTTGTACCTTTGCACAGGTTGGAATACATTCCTTCCTCAGTTCGGCCTCTAAGAATCTCTGGTTTCCTTTAAGGCTCAACTAGAGCAATAACTTCAACAGGCCTTTCTAGATTTATATATGCAGATGTTGTTTTTTGGGGCTAGATGGTAAATTCCTTGAAGAAAAATATTATTTCATTTTTGTCTTTATCTCTAGCACTATGACAGTTAGAAGGCACTCAATAAATTCTTGCTTAGATTGACATTATTCCCCTCTAGCTCATTTCAAGCAGGAATTGCTTTCAGACTTTCTTTTTGTTATTTATGTAAATTTATTTTACACTGTGCCTCAAACTTGGTTGGTGTTTAAAAATAAGTATTTGATTAAGAAAACTAATACCTTTTCCTCCCACATTAAGTCTTTCAGTAGCCACCTCTGACTAAGTTTTTATTCCTCTGAATCCCCCTAGATCATGTTCACATAAATTGTTTTCTTTTGACTCTGAAGTATAGGACTTTAGTTTTATCCTTAATGAATTTCAACTTATTAAATTCAGTTCAGAAGAACCCCTTATATCTAACAAAAAAAAGGGGGGGAGGGGGGAGAGACACCTTGTAAAAAGACCAATACATTCATTGCTGCTGTAAGTACAAATTGGTTCAACTTTTCTGGAAAATAATTGGAAGTCTCAAAGAAAAAGTTACTTTTTAATTTAATTTAAATTAAATTAATTTTAATTTTTAAAAAATTAAATTAAATTAATTTTAATTTTTAAAGCTTTGACTCAAAGATCCCACTACTGAAGATATCCCACAGAGAGGTAACAATTAAGAAAAAGATACTTAGTAACAAAAATATTCTTAGTAAAATTATTTGCAACAATTTTTAAAACTCAGAAAAACATGCTTAATAAACTATGTAAATATAAGGGAACATAAATTACCTTGTTTTAAGAAAAAGGAAGAATACAGAGAACCTTGGAAAAACTAGATGAAAGGAGATTGACCAGGAAGAAAAATATGCATAAAAACACCAAGAAAACAACTCTTCAAAATCTGATCCATTCAGTGACAATTTAAGACTTTATAATGGTAAAGACAAGATTCACTCTCTACAAAAGTGAAAGAATACTATAGGTGTGGAAAGTTTAGCAGACCATTATGTAGATTTGTTTTGCTTTACGCTAATTTTTTTTTATTCTAAAGAAATTTTCAAAGGGCGGTGGGAGGGAGAGAGGGTAGGCTCTGTGAAAAAACAGTAATATCAAAAGGAGACATTGATAAATATTTTTTCAAAAAATTTATGTGAACACCTGCATGCAGTGATGAAGAATGAGGAAAATAGAGCCAAAAAATATTGGTGAAAAATCATAAGATGACTATCCACCTCTTGAAGTTATAAGAAGCCTAAGAAGTCTATGGGGAACGTCCCAAATTGGACAATGTGGGAATTTGTTTTGCTTGACTCTGATTATTTTTTTAATGGTTTTTTTTCCTCCTTTTTTTCTTTATAATGAGGATGGATGGGGAGAAAATAAATGCTTATTAATTGAAAAAATTGGGAAAAATCTAATCACAGTGAAGAAGGGACCCCAAAACTCTCTAAAACTCCTTGAAGGACAGATTTTCCTTGAATCCTGGCCTCTGTAAAAGATTCTGTGAGAGGTGGGCACCACCCTCATTGATAACTCTTACTACTGATTAAGCTTCCTATTGAATTAAAGAGACTCATTCAATTCTATTCAAATTCAGCTCAAGCTGGACCCAGCCCCATCAAAAGCAACCCCCAGCTTGTAGCCAAGGCTTATAAAAGAGACAATCTAAAACCCTCTCTTTGCAGAGGTCCTAACATGCCATGCTATGCCAAGGAAACCTCTGCCCACTGGAATAATATTCTCTTTCAGTGCTACCCTTTCTTTATCTCCTTCACCTTTCCCTAATTAGACTTTATGCCTCTGTCAGAGTTCTCTAAACTTCACTTCTCTGTCAGACTTTGCCACTAAGGTTTTCAGCCTTTAGCAAAGGCTGACTTCCCAATGCCAATGATGAACCTTTTATCAATCTAGCTTTTTTGGGTTTGTAAATTCCTTTATGAAGAATATCTGCACCGCCAGAGAGGGTTCCCCAAAACTCCCTACCCATGCACTGAATCCCAAGGGAGTGTAGGGGAGCCTAACCTCTCCATTTGGTTCCCTGAACCCTGAACCTGCCATTAGATCTCATCATTTAACTCTCTGACCACCAGAAACCCATATCTCATCATCTGGTTCCCTGACAACAATCTAGACTTCATCATATTTTGGTTCTCGAAACCCCAAAACCTAAACCTCATCAATAGGATTACATATTTAGGACTAGAAGAGACATAGAACTATCATGTTTCAACACTTTCATTTTAGAGCTGAAGAAAATGAGACCCAAAGAGTGATGAGCCCAAGATCACGTAATCTTTAGAGTACTAGAATTGGGATTTGAACCCCTTAATCTTAAATCTTTGCCTTTTCACTATGGTGTGAGACAAAATTCATATCCCATCTTAAACCAAAATGATTTGTTTGCCTTGTTTTTCCCCTTTTAAGAAGTTCCAAATTTTTTCACCAGAATTGACAAAAAAACACCAATGACATAAAAATTCCAATGACTAATTTAGTCATTGAGATTATTTTTAGTTTTACAACCAAGAGACCTTGGAAGTTATTTAGTCTAACTTCATAAATAAGAAAACTCGGAAAAGTGCGAGCCCAATGAGTGCCCTGAGCAAAAGTAACAGAGACAAGGTTATGAACCTGGGTCTTCTGGCTCCGAATTCTCTTTTCAAATATTCTCTAAACTAATTCAAAAAATCTCCCTTAAGATCATCACACAGCAATCAATTAACAATATTAAACATCTACTAAGTCCCAGTCCATAAAGGAGTTAATAGCCTAAATTCCAAACTATATGAAAAACAAATAGAAATCATGGATAAAACGTCCACTTTCCCAACCCATGAAAACAGCATAAATAAGTACGGGGTGGAGAAACGGGTACACAGCTGGCTCTCCTTCCAGCCACAACATCGAATCTGGGCTAGTATGGCAAACTGGACCGCTGCTGAGAACTCATTAGTCAGGGCAAGAGCCGGAGGAAGTCATTAAGACGGGGGCAAAGATCCGGGAGATTCAGGAAAGACAGACGGTGTGTGAATGAGGGGCACAAAGGAAGGGAGAGTTCTAGAACACGCATTTCGGAGAGCATCTCGAGTGTAGACAGGTATTTGAAGACTCAGCTTCCTCTCCGGATTTTTTTTTGGGGAAAAAAAACAACCCAATAGCTTCAGAAGAACTAGATGGAAAGAAATCAGTGGTGCGTGGGTGAGATAGAGAGGGGCGCCCCTCTGGAAGGAGACTCCCTGAGACCCTCCCAGGTGGAGAACACCTGATCTCCGGCAGCTGGAGACGCCTCCAGATGTGTCTGCACAAGCGGGAGGGGAGGCGGGGGAAGGCGGGAAGAGAACGGGAGGAGACATTTTTGGTCAGTGTATGAGGGAGAAATGCAGGGAAATAGAGGGGACACACCTCTGGAAAAGCACTCCCAGAGTGCTGGTAGGGATAACTCCAGGTGTTTGCGGAGCCCGCCTCCCTCGCGCTGCGTGGGGCAGGGCGCAGAGGTCTCAGGAGCGTCCTAGGCGAGAGAAGTCCCCCCGCCCGAAGAACAGATATAAGGGGGTGGGGCGGCGCGCACAGAGCGGGGGGGTTGGGAAGCCTCAGAGGGAGTAGAGGGTGGGGCAGAGTCCCGCCCCTAGCGGAGGTCAGCCCTCCCAAAGGGAGGGCGGCCGTAGTCCTCCCATCCTGTCTCCTCCCACAGAGCGGGTCCCTGGCCGCGCGGGCTCCAGAACTAAATCACTTACCGGAAGGGAGCTCTCTGGGACATCAGACTGACTGGAGCGGCACAGCTGGAACCTCTGCCTCCGCGTGCCTCCCCCGGCGTCCGCTTCGGCGGGAACCACTTCCGCTGGCTCACTTCGGAGATAAGTGGAGCTACGCAGGCGGTCCTTATGGCGCATCTTCCGTGCGCGTGGGCGGCGCCATGTTGTACGGCAACGCGCCCCTCGCCGGTGATCCAGTCTCGTCCCCCTGGCTTCCAGGAAGGACTTAAGTGTGGATGTCAAAGTACAAATGCAAGGATATTTCTGATGTGGACTCGAAAACGTTGCAAATAAGACTTAAGAGCCAGTTTATGATCTTGACTTTTTCATATAGCTATATAAACTTAGACGATTGAGACACGGATTTAGCATTACAAATAGTGAGTTTAAAATATCTATAGGACAGCAGCTGGAAATGGGGCTTCGGGGTCACCGACCATTGAATCCACAAGAGTTAATGGGATCACCAAGTGAAACAGAGAGAAGACGATCTGTGACAAAGCGCCCAATGTGACCTGGATGAAGATGCAGAAAAAAGGAAACTTGGAAAGAACAACTGGAAGAGAACCAAGAAAGAGTTGTGTTATAAAAATGTGGAAGACAACGGTCAGGCAGCATCAGCAGCTGCAGTGAAGGCACAAAGAATGAAGTCTGAAATTAAGAAATCATTAGTAAATTTAAAGAAGACAGTTCCAAAAGCTGAGGTCATAAGACAGATAATGGAAAATTAAGAAGGGGTTGAGAGTCAAGGAAGTAGAAGTGATTGTTATAAATGGCCTTCTCAAGCTTGTCCCAAAGTCAAAAGAAAGAGACGGGGTCATACTCAAGATGGATACATCAAATGAAGGTTCTTTGAGGGTGGGAAAGTAGTTGAGAGCCTTGCTTGCTTTGTATTTTACTAAAAAATATTAAGCCATTTGCTGAGATCTTCCTCTTTTCCCCTGTCCTCTCACACAGTTCAGATGCCTCCTGCCACTACCTCCTTATTCCATTCCATCTGGAATGAAGAGGTGGCCCTGCTGTTTGCCAAAGTTAACTCCTCTACATGCATAAGGCGTTCCATTCCATTCCATCTCCAGCCTGTATCACTCTCCCCCCATTATACTCAATTTTTTTCTTGTCTCCTGACAAGATTTAGCAGCTTCTTAAAAGATTGGAGGGCTTGGAATATGACATTCCAGTGAGCAAAGGATCAACCAAGAATCACTTACCCAGCAAGATTGAGTATAATCCTTCAGGGGAAAAAATTGATGTATAATAAAATGAGGCCTTTCAAGCATTTCTGACAAAATGACCAGAGCTGAATAGAAAATCAAATATGAGACACAAGAGAAGTATAAAAAGATAAGTAGGAAAGAAAAATCATAAGAGATTCAATGAGGTACTACTATTTACATTCCTACATGAAAAGATGTTACTTGTAATCTAAGAACTTTATCAGTATTACAGTAGTTAGAAGGAGTCTGCATAGATTGAGGGCTTGGAAATGAGTTGACTATGATGGAATAATATGCAAAAATTCATAAATGACTTTGATAAAATGATAGCTAAAAAAAATTTAAAGAGTGAAGGGAGAAGAAAGATAAGAGAAAGGCAAGGGGGAGGTAGAATGGGATAAATTATCTCACAAAAGAACTTTTTCAGTGAAGAGGAGGACGGGGAGGGTGACAGATAATGCTTGAACCTTACTATTACCAAAATTGGCCCAAAAAAGGAATAACATAATCACCTATTTGGATATAGAAACCTATCTTATTCTACATGGAAGGATAAGAAAAAGAGGAAGGGGCTGAGAGAAGTGAAGGTGGATTGGGAGAAAAGGTTAACAGAGTCTGTTGAAGAGGGTCAGGGTGAAAGGAGAGACTTAGAAGGATAATTGGGAGGGGGAAGTGAGGAAGAACAAAATGGAAGGAGATAAATTAATTGTAACTGAAAAAAATTTATAGCAAGTTTTTCAAAGAAGACCTCATTTCTCAAATAAATAGAAAACTGAGTCAAATTCATAAGAATACAAATCAATTCAAGGCAACTGAGTGGCTATGAATAGAGCATTGGGCTTAGAGTCAGTTTACATCCAGCCTGAAGATATTCACTAACTAATGTAATCCTGGAATTTTGTTTGCCTTAATCCACTGGAGAAGGAAATAGTAAAACAACTTAAGTATCTTTGCCAAGAAAACCCTATGTGGGGTCATAAAGAGGCAAACAGAACTCAACAACTAAATAACTAAATCATTCCCCAATTAATAAATAGTCAAAAGATATGAACAGGTAGTTTTCAGATGAAGAAATCAAAGGTATTTATAGTCATGTGAAAAAAATGCTCTAAATCACTATTGACTAAAGAAATTCAAATTAAGAGAACTCTGAGATATTAACTCACACCTATCAGGTTGGCTTTTATGACAAAAAAGGAAAATATGTTGGAAGTGATATAGGAAACTGGGAGCATTAAAACATTATTGGTGAAGATGTGAACTGATCCAATCATTTTAGAGAGCAATTTGGAACTATGCCCAAAGGGCTATCTGTAAAACAATATATATTCTTTGATCCAGCAATATCACTATTAGGTCTGTATTTCAAAAAAATTAAAAAAAAGAAAAAGGCCGTATATGTTCAAAAAGTATTTATATTGGGTAGTGGCAATGGATTAGAAATTAAAGGAAGTACATCAACTGGAGAATAAATGAATAAGTTGTGGTATGTGATTACAATGGAAATACTATTGTGCCATTAAAAATGACAAAGCAGGATACTTTCAGAAAAACCTGGAAAAATTTACATGAATTGAGGGAAAGTGAAGTGAGCAAAATGAGGAAAATAATATACACATGACTATAATATTGTACAGTGATCAAATGTTAATGACTTAGTTATTCTCAGTAACACAAAATCTGGACATCTGAATGCAGAATGAAGCATACATTTTTTCAAACTTTCTTTGTTTCTTGGGGGTTTTTTATCTGTTTTCTTTCACAATATGCCTAATATAATATGATTTGCATCACTGCACATGAATAACCTATATCAAAATGTTTGCCTTCTTAATAAGGGGGAGAGGCAGGAAGAATGAAGATAATTTGAAAGTCAACATTTTTAAAAATGAATATTTAAAATGTAAATATCATTGGAAAAATAAAATTTTTGAATTTTTAAAAAGCATAGATTGTGATCAGATTAGGGAGCTTCAGAGTTCATGAACATGGAGATGGGATATTTGTATGTTATGATGAGATGAAGGGCATGACTATATTGTGTTATTTAAATGGGGTAGAGGAATAATTCATGGGAAATGACCAAATTGATGAACTGGGAGTTTAAGGTGTTTGATAAAGTATCAAAATATAATAAAGTGCCTTGTAATGAGGGCAAAAGTTGGGGAGCAGAGAAAAATTGTGAACAAGGCACTGAACTCTTGAATTTTTTCCTTCCTACTTCTCCCTGTACTACCCTTTGAGAAAGCAAGGAAAACAAAAGCCATTTCAAATAGATATAGTATTTGAACTAGCCATGGCCAGGGAAAAAAAAAAAAAGTATGATTCAATTTGCAATTTCTTCTCTATCTAAAGGCATATGACACATTTCATCATGACTTTTCTGAAACTATGGTTGGTTTATGGTTGGATTAACTGTGTTAATCACAGTTCCCAAGTCTTTCAATGTTGTTTATTTTTACATTATTGTTCTGACATTGTTCCTCTACTTCTGCTCAATTCACTTTGCATCAATTCATAAAAATCTTCCCAAGTTTTTTCTCAAACCATCCTCTTTATAATTTCTTATAGTACAAGAGCATTCAATCACAAATATAATTTCTTTGACTATTTTCTCAATTGAGTACTCCCTCATTTTCAAATTCTTTGAAACTACAAAAAGGAGCAGCTATAAATATTTTTATATGTATGGGTTCTTTTCCTCATTTAAAAAAAAAAATCTCTTTAAGGTATAGGCCTAATAGTAATATCATTGGCTTAGACAATTTAATGGCTTTGGGAGCATAGTTTCAAAATATTTTCCAGAATGCTTGAGCAAATTAATCACCAAGAATGTATTAATATGCTTGTTTTCCTATAGCCCCTCCAGTGTTTTTTATTCTCCTTTTTTTTGGTCAATTTTGACAATATGATGGATGTGAAGTAACACCTCAGAAATGTTTCAATTTGCATTTCTTTTTTTCATAAGGCTATTAATAAACCTGGATGACTTCCTCTGAAAATTGTCCAGTCATTATCCATTTATCAATTGGGGAAGGGTTTTTATTCTTATAAATTTGAATCAGTTCTTCATATATCTTAGAAATAAGACCTTTTTTAGAGAAACTTGCTACAAAGACTAAAAATATGGAATGTTTCCTGAGTTTTCATGTTATCTTTTCACAAGGGTAATTTTAGTATATATGTTACCAAAGAGAACAAAGTTCTGAATTTCTTGCAGAAAAAAGGGGAATATCCTGGAGTTTCTTAGATAATGACTACAAAAATTTTGAATAAGTAATACATATGGATTGAGTGAGGCTCAAAGTAGGACAATTTACTAAGTGGTAATAAAAGGGAAAAAAATCTGGAAGTGTCAGTGAGGAGAAAGGAATATTTGACTAGTGAATTGGGGGCAATATATTGAAAGTGAAGCCAGTGATGGAAAAGGCAGCTGTACTATTATATATAACATGTACTATATTACTTTTTAGTATGTACCATTATACTTATATAATATATACCTATACATATATACTATCATATATATTACATAGGTATGTATATGTGTATAGCTATAAATGTTTATGTATACACACTTATGAATGTGGACATATGTATATATTCATGTGAGTGAATATATTATATCAAATGATCTGGTGAGCCTGTGTTCCCATATGAAAAATAAGGATATTGACCTAAAATGAGGCATGTTATTTTAATGCCAAACTTTTCCAGCTTCTAAAAATTTTTCTTCTTCTCTTCCCCATCATAATCCATTTTTGAAACATCTCTATAAGATAGGCATTCTAGATCGTGATCTCCATTTTTATTATTTAAATCAGATTTTTATAATTCAACTTCCAAAAATTGTAATTTCTCCTACTCAACCAGGTTTTGCCCTTGAAAGTTAAGATGAATTTATTTCTCTGTCATGTACCCTCAACTAAAAAAGGATATTCTGTTCCAATCCTTCTGGAAACTAGAAGCACAGTTATTATAATTGATCCAAAGTCATGCAATAAATTTGTAATGGAGTTGAAGATATAACCTATGTTTTTCTATATCTTCTCTTCCCATCTTGAGATACATTTTTCATAGAATAGAAATTTCCCAAAGCAGATGATATCCCTCTGTCCTCATCTTATCCAAATATGCCTCAGCAATTTGTTTTTGATTTACCAATCTAATCCCAATCCAATTTGGGCTGGGAGAATATGCCTAGAGCCTGTGTGTTACATTGATAATAGCAGACATTTATATAGAGTTTTACGTTTTACCATATGCCTTATGTTCATTATCTCATTTGGTTCTGTGAGATAAGTAGTAAAGGAATTATTATTTCCTCTTAGAGATGAAAAAATTGTAGCTCCAAGAGCTGGGTTTCCCCTGACAAAACCATATAGATTTAACCAATGTAAAGCCCCACACAAATGCCAGTTATTATTTCTACTATTACTTCTACTTTTACAATTTTTTGCTGCTGCAAGTAACTAGCAGAGTCAGAATTTGACCTTATATCTTCTGGTTCCAAATCCAATTTTCTTTCTACTACTACTTGAAATGTTGATATACAGATATAGATATGTGTACATAATTCAAATCTTGAAAGACTACAAGCAAATCTAGAGGAATTTTTTATTTTAATAACTATTTGGATCACTTCCACATTATAGAATGGTTATAGTGGCCTTGAATGAACATATTAATTTTAAAAAACACATTTATTAAGTGCTTACTGTGTTCTAGGAACTGGAATACAAGCACTGCTGATATAAAGGTAGAAAGTCCCCATTCTCAAAATTATTACATTCCCATCTTCGGGAAAGAGTATGCAAAAGGAAAAGATAACCAGGAAAGAGGGGTTTGTTCTGGGAAGTTAGAAAAAAGGGAGCAGGAGAAATTGGTGACTAATGTCAGAGAGATGGTAAGATTGCCCAAATGATATGGCTAGATAGAATGTAAAAATGAAACATGTTATGTTTAGGGCTACCCAGTAGATACAGTGGACTAATTAGCACACCTTCAGTCTCCAATCCAGAGGTTTGAGATCTATACTGGAGTATAAAAGATGAATAAATTAACTTTCCCAGAGACTGGTACATAGGGTCAGAAAGGGGGGTCAGGAGGGCTTGGATATCAAGTCTGGAATGGAGAATGTTCATCCAAGGGGGAGACAAGCAGATGGAAGACTGAGAGTGAGACATGTGTTGGAAGCTTAAATATAAAAATCTGATACACGTGTTTAGCAACTAAAGTGGAAAATCACTTCAATAGCGATGAACACATTTAAACTTATACACTAGCCATGTTACATAGGACTCTGCTATGAAATGTGTAGTAAGAATTAAAGTCATTTCAGAAAGACACTAGACTTCTTTCCTGTACTTTATGGTTTGCCAACAGAAGTTTGTAAAGGTAAAATTTTAACAAAAAATTATGATATGTGGGTCAGCCAACACAAACTATTTATGACAACTCAAAAGAAAACACATTTAAGTTAAATTCAAGATATAGGCTAGAGAAGTAGACTAGGACTTGGAGGACATAGATTTGTGTGACTATGCCAAATATTTTTTGACTAGTCATACATATAGGAGATTCTTGTTAATTGGACTAGATAACTTTTGACATCCACACTATTATCTATCTCTGTGCCTACTTTCTGTTTTTTATCATTCCAACCCATTCTTTAAGATTCATCTCTTTTATATAGAAATATATATGTATATGTGCGTCAGTGCATGCACGGGCACATTAGTGCATGCACGTGTATGTATGTGCGTGTGTGTGTGTGTGTGTGTGTGTGTGTGTGTGTGTGTGTATAATGGGCCAGAACTCTGGAGAAATATACCTGAGGCAAGGATTTTTACAACAAGATGTTAACTCAGTGGAATTAATAAGACAATGGTTATCTAGGTTAGCATGGTGGTTAATAGTTCTCTAGTTCAGTAATCTTACAACAAATGTTTCCCTAGTGATAGACTGATTGGCTTATACTCAGTATAAGGAATTGATTTAATTGTAATAAAGTATATAAACTGGGGACAAACTCAGCCACAGAAGAGAACACTTGATCAGCCTCATGGTGGCTCTCCTGCCTTCATCACTTCTCCACTAAGACCAAGAACTCGGGCTGGTCCCGAGATCCTCCAGAGAGCTAATCTAGATGCTATATTTTAGTCCACCCCTGTGTGGGGGCTCTAGAAAGCATTGATACATTTTGTCATCCCAACTTGAGGGCTCTAGAAAGCAGGACATTACATTGAGATGTGTAGACTGCTGACTGGCTGATTGGCTAAGACACTGACACATACTGGGAGACTGAAGTAGACAATAAAGACTTTGGGCTTTATCCTTGACTATTCTCATGGTGATTATTGTGCTGAAACCAAAGCTGGTTTAGCCAGAACATTACCTGTGTGTGTGTGTGTGTGTGTGTGTGTGTGTGTGTGTGTGTGTAGAACCACTCCAGCCAATATTGACTTCTCTTTTTTCTGAACTCTTTCAGTTTAGAGTAAACTACGGCTCACACGAAGACATGACCCTTCTCTACCACCCCCTACAAGTACAAGTGATCCCATTCCAGCTCATAGTCTCCAAGAGATTTCTCCCTTTATCATCCCCATTCTCTCATTTATCTTCAACCTCTCCCTTGTCTGGGGGGGTTGCTTCTCTACTGCCTAAAAGTATCAACTATTTCCCAAAGCCTTGTAGTGGATCCTCTTCTGTCTCTAACTTATTTCATTTGTTGACCTCATCAGTTCCCATGGTCTGAATTCTCATCTCTATGCAAAGAATTTTTACATCTATTTTTCTTGTCCTAACCTCTTTCCTGACTTCCAGTCTCATATCTGCAACCAACTATTAGATATCTTAAACCAGGTATCCCATAAACATCTTAAACTCACCATATCTAAAAACTGAACGCTACATCTTTCCTCCCACCCCTCTTCTCTTCCTAACATTCCTGTTGCTATATAGAGTACCACCATTTCATAACTTTTCAGTCTCCCTCACTCTCTAAACCCAATTAAGTTCTATTAATTCTAACTTCATAATATTTCTCAAATGTTCTTCCTTCTCTCTGTTAGCACTGATACTATCCTCTTACAGGACTTCATCACTTCATATCTGGACTACTGCAATAATCTAATGATTGGTGTCCCTGCTCTACTCAGCTGTCTAATTTATCTTCCAAAAGCACAAGTCTGGCCATGTCATCCCCCTGTTCGGTAAACTCTAGTGCAGGGGTCCTCAAACTCAGACTGGAAATGACATTCAACCTAAACTCGCGTTAGCAACGCGTACTTCCAGCACTGGGCTGAGGCGGTGTAGACAGAGTGTGAGGCGATACTGAGGTGAGGTGAGTTCCCAGGCCGGGGTGTATGGTGTGAGGAAGGGAGAGAGATGCAGAAGATGGAGAGCTGATGGCCTGCCACCTTGTAAAGTAACGGAAGCCACCACAACAAACAGGCACAAGGATGTACAATGCATGCTGCGCATGTCACGGATGCTGCAGAGGGAATATATGGGTTGTGTCTGGTGTGAGGGTATAGTAACAGTTAGTACTACAAGTCCCAGCTTGACTCTATCGTTGTCATTATGCTATAATGACAATGTAACGGCTTCCTCTCTAGCGCATGTTGTGGTACTGACTGCTACTGTCGCCCAGAGTTAGGCTCCTGGTACCTGGCTAGGGCCCTGTATCCATAGTGACCTCATGTCTGGCTGTTGTGGTCATCAGTTATATCATTGTGTGTATGTTCTGTAGTTTCATAAAGAGATGGAATATTGCTAAATATGTCATCACCTTATAATCACTGGGGGTCTGACCTTAGTGCCCCCCCACTTATCTTGAGTATGAGGGGGTGCAGAGCTGGTGTACTGCTTTATCCCTCTCCAGATTCTTAAGGTCCCCATACACTTGTGCAGCTTCAAGTCACATGATGACCTCCCCCGGAAGCCCCAATGTACAATTTGTCTCTGAAGCTCATCCTGTACATACAATATCATGCAGTTATTTACATATATGCACAGTCTTGCCTGTGATTATGATAAATTACGAGTGCAGCACGTATGATCATGCAGCCCTGGATCATGAGAATTGATCCCAGGATTCAGAGGAAGCAGGGCATTTGGGAGGGCCGCCTGAGCGGTGACTTGTGTGCAGTGAAGGTCTGAAGCGGGAGAGAGAGTGAGGGAAATGGAGGCATCACAGCACAAAGGCAGCTTGGAAGAAGTTGGGCCTTGCAATCTGTATGTCTCTGTGTGGGCAAAGTTATTGCTGGTATATTGTTTTTGTAGCGCTGTATATATATGATGGTATTTTACTAATCACAACTTGGAATCCCTTAGAAATAATGATGTCAAGAAAAAGAAAAATTGACTTGGAGTGTAGAATATTCAAAGAACAGTGGACTTGTGATTACTTTTTCATGCAGTACATGGAAAGATTTGTATGTCTGATATGCCAGAATATAGTGTCTGTGTTCAAAGAATATAATTTGCATCAATACTATGAAACTCAACATAGAGATAAATATAATTGTTTGGTTGGAGACATGAAAAAAGATAAAATATTAAAACTGAAAAATACATTGACAACTCAGCAAAATATTTTTGTGAAGCAGAAGCAGCTAAATATTTCATCACTGAGAGCAGATTTTCAAGTTGCCAAGCTAATAGCATGCACTGGCAGACCATTTGTGGAGGGAGAATTTGTTAAAGAATGCCCTCTTTCTGTTGCCAAAGAGATGTGTCCAGAGAAGGCCAATGTATTTAGTACAGTGAGTCTTTCAGGACCTACAATTACATGGAGAAGTGGAGAAGTGAAGAAATGGGAGACAATCTGCATCAGCATTTGCAAAACTCCACAAAAAAATTTCATATTTTTCCTTGGCACTCGATGAAAGCAATGATGTTTATGATTCTGCACAACTTCTAATTTTTATTCATGGGACAAATGATTATTTTGAAGTCATAGAAGAGCTTGCTTCACTGCAAAGCATCAAAGGAGAGGATATCTATGAAAAGGTTTTCCAAACTATGAATGGTTTGGAGGTGGACTAGGCTAAACTAGCCAGTGTGACAACTGATGGTGCCCCCAGTATGGAGGGGTCTAAGAAAGGAGTAACTGCTCGCATTAACCAAGAGATGGACAAACATAACCATTCTCATCCAATAGCCATACACTGCCTCAACCACAAACAAGCACTGTGTAGTAAATCACTTGAAGTGGGACTCTGTTATGAAAATTGTGATATTTTGTGTTAACTTCATTAGAGCTAATGCAATAAATCACAGACAATTTCAGGAATTTCTGTCTGAGCTAAATGTTGAGTATGAAGATGTTCTATATCACACAGAAGTCCGTTGGCTGAGTCGAGGGAGAGTTTTGAAACGTTTCTATGACTTACTTCCACAGCTTACAACTTTTCTGCTTTCAAAAAACAAAGAAGTACCAGAGCTCAATGATGCAAAATGGAAATGACACCTTGCCTTTCTGACAGATGTAACAGAGCTACTCAACAATTTCAATATGCAACTTCAAGGAAAGGGGAAGCTCATCTGTGATATACAATCACATGTCAAAGCATTTGAAGTAAAATTAGGCCTCCTCATCAAACAAGTGAAGGAGGAAAACTTCTGCCATCTTCCCACAACTCAAAATCTGTTAGGAGAAAAACCTCTGATTGCATTCCCGAACAAAACAAGTGTGGATTCACTGGAAAAATTGCAAAAGGAGTTCTAATTTAGATTTAAAGAGCTTCATCTCCATGAACAGGACATACAGCTTTTCTGTAACCCATTTTCTATTGACATTGAAAATGTGGGTACAATTTACCAAATAGAACTGGCTGAACTGCAGAATTGTGACTCTCTGAAAGATGCATTCAAGTCAAGCAGCCTTCATAATTTCTATGTATCTCCCCTCTGAGACATATCTTCATCTCAGGAATCATGCACTCAAAATGGCAACCATCTTTGGCAGCACTTATGTCTGTGAACAGACTTTTTCTAGAATGAAACATTTGAAATCTCCAACTAGATCAAGACTAATGTATGCACACTTGCATCACTTGTTATGACTAGCAGTGACAAATATAGAACCAGACATTGACCATCTCATTAGCCAAAAGCAGGCCTATAGTTCCCATTGAAATACTGGTAAGTTTGGTGATTTAACTTTACTTCATTCTAAATATTGTATTTGTTCCCATTTTGTTTCTTTACTTCAAAATAAAATGCAAAATAATATGCAGCATGTATAGGAATTTGTCCATAGTTTTTGTTTTTACTATAGTCTGGCCCCCCAACAGTCTGAGGGACAGTGAACTGGTCCCCTATTTAAAAAGTTTGAGGACCACTGCTCTATTGACTCCCAATTCTATTCAGATCAAATATAAAATCTTTTGTCTTTTATAACTTGACTTCTTTGTAACTTTTTTAGTCTTCTCACTCTTGGTGTTAATTGTTAGGCCAAAATTAGCAAGCAGAACTGATCCAGCCATTCTGGAGAACAATTTGGAACTATGCCAACTGTGCAAACCCTTTCATCCAGCAGTGTTTCTACTGGGCTTATATCCCAAAGAGATCATAAAAGATAGGAAAAAACTCACATGTGTAAAAATTTTTATAGCAGCTCTTTTTGTGGTGGCAAGGAATTGGAAACTGAGTGGATGCCCATCAATTAGGGAATGGATGAATAAGTTGTAGTATTTAAATGTAATGGAATATTCTGGAGAATGATTTGGACCTATGTTCAAAAAGTTATCAAACCCTTTGATCCAGCAGTGTTACTACTGGTCTTATATCCCAAAAAGATTTTAAAGAAGGGAAAGGGGCTTGTATGTGCAAGAATGTTTGTGGCAGCCCTCTTTGTAGTGGCCAGAAACTGGAACCTGAGTGGTTGCCCATCAATTAAAGATTGGCTGAATAAATTGTGGTATATGAATGTTATGGAATATTATTGTTCTGTAAGAAATGACCAACAGGATGATTTCAGAAAGGCCTGAAGAGACTTGCATGAACTGATGCTGAGTGAAATGAACAGGACCAGGAGATCATTATATATTTCAACAACAATACTATATGATGATCAATTCTGATGGACATGGCCATCTTCAACAATGAGATGAACTAAATCAGTTCCAATAGCAATAATGAGCTGAACCAGCTACACCCAGTGAAAAAACTCTGGAGATGACTATGAACCACTACATAGAATTCCCAATCCTTCTATTTTTGTCCTTCTGTATTTTTGATTTCCTTCACAGGCTAATTGTACACTATTTCGAAGTCCGATTCTTTTTGTACAGCAAAATAAATTTATGGACATGTATACATATATTGTATTTAACTTAAACTTTAACATATTTAATATGTATTGGTCAACCTGCCATCTGGGGGAGGAGGTGAGGGGAAGGAGGGGAAAAGTTGGAACAAAAGGTTTTGTAATTGTCAATGCTCAAAAATTACCCATGCATATATCTTGTAAATAAAAAGCTATAATTAAAAAATAAATAAATAAAAATAAATGTAATGGAATACTGTTCTATAAGAAATAATGAGCAGCTGATTTCAAAAAAGCCTGGAAGGACATACATGAACTGATGAATGAAGTAAGCAGAATCAAGAAAACATTGTAAATGGCAACAGCAAAATGGTGTAATGATCAAGTATGATAGACTTAGCTCTTCTTAGCAATTCAATGATCTAAGGCAACTCTAATAAACTTTAGATGAAAAATGCCTTCTGCATGCAGAGAAAGGACTATGGATACTAATTGCAGATTGAAGCATACTATTTTTCACCTTTTTTGCTTTTGTTTTGTTTTTCTTTATTGTGGTTTTTCCCTTTTGTTTCTGATTTTTCTTTCCCAAAATGATTCATCTGGAAATATATTAAAAATGAATGTACACATATAATTTATATCAAATTGCTTGCTGACATGAGGAAAGAGGAGAAAAAATGGAACTAAAAATTTTACAAAAACCATTTCTACAGGTAGTTGGAAAAATAATATACCACTAAAATAAGATAAAAAAAATAAAAAATTGGCACAAGGAGCAGAGAATCAATATGCATGCTTTGTTGCATCTCAGCTTTAGAGGCTGCATTGAGTGCACAATCACATACAAACAAAAAAATCATGCACTAACATTCCTTTCCCCTTATTCTTGGCTTGTAGCATTTTCTAATTGAAGAATTTACCATCTGTGCAGTAGCCATTGCAACAGACATTATCAAAGACCTTGGTCAAAAAAAGTGATACAAAGAAATTCTCAAGGTCTCTCTTAAAATTTTTGGAATGATTATGGGACATGAGAGACACTGGCAAAGGACCACCCAACATGGTAAGCCCTCATCAGAGAAAGTGTTGTGCTCTATGAGCAAAGCACAATTGAAGTAGCTCAAAAGAAATGTGAGATGTGCAAAGTTAGAGAATCCACCCCAATATTTACATGGACTATTTGTGCTTGAACATTCTGAACTTGTATTGGTCTAATCAGCTAAGACACTCAAATCTAGCATAGTGATATCATTTTGGTCCTTTTCTAGAAGGAAGAACAACAACCAACTAAAAAGTCCCCTCTACATCTTTAAAATTCAGTGATACTGGTCTACTTACTATTTCTTGCACAAAACGTTGCAGTTCCAGACTTCACTGGCTGTCTTCCATATATGGATTTCTCTCCTTCCTATCTGTCCCCTGTTCTCCTGGGTTTCAATTAAGTCTCAGCTAAAAACCCATCTTTTGCAAGAAAATATTCTCAGATACCCTTAATGCTAATGCCTTCATTCTAAGATTATTTCTAATTGATTATATATATATATATATATCTTATTTATTGATTGTATTTTATCTGTATATTTGTATGTTAGCTTCCCCATTAGACTCTGAACTTCTTCAGACCAAAGACAGTCTTGTTGCTGGTGTTGTTTTGCCTTTCTTTGTATCCCCAATGCTTAACTCAGTGCCTCCCACATAATACGCATTTCATAAATGCTTATTGACTTGACTTGATTTTACTTATAATAGTTGCCTTCTGAACCACTCATTTTAGCAAATTCAATTCAGCAACTTATTAACTTATGTTCAAAGCACAAGGGATAAAGGATTTTTAAAAAGCAGGATTGCAAGTTGCTTGTATTGTTTATTGTCATGTGTTAATATTTTTTCTTATCTCTCTCACGCATGAACAAGTTGACATTCTATCTACTGTTTCAGGCTCAGCTCAAGTGCCACCTCCATGAAGTATTTCTGATGTTCCCATCTACAAATGATCTTTCTCTGTATGTCTCTTTCCCTCTCTTTCTCTCATCTAATTGTATAGTACTCTCTAAGTGAAATATTTTATGAACTTACCACACTTGTCATATCCAATCCATCTACCATATGAACCCCTATATTATAAACTCCAATCAAAAATAAATTCCTTTGTTGAGCATTCACAACTTAGTTACTTCCTACTTTTCCAGTCTACTTAGCTATTAGTGCCCCCCCCCCATGTCCTCCCTGATTCAGCCATACTAGCCTATATCTTTCTTATAATTAGGTTGCATCTCTTGTCTTTGTGCCTTGGAACTAATTGTTCTCTGTGCCTGAAGTGCTCACTTTAGATAACTGCCACCCAAAATGCCCCTGTGCTCCATTTCCTCTGATTCCTCTCTTTTGAGCTCCTCCCATTCATGAATTCTTTCTAGAACCACTATTTGGGGGGGGGGGAACAAAAAACAAAAAACAAAAAAACACAATAGTTGCTTTTTTTCCCCAAATACATGCAAAGATAGTTTTCAACATTCACCTTTGCAAAACCTTATGTTCAGGGCAGCTAGGTGGCACAGTGGATAGAGCATCAGCCCTGAAATCAAGAGGGCCTGAGTTCAAATCTATGAGGATTAGAATAGCTAAATGGAAAAGCAGATAGAGCATCATCCCTGAAATCAGGAGGACTTGAGTTCAAATACAGCTTCAGATCCTTTAATACTTAGTAGTTGTGTGACCTTGGGCAAGTCACCTAACCCCAATTGTCTTGCCAAAAAAAATTTAAATAAAAAAAGTTTGGTTTTTTTTAAAGTGATGAAGATCTATATGAGGATGGTGGCTTGTGTGAGTAGAGAATAATGTACATATCAGACAGAGGTTGTGAAAATAGAAAGGAAAAATTATGCAATGGATTGGATATCTTGGGAGGGTGAGAATGAGGAGTATATGTTATATGACATATGAGTTATATATATTGTAATGACAGCGTTAGTACCCTGGATACCTTAGAATCAGCTGGAGTCAGGATAAACAAAAGTCTTTATTCTTGGGTTTTTTTGGGGGGTCACTGTCAGGGGAATAGATATAGGAATCTCCACCCCACCTTTCTGCACCTCCACTGCCAAAGAATGATCCTGCTTGTCCTACTCCACCCTCTGATCCCTCTCTCACTTCTCAGTCTACACCCACAGCTCAAGCCAGCATAGAATAGTTGGGCAGGGCCATTCTCCAAGCATATGTTAATAGAGTATTGTCCAATTGGTAATTAGCCTTAAGTGCTCCGTTATCTAAGTTCATTTGCTCAGTTCCAGCCTTTTACACATATTATGCATGTAAAGATATAGATAGATAAACACACACACACACACACACACACACATATATATATACACATATATATGCATAATGTACTTTTCAGGAATTACATCCTCTCTCATAAAATCTCTGAAGACAATTTAAATTTAATCATTAATAATAAATCATAAATAATTAATAATAATTTCTCTGTGCATCAGGAAATCTTTAATCTATTCCTTCCATTTAATCTAATTTTTCCATTAGATCCTTTTAATCCTTTGAGAAAGAGGCAATGCCAAATTAATTCAACTTTCTAAATAATGCCTCTCATTCAGCAGATGCTTTGTTCAATATCTATAGCAAGTTGATAGTAATTACCTGAATCCTCCATCCCACTTGATGAAATAGAACATAAACAATGTGTTAAAGTTTTATCCCTTTCGGACTAAGAGTAGCTGAATTTGTTCCTTGTAAAGGATATGAGACCTTGAGTAGCTCACATTCTGATTGGTTTATTAGCACACTGTGAAAGATGCCAAAGCAGAGTGGTCTATTCACAGCTTTTAAAGGAAGCATAAAAAGGTATTTGCTCCTTTAGGAGCATCTACCAGATGCAATTATAGGACGCCTAGCAGCATGTTGACTAAAACAAAGCTTCTTTAACTGTGGGTCAAAGCCCATGTAGGATTATGAAAAGTTTGGCAACAACAAAAGGTTTCTGCATCCTGCAATATCAAATATTCCCCCAAGATTTAATTCTATATATAAAAATAATCCTCCTCTAAATTTATATATGCTCTGAATATGGACCTTTGTCCAATGATCAAGTAGAAATCCTATTGCAATAAATTAATTATTTCAATCTTAACATACTTGCTTTAAATAAAACCAGAAGACAAAAAGTTGCGGTAAAACAGAAAAATGACTTACAGATCTCATTTAGAGGAAAAATAATGTGTCTCCTTCTGGAGGTAAATAAAGGAACTGGCAGAATTAACCTTATTACTCATTGACAAGAAACATTTCTTCACAGGACATTTGGTTATTTCCTATTGCAGTGCTAATGACCAAGATTTGTATTTGTAAAAAAACAACATTTAAATGCATGTATCAAAGTGGTGGCAGGTAGGGGCAACTAGGTAATGTAGTGGACTAGCCCCTGGAGTCAGAAAGGCCTGACTTCAAATCTGACCTCAGATACTTACTAGGTGTGTGATCTGGGCAAGTTACTTAACCCCAATTCACACACACACACAAAATTCATAATTCATATAATGTGTGTGTGTGTGTGTGTGTGTGTGTGTGTGTGTGTGTGTGTGTGTAGTTGAGAGAGACTTAGCTTAAGAAGTTGATAAATTGACCTATAGAAAGTAGCTGACCCAAGAAGAAAATTATCTCAATAGTCCAGAACTTTGGGTTTAACATAAGATGAAATTTTATTTTATAGGGGATAATCAAGCAATCAACAAGCATTTTTCATGAATTTACACTGTGCAAAGCATAATGCTAAGAGCTGAAGGATACAAATACAAGAGCCATAAAGTACCAGCCTTCAAGAAGCTTACATTCTAGTGAGATACTTTGTTTTTGTTGTTCAATCATGTCCAACTCTTTGTGACCCGGTAGATCATATTGCCCATGGAGTTTTGGCAAAAATCCTGGAGTGAATAAGGCAAACAGGCTAAATGACTTGCCCAGGCTCACACAGCTAGTACATGTCTGAGGCTGGATTTGAATTCAGGTCTTTCTGACTCCACTCCCTGTCCACTAAGCCACCCAGTTGTCTTCAGTGAGGTACTACAATCAATATTTGAAAAGACTACCATTTGGGTTAAAAAATCAGTTTCACAAGTTCAAGGTAGACCAACAAAGGTACATAGCAATTCATCTGAAAAAGAAAAGGTAGGAGAGCAGGGCACAGTTTAATGATCTGTAACAGCTTATTACAAATTAATGTTGGGTAATCCAAAGAGGTTTCGTTCTTAGACTAAGAGACATCATGTTCGGGACTAGGGAGGTCATTGTTTCTCTGTTCTCTCTTTTAGAGTATTGTGATCAGTTCAGAGTGTTGTGTTTTAAGGAGGACATTGATAAACTAAAGATTATCCAGCTTTATTGGGCTCAACATCTAACTGAATTTCCCTTTCCCATTTGGATAGAATGAGTCAAAGAGTTTCCAGTAAATTCCAAGGTTGGCAGAGACCATGGATAAGTATTCCTTATTTGATAGTCCAGAACAATAATTATAACTTCTCTACTCACCCATCCCCACCCCAATCATGGAAATGGTAATTGTTCTACAAATAAGCCCTAGAAAGTTGCCCAAAGTATGTACTGAGAGGTTATTGCTGTCATTTCAGTCATGTCTGATTCTTTATGACCCCATCTGGAGTTTTCTTGACAGAGATACTGGAGTGGTTTATTAATGCCTTTCTGTTCATTCTTCAGATGAGGAATTGAGGTAAACAGGGTTCAGTGACTTGCCTGGGATCACACAGCTAGTTACATATCTGAGAAGTAAAATTATTTACCCAGAATAATATGAATTAGAAGTAGATTTTTAACCCATTTCTTCCTGGTTCTGAGACCAAACTGCTGTTCACTACACCACTTTCTTTCTCACTGTATAGAGCATGCTTTAATCCAAAGTTGTTGTCCTTCAGAGAGGACAAATATCAAGATATTGGAGATAAAATAGTAGCTGATCTTGATGTCTTGAATTAGATATAAATAGAGGCAGAGTTGCTCAGAGTTTTCAGCCTCATTCTCTGTTCCAGAGTCTAGTGGCAGGAAAGATGTCAGGATGCCTGGTGATGATTCAGTCTTCAATGAATGATCTTCAATGTCTGACCAAGCTCTAAGTGCTCTACAACACCTGTTCAGCAGCCTTCACTGACTGTTGGAACAAAATGTTCTCATTTGCCCATTCTGCCATAGGAAGTCTTGAGTTATCATCATCTTGGATTATTCCCAAAGAATTTTTTAGTAGCAGTGATGTATTACTAGGTATCCAGATAGCCAGTCTCAAGCTGAAATAAGTAGAACAATCATCCAAATCACTTGGGAAAAGAGAAGCATATTTAAAATTCATAGTAAATGTGGAGATGTTTTTTAGTTACTGCATTTTTCATTCAGCAAAAATCCACCTTCTCTTCCTCTCATCCTTCCTGCTCACCTATATTCTGTATCAATTCATACTAGTCCATTCTCATCACTATTTCTAATAGCACAATAGGATAAATGAATCTTATTTATATACTAAAACTTTTTCAGCTATTCCTCAATTGATTGACACCTCCTCAATTTCCAATTCTTTGTCACCACCAAAAAGAGCTGTTACACATATTTTTGTACATACTTAGTTAGGACTAATATCTTACCTAATTTCTTCTTCTCTTTCCCTTCTCTTCTTTCTCTTTAATGAACAGTTCAAATGAGAGTGAAGTTTAAGTGTTAACTGATCCCAGTCACCTATTTCTCCTTGTTTGTACAGATATTTACTTTTATACTCCAATTATATAAGACAATTTCTCTTAATCTAACTCTTCCCTTCCCATTATTTAAGATCACTGAGACATAATAGAATCTCTTCCCAACCTTGTGTCTTATTAGACTCTCTCTAAGACCCAAGATGATGATGATCGGGTCCAGAAGGATTACATTCTAGTCCTTAATTATTGTTTACTCATATTTAGTTTTTTATGTTTCTCTTGATGCCTGTATTTGTGCTTAAAAGTTTCTAGGTAGCTCTCTTTCTTTAAGAATTCTTGAAAGTTCACTATTTCATTTATAATCCATTTTTTCTCTTGGAGTATTATATTCAATATTTCCAGGCAAATTGTTCTTGGTTGTAAGCATATATCATTTGCCTTTTGGAATATCATTTTTCAAGCTCTTCACTCTTTTCCAATATGATTAATAAATTTGGTGTGATGCTAATTGTGACTCTACTGTATTTGAATTCTTTCTGGCTGCTTGTAATATTTTTTTCTTTTCTTTTTTGCTGAGGCAATAGGGGTCAAGTGACTTGCTCACACAGCTAGGAAGTGTTAAGTGACTGAGGTCAGATTTGAACTCAGGTCCTCCGGACTTCAGGGCTGGTACTCTATCTACTGCACCATTTAGTTATATTTTTTTCTTTAACCTGGAAACTCTGGATTTGAACTATAATATTTCTGGGACTTTACAATTGGATTTTCTTTTAGAAAATGACTCATATTCTGTTTCTACTTTGTATTATGGTTCTAAGGAATGTAGATAGATTTATTTTATTATTTCTTCAAATAAGGAGTCTAGCCTCTTTTTTTTTTTTTTTTTTTTTTTAGTGATGTAGCCCTACTAATTCTTAAATTTTCTTGATTTGTCTTCTAGTTTAGTTGTTCCTGCTAATGAGATACCTCACATTTTCTTCTATTTTTTTTAGCCTTTTGATTCTTTAAAAAATATTTCTTGCTTTCTCATAGAGTCATTTACTTCTTTTTAGTCCATCCTAATTTTCAAGGACTTTGCTGTTTAAGTTTTATATCTTTTGTTTCACTTATTTATTAACATTTGAATACAAAGTAGAATAGGAAAAAAATTGTCATATGCACAGCAGAACATTAAAAGGATTCAAAATATAAAGCAATAAATTTCTATTTTAAGAAAGACTATAATATAAACAAATACTGTATATATATATATACATGTGTATATATATATATATATATATATATATATATATATATATATATATATATATATATGTTCAGAGCTATCCATCAAAAGATGGACATCAAAAGCTTCCTTGTAGATTTTATTTTGTTCTGAACTGTACCCTTTTTTTATTCTTTTATTCCCCCTTCTCTTCTTTCCCCTAAGAATGCTACAATTAAGCATGAATATATTTGTAGATATATATATATAGATATATAGACATATACACATACATACACATAGATATGTACACACATATACATGCATATACACATACATATACATAGATGTTTATAATTCTACACAAATATACATATATACAGTAAAACTGTACTATGTTTGTTTGTCCTGTTTCTCTGAAGATGAATAACATCTTCCTTCAGAAGTCCAAGTATTAACTCTAAGGTACCACTTCACATCTCTCAGATTGTAAGATAATAGGAAAAAATAATGATGAATGTTCAAGGGACACTAATACATTGTTGGTGAAGTTGCAAAGTGATCCAAACATTCTGGAGAGCTATTTGGAACTATATCCAGAGGGTTATAAATCTGTGTATATCCTTTGATCTGGTAGCATTGCTACTGGATCTGTAAACCAAAGGGTTCATAAATAAGGCAAAAGCTCCCACATGTAAAAAAAATATTTGTAGTAGCCCTTTTTGTAGTGGCAAGGAACTGGAAATTAAGTGAATACCCATCAATTGCAGAATGGCTGAATAAGTTATGATATGAACAAATGATATATATGAATATGGGGTATGAATGTATTGGAATATTATTGTTCTATAAGAAATGATTAACAGACTGATTTCAGAAAAGCCTGGAAAGACTTACATAAACTGATGCTAAGTGAACAGAACCAAGAGAATATTGTACACAGTAACAACAAGATTGTGTGATGATCACAAGGCTTTTCGAAGGTGAATGTTGAAAACTATCTTTGTATGTATTTGGAAAAATAGAATACCATTAAAATTTTCTTTTAAAAAAAGAAGATTCAATTTTTTAAAAAGTTAAAGTCTTTCCATATTCTTCTAAATCCACCAACTCATCATTTCCTAAATGCAATATACCACCCTTATGCTGCCTAGATATTTTAAATAATCTAAGGCAATAATAATTAATATGACTGACATAAAGTGTAGTTTCTCTACTTTTTTCTTTTGATTTGATTTGATTTTGTTTGTGTATGTCTCTTTATTTCCTAATTCTCCTGACTTGACAATTTTACTTCTATCTGCTACCTTGCCCTCATATTACTTAAGCTATTACCCCCAAGGATCCCTTCCTTATCCTTTCCCTTTTCCCTTGCCATCTTGCTTCTATCTGAATTTAGAAGATTTTTATAGCCTTCCAAATATATATGTTGTTCCTTCTTTGTTTCATTCCTGTTAATCTACAAATCCTTCTATGACCTACTTTATCCTGTTCCCAAATTTATAAATTTAGAAGACTTTTATTCTCATCTAAATGTATATGTTGTTCTCTTTTAACCCAGATCTAATGTGCTAGGATTCCTTTAAAAATCCTTCCCTTATCCTCCCCCCGTCCCTATCTTCTTACCCTCTTTTTTCATTATGAATTTAAAAGACTTTCAAAGCCTTATAACTATATGTACATGTATATATATTGTTATTTCTTTAACCTATTCCCAATGAGAGTAAGGTTTCAGAATTACCAAGCTCTCTTCCCTCATCTAATTGCTCTGTAACAGTTCTTCCTCTCAAACCTCATTTGTATGAAATAATTACTCTTTTTACCTTTTCCTACACAGTTTTGCTTTTTAGAATCACATAATCTTGAGCTCTACCCCAATCTTTCTTTTGAACAATAAAATTACTAATGGTAATCGTGGACATACAGTTTACATTTCCACATACAAAACAGCCTGTCCTTATTGAATCCCTTGTAATTAGTCTTTGATGTTTACCATATAGTTTTCTTAATTCTTCTATGTCAAATTTTTTATTAAATTTGGGTCTTTTTGCAATAAAATTCTAAAACTTTGCTGGCTTCTCCTTGCTCATTTCTAATTTTCAAGAAGTTATTTTCTTCCTTAAGATTCTGAATCTCCTTTTCCAGTTGGTTGACTTTCTTTTCATAATCTTATTGCTTTTCTTGAATTGTTCTTGTTTTATTTTTATTTTTTCCTCAATCTCTCTCATTTGATTTCTAAAGTCATTTTAAAGTTCTTCTATGAATTCTTTTTGGGTAGCTTATTATTTGACAATACTCTTTGAAGTAGGAGAGGCTCTTTTTTTGGTTGTTTTATATCTTTTGTGATAAACTGTCAATTCCCTTTTTAATTCTTTCTTCCATTCATCTAATTTCTTTTCCAGTTTTTCCCTAATGCTCTCATTTAAGTGATACACATTTTTTTAACTCTTAAAAAAAAACAAAAAACATTCACCTTATCTCTTTTAGGAATACTAGTTGGATGTGTGCCCAAACTCTTTCTTTTTTTTTTTTTTTTTTTGTTTATTTGATTTTTTTTATTATATCTTTTTATTTACAAAACATATGCATGGGTAATTTTTCAACATTGACCCCTGCAAAACCTTCTGTTCCAATTTTTGCCCTCCTTCCCCCCACCCCATCCCCTATATGGCAGGTAGTTCAATAAATGTTAAATATGTTAAAATATATGTTAAATGCAATGTATATATATAATATTTATACAATTATCTTGCTACATAAGAAAAATCAGATCTAGAAAGAAAGTTAAAAAAAACTGAGAGGGCAAACAACAGAAAGAGTGGAAATGCTATATTGTGGTCCACCCTCATTTCCTACAGGCCTCTCTCTGGGTACAGCTGGTTCTCTTCGTTACTGAACAGTTGAAACTGATTTGAATCATCTCATTGTTGAAGAGAGCCACACCTGTCAGAATTGATCAGCATATATTATTGTTGTTGAAGTGTATAATGAGATCCTGGTCCTGCTCATTTCACTCAGCATCAGTTCATATAAATCTCTCCAGGTCTCTCTGAAATCATCGTGCTGATCGTTTCTTACAGATCAATAATATTCCATAACAATCATATACACAATTTATTCAGTCATTCTCCAATTGATGGGCAACAACTCAGTTTTCAGTTTCTAGCCACTACAAAAAGGGCTGCCACAAACATTTTTGCACATGTGGGTCCCTTTCCCTTCTTTGAGATTTCTTTGGGATAAAAGTCTAGTAGGAACACTGCTGGACCAAAGAGTATGCACAGTTTGATAACTTTTTGAGCATAGTTCCAAATTGCTCTCCAGAATGGTTGGATTCATTCACAGTTCTACCAACAATATATCAATGTCCCAGTTTTCCCACATTCCCTCCAACATTCATCATCTTTTCCTGTCATCATAGCCAAGACCAAATTGACAGGTGTGTATGGTATCTTAGAGTTATCTTAATTTGCATTTCTTTGATCAATAGGGTTTTAGAGCACCTTTTCATATGGCTAGAAATAGTTTCAATTTCTTCATCTGAAAATTCTCTCTTCATATTCTTTGACCATTTATCAATTGAAGAATGGCTTGATTTTTTATAAATTTGAGTCAATTCTCTATATATTTGGAAATGAGACCTTTATCAGAACCTTTGTAAAACTGTTTTCCCAGTTTATTGCTTCCCTTCTAATCTTGTCTGCATTAGTTTTGTTTGTTCAAAAACTTTTTAACTTAATATAATCAAAGTTTTCTATTTTGTGATCAATAATGATCTCTAGTTCTTCTTTGGTCACAAATTCCTTCCTCCTCCATAGGTCCTATGTTCTTTTAATCTATTTATAATCCCATTTTTTATGTCTAGATCATGAACCCATTTTGACCTTGTCTTGGTGTATGTATCTTAAGTGTGGGTCAATGCCTAGTTTTTGCCACACTAGTTTTCAATTTTCCCAGCAGTTTTTGTCAAACAGTGAATTCTTATCCCAAAAGCTGGGGTCTTGGGATTTGTCAAATACTAGATTACTATAGTTATTGACTATTTTGACCTGTGAACCTAACCTATTCCACTGATCAACGAGTATATTTCTTAGCCAGTACCAAATGGTTTTGATGGCCACTATAATATAGTTTTAGATCTGGAACAGCTAGGCCACCTTCATTTGATTTTTGTTTTTTCATTTGTTACCTTGAAATATTTGATCTTTTGTTCTTCCAGATGAATTTTGTTGTTATTTTTTCTAGGTCAGTAAAAAAGTTTCTTGGAAGTTTGATTGGTGTAGCACTAAATAAATAGATTAGTTTAGGGAATATTGTTATCTTTATTATATTTGCTCAACCTATCCAAGAGCACTTGATATTTTTCCATTTGTTTAAATCTGACTTTATTTTTGTAGAATGTGTTTTGTAGTTTTACTCATATAGTTCCTGACTTTCCCTTGGTAGATATATTCCCAAATATTTTATACTATTGATAGTTATTTTAAATGGAATGTCTCTTTGTATCTCTTGCTGTTGGATTTTGTTAGTAATGCATAAAAATGCTGATGATTTGCATGGATTTATTTTGCATCCTGCAACTTTGCTAAAATTGTGGATTATTTCTACTAGCTTTTTAGTAGATTCTCTGAGGTTCTCTAAGTATACATCTGCAACGAATGATAATTTGGTTTCCTCATTACTTACTCTAATTCCTTTAATCTCTTTTTCATTTTTTATTGCCAAAACTAGCATTTCTAATACAATATTATACTAATGGTGATAGTGGACAACCTTGTTTCACTCCTGATCTTATTGGGAATGGTTCTAGTTTATCCTCATTACATATGATGCTTACTGATGGTTTTAAATAGATGCTACTGATTATTTAAGGAAAAGTCCATTTATTCCTATACTCTCAAGTGTTTTTAATAGGAATGGAGGTTGGATTTTATCAAATGCTTTTTCTGCATCTATTGAGATAATCATATGGTTTTTGTTAATTTGGTTATCGATATAGTCAATTTTGCTAATAGTTTTCCTAATATTGAACCAGCCCTACATTCCTGGAATAAATTCTACTTGGTCATGGTGTATTATCCTGGGGATGGTTTTCTGTAATCTTTTTGCTAATATTTTATTTAAGATTTTAGCAGAAATATTCATTAAGGAGATTTATCTATAATTTTCTTTCTCTGTTTTCAACTTACCTGATTTAGGTATCAGTAGTACCATGTCAATATCATAAAAGGAATTTGGTAGGAGTCCTTCATTCCCTATTTTTTTTTAATAGCTTATATAACATTGGAGTTAATTGTTCTGAATGTTTGGTAGAATTCACTTGTAAATCCATCTGGTCCTGATGATTTTTTCTTAGGGAGTTGATTAAGAGTTTGTTCTATTTCTTTTTCTAAAATAGTATAAAAATTATGCTATTTAAGCAATTTACTTCCTCCTCTGTTAATCAGGGCAACCTATATTTTTGTATTTTTTATTTATCTATTTTGTTGTTTTTTTTCACAAAACCAACTCTTAGTTTTATTAATTAATTAACCAATTAATTATTTTTAAAAATTATCTATTTATTTATAAATTTAAATAATTAATCTATTGATTGATTATTTATTAATAATTATAATTAATTGATAATATTAATTAATTAATTAATTTGTTGACTATTTATTAGTTTAAATAATTAATTTATTCAATAGGTTTTTTTACTTTCAATTTTATTAATTTCTCCTTTTATTTTTGAATTTCAAGTTTAGTATTTGATTGGGTTTTTAATTTACTCTTTTTCTAGTTTTTTAAGTTGCAGGCCCAATTCATTGATCTTTTCTTTCTCTATTTTATGCAAGTAAACCTCTAGAGATACAAAATTTCCCCTTATTACCGCCTTGGCTGCATCCCACAAATTTTGGTATGTTGTCTCATTGTCATCCATTCTCATGGATGAAATTATTGTGTCTATGATTTGCTGTTTCACCCATTCATTCTTTTTTTTTTTTTCCCCTGAGGCTGGGGTTAAGTGACTTGCCCAGGGTCACACAGCTAGGAAGTGTTAAGTGTCTGAGATCAGATTTGAACTCAGGTCCTCCTGAATTCAAGGCTGGTGCTCTATCCACTGCGCCACCTAGCTGCCCCCTCACCCATTCATTCTTTAGAATGAGATTATTTGTTTCCAATTACTTTTTGGTCTATTTTTCACTGGCTTTTTATTGAATGTAGTTTTTATTGTATCGTGATCTGAAAAGAATGCATTTACTATTTCTGCCTTTTTGCATTTGATTCTGAGGTCCTTATGTCCTAAAATATGGTCAATTTTTTGTATAGGTTCCATGAACTGTTAAGAAGAAAGTGTACTCCTTTCTGTCTCCATTAGTTTTTTCCAAAGATCTATCATATCTAACATTTCTAATATTCTATTTACCTCTTTAACTGCTTTCTTATTTGTTTTGTGGTTTGAGAGTCTAATATCTGCATTCTGAGAGCACAAGGTTGAGATCTCCCATTATTATATTTTTAATGTCTATTTTTTCTTGCAGCTCTCAACTTCTCCTTTAGGAATTTAGATGCTATACCACTTGGTGCATATATGTTTAGTATTTATATTGCTTCATTGTCTATGGTACCCTTTAGCAAGATATAGTTTCCATCCTTATCTCTTTTAATTAGATAATTTTTTCCTTTTGCTTGATCTGAGATCAGGATGTGCTACCCCTGCTTTTTTTTACTTCACCTGAAGCATAATGGATTCTGATCCAGCCTTTTATCTTTACTCTGTTTGTATCACTCTGTTTTAAATATGTTTCCTGTAAATAACATATTGTAAGATTCTGGCTTTTAATCCAGTCTGCTATCCAGTTCTGCTTTATGGGAAAGTTCATCCCATTCACATTTATGGTTAAAACTACTAATTTTGTGTTTCCTGCCATCTTATTATCCCCAGATTATACTTTTCTCTTTCCTTTTCCCCTTACCTCTCTTCCCAGTATTAAACTTATGAGCACCACTTGTTTCACACAGCTCTCCCTTTTTAGAATCTCTCCCTTCCCCTTAGAGTCCCTCCCCCTTTTTTATATACCTTTCCTCTATTATTCCCTTCTATTTAGTCTACCCCTTCCCTTTTCTCTTTTCCCCTCCCACTTTTCAATGAGGTGAAGTTTCTTTGTAAACCAAATATGTCTAATATTTTCTCTTGGAGCCAAATCTGATGAGAGTAAGATTCACACAATATTCCTCCCCCTTCCTTCATTCCTTCAGATAAGATAGATTTCCTTTGCCTCTTTGTGAGATGTAATTTTCCTCTTTTTACCTCCACTTTTTATTGAATGTAGTTTTTATTGCATCATGATCTGAAAAGAATGCATTTACTATATCTGCCTTTTTGCATTTGATTCTGAGGTCCTTATCTCCTAATATATGATCAATTTTTTTATATAGGTTCCATGAACTGCCAAGAAGAAAGTGTACTCCTTTCTGTCTCCATTTTTTTTTTTTTTTTGGATACAATCCCTTTTCTACTTTTAATTTCTTTTTTATAACAATAAAATCAAATTATACATGTATTCTTTATGTATGACCATAACATAAATACAATTCTCAAGAGTTCTTTTTACATTTTTATGCTTCTCTTGAGTCTTATAATTGGAGGTGAATTTTTTTTTTTTTTAGCTCTGTTTTTTTCATCAAAAATAAATGGAATTTGCTTGTTTCATTGAATGTCCATCTTCTTCCCTGGAAGAAAATGTTCAGCTTAGATGGGTAGTTTATTCTTGTCTGCATTCCAAGGTTCTTTGCCTTTCAGAATAACAGAATCCAGGCCCTTCAATCCTTTAATGTGGAATCTGCTAGATCCTGAGCGATCCTTATTGTGGCTCCTTGTATTTGAATTGTTTTTTTCTGGCTGCTTGTAATATTTTTCTTTCGTCTGATAGTTCTGACAGTTAGCCACCATACTCCTTGGGGTTTTAATTTTGGGGTCTCAAGGGGTATTCAATGAATTCTTTCAATAGCTATTTTACCTTCTGATTCTATGATATCTGGGCAGTTCTCTTTGATTTTTTCCTGAAAAACACTATCTAGGTTCTTTTTTTCATCATGATTTTCAGGGAGTCCAATAATCCTTAGATTGTCTCTCCTAGCTCTGTATTCCAGGTGTGTTGTTTTTCTAAGTAGATATTTAACTTTTTTTCTATTTTTTTCATTTTTTTGTTTTTTGTTTTTTGTTTTTTTGTTTTGCTTGACTGTCAAGAATATCTCATTGAATCATTCATTTCTGTTTGTTCAGTTTTGGTTTTTAATGAGTTACTTTCTTCATTTACTTTTTTTACTTCTTTTTGTATATGTCCAATTGAGTTTTTAAATGAGTTGTTTTGTTCTATGGAATTTTTTTCCATTTCACAATTTTTGTAAAGAAGTTATTTTCTTTATCCAGTTCATAAATTCGGTGTCCCTGGGAGTTCTTTACCTTTTCCATTTCACATTCCAGGGAGTTGTTTTCTTTTTCAAATCTTTCTTTTAATGAGTTATATGTCTTTTCCATACTCTCTTGCAGAGCTTTCCTTTCTTTCCCCCATTCTTCTTCTAGCTCTCATTTAAGATCCTTTTTAATTTCTTCTAGGAGAGCTTTGTGTAGTGGGGACCAGGTTATACCCCTCTTTAGGGCTTTGTCTGGAGACTGTCTGCCATTATTCTCCTCAGGGTTGGAAATCTGTTTTCTTTCAGTATAAAAGTTGTCTATAGTTAGAGCCCTCTTTGCTTTTTTAATCATTTAAAAAAAAAAGTTGGGATCTGTCTTTAGGGCAAGGAGGTTCCAAATTTCCTCTACAGACCAGAGATGGATAGTGGCTGCCCTGGGAACAGCAGCTGTGATGTGAACACCCTGCAGAGAATAGCTGTGCTGCAGAAGAGTGGTTGTTCTGCTGAGAGCACTGCTGTGAACAGGCTGTGAAAAGAAGCTGCGATGTGATTTTGCTGAGTCACTTCTGGTGCTGGGTGGATGTGGCCAGGTCCTATGAGACTGGCATTTTGCGGTATACTCTACCTTTTGCCTTTGTGTAAATTCTCTGCTGATCTACTGCTTTGCAACCAAACCAAAGCAGCCAACACTGTGGTGGAGTCCTTCCTGCAAATTCTCTGCCTTGCAGAGACTGCACTCCACCTCTGGTCCCCTCAGCATGTGCTGGCCTCCGAGTTCTGCCTCCCTGCCCATGCTGGCCTCTTCCCATGTCCGATCAAGACAGACCTTTTCTGGCAATCTTTGAAATTATCTTCTACTGGTAATTTGTTGTACTCTCAATATTCATGGATTCTACCAATCAAGCACTATTTCGGAGATTGAATTTTGTAATCACTAGTAAGAGTAGTAGGGAGCTCAGAATGAAGTTGTGTGTCTGCTCCATCATTTTGGCTTCTCCCCTTGGAATCCAAAGTTTTTCTTTGAGGCTTTACTTTTAGATATTTTGAAGTCACTCTCTTCTTTTAAGTTGGTATCTTGAGTAATCCTGTCATGAAAATAGACTTTTATGATGAGATTTTTTTTTATTTGTTTGTTCATTCTTCTAGAAATTAGAAATTAGAGAATTAGAGCTACTATTATTGGCTCCTTTACTTTAAGCAGCTAGAGCATGAAGTTTTCTTTGTTTTAGAATCACACTCTGAATTAGAGGGAAAATCTCAACTATTCTTGCTGCTTCTTTATTGGGCTATTGTATTATTCTAGGATTCTCAAAAACAAGCTTTCAATGCTCCCAAAGTAGTCTGATCCAGGGCAAAGTCTAACTACACTGCCCAACTCTACCAGTTTCTTAATTGGCTTTGATTTTGAGCAACATGGATTTACCTGGTTTGGATTTCCAGTAGATGTTTGCTGGATTTGGCCAGAATCAAGAACTGGAAAACTCTGCTGGTTCAGACTACTACTGACCTCCCTGGCTTCCTTTAAATCCCAGCTAAAATCCTATCTTCTACAGTAAGTCTTCTCTAACACTTCTCAATTTCAGTGCCTTCTCTCTGTTAATTATTTTCTATTTCTCCTATCAATTGCTTGATCTGTTTATGTTTGTTTGCACATTGTTCTTCCCCACCCCCCCATTAGACTGTAACCTTCCCCCCCCCCCTCTTTTTTTATCTCCAGCACTTAGAACAATACTTGGAACATACTAAGTGATTAATAATGTTCATTGCTTGTTTGATTGATTGCTTCTGAATTTTCCTTGTTCATTCACATCTTGTCTGATTGCCTAGCCTCTCCTCATACTGGAATACTAAGTGGTACCAAATCTATGGGGTTATTTCTTGAATCTTGCCTTAAACCCTAAAGATAATACTCAAACAGTTTTCCTATTATCATTAGTATTTAACATTTTCTAAGAACATTATCCCCCTGGTATCACTGTGGTAGCTATGGGCTAGCACTGGTCACATTTCAGGATTTTTTGGTCCTGAAAAGCAGATGGGATTTCAAGGTAGTAGTGATGGTGGTGAGTCTCTAAATGTAAGATGTAAGAAATTAGAGAATTAGAGCTATTATTATTGGCTCCTTTACTTTAAACAGCTAGAGCATGAAGTTTTCTTTGTTTTATGAATAACAAAAGTCTTTGCACTAAAAATGTGGTTGCTAGCATCTCCTCAACCTATTAAAAACACCCACAGAGTCAGATTCTTGAGGGTTCTTAGACCTGGCGGATTCACCACTCTATACTTCCAGTGTGATGAATGTTGTCTTGCTGGAAAAAAGGAGAGACAAAAGAAGATTCTGGCATACAATTCAATTGAATTCTACTGAACCAGAACCAAGATATAGCCTTGCCATTTATTTAACAACTTTATTCTTACAAGCTGAGTAAACCCATTTTTTTTTTATTTAGAATTTTTTTTCACAGTATATATGCATGAGTAATTTTTTTTATAATATTATCCCTTGTATTCATTTTTCCAAATTATCCTACCCCTCCCTCTATTCCCTCCCCCCCCATGACAGGTAATCCCATATATTTTGAGTAAACCCATTCTTGCATGATCCCATTACTTCTATTAGGTCAGTTATTTACATCATTCTGATACATGAGGTTAGGGTAGCTACCAGAAGTCTGAGCAAGGAGAATCCTCCATCATTCTTCCCACTCAAGCTTTAAAAAAAGGTGAGGAGGTATAATGACATTAATGGATTCCTTAACAATAAGAAGAAACCAAAAAGATTTCATCTATGCATTGTATAAATTGAGCAGGCTAAATAAAGCACTTTGAGATACAAAATTGACTTTGACACTATCTTGTTATAATTTTAATATGAAAGACAAACATATATGTATACATATATATATACATATACATATATTATATTATATTTAAAATTCATTACTACCCAATGGCCATTTATACAAGCAATGAATTTCAAAGGAAATAGCACCATAAATTCTAATCTCCTCTGCCACTTTCAGAAAATTTTCTTTACTGAATCTACAGAAGAAAACAAGGAAGATCCCAAATCTGATCTTGTCTCCTGAGTTGTGGTAATCAATAGCAAGTATTAAACTCCATCAAGTACTGTGCTAAGCCCTGATAAGACAATGAAAGGCAAGGAACTCAAAGGGAGACAACATGCAAAGAATATGTACAAATGAGACATAGAGAATAAATTGGAAATAATCAACAGATGGAAGGCATTAATATTAAGGAGAACTGGAAAGTGTTTTTTAATAGGAGATAGGACTTTAGCTGATACTTGAAGGAAGGCAAGAAATGGAGATGAGAAAGAAGGGTATTCTAGGTATAGGAAAGAGTCAGTGAAAACATTATACATATGGAGGGGAATAAATTGCAAGAAAATTGAAAAGGCATCAGGTCATGAAGAGCTTAGAAAGCTGTTTTTTATTTGATCCTAAAAATAATAGAAACTGATGGAGTTAATTGAATTACATTGAAATTATATAATCAGTCCTTCATTTTAGAAAGATTAATATGATTGCTGAGTGAAGGATAAACCTGAGTGGGAAGAGACTTGAAGCACAAGAACTAACTAGGTTTTTCCAAAATTTTGGCCATGAGAGGATATGGATCTGCCAAGGTGTTGGCAGTGTCAAGGAGACAAAGAGGTAAATATGAGAGATATTATGAAGATAGAAATGATTAGGCCTGACCACTGGATTTAGGGGGTGAGAGTGAGGAGTTGAGGGTGTCATTGAGGGTGTCATCCTCAAGTATCCTTGAGGGTTTTCTCAATCAATACAAAAAATATTTATAGAATAAGCTATTTTCTAGACACTAAATATTGGAGTACAAAGAGAAAAAAGCCAATTACTGCTCTCAAGGAGCATAAGACAGTAATAGAAAATTTTGGAACAGGGAATACTATGTGGAAAAGAAAATAGCATCTATGTTGCACTTGAAATTGATGTGAGATCCCTGAAACTGAAGGGGGGACTCTGAATCTCTCTCTCTCTCTCTCTCTCTGAAATTCCTTCAAGCAGATAGTCTCCTTGAATTCTTGCCTCTGTAAAAGACCCACCTGAAGGAAACAGGATAAGTAGTTTTATTCTGTTATTGTGAGAGCACCACCCCCCTTGATAACACTCACTACTGATTAGGCTCTCTATTGAGTTGAAAATTAGGCTAGGACTTCTCATTCAATTCCAAGATTCTCTATTTTATTTTAATTTAAACTGCTCCCAGCCTCCATCTAGAGCTGCCCATAAAACAAGTTTCCTTCAACTCATCTCCTGGCAGAGGACCTGCCATGCCATGCCATGCCAAGGAACCTCTGTCTCCCCTTGACATAGCTACAACTCTCTGCCCGCTGAAATGACATTGTCTTTTATTACTCCCTCTTTATCTCTTTCACCTGTTTCCCTAACAGAACTATGTCCTCTTTACCTTCTGTAAAGTTCCTGGTTCAGTTTTCTTGAGGGTCTTTGGGAGCAGCCTTCATTTCAATCAGAGTAATCACTACAAGAGTAGCCAGGGGTTAAAGTCCAGATCCTTTATTATTTCTTTCAAAGTCTTGTCTCCTTTCCTGGGGCCTGCCTAGCTTTCTTAAAGGCCTTCCAGAGTTTTAGTTTCAATGGAGAAGCTAAGGAGGAGAGCCTGCCACCAAGGCGGTATGAGATGGGATAAATCTGTCTGAGTCCAAGGGCTTGTGCTTCAGCCTCCAGTCCACTTGTCTTCCCTAGCTCTGAATGAATCTGGCTGAGGCTCCTAGCTTATAAACTCTACACTGAGTACAAACCAATCATTATATCACTAGGAAACCATTATTTGTTGTAAGATTATATCAATCATATTGAATTTAGAGAACTATTAATCACCATGCTAAACTAGATAACCATTATCTCATAAATTCCACTGATTTAACATCTTGTTTCAAGTTCAGAGTTTTGGTGCATAACAACCTTCCTGTCGGGATTTCTCTGCTAGGATAAGATTTTTCTGCTAAAACTTTATATCCCTCCATCGGGATCTTACCACCAAGGAATTCAGTCTTTCTAGCAAAGGCTGACTTCACAATGCCAATAATAAACTTCTTTTGACAGTTTAAGTTTTCGGGTTTGTAAATTCATTTACAAAAGGCCTGTGGGCCAGAAGGGATTCCCATAACTCCCTGCCCTGCAGCCAAAACTCATCATTTGGCACCCTGACCTGCAATCGAGTGGAGCCAAACCTCATCACCACCACCAATTTAGGGGATTCAAACCTCATTAAAACGTCCAAGAGATAATCTAGTTGTAAATGTTTAAAAAACAACTGGAGATTTGAGAGTGGAAATCAGCTGTAAGATCAGAACTGGAAAAGGAAATCTGAGTCATCAGCATAGAGCTAAACCCAGAAAAGAACCCTGTGGAATAACTACACAAAAGGTGTGAACTGGATAAAGATTTAGCAAAGGAAGCAAAAGAGTAATCTGAGGAAAGCAGGAGAGTGATATCACCAAAGTGTGAGAAGAAAGTGACAGTGTCAAAGGCTGCAGAGACCAAGAAGGATGAAGACTGAAAAAAGGTCATTAGATTTGGCAATTGAGCGTTCATTAGTAACTTTAAAAAAGAGATAACTAGTGGGTGAAGTGGATACAGTGCTGGATTTGAAGTCAAGAAGATCCAAGTTTGTCACTTAAAGAAGGAAATGGCAAACTACTCATGTATTTGTGCCAAGAAAACCCTATAGACAGTATAGTCTATGATAGAGAAAAGGCTTAACAACTTTAGAGAGAGCAGTTTCAGCTGAATAATTAAATTAAGAGCTAGATAAAAAGAAAGTAGAAGGAAAGAAGTTGGAGGTAACTTGTTAAAAAGCTAGCCTTTTTTAAAGAGTTTAGTCATTACATTAAAGGAAAGAAAGGATGATATTTGTAGACAGATCAAGTAAGAAATTTTTGAGAATGAAGCAGACATGGGTTTGTTTGTAGGCAGTAGGGAAGGAATCAGCAGGAGAGATTAAAGATAAATGAAAGAGTAAAGATGATAGAGGTGGAAATCTACTGGAGAAAATGGGATGGATTGAGATCACTTATGCACTTAGAGATGTTTGCCTTGGCAAAGGAGGACCACTTCTTCATGTAAGATAGCAGAAGGAAGAAAAGAATCAGAAGGATCTGAGTTCTGTGAGATGAGGAGGAGGAAAAAAGAGATCTCTTGGCAAATAGTTTCAATTTTTAAAAATGAAATATAAGGCAAGATTCTCTGGTGAGAAGGTGGAAAACTGTGGGAGATTTAAGGAGAGATGAAAAAATTTGGGAAAACTGTTATGATGAATGAGAGATGAGGGACCAGTTGAGTTTATGTAACAAACTTGTCGTGGCCCAAATCGGCACGCAGTTTTGTGATTTTCTTCTTTGGCCAACAGCATGTGAATAGAAAAAAAAAAAGCCAAGATCTTCCATAGAATCAAGAGTCAAGTGAGAGAAATGGATGATTGTAGAGCTGAACTGGTCAAGTAGGAGGTCAAGATGGGGAAGAAAGCAAATGTAGTGCAGGGGTGAAGGACTAGGAAAGAAGTGAGGTGTGGAATGATTGGAGGTCATGGTAAGCATGAAGTACAGCGTTTGGAATTGCAAGGCAAAGAGAAGAGATTTAGAATGGCATCAAATTATAATCAGTGAATTTGAGAGCTCAAGAACATGCATATGGAACACTTGTGGATGATGTCAAGATCAAGGCTATGAACATCACTTTGTGTAGCTGAGGTGGAATAAAAAACCAGCTGGCCTTGAGGAATGAGTAAGTTAAAGAACCGGAAGATTATGTTTTTTGGGGAGTAGCAACACATATGTTGAAGTTCCCTGAACTCATTGAGGAATAATGGCCAGTGTCTTGGAGATCTATCCAAGAGGTGGTGTCTTGAAGATATCAACTACCAAGATCTTATTGGGTCTTAAATATGTATTGAATTAACCTCAAAAGAAGAGAGTTTAGTGGTGATAGTAGAAGAATAAGAGCTTAAAAGTGGTTATGGGGAGTAATCCTCTCCCTCCACCTCCCCATCCCTCCACACCTATAACTAGTGAATCAAGGTTAGAAGTGCAAATTTAATCAGGGGTAGAAACATTAGCCGAGGAAAGTATCTTATCACACAGGATATAATGGCTCTTGAATTGCACGTAGTTCCATCTTATTGGAGTCAGTAACCAATTAGGAACCATTGTATTCACAAATATACAATATAAATTTATATATATGTGTGTGTATATACTTGCATATGTATATATATATATATACTCATATATACACACATATAAATATACACACATATAAAATCTGATGGTTCCTGTCTCTTACCTAAAAATCTTTAATGATTTCCTATTGTTTTTAAAATAAAATACAAAGGGGCAGCTAGGTGGCGCAGTGGATGGAGCACCAGCCCTGAATTCAGGAGGACCTGAGTTCAAATTTGGTCTCAGACACTTACACTTCCTAGCTGTGTGACCCTGGGCAAGTCACTTAACTCCAATTGTCTCAGCAAAAAAAATAAAATACAAAATCCTCAATCTAGCTTTTAAAGGCCTCCACATCTTCTTTATAAACTTTATATTCTAGTCAAATTGATCTACTTGCCAGTTGTTCCTAGTATGAGATTTTAGTTACCACCTCCACATCTTGGAACAAATGTTCTCCAAGAATGAAATATACTTTATCCTCATCTCTACCACGAAGAATCCTTTAAAGCACATTCCTATATTATTTTTTGCTGATTTCTCCCTTCCCCCTTCTTATCATTATCTCTCTCTTGAAATTAGTTCTGATAGTGTATAGGTTACATTCCTCTAGTAGAGTACAAGTTTTTTGAAGGAAGGAACTGGTTTTTTTGTTGTCTTCTAACCACCTAATGTTTATTGAATGGATTGTAATTGGAGCTCAAAAATATGAGTGCATTTTAGAAAAGCATTGCACATTTTTACTCTATAGATGGTTTTCGTGAATTGTTGACTTTTTAAAAATTGTTTTATTGATGTTTGTCTTTATATAACATTTCTGAATATAATTCTTCCCTTTCCATTGCCTAAGAAAAACTTCTAACAGAGATCAAGAAATAGAAAAGAAAAAAAGACTAGTTCAGTCAAATATTTAGACTTTTCTAACAAAGTTTTATTGCTATCTTTACAATGATGTTCCACTAAAAATGTGGCCTCTAGGATTTGGTGGGTTTTTGTAAAGTTTAGTTCAGCAGTCTTTCCCCTCTATTATTTGCCTTCTTGATAACCTTTACATTTGTTATAATTGTACAGAAAGTAGTAGACATTGGTGCTTCCACTAATGAGCTTAATATACAGAGGATCTGCTAATTGGTATAAAATGGAAGAAAATACCAGAAAATTGATCCAAACAAATAATTTTGTGAAACAGAGAGGATATTCTCTAGAAGACCAAAAATAATCTTTTAATATAATACATTGGTGTCAGTTATGGTTACCAAAATGCATTCATAGCCCTTCTGGGATATAAGCTGCTGGCTAACTGCTGTACAGCAACAGGCTTTCACTGACTCAGAACCTTAAAAGGAACTTAGAGCATCGAACTAAGTGTTTTGGCAAGATAGGTCATGTTAAGAAATCAATTAATTACAAGGAGTGTTGTCTGTTGTCCAGAAGAGCTTATCCCCTCCGCTTTGTAGGGTATCTGAAAGCGTTTTGAAGTTCACTTCTCTAAGGGTCATTTTTTTTTTTTTTAAATAAACTTCTGGGTCGCCAGAATCAACGATTCTCTATTGTTTCTAACCAATATTGGACGAGGCCCCAGCTGCGCCTTCCTTTTAAGAGGGGGTGGGGCCGGGGCCGGGAAGCAGACCACCTCACTTCAAATTCTTGAGATCGTGTTTGTCCTTAAGTTGGTAAAATACTTTGCTGTTAAACGTATTCTCTCAGGTTCAGAGAATAAAGCAAAGCAAATACTGTGGGACAGGAAAAGCGGAGGACTTTTATTGTTACGTACGTCTAACTTCACAAAGTGTGGAGGACCTGCGGCGCAGAGCCGGGGGCGGCAAGGTCCGAGAGCATCCTCGGCCTCCCGTCCTTCGAGTAGGGAGTTTGGAGGTAAGGGGAAGATTAAAAGGTCCTTTCCTGGAACCCGGATCCCGGAAGGACCTGGATGCTATTCCATTTTGCTCGAACACACGCACCCGTTCCGCAAGAAACCGCTCCTTCGACGGAGGCAGGCGGAACCCTCTCCTCTTGCAACCCGAAGAGGCAGGCACCCAGGATTGCAAAAGAAATACGAAAGAAAAGATTTACTGCCCGAGAAGGGCTGAGCAGGGAGGAGTGGAACATAAGCCCGGAAATCCTGGGTTCAAGTCCTCACTGGATGGCCCCAGGCAAATCACTTGAACCATCCCGGCGCTCGAGGCAACTCTCTCAGGGATTGTAAGTGGTAGAGAAAGGGGCAGACCCGCATTGGGAAGCGGCGCTTCCTCATCCGGAAGTTCCCTATCCTAATGAAATCACCGGTCCAACCCCAAAAGAGAGGAGTTGAGGGAGGAAGGAAAGGGAGCGGGAGGGGGGAAGAACAAATAGGGGGAGGGGAGGAAGAGGAGGAGGTGGGTTGAAGGAGGGAAAAGGGAAGGAGGGTGAAAGGAGGAGGAGGAGAGTGGAAGGAGGAAGGAGGAGGAGGAGGAGGGGGTGGGGGCGGGAAGAAAGGTGTTGCCGTCACTATGAAAGCCACCAGGAAAAGCGGTGTATTCAGGAAGCCAGGCTGCAGCTGAGGATCAGCTGCTGAAGAAGGCGGGGATCCAAGGAGGGAGGAGTTTGGGCCGGGGCCGGTGGGGAGGAGAAGGAGAAGAAGGAGGTAGGGGGGAAGGAGGAGAAGGAGGAGGAGGAGGAGGAGGAGGAGGAGGAGGGAGGGAGGGAGGAAGGACTGGGGAAGAGATCAGGAAGCAGCGAATGCTCGCACAGTCCAGACTCCCCTCTCCCTCTCTCTGTCTGCCATGGCTGGTTAAAAAAAAATCATCATAATCATAACTAAGAGAGGAAGAGGAGGGGGGAGGGCGCGGGTGGAGAAAGGGATAGAGAAGGCAGTGAGTGAGGCCGGGCCCGGGCGGCGAGCGGAGGGAGCAGCGGCGGCGGCGGCAGGAGCGGGAGGAGCAGCAGCCGCAGCAGCAGCAGCAGCAGCCGCCGCAGCAGCCTCAGCCTCCTCCGCAGCCGCAGCCACAGCCGCCGCCGCCGCCGCCGCCGCCGAGGGCAGGAGCCGTGGGGCCGCAGCATGAAGAAGAGAGCTGGCCCTGTGGGCAGCAGCATGAGGTCCGTGGTGGGATTCCTGTCGCAGCGGGGCTTGCAAGGGGACCCGCTGCTCACTCAGGACTTCCAGAGGAGACGCCTGCGGGGGTGCAGAAACCTCTACAAGAAGGACCTGCTCGGCCACTTCGGCTGTGTCAATGCCATTGAGTTCTCCAACAATGGAGGCCAGTGGCTGGTCTCAGGTGAGAGCCGACCTCTTCGCTTCCCTCCCCCTTCCCCTAGGCTCCCTTTGCCGCCGCCGCCTCCTCCTGCCCCGGCGCGGGGAGGGGACGAGAGTCCCGCCAAAGCTGAGGCCGGACGCCAGTGGGGCTCCCGCGGGAGCGGGGAGGCGATGCCTAGTCTAAAAAGATCTAAAATGGTTGACAGCTCCCGAGCTCGGCCCCCTTCGGCGCCGGGGGACTGGGAGGCGGCGCCGCTGGCGGGGCCACGGGGCCGGGGCCGCCCGGTCACTGACAAAGTTTGATGGGAAACTCTTCCTCTCGCTACTTCCCCAGGTGCATTCGTGGACCCTGTGTTGGCCGAGGTCGGGCAGGCCCCGGGGCCGGACCCGGGACGGAGGAGGGGACGGGGTTCGGGGCCGGGCCGGGGCGGCCGCTGGCATCTCCATCTCCTCCCTTCCCCTCTGCCCGAGCTGGGTTCAGCTGCACGCCCCCTCGGCCTCTTCCGTCTCCGTAGAGGAGGGGGGGGGTTGCCATTGCAGGTGGACCCTCTGCCCTTCCGGGCTTCTTCCTCTCCTCTGCCCTCCCTCCACTAGCTGTGGCTCGCGCTGCCCCCCCCTTCACACCGCCCACCCTCACCACACAAACCCCCTCGCCCCGGGGCTTCCCCTCGGGTTTAGGGGAGAGGGGTGAAATCGAGGCCCGGGAGGTGTAGGCCTCGCTCTCCTGGGGCTCCTAGCGACAGGCGGCTGAATCGATAGCCTATTGCACCAGGGAGGCCCCGGCCTGGCTCGCGCTGGACGCCCGCCCGCCTAGTCCTGGATCTGCCCCGGCGTGGGAGAGGCGGAGAGAGAAAGGGGTGTCTGGGTCAGTTTGGGGAGGAGAGGAGGGCTACTGCCTCCATCCTTGACCCCCTCCCCCGTTTCAAAGAGGCCAAAGTATAGGGCAGGTGGCTGGGGGTCACACGGAGGAAATGAGGGTTGGGGGAATCGGATATCTCTCTGACGCTTGTGCCCCATTCCTTCCTCCATCTCTTTTTCAGTGGGGCGGGGGAGATGCAGAAGAACTAGGTGGGTCGTGGACTAGCTTCCCTTCCTCCTAGCTTTCTCCTAAAGTGGTGTCCGAGTCATTGTTTATGGCCTTTTAAAAAATAATTATGTCTAGCTTCTGGCATGAAACTGAGCTGACATGGCAGTCTATGCACGGGTGACCAGTGACAGATCTAAATTTGCAAAGAGCTTCTGCAGGGTCATGTTTGGACACTCCCCCCACCCCAGTGTCAGCACTTAGATCTGGCTTGGGCGGGAGGTATGGGGAGAACGGTAGAGAGACTATTTTGAGGATGTTTTAGAGAGTAGACTTAAAAAAAAAAAAAAGCCTTTGATTTTAGCTGCTTTTGAGATGTTCATAAAAATGAAACTTCTTATTCTTGTTCTTTTTGAAATGTAAAGTGTTAAACTGGATGGTCTTATACCTGAAGGCTTCCTCAGATAGTTTAGCTGCCTCATTTTATCATCCAAGATTTGGTCGTTTAAAAAGATTTCTCCTTTAAAGATTGAATTTGTGGCCTTTCCCCTAAGTTTCTGATCTGTTGGAACCATAGTGTTTTGCCAGATGAAGGGTGCTTAATAAATGTTTTTTGAGTTGATTTGAATTCTTTTCCTCTCTGTCCTTGCTGCCTAATATACTGTTCAGAAGCATAGGAAACCTTTACTACTGTGAGAGAATTTTAGGGTAACACCTATACTTGGGGGGGGGAATCTTACAAATGTAGTCTAATATTAATTGGCTTAATTTAGGTTTAAAACTTTACCCTGTATCTTCCTGTCTTGCCTGTTGTCACTCCCTTTTTCTGTCTGGTGGCTTGTTGGGGCCCAGGTTCATCCCTTTTTGGCTTCTGGTTACAACAGCTGCCTTCATAGCCACCTGCCTCAACAATTCAGCTAGTATGTCTCCTGGGGTAGTCCTATAGGAAAATCTCTCCCTGGATTTTCCCCTTTTCCCATGGTGATAGACACTTAGATACTACACATTCCATGATTGAGAAAGGAATTCTCCATCATTACTTCCTGGGTTTTCTTTTCCTCTGCTGTGTTCTTCCTGTTTTCTATCAACTCCTCCCCTTGTTCTTAAGTCTTCTCTAGCAGGTTCTTTCCTCAGCTCTGCCACTCCTACCTAATTTTAACTGCGTTGATTTTGTTTGTGCAAAAATTGAATTTTTTCATCCTGGCACTTACCTTTTTCTCTGGACTTGGTGTTTGTCATAGGTGCTGTGCTAAGTAGTATTACAGTTCATTAGTTTAGACAAAGTAAAATCTTTTGCCATTCATCTGAGTGAAGTAGTAAAAGGGCAAGGGGAGTGTGGGGCAGCTTTATTATTTTAGGACCAAGAATTGGGGGAAGCGTGTTGGAGAGCATTTGTATGAAGGTTTAAGAAAGAAAAACCTAGTTTTTTGGTGTGGGTTTTTTTTTTTTTTTTTTTTTTTTTTTTTTTTGGTCATTAGCATATACTAAAGACCACCTTGAGAGAAAGAGGAACTAGATGAGTTGGGGAAACATCACAAGCCTGTTCTTGAACCATGATATAGTAATAATGGAACTTCATTAATGTAGACAGCTGTTGGCATTCTCTCTCTGCCAAAAGTAGAACAGCTAAATCTTATTGACTTGCTTTAAAATAATTTCATCCCCCAAAAGGTGGAGCAATTAAAAAGGAGAAATTCTGTAGATAAATGCTGGAGTGGAAATGATGAGAACCTTATGAGGAAATAACCACTTGATCACAGGATTTATGATACAGAAGGAGAGGGAATCCAAGTGTGATTGAAGATGTACCAAAGTTTCAGGAGATCACATTTCAAAAGATTCAGAGGAAAGAAAATTCCACGGAGTAGAATGCTTCAGGGGAAGGCAGGTCAGGAGAGATGGGATGGAAGTGTGAAATTTTGAAGACACAAAAGAAAGCAATTCCCATTAGGATGAAACATGGGATTTGTCTAAAGATGCTAATGTAGTTGGATGCACAAGAAATTTGTCAGCCAAATTAGATTTTAAAAAGAAAGGTATGAAAGATGGAAGCATAAAATATGACAGTAGTGTCAGGAGTGCTAAAGCTCAGAATGAGTTGAAGCAAGCAAGAGAAACTAAGGAATATAAACAGTTCTTTGGAGTTTTTTTTAATTATGGGGAGAAAAAAAGATTAAAGAAGGAATTAAACAAGGAATTCTCTATGTATAGGGGATGAGATCTGCAATGAAAAAGAAGGCAAAGTTTCATCTGCAAAAGAAAATGAGTTTTACATTGGAAATGATAAAAATGATTTACAAGAAAGTGGTGCATAAAGAGATTGCATTGAGCTGCTCTGGATGAAATTACTTGACCCTGGAAAAAATATATCCTTTAGTTTTCAAAGAACTGGAAAATGTGCATGGATAACAGTAGAAAAGTATCACAAAATTAGAGAAATGCAAATGTCCTGATTAGAAACACACACAGAAGAGCATAGAGCCTGCAAATTAGAAACAACAAACCATGATTTGACTCCTGAAGATATTCTGAAATGAATCATTAAAGAGATGGTTGTTGAATATATTGATATGAAAGTAATGATTATAAAGAATCAGCATGGCTTCATCAAGAACAAGTCATGCCAGACCCCGTTTCCTTTTTTTGATCATATTATTAAATTAATGGATGAAGGAAATGTTGTGAATAGATTTAAGCAAAGCTTTTGATAAAGTAACTCATAGATTTTTATGGAAAAAATGAAGAAATTAGAACTAGATAATAATTCAACCAAATGGATTCCAAACTGGAATCCAGCTACTCGAGTAGCTGTTATGGTTCATTGTCAATAAGATAGGAAGCTTCAAGGGCCTATCTCAGGGATCTTTGCTTGTTCTCCTTACGCATACATATAGATATGTACCTGCACATATGTGTGTGTTATTTATATATGTGTATGTGTGTGTGTTTCATATGTATGAAACACACACACATACACAAAGATTTGGATAAAGGCTTAGATATGTTCATCAAATTTTCAGAGAACACAAAACTGAGCTTATATAGCTCAATGAATGACAGTCAAGATTCTTAAAACTAGAAAATTGAGTTGGATCTAATACGATATTCAATAAGGAAAAATGCCAAGCTTTGCACTAGGATACCCCCCCAAAAAAAAAAAAACCCTCACAAGTTAATATGGGAAAAGCATGAATAGACCTGAGTTGTTTTTGAAAAGGATCTGGGGTTCTAGTAGACTGTGCAAGCTTTAATTTGAGTAAACTGTGATGTACAGCCAAAAAAACAAATTTGATCTTGGGGTGCCTGAAGGACATTAACTCATGGGAAAAGAAAGAGAGTAGTCCTACTTTATACTAGTCAGATGGAACATCATTTGGAATATTATGTTTAGTCCTGAGTATCATTGTTTTAAGGACACTGACAAGCTGAAAAGTGACCAGCTGATGTGAAAGGCCTTGAGTCTTTGATATCATATGAAGATCAGTAGAAGGAATTGGACATGTTTAGTGTGGAGAAGAGAAAATTGGGGGGATAGGTATGTGGTAGTTCTCTTCAAATGTTTGAAGGGCTCTTGTGTGGAGGAAGGATTATTTTTTTATCTCTTTGGCCTCTGAAGACAGAACCAAGGAACAGAATAGATAGAAATTATGGAGAGAAAGATTTAAAATTGATAGCAGGAAAAACTTGTCAAAAATTAGAGCTCTACAAAAGTAGAGATGGCTACCTCTGGTTTTTTAAAAGTCTTAAATATCAAGTATGTTTTGCATATTAAGTGTGGAAGCAGGAATTTGAACCGTCTTTTTGATTCTGTCTAGCTTTTTACCTATAATGCTATGTTTTTGAAAGTTTACAGAGCATTTGTCATACTAAAACCCTGTCAGCTAGATATTTCCACATTTTACAGATAAGGAACCTGATGGGTTTAAACTCTTAACTCCTAACCACAATCTAGTGCGCTTTCCGTGATACTATGCTGCCTCTTCAGTGACAATTGAGAGTGTGAACTTAAGGGGACATAGGTTACTATAATCAGTAAAAGGTAAATAGTTGATATTATTTTGAGTTTGTTGTTTTGAAGCTTTAGATGTTAAGGTCAGTTAAGCTACTTCAGTTTGATATGTTCTCAGCTTAAAATATATGTATGTGTATACTTATGTGTATATACATATATATATATATATAATACATATTATTGATATCTTTTGTTTTTGTATCACTTAAATAACTCTGTTTCTCCTTTTTTCTTTGTTCTCCTTCCAGAGAGCCATCTTTTGTGCATTGGACCTCTTTGGCAATTTGCTAAAACATGTGGAACCCTTCTCAGAATCAATTTTTTAAATAAATAAAATAGGTTTCTCATTGGAAAACAGTTATATTGAAATACAGTTGTCAAATATTTTAAAAACATGTTCATATAACTCAGGTTAAGAACTACTGTCTTATAGCCATTTTTTTTTTTCTCTTTACATTTCTTGGTGACTAATTTCTGTGAAATTGGCAGGGGAAATAACATGCTATAGGATACTCAGTTGGATATACGATCTTATTGAGTTCGTTCTACTGATGCAGACCTCAACTATTTGACCATCCTGTATAACTATTTTCAATATCTTTCCATGAATTTGATTTATCTATAACATCTCCATGATACTAGAAGACCACTTGAACTGTTGTCAAACAAATCTTTTTTTATTTGGTTGTACGCTTCTGTGATGATATCCTTTGGCACCATTTCCTCAAAGTTTTTTCTTATATGTTCCATTATCTCCTCTGTTTCTCATTTTTAATTCTTCCAAAGACTGTAGCATTTCACATCTTTTCCTACTACTACACAGATATTAAAAAAGGTGTAATTGGGGGCAGCTAGGTGGCTCAGTGGATAGAACATCGGCCATAAATTCAGGAGGACCAGAGTTCAAATGTGATCTCAGACACTTAACACTTCCTAGCTGTGTGACCCTGGGCAAATCACTTAACCCCAGCCTCAGAAAAAGAAAAAAAGAAAAAAAAAAGGCATAATTGTTTTAAAACAAAATAGTTCATGTTTATATAGTACTTTTAAATTTTGCAAAGTACTTTCCTTATAGCAGTCCTGTGAAGTAGGTAGCACATGTATCATTTTTCCCATTTTTCAAATAAAGAAACTGAGGGGCCCAAAGGGAGAAGTTATTTGCTCAAGATGACATAGTGACATAACTAATGAGCCAGGACTCAGAAATATGTTAATATGGCAAAGGATAGGGTTCTCTAAATATATAACTCTCTTAATACATGTTGTGATGTACCTTTTATCTTACTTAGCACTTTAACATAAAATTAACCATTTGAATCTTAATAAAATGTATTCCCACTTTGCTCAGGGCTCCAACATAAAGGAGTCAAGTGGAAGAAACTGAAAAAGGTCCCAATTAGACAAAGGTTTCTACTATTCAGGATGCTTAATTAGCTTTACGCTAGTATTTGATTCTAGTCTTCAGGATCTTTATATGCTTCCCATAATCTGAACTTGTTAATTAATGTTTTTTTTTTTTCCTGCCACCCAGTGACTTTTTTAGTCTTCTGTGACCCCATTGAGATTTTCTTGGCAAAGATACAGGAGTGGTTTGCCATTTCCTTCTCTAGCACATTTTACAAACTAGGAATTGAGGCAAGCAGGAGTGACTTGCCCAGAGTCACACACAGTTATGAGTCTTTCAGACTCCAGACCGGCCACAACCTAGCTGCACCCAGTGATCTTCATTTTTACTGAATGGGTATTTTCAACTACATTGGGTACTTTCAACTATATTTTCAATTACTGCTAAAATCTTTGTAGGTAAGATATTTGTCTTAAACTTTTTGTTAAGCCTTGCTGGAAAAGTTTATTAAAACTCCCAGACCTCTTTTGTCTTAATCCTACTTTCACTATTTGTTAGTTTATTAATAGGGAATATAACTATAAGGAGAAGGGCCTAATATCTGTTTTTTTCATTTATAATATACAAATCTTTTAGGAAAGGAGAGTGTCCTAGAAAGTTGGTTTTTGGGGTTTCTTTTTTTTTGTTTGGGGGAAATATGATGTACTATTTTCTCTTTCATAATTTTCATTATTAAGGAATGATATTCTTGTAGTGTTTTCCTCCCTTCAAGTATTTTGCTTAGACTTAAAGTAATCATATTTAGAGCTTTCCTTTGAGATCATCTAATCTAATTCCCTAACTAATCAAACCAAAACTCAGTGGTTGTGGCTAATATAAGTCTAACCACAATTTGCCTTTGTGTGGAATTTGGGATATCTAACAGTCTTTGATTCTGGAGAGCATTTCTGTGTTGAATTCAAAGCACTATTAGCATAAGGATACTATTGTATATTTGTCCTGCATGGTCTATCACTCCATGGCTCATCCAAAATCAGCAAATTCCTTGTTAGCCCTACTATTTTAAAAAAATGTAGTCAAAGTTTTGTTTGGTAGCTCTCAGACTTCTTAAGGGCAACAAAAAGTTATTGAAGATGAAATAGTGATGAATTGTGGTCAAGTTTACTTTTTTATAATCATAATTGTTTGTTTGCAGACTGAATTTCTAAAACTTTCTAATGTCATTTTTGCTCCTGAATTTGTTTCCCCATATATAAGGTGAAAAACTTGTATTAAAACTACCCCTTTTCATTTTTAACACGTTCTGACACAAATCCTTAACATCTTAAACTTGTGTTTTTACCAGAAAGCTCCTCCTTTCTTGCCTTTAATATTTTACCCTTTCCTCTATACTCTGTGCTATTCCACAATTGTAAGTGGCACTCTCTAGCCTCCTTGCCTTTGCCCTCCTACCTCAGCTCATATTGCTCACTGTACTTGCTTTCCTTTGCCAGTTGAAATCCTACCTATCCTTTAAAACCTGGTTCAGATGTCACATCATCTGTGAATCCTTCCCTGAATCACCTAGAATAGATTTTGGAATGGATCTCTTCTTTCTCTAAACTGTCATAGCATCTGATTTATACATTTCTTTATGAATTTATCACATTCTGTTTTATAATTATTTGTGTACATGGTTTCTTGAGAGCAAGAGCCAATGTCTTACTTATTTTTCTACCTGAGCACCTGTTTCTTTTTTCTCTATATTTTATTTTCTTTAACAACCTTTTTTAATGTGGAAAGGTCATAACTCATATGAGTTCTTTAAAACTCATATGGAGTTTTTTTTTTTTTGGTATTGTCATTTTTATTTTTTTTTAAACTTTTTATTTTCAAAAAATATGCATGCATTATTTTTTAACATTGACAGTTGCATAGCCTTGTGTTCCAAATTTTCCCCTCCTCCCCCCACCCTCTCTTCTATATAATAAGCAATCCAATATATGCTATACAATATTCAATATCATATGGAGTTCTTTAAAATTGACAGAGTACTTCCTTACAATAGCTTGATGATATAGAGAGGATAAACATAATTATACCCATTTTATTGATAAGGAAACTGGAACTCTGAGAACTTAACAGGCATTTATTAAGTGCTTGGTATGTGGACTTACCAAGTAGAGAGTAGGGAAAGGCCTCCTGAAGGATGTGGTAGATTTGGTAGGATCAGCTTGTCCAAAGGCATAGAAAAGAGAAGTGGAGCTTCATATTTGATTAATTCCAAGTGGGCTAGTTTTCATGGAACATAAGAATCTGTAGATAAGATATGTATATCTAAGAAGTAAAGTAGGAAAAGGTTAGGTTATAAACAGCTTTAAATGTCAAAGGAGTTTATACTTGATCCTGAAGATAATAGGGAGCCACTGAAATTTTCTGAGCAGGGAAATGAGTGATGCGTTCACATGTTCATTTTAGAGCAATTACTTTGGCACCTTAGTCAAAGATGGGAGGATGGTGATACTCTTGACAATACTAAGAATACTGAGAAGCAGAGGATTTGGAGGGAAGGAAAAAGTAAGTTTTGTTTGGGAAGTGATGAATTCAAGATGTCTGATGTGAAATGTCCAAAAGGCCGTTGGTGATTTAGTATTATAATTCAGATCTAGGGTTTGATATATAAATCTGGGAATTATCTACAAACACAATAATTGATCCCACAGGGAACTGATACACTAGTGAAGTAGTATAAAGGAAGATGAGAAAAGGTCCCAGGATAGTGCTTTAGAAGACGCCTGTAAGTTAGTAAGCAATGACATAGATGAAGATGTAGCAAAGGAGACCTGGAAGAAGAGGTTATATAGATAGGAGATAACTCAAGAGAGAGCAATGTCAAGAACACCTGAAGAGAACATTCAGAAAGAAAAGGTCTTATTTTGAAGTCAAGAAGTATAAGGATTAAGAGAATTCAATGTGGAATTTAAGAGGTCTTTAGTAACTTTGGGGAGGAGTGCTTTTGGTTGAATGACAGGGTTTAGGAAGCCAGATTGCTTGAGAGTTTAGAAGAATGGAGTAGAGGGAAGTGGGGACAACTCATATAGACATCTTTCTCAAAGAGCACAGCCATAAAATGAGGACCAGAGATATAGATGGGAAACAGCAGGGATAGTAGGATCAAGTGAGAGCTCCTTAAGAATTTCCCACAAAGGCAGCATGTAGAGTTGTTACCAGGGAAGCTGTGTAGTGGATAGGGACAGATAATAGATAAGGAAAATAAGGATAATAGTCAGGGCTATCCAGAGTATAGGTAAATTGGCTCTGGTTAAGAGAGGTGACCCTGTCTCTAACCTGGAGTGAGTTAGAAGATAGTAGGGAAAGACCTGTGAGTGAAGTTTTGTTTTGTTTTGTTTTGTTTTCCCTCAAATAATGAGACTGAGAGGATGGGGTCAAGAGTTTTCTGTGAGACGTTTAACAAAGGAGAAGATTTTAAACAGTAGGAGTAAGGACTGGCATATAGTAAATCCTATTAGATAAGAATAAAATATTTGCCTTGCCATGGTGAAGATCTAATTGAGATTAGATAATGTGATTTTGTAGTAGATACAATCAATATAGTTTTGTGGGGGGGGATTATTTTTTGTTTTTTAGGCTCCTACTCTATTTCTAGTGTACCAGAAAATTTTCTTTATAACAGAATTTATCTTTGTGGGGGAAAAAACAAAACTCGATTTTTTAATATACTCAGACCTGAACTTTAAAAAGAGAGATTTGAGGTAGATCAGTCCACTAATAGACTATGGCAATAATTCAGATGTGAGTGGTGAGGACTTGATTAGAGGAGTGGTAGTGTCAGAGAGAAGGCATATTTGAGATGTTTCAAAGGTGAAAACAACAGGTATTGGTAACAGAGATATAGGAGGTTGAGAAATAGCAAGCAATCTATTATTATTCCTAGGTTGTAAGCCTGAGTGACTGAGAGGATGATGATGTTCTCCTTTGCTATAATAGGAAACCTAGGAATAATTACTATTCCTAGCTTTCTTGTTAGGAAGAAAGACAGTGATATTTTGGCTATATCAAGTTTAAAACATGTCCTAGATATCAACTTTTAGATCTGTAATGCAGTTGGAGATGTTTGGGGCAGAATAGATAGAGAATTAGCAGTTTAGAGATGGTAATTAAATGAATGTAGTCAAGCAAAATAAATTCTTGCATCAGCTCTGTCCAAAAATGTGTGTCTCATTCTCCCACTTGAGTTTGTCATTTTACTCTCAGGAGGTGAATAGCATGGTACATCATCTAATTTTATGATTATTTCTGTGATGAAAGTTATTTCAGTGATTAGAATTATTAAGTTGTTCAAAATTGTGTTCATTTACAATGTTCTTGTTATTGTATAAATTATTCTGGTTCTGTTCACTTCATTATGTGTCAGTTCATATAAGTCTTCCCAGGTTTCTCTAAAACCCTCCCTTTATTCATTTCTTATAATTACATTCATATATTATAATTTGTTTAGCAATTCCCAAACTGATGGACACCCTCTTAGTTTCTAGTTATTTGTTACTACAAAAAGGAGCTACTATAAATATTGTACATTTTAGTCATTTTTCTATTATCCACATGGTGGTGGTGGTTGCAATGTATGTCTAGTAGTGATTAAAAAAGGGATATATACACTTGGGTGATATTTTTGGAGTAGAGTCTTTAAATGATTTCTAGAAAACTGAGACCAATTCAGAACACTAATAATGATGTCTTAATGTGCCCATTTTTCCACAGTCCTGCCAACATTTGTCATTTTCCCTTTTTTTGTCATCCTTACAGGTTTGATGGGTGAGAGATAGATCCTCAGAGTTATTTTAATTTCTATATTAAAGTGATTTAGCTGTTGATAGCTTGGATTTCTTTTTTTTTTAATTAAAAAAAAAATAGTACTTTTTATTTACCAGATATATGCATGGGTAATTTTACAACGTTGACAATTGCCAAAACTTTTTTTCCAATTTCCCCCCCCCCCCCCCCAGATGGCAGGTCGGCCAATACATGTTAAATATGTTAGAGTATAAATTAAATACTATATATATACACGATCAAACAGTTGTTTTGCTGAATAAAAAGAATTGGACTTTGAAATAGTGTAACATTTAGCCTATGAAGGAAATCCAAAATGCAGGCGAACAAAATTAGAGGGATTGGAAATTCTATGTAGTGGTTCATAGTCATCTCCCAGAGTTCTTTTGCTGGGTGAAGCTGGTTCAGTTCATTACTGCTCTATTGGAACTGATTTGGTTCATCTCATTTTGGAGAGGGCCAAGTCCATCAGAATTGATCATCATACAGTACTGTTGTTGAAGTATATAATGATCTCCTGGTCCTACTCATTTCACTCAGCATTAGTTCATGTAAATCTCTCCAGGCCTTTCTGAAATCATCCTGTTGGTCATTTCTTACAGAACAACAATATTCCATACTATTCATATACTACAATATATTCAGCCAATATCCAATTGATGGATATCCATGTAGTTTCCAGTTTCTGGCCACCACAAAGAGGGCTGCCAGAAACATTCTTGCACATACAGGTCCCTTTCCCTTTTTTAAGATCTCTTTGGGATACAAACCCAGTAGTAGCACTGTTGGATCAAAGGGTATGCACAGTTTGATAACTTTTTGAGCATAGTTCCAAATTACTCTCCAGAATGGCTGGTTATATTCACAGTTCCACCAACAATGTATCAGTGTACCTATTTTCTCATATCCCCTCCAACATTCTGCATTATCTTTCCCTGTCATTCTAGCCAATCTGACAGGTGTGTAGTGGTATCTCAGAGTTGTCTTAATTTGCATTTCTCTGATTAATAATGATTTGGAGCATCTTTTCATATGACTAGAAATAGTTTCAATTTCTTTATCTGAGAACTGTCTGTTCATATCCTTTGACCATTTGTCAATTGGAGATTGGCTTGATTTCTTATATATTAGAGTCAATTCTCTATATATTTTGGAAATGAGGCCTTTATCTGAACCTTTGATTGTAAAAATGTTTTCTCAGTTTATTGTTTCCCTTCTAATCTTATCTGCATTGATTTTGTTTGTACAAAAACTTTTCAATTTGATATAATCAAAGTTTTCTACTTTGTGATCAATAATGATTGGATTTCTTTTTTTAAAGTGCTCTTTAAAATACTATGATTTATCAAATGGAGAATGAAAATTGTTTTTCCATTCAAACTTACCCCTTTTCCAAATTTTCCTGTTTGTTTCAAAGCACTATCATTCTCCCAGACTCCCTGGTTTCCTAAGCTTGTCATCATCCACAACTCCTTACCTTTCCTTACTCCTCAGTTATTTGCCCAATCTTACCATTTCTTGCTCAATAACATCTCTTGCTTCTGATCACTTTCTACTCAACTATTGAATTAGCTCAGGTTCTTATCATTTTTTACCTAAATTATTGCGGTTGTCATAATCTCTCCACTGAAACCTGATCTCAGGTACATCATCAAAATTCTATTCTAGCATTTATATAACAATAGTGCTCTATGTCATTATCCTACTCAGTCAACTCCCTGTTGCCTCCAGGACCAAATGTAAACTTAACTTTGAACTTCAAGATCTGGTCCCAGTCTCTCTTTCCAGTCTCATTGACATCACTCCCTCCCCTACATTCTTTTCTTTCTTTCTTTCTTTCTTTCTTTCTTTCTTTCTTTCTTTCTTTCTTTCTTTCTTTCTTTCTTTCTTTCTTTCTTTCTTTCTTTCTTTCTTTCTTTCTTTCTTTCTTTCTTTCTTTCTTTCTTTCTTTCTCTCTTTCTCTCTTTCTCTCTTTCTTTCTTTCTCTCTTTCTTTCTTTCTCTTATTTTCTTATTTTCTTTCTTTCTTTCTTTCTTTCTTTCTTTCTTTCTTTCTTTCTTTCTTTCTTTCTCTCTTTCTTTCTTTCTCTCTTTCTTTCTCTCTTTCTTTCTTTCTCTCTTATTTTCTTATTTTCTTTCTTTCTTTCTTTCTTTCTTTCTTTCTTTCTTTCTTTCTTTCTTTCTTTCTTTCTTTCTTTCTTTCTTTCTTTCTTTCTTTCTTTCTTTCTTTCTTTCTTTCTTTCTTTCTTTCTTTCTTTCTTTCTTTCTTTCTTTCTTTCTTTCTTTCTTTCTTTCTTTCTTTCTTTCTTTCTTTTTTTGCTGAGGCAATTTAAGTTAAATGACTTGCCCAGGGTCACACAACTAGGAAGTGTTAAGTGTCTGAGACCAGATTTGAACTCAGGTTCTCCTGACTTCAGCTCTGGTGCTCTGTCCACTGCACTAATAGCTGCCCTTCTGCTTTCTGATCCACCCAAATTGGTCATCCTTTGTTATTTTTGTACCACATTTTTTCTTTTATCATTGTAGTTTTGTATTGTTCTCCATGTATTTCTTCCTTTCTTCTTTCTCACAGAATCCCTTTTTTCTTTAAAGATGCAGCTTAAGAATTGTCTTCTACATCAGGGGTTCTTAAACTTCCTCCATTTGCGACCCCTTTTTGCCTGAAAAATTTTTACATGACCCTAGGGAGACTGGTATATAAAATAGGTATACAGATCAAATATTTACTGATAATAAATCATAACGTTGTGACTCCCCTCCCCCCATTCACCTATGTGGATTCACAAACTACGTTTAAGAAGCTTTGTTCTACATGAGGAAATCTTTTTCTTTTTTTTTTTTTTTAATTTTATAATTATAACTTTTTTTTTTGACATATGCATGGGTAATTTTTTACATTATCCCTTGCACTCCCTTCTGTTCCGAATTTTCCCCTCCTTCCCTCCACCCCTTCCCCTAGATGGCAGGCATTCCCATACATATTAAATATGTTATAGTATATTCTAGATACAATATATGTGTGCAGAACCAATTTTGTTGTTGTTGTTGCACAAGAAGAATTGGATTTAGAAGGTAAAAATAACCTGGGAAGAAAAACAAAAATGCAAACATTGCCCAGGGTCACACAGCAGTGTTAAGTGTCTGAGACCAGGTTTGAACGAGGGTCCTCCTGAATTCAAGGCTGGTGCTCTATCCACTGCGCCATCTAGCTGCCCCATCCTCATACAGTATTGTTGTTGAAGTGTATAATGATCTACATGAGGAAACCTTTCCTGAATCTCCAAACTACTAGCAGTCCCTTCTCAAACTATTTTGAAGTAAATCCTAATTTGTATTTGTTTTATATTTATTCTTTTGAAAGGTTATGTATTTTTCTCTTCTATCAGATTGGAAGGTCCCTTTTAAATAGGGATTATTTCATTCATCTATTTAGGATGTAGCAGGTAATCACCAAGTATTTGTTGATTGTTAATTATTAAAATTTTCCAAAAATAGATTAGGTGTAGGATTTCAAGCCAAGGCTAGATGGCATTTATCTTGTGGAGGGATAAATAATCTCTAAAGTCTCTTCTGTCTCTGAGATTTAGACTCCAGATTTCAGTACTCTTTCTAATACCCCCCCCATGTTGCTTCTCATTCCAGAGTCCTGTTCCATACTTCCCCATATCCAAATGATAATAGTATAGTCCAAGTATATTAAAGTTATTTAATTCATTCTTTTCTTCTCTAACCCAACTAGTATCTTAAAAACACTGTTGTTTGCTTTTCTTTTTATCACCAGTGCTTAGCACAGTGCCCAGAATATATTAGATTCTTAATAAATGCTTTTTGGTTGTATTCATGCTATATTAATTTTGGGAGGAGTGGGGAGAGGGGAACAAGACTTGTCATTTCATTAGTGTAAAGATCTATTTAGTTAGAAACTTCCTTTAGTTGTTCATATTGTTACCTGTCCTGCAAACTTAGTTGTTTGGAGGCAGTAAGAGGTTAAATTAATTGCCCTGAGTCACTTTCCAAGGTCAGTTTTCTGTCCACAAATCCACATTTCCCCTCTAACAGTATAATATGCTGTTAAAAGGAGTTGTATCTACTTTGTAAATGCTTAAACCTTTTTAAATTTTGAATTTAAACGCCCGAAACTATTTCCATACATAATGCAGAACTTAGAGGATTCCATATGAAACCATGAAATTCCATTTTATACTGTTTGCTTTAAAATATATATTTAATTGTAAATAATAAATTCTACACATTACTTTCAAAGTTGTCTTGTCTCTGACTTTGTTCTGTTTTTTTTCCGGTACATTTAAAAAAAAATGTTATAGTGGCCTTTTTGCTAACAATATTGCTAATCTTTCCCTGCCCTCTTACTAATTCTCTTTGCCTCTTTCATTAAAAAGCAAACGAAAAAAAAAAAAAGTGATATAACAAATAAGCATTGGCCATGTCCAAATATATATATCTGTACCTTTTCTCCTTTACAAGGTCATTTGTTCAGGATGTAGGTAAGGAGATTCATGATAGGTCCCCTGGAGATATGATTGACCATTTCACTGAATAGAATTCTTTAAATCTTTTAAAGTTGTTTTTCTTCACACTGTTGCTGTCCTCTTGGATCTCTTGGTTCTGCTCACTTTACTCTGTATCAGTTCATACTAGCTAGTATTCTTTTGAAATCTTTAATACTTTTTATGGCAGAATAATATAATGTTATTCACATATTGTAATTTGTTCATTTATCCTCCATTTCTGTAAGAGGGCAGGGCTTTTTAAACCTTTTCTACTTGGTTGTGACCTCTTATCTGAGAAATTTTTATGTACAAACTCTCTAGCCCCATTTGTTTTCTGTTGAGTTTAATACTACTCTGTCTATATCAGATAAGAGTGAGTTTTAATAAGATGTCCATTTCCCCTGTACCTGTGCCTCTATATTTGTATATTTCTGAATGGTTGCAATTTTTTTTCCCTCTTTTTTTAAGAAGCTCTTTGATTTTGGCTATAGCATTCTTCAGATTTTTTTTCCTTTGGGATTCCTTTTGGGAAGTGATTGGTGGATTCTTTTTATATTTATATATGTTTTTATATTTACCTTGTCCTCTGGTTCTAATAGATTTGCATAGTTTTATGATTTCTAGAAATATACTATTTGGTCTTTTTCTTCAATCATCATTTTTGGGCAGATTACTGGTTCTTAGATCATTTGTTTTCTTATCATGAATGTTACATTTTATCACACTTTTTTCAGTTTTTTCAATTTATTTTAATATTTCTTATTTTCTTATGGAGTTACTATTTGGCCTATTCTAGGTTTTTCAGGATACCTATTTCTTGGATAACGTTTAACACTATCTCTGCCAAGCTACATATTTTACTTCCATTTTCTTTCTTTCAAACTTTAATATTTTTATATTTCTCTTCTTCCTTCATTTCTTCTAGGAAAATTTATGTGGTTCTTGAGTAAAGTCCTAATTTGTTTTTCTTTGAGTTTTAGAATTGTTGTGAAATCACTTTCTATAGCTCCCCAGTAATTTTTTATACTGGTCTGTGTTTTTTGACTTACTCATTTCCCTAGTTTTAATTCCTTGGGGACTTATGCAAGGCCATATCCGTTGCTATGATTTTGGTAGAGTGTTGGGTCCGTTAGATTCATATGATGACCTCTCCATTTCCTGTCTCATCTTTGAGGTTCAGAACATTTGATCTTCAATGATCTTTCTGGCATCTCAGCACATTGTGATGGAGATTTCTGAGTTCTTGGACTCTCCAACAATACTTGACCAAGTTGTTTGCCTGCCTGTAGCTGTCCACCTTGGCTCTTCTTTGGAGAGCTTTTTCACAAAGCTCTGTAGCTTTCATGTGCCCCCTGTTTAGTCTGCCAATATTTTACTGGAAGGGCCTTTTTTCCTATAACTCTCAGGTTTCTAGCTGAACACATGTGCACTGCTATTGTAGAAGTCACATCCCATAGTTCTAAATGAATTTTTTGATCATTATTCAATCTGGTGAAAGTTTTTCTGGAGGTCTGTTGGAGGTGATTGTTTCTTCCTCTTCAAGGTATATATTTTGGCAGAAAGTCTGTATTTGTAAAAAAACTAAACTATAATCAGTTTGTTTGTTTGTTTGTTTTTTTACTCTATGTCTAAGTATTGACTAAGCATTTTGGGAAAAGATATTGTCTCCATTGTAAGTGGATTGTGTTCCAGAAGTTTTAAAGTTATTTTATTTTGAAATTCTGGGTGCATTTTCCCATAGAAAGTTTTAGATTGATAGGCAAAGCCTTTCAAAGTCTTTTACAGTAGTATTAAGTAAATCTACCAAAGCCCTACTCTGGTGACTCTATGTGGTATTGATGAGGTTAGTGGCAGTCAGAGTTGTTAAAATTCCCTTATGGTCGGCACACAGGTTCTTCATGAAAGAATTCATGAACCCGAATTAATTGGCAAAAATGAAAGTTTATTGTTGGATAGGAAGTCAGTTTTGCTAAGAGACTGACTTCTATAGTGGCAAAGTCCTATTAGGGAAATGGAGGCTGACACTGAGAAGAGAATGCCTTTTCAGCTGGCAGGGTTCTAGAAGCAGAGCAAGCTGTTTTGGACCTTCTGCAAAGAGTGAGTTCAGAAACTGCCCTTTAAAAAGTTTCCTTCTACCTTCATCCCCGCCTCAAGCAGTTACCACCCAAATTCATTTGGGGGAAAAGGACAAACTTCATGTAGCTACTTCAGGCTGACAAGGGTCTCAAGCTGGTGGGGTTCAAGTCAGGAGGAGGGAGGTGTGAGATCTGAAGACAGCAGCAGGGCATCTAATCGTGTCTCAGTCAGTCATCCCAGTCTACAGGCTGGGAGGGCAGTTGAAAATTCACAGCTTGAAGCCTAGAGGAGATAAATCTTAGGAGTATATTAATAGTGGGGTATCTTCCAGGGTTAAGATGATGACATTTGGGAATGGGGCCTTTTGCAGAAAATGCATCAGGTCTTATCTGTGGGCTGCCTTAAGAATGCTCTTAGCCCATCCCACAGTGCTGAACAAGCCCCACTGCCCACAGAGCTCCTTATCTGAAAGTAATTAAGGAGGTAATTACTGGCAGGGGCATAGAATGCCATTCAAGAAAATTAGGAGAGAAAATGCTAGGAGCAAAATTCTCTTTGGAGTGAGAAAAGTTAGGTAGGAGAGTGAGAGAAAGGAGGACACAGACAACTTCATCCTACTTCCTCCAGAGTGCTCACTGGAGTATTCTCAAATACCTGAGAAAGTAAAAGCTGGACTGTTTATCTCTGCCAGGAATTTAGGCAGGCTTAGCAAGTACCCTGAGGCCTTTAGGAGTGTTAGCAAAAACCAAAAGCAGTTTGGAATCCCCTTTATTTCCAGACAGCCCGTGAGCATATAAAATATGAAAAGCATATTTGGTATCAGTAAGTGTTCACTCTCATTCCCTTCCCCAGTTCTAGAGCTCTGGTTAAGGCAAAGGTCCCAGGAGGCAATGGTTTAGCCTCTAGGCTGCCAGTGAGAATCATCACAGAATAACCTGCCTTTGTATCTCCATTTTTAGGTAGCAGGGTGGCAAGGTCAAGGGTGTGACTATTCCAGGAACAGTGAGAAGCTTGAGGGCTGAAAATTGACTTCTCTAGTTTCCTCAGTTTTATCTTCCAAGGACAGATCAAGGAGGATGTTGGCCTTGGACCCCTCAAAAAGTTGGGCGGGGTTCCCAGAATTTCTCCCAGTCTGGTTTCTCCTTAGTCTGGAAGGGATTCGACTTTGAAAGAGGCACTTCTCTGTGTGCCATTTCTACCAGAGGGCATAGATTAAAAGCAGTCCCAAGATTTAGTTCTAGTGAGAGGAAAAAGGGATTTAAAAGTGCATTGAGATGCAAAGGAAGGCTCCTTTGTCTCTAGAGGGGCTGGAGGGATGGAGTCTGATTTCTGTCCAGCAAATCTAATCAGCATCTTAAGCTTTCCACCCTGGACATTTTTCAAGCTGAATTTGTCCCTGCTTAAGGGAGGATTTTAATTTTTATTTATTTTTAATATTATTATTTTTTTTTACTTCTTATTTTTATTTATTAATAGTTTTTATTTACCAGATATATGCATGGGTAATTTTACAACATTGACAATTGCCAAACCTTTTGTTCTAATTTTTCCCCACGCCCCCACATGGCTGGTTGACCAATACATGTTAAATATGTTAAAGTATAAATTAAATACACTAAATGTATACATGTCCAAACAGTTTTGCTGTACAAAAAAAAAAAAAAAAATCGGACTTTGAAATAGTGTACAATTAGCCTGTGAAGGAAATCCAAAATGCAGGCGGACAAAATTAGAGGGATTGGGAATTCTATGTAGTGGTTCACAGTCATCTCCCAGAGTTCTTTTGCTGGGTATAGCTGGTTCAGTTCATTACTGCTCCATTGGTACTGATTTGATTCATCTCATTGTTGAAAATGGCCACATCCATCAGAATTGATCATCATATGGTATTGTTATTGAAGTATGCAAACGATCCCCTGGTCCTGCTCATTTCACTCAGCATCAGTTCATTTAAGTCTCTCCAGGCCTTTCTGAAATCATCCTGTTGGTAATTTCTTTCAGAACAATAATATTCCATAATATTAATATACAACAATTTATTCAGCTATTCTCCACTTGATGGGCATCCACGTAGTTTCCAGTTTCTAGTTGCCACAGACATTCTTGCACATACAGGTCCCTTTCCCTTCTTTAAGATCTCTTTGGGATATAAGCCCAGCACAGTCTGATAACTTTTTGAGCATAGTTCCAAATTGCTCTCCAGAATGGCTGGATGCATTCATGATTCCACTAACAATGTATCAGGTATCCCTGTTTTCCCACATCCCCTAAGGGAGGATTTTTAAAATCAGAGGTGCTTTGTCCCATTTTTGCCAGGAAAAAACCTTAGGTTCCCCAAATCTATAGCTCTTCGTCCATCTCACTGCGCTCGCTCTACAACTAACAAAATGCTCCCCGAATAAGGGAGAATTGTCAGAGAATGCAGGAATTCCCATTTCAAGCATCCCTGAGAGAATTCTACTCAAGGCTGGGGCTCCAATGACTCAAACCTTCCTGGGTGTTTGAGTGTCTAGCTATAGAAAAAAAGGTTTTTTATCTCATCCAGAATTTCAGAATTTTCCCAGTCATCAGGGAACCAAAATGATGAGTTTAGTGGCAGGCAGAGAGTTGTTAAAAATCCCTTATGGTTAGCACATAGGTTCTTCATGAGAGAATTCATGAACCCAAATTATTAATTGGCAAATATGAAAGTTTATTGTTGGACAGGAAGTTAGTTTTGCTAAGAGACTGACTTCTATAGTGGCAAAATCCTATTAGGGAAATGGAGGCTGGTACTGAGAAGAGAATGCCTCCTCAGCAGGCAGAGTACTCGCAAGCTGCTCTAGACTTTATGCAAAGAGCGAGTTCAGAAACTACCCTTTAAAAGGAGTCTTGAGGCTTCAGATTGAAAAGGAAGTCAAAGTTTCCAGGCCTAGATGCTTATTGGTATCTGGTACAGATCTCCTATTGTAATTAACAACACTTAAAAGGGGTGCTTTTTGACTAGGATTTCTAATTGAATCAAAGGGTCTGGCATCCCCAAAAGATAACTTTTCTGGGGGGAAGACTCCAAAAAGGATCACAGATAAAAAGGGAATAATATAGTTTCAGTGTGATAATTTTAAAGGGAACACAATTTCAGTTTAAAAGGAACAGTTTCCCCCTGCCCCCTTCAATATGTTAGATGAGCTTGGATTATTTTTCTCTGTGTGTATGTGTATATATATGCCTGTTTTTTTTCCTTTTGAGTAGCTTTCATTTTAGAAGTATAGGCTATAATGAAATGGATAATTCTGGGCAGTATAATTAAATTTCATCCTTTTCTTTAACTACATATAACACATTTAATGTTACTGAATTTCCTAGATATTCAGGATTGCCAAATAATAGATATTTGCCTCTATGGAAACCCAGGCTGGAAATTCTGGATTCAGACTTTTAATTTTCCCTACAATTGTTTGTAAATTTGAGTATTTGCAAGTCAAGGACTATTTTATTTCATTAACAATAAAAATCTTCATAGTATTAAGATTTCAGATATATTATGCTTTCTTTGCTGACCCTCTATTTTCAGAACTTGGCTAAAGTATGCTGTTTATGATGATATATACATAATATATACATTCCAGCTGAATCCTACTTTCCCATTGCCTTAAAAGTGATAAATATATTCCAGAGGATTGGGTAGGCAGAGCCAGGATCTGATAGAGCTTCAGTTGTACTAGTGGCAAGAAAGGAGCCTCCATACATTCTTTGACTCTACCACAAGTGATTAGTTCATTTCATTTGGTGTGCTAAGGTAAGGTAAGGGAGTATAGGTATTTCTTGGAGTTCGATTATGCTTGCATCCTTATCAACCTTATAGATATGACCAGACTGCCAGCTACTCAGGGCGAAAATGAAATGAGTCCCTTTCCACCCATTTTTTCCTGCTGCAATACTAAAATTTCCTATTTTTGCTACTAAAAATAATCCCTCTGATTTGAATCTGCTGCCTGTCGATTTTAGATTGAGTGTCAGATGAGTTATTTGGTTCCATGAATAGATAAGAAAAAGATACCCAAGACCATCAAGAAAATTTCTAAGAACAGTGACTGTGCCTTCAGAAGTCAAGAATCTTTTCACTATATACTTTAAAAGCTTAGACTATTTTGTGTTTGCTTTACTTTGTTGTATCCCTTTACCACCCCACCCCCCAAACAACCAACTAACCAATGAATTTGTATTGAATGCATATACTTCTAAAATATATATCTACAGAAAGCCTGGCATAAGATTAGTGACTAAATAAATGCTATGATAAATTTGTGTTTTTCCAAGACTCCATTTTTTGTGTTTTTTTTTTTTTTTTTTAATAAAAAGTAAATGTCCAGTAGGTATCAAAATTATATTCAAATATTTTGCTTTTTGGAGTATCCATATGATATTAAGAAACGTATCTAGCATAAGATGTTCAGTGCATCCAATATCAAGTGTCTACTGTGTGAAAAGCACTGTGCTAAGTGTTAAGGAATATAGTGACAAAATGAAATAGTCTTGGCTCTCAAGGATATTTAATTGGCTTGTTCTAGAAGTTGTAATTTTCCCAGGTAAAAAGCTAGACTGAATTAGATCTATAAATTCATTCCATAGAATGGCAAGATAACATGAGTATTGGACTGTCTAAGTACCTAGGTTAGATTCCAAGTCTGCCATTGTCTAATTTTAGATTAGAAAAACAAATGAATATTTATGTACTATGCATGAAACATACTTTTTTGTGTGTGGAGGGGCAGAGAACTAGAAACAAAGTAAGTGGTCATCAATTGGAGACTGACTAAGCAAATTGTGACCTGTGAATGAAATGGAATATTATTGCTCTATATGAAAGAAGAAACCTGGGAAGGCTTATATGAACTGATGTAAAATGAAATAAGCTGAACCAGAAAACAATATACACAATGGAAATGGAAGGAAAAATGAAATGAAACTGAAAACCTTGGGAAAAAGTTGAGAAAAATCACTTAGCTTTTTGTACTGCAGGACTAGGGGAGTATAAGAGTTGGAATATTGTGCAACTTATTAGTCTTTTTTTAATATTTAATTTTAAAATTTTACAATTATAATTTCTTTTGACAATACATATGCATGGGTAATTTTTTACAATATTATCCTTTATATATATTTAACATATATAAGACTGCTTGCCATCTGGGGGAGGGGGTTGGGGGAGGAAGGGAAAAAATCTGAATAGAAGTAAATGCAAGGGATAATGTTGTAAAAAATTACCCATGCATATGTACTGTCAAAAAATGTTATAATTATAAAATAAAATTAAAAATTAAAAAAAAAAATATTATCCTTTATACTCACTTCTGTTACGATTTTTCCCCTCCGTCTCTCCACCCCCTCCCCTAGATGACAGGTAGTGTCCCATACATGTAAAATGTATTATAGTATATCCTAGATACAATATATGTGTGCAGAACCGAATTTCTTGTTGCACAGGAAGAATTGGATTCAGAAGGTAAAAATAACCTGGGAAGAAAGACAAAAATGCAAACTGTTTACACTCATTTCCCAGTGTTCCTTCTCTGGCTATAGCTGATTCTGTCTATCATTGATCAACTGGAACTGAATTAGATCTTTATGTTGAAGATATCCACTTCCATCAGAATACATCCTCATACAGTATCGCTGTTGAAGTGTATAATGATCTCCTGGTTCTGCTCATTTCACTCAGCACTAGTTCATGAAAGTCTCTCCAAGTTTCTCTGTATTCATCCTGCTGTTCATTTCTTACAGAACAGTAATATTCCATGATATTCATATACCATAATTTACCCAGCCATTCTCCAATTGATGGGCATCCATTCATTTTCCAGTTTCTAGCCACTACAGAAAGGGCTGCCACAAACATTTTGGTACATACAGGTCCCTTTCCCTTCTGGAGTATTTCTTTGTGATATAAGCCCAGTAGTAGCTTTGCTGGATCAAAGGGTATACACAGTTTGATAACTTTTTGGGCATAATTCCAGATTGCTCTCCAGAATGGTTGGATTCTTTTACAACTCCACCAGCAATGTATCAGTGTCTCAGTTTTCCCACATCCCCTCCAACATTGATCATTATTTTTCCTGTCATCTTAGCCAATCTGACAGGTGTGTAGTGGTATCTCAGAGTTGTCTTAATTTGCATTTCTCTGATCAATAGTGATTTGGAGCACTCATATGAAAATGAGTGGAAATAGTTTCAATTTCATCATCTGAAAATTGTTCATATCCTTTGACTATATCCATATCAATTGGAGAATGGCTTGATTTCTTATAAATTTATAAATTAGAGTCAGTTCTATGTATGTTTTGGAGATGAGGCCTTTATCAGAACCTTTAACTGTAAAAATATTTTCCCAATTTGTTATTTTCCTTCTAATCTTGTTTGCATTAGTTTTGTTTGTACAAAAGCTTCTTAATTTGATGTAATCAATTTTCTATTTTGTGATCAATAATGACCTCTACTTCTCCTTTGGTCACAGATTCCTTCCTCCTCCACAAATCCTATGTTCCTCTAATTTATTTATGATCTCATTCTTTATGCCTAAATCATGGACCCATTTTGATCTTATCTTAGTATGTGGTGTTGTGTGGTTCCATGCCTAGTTTCTGCCATACTAATTTCCAGTTTTCCCAGCAGTTTTTGTCAAATAATGAATTCTTACCCTAAAAGCTGTGATCTTTGGATTTGTCAAACACTAGATTGCTATGTTATTCACTATTTTGTCCTGTGAACCTAACCTATTCCACTGATCAACTAGACTATTTTTTAGCCAATACCAAATGGTTTTGGTGACTGCTGCTTTATGATATAGTTTTAAATCAGGTACAGCTAGGCCACCTTCATTTGATTTTTTTTTTTTTTTTTCATTAATTCCCTTCCTTTGAGATTCTCGACCTTTTGTTCTTCCATATGAATTTTGTTATTTTTTCTAGGCCATTAAAATAGTTTCTTGGGAGTCTGATTGGTATAACACTAAATAAATAGATTAGTTTAGGTAGTATTGTCATCTTTTTATATTCGCTAGGCCTATCCAAGAGCACTTAATGTCTTTCCAATTATTTAAATTCTAACTTTATTTTTGTGGCAAGTATTTTGTAATTTTGCTCATATAATTCCTGACTTTCCTTTGGTAGATAGATTTCCAAATATTTTATACTCTCGACAGTTGTTTGGAATTTCTCTTTGTATCTCTTGCTGTTGGATTTTGTTGGTGATGTATAAAAATGCTAAGGATTTATGTGGATTTATTTTGAATCCTGCAACTTTGCTAAAGTTGTAGATTATTTCTAATAACTTTTTATTAGAATCTCTGGGGTTCTCTAAGTATACCATCATATCATCTGCAAAGAGTGATATAGTTTGATTTTCTCATTATCTACTCTAATTCCTTTAATTTTTTTCTCGACTCTTATTGCCAAAGCTAGCATTTCTAATACAATATTGAATAGTAATGGTGATAATGGGCAACCTTGTTTCACTCCTGATCTTACTGGGAAAAGTTCCAGTTTATCCCCATTACATATGCATCTTGTTAGTCTTGATAGAACATTTTGAATTTATTTTTTACTTTAGAATTGCTAGAATTTACTTTTGAAATGCTAGAAGGGAAAGCTCAATCATTAGGGAAAAGAGAATATATGGAAATAAATGTAATTTAATACATAAACAAAAGCATCCATATCCATACTCTTAGGTGCTGAGATAGGATATGATGGTTCTTGCTCTTAAGGAGCTTACCATCCTACTAGGAGAGGTAAGATAGGTTTAAATTATTATAACAAATATGTGACAAACTCATTAAGACTGATTTATAAGCATAATGCTATAGGACTTCATAGAAATTAGATATCATTTCTTGTTGGGATGACTCAAGAGAAGGCTTTAGAGAGGACATACTTTGAGTTTTTAAAGATAAGGTAGCAAAGAAGGTTCCAGGCATAATGAAGTAAGGCAGGAGAGCAAAACCATGGTGGCTAGAAAGTGCCATGCACAAAAATGTAAAAAGAGTATAGGCCAAAGAAGACTGGAAAGATTGGAATGAGATAAAAGGAAGAGGTTTATCATGAAGTCATAAAAGTTTACTGTATTGAGGGTTTGTTTCAGAATCATGGAGGGTTCATGTTTTATTCAGCCTCCTTATTTCATCAATGAAGAAACAGATTCATGGGCAAAGATGACATTAAAATTAATGTCCTAAGATCCAGGCATGCTTTCTTAAGCCTGTTCATCTTTAATCCATCATTATCTTGAAAAATGAATGAATAGGAAAGCAACCATTATGTACTTCTTTGTCAAGCAGTGTTTTAAGCTTCGGGTAGATAATTATATAAATGTTTTCTGCCCCCAAAAGGAAGAGTAGTGGCAAGCTAGGAAAAGCTTTGAAAGGGGATATTTTGGAAGATCTATAGCCATTGGGGAATAGATTAAAATACTCTTTCCAATAACAATGGAAAAGCTTATTTGGTTGTAATTGCAAAGTTGGAGATGGCAGAAGAGGAGATGAGGTAGCAGGGGGTTGGATAAGCTCTGGTAAGTTGCCTAGATAGATTGTCATTGTGATGACTGGGGAATGAAGTGAAGCTTGGCAGGATCTTCCTGAAATAGTCTGGTGTGGCGGTCATCCTCTAGGTTATTGGGATCCCAGAATAGAAGCATTGGTTAAAAACTTCCAGGGCATAATCTCTGGGCTAGATGTCAGGGCAGATGTTCAACCTATTGTGAATGTGTCTTGTAACGTCTGGACTAGCTCTCTGGAGTATCTCTGAACTAGTCTTGGTCTTAGGTAGAGGAGTGATGAAGGCAGGAGAGCCACCAGGAGGATCTCTGTTTCTGTCTCTTGTCTTCTGTATCTGAGTTGTCTGTGTCTCCTCTGTGTCTGTGATCCAGATCAAGCTGGAGCTCTCTCCTCCAATCCTCTCAGCCCTTAAATATCTCAGTCTAATTACATCATTACATCACACTAAGTATATGTGAACTAGAAAACCATCATCTCATCAATCACACTGTCAATCAAACACAGGGTGTTTATTACTCTGTGGTAAGTATCTTTGCTTCAAGTATATCTTTCCCAGAGTTCTCCACTATCTTCGGCACTCTACAGTATCTGGGGAATGACGTTGGAGACCTTAGTCATATCTTGCACATATACTTTACCACTTAAAGGTAGGTGATTACCCAAGCCTCATGGATTGTTCTGTTTCTCTCTGTAGTAGTTTGGCCTAATCCAGGTAGCTATAATCACTGTAATAAATCCAGAGTATCTGGAGCATATATTTATATCTAATACTATTGAAAAGTGATGATTTGCTGCTAGCTTTCAACTTTTCATTTATCTACAGAGTTGACCACTCTGGCAGTATGTCCACTTCTGCAGAGATACGAAGTGGCTTTGGTATGTCCAATCATGATTTAATTAAACCAATACAAACTTTTTTACAAACTTTGAATTGTTTCACATAATGGAAGTTGAGCTATATTATGCTAATAGCTGTTATTTCATGAAGCAGAGCTTTGCAAAAGCTAAGTATACCTTCCTATGTAGATCAGAGCCTACTTTAATTGGGAGAAATTTATGATCAAAAGACTCAAATACCTAATCCAATCCCTTTGGTCATATAGGATGTAGGACTGAGGATTAAGATATCAGTGAATGACATGATCTCTTCACTCATGATCCTTTTAGTCTCTTGCTACTTTGGGAGAGCTTAGAAACTCCTTCCCTGTTCCTGCTTATCCTTTCTAGCTGCTATTCATCTTTTGATATTTGAGGTCTCCCTAGTCTCAGGATGTCTTACATTCAGAAATTCCATTTGTCACATAAACTGCTAACTCTCATTAGAGGATTCTGTTTTTAAAGGACTATTTTCCTTTGGCACAAATGACTGGCTATCTGTTAAAGAGGCAGTGTAGAACTGTCTCTGAAGAGCCAGAATCTCATTCTATGTGAAAACAAAACAAAACAAGAAGCCTCTTTTCCTATTAAGGAGATAGTTTCAAACTTTGACACACATAGTAATGTAATCTGTTTTGCCTTTTAGACTTTTGAACCATTTGTGAATGGTGCAGGACAAAGCCCTTTAAGTTTGCAAAGCTTTTTATATGTTCATTCATAGACTAGAATAAGATCATAAATGTTTGTTATACATTTGTAATTTCCCTTCCTCCTTTTTAGCACCTCCCAAATTCTTTAAAGGAGAGGCAATCTAGAGGGCTAGCTTTGGAGTCAGAAATACTTTTAAGTCCTGTATGTGATGCATATATACATAACTCTGTGATCATAGAGTATCCTAGATATTTTTAAATCACTAAGTCCAGTTTCATTGGTAGAGGAAGTTTCCTCAACATATTTCCCTACAGCAGTAAAATGATAAATATAGTCAAAAAATAATATTCAGAAAGTTAAGATGCTTTTTCTTGAATATGGGAAAAGTGCTTTAATGAGAGCTGTGACAAAGGAACTTCTACAACTCAAAACTGAATAAGGAAGTTTCCTTCAAATACCAAATCCCTTTGAGGTCACATTTTACCTACTTTCTCATCTCTAGTGGATTCTCTACCCTGTGTATAGCAGAGCTTGTATGATAGGTTCAAGTGTATTTCATTACTACAGTATGATGTGAAGGAATTTTGGGGTATAAATGATAGCTAAAATATACATAGTCTCATGTTACTTACCTTAGCATAAGTTAAATGCATTTAATAGCCCCTCCCTGGTATCACTTGTTTCTCCCTTTTTTTGTTTTATAAATACATTTTGTGATGTTCAAACATAAAATTTTGAATTTTGCCAGTCTACCCATGTTTCCTAAAGCCAAAGACTTCTTTTTGTGAATTCCCTTTCAACTGCTGGAGTCTGAATAGTACCAGAACCTCCTCACTGCCATTTTGGCTCCTACTAAAAATTGTTGCCTACCTGAGCAGTTCCTAGTCCTCAGGAATATCTTACTATGCCTTCTGGTGAGGGACATTCAGCTACTCCTTCATTTGTCTACCAGAGGTTCTCAAACTATGGCCCTCTAGCCAGATGTGGACCACTGAGGCCCACTGCAAATGGGCTGAGGGGTGGAGACAGAGTGTGAGGTTTTGTTTTTACTATAGTCCGGCCCTCCAACAGTCTGAGGGACAGTGAACTGCCCCCCTATTTAAAAAGTTTGAGGACCACTGGAACTGTGCTACCTCTGAATCAGTACTTATGGATTATGGTTTTCATAGCTATGTTCTTCCTGACTTCCTTTTCTTCTGTACTGTTCTTGGTCTAATGGCCCCCATGCCATGAATTAATAATTCATTTGGATTTTTAGCCTCCTTTAGCTCAGATTTTTTAAAAGTTCTCTTTATAAATGATTCCTTGCCCTATGGAGCTTTGATTCCCTTAGCATGCCCTTACCTAAAGATGTAGGTCACTGCTTTGCTTAAGGTTTTCTAGTGACTCCCTGTTGCCTCTAGAACAACATACCAACTCCTTTGTTTAGTTTGAAGCTCCTCACAATCCGGTTCTTGGGGCAGCTTGGTGGTATAGGAGACAGTGCCAGGCCTAAAGTCGGGAAGACTTCTCGTCCTCAAATCAAATCTGGCCCCAGATACTCACAAGCTGTGTGATTCTACCCATGTCTACCTCAATTTCCTCATCTGTAAAATGAACTGGAGAAGGATATGGATAGATCATGAAGAGTTGGATACAATTGAAAAAGGACTGAGCAACAACTTCATTTCCTATGTATTCTTCTAGGCTGATTTCACATTTCTTTCTTTCATGAACTTCTAACCTATTTGCCTTTCCCTCTCCATTCTGAGAAATTGGTTTTCTTTCAAGGTGCATATCCTACCTACTAGGCTACCTCTATCTACTACAAGGTTTTTCTTCATCTTAGACATTCCTATTCTCTCATACCAAAATTATTTTGTATTTGTATATTTTTTATATTTATTGGTATATGTGATGTTTTACTTTCAATAAAATGTAAGTTCCTTGGTGGTAGAATGTTTCACTGTTACAATAGAATAGGTCTTTAGTGAATTCCTGTCATGTCATAAAAGATGTCCTATGTACAATCCAAGCAAAAGAAAGATTTCTTAATTATAAGATTTTTCAAATCTTCACAGTCACAGATGACAAGGCATCAAGGATGAAATATAACCTGAAAAGAGTTGATTTAACTGTTCACTTTGAAAAAGTAAAGTGGATGAAAAGTACATCTTGCTCAGATTGACATGTAGTTGGATGGATAATACATTAAATCATGCATCAATCTATTAAATTTTAAATGTAAATTCAATTTTTATTGAGCAAAAATATTATCTGTTGTTCCTTCTACAACCCCCATCCCATTAGAAAAAGAAAAGAAATATATATATATATATATATATATATATATATATATAATAAATAAAAATAAATCTCATAACAAATGCGTGGCTAAGCAAAACATATTACATTGATTACATTCAATAATATGTCCCATTCTTCACCCTGAGCCCATCACTTCACTCTCTATCAAGAGCTGTCAGCAAACTTTGTCATTAGTTATATGAAATTATAGTTGGTCTTGATTACAGTTCTTAGGTTTTTCAAAGTGTAGTTATATATAAAGTATTGTCCTGATTCTACTCACTTCATTCTTATAATAGTTCATACAAGTCTTTCCAACTTCAATTCATTTATCTTATATAAACATTATAGATAATTAGTTGTTCTGGGAATTGAATAGTAGGAAGAAATCCAGCAGGATTTCATTTAGGAAACTACAGAGTCTTCAGTGGTTCCAAAGCACTCAAATTCAGCAAACACCTCATCTTTTAAAAAACAAAACAAAACAAAACCCACTCATATATGCCTATTAATATTTTATGATCATAAGTCATGGTACACTAGAATCTCAGAAGGTTTAAATTTCCAAGTAACCTAAAAGGCATTGTAAAGATTATGGGTGGGCATAAATAAACTAAGGAGTATTCACATCTTAGAAATATTGTAAAAACCAATATTACAGATAGTTTGGATTTGTAAAAGGAAATGGTCAGGTATCAAGGATGAAATCAGATATCTAATATGGTATGGTGCTCCTAGTATGCTAAAAGAATAAGAGAAAGACCAGTATGTTGATTATCTAAGGGTTTTTGAGAAAACCTTTATAAAAAACAGGATAGGAAGGCCTAGAGAGATTACTAAATGTAGGAATCATACTGATGAAATCCATGTTAATATACCATAGCTATACAATTGAGAGTGATCTCAGAGTCTTTCTGGCCCAATCCCTTTATTTTATTGGAAATTAAGACCTAAAGAGATTAAGAAACTTTAGGATATACTGAATGTCAACCCCATAAAGGATTGCCTCTCAGATTGCAGTTCCTTTTAGGGGAAAAGGTTTTTCAAATTCTAGATAGTAACCAGTCTAGCTATCTATTATTCAAGCATTTATTAGGTACTGATTTATTAGGTAGCTGTTGTCCATGCTGCAGTTTTAGAACCCTGCATATTTTCTCTCTTCCAATTTATGGAGGAAGCATTGATTAGGAATTCTCATAGTCTGTTATGATATAAGACTCCTACTTACTGTTTTAATACCTTTATTATCTGATTTGGGTGCATTACTTTAAATCTTTCTTTTTCTCAATTTCTCAGCTATTGGAGTTGTGGCTGCTACTTTAATACTTATAATTTAGTGGAAAGAATACTAGTCCTAGAGTTAGCATGCCAAGGTCTCTTGCTATACTGTTGGGTCAACTCTTTTAATCTCTCAGTACTTCATTTTCCACCTCTATAACGTGGCTTAGCAGCAGGCGTTTAGTGACTATGGCCAACTTTGGAGAGTTTCATCTGCAGTTTGGCTAAAGGTAATGTATTCCACTGGCTATACCAACTCTTAAAACCACCTGCTACATCTGTTACATCAGAAGGGACTGCTTTTGAATCATTAAACAAGGATAAATTTTTTCTTTGAGACTTTGAACTTCCTTCAAAATCTTCCTTATGACATTTTGAAGATAAGCCTCACAGGTGGGAAAATACAACAAACTTAAGAAAGGAAAAATTCAAAATGATTTTAGAATTTTATATGAAGCAATAGTCTACTGAATTTATTTTCCTGTTTATAACACTGAGCAGCCCTTAGGGGAAAGTATAACCAATGTGACCTGCAAATTCTGCTTTTCTTCTCCATACCTATTTTATTTGACTTATAAGAGCAGATTATTAATATACATATTAGTGTTATGGACTGATTTTTTAATTAAAGTTTTTTATTTACAAAACATATGCATGGGTAATTTTTCCAACATTGATTCTTTCAAAACCTTTTGTTCTAAATTTTCCCCTCATTCCCCCACCCTCTCCCCTAGCTGGCAGGTGGTCCTTTACTTGTTAAATATGTTAAAATACATTTTAAATCCAATATACATATACATATTTATATAGTTATCTTGCTGTACAAGAAAAATCAGATCAAGAAGGAAAAAAAAGAAAAACTGAGAAAGAAAATAAAATGCAAGCAAATATCAGAGAAAGTGAGAATGCTATGTTGTGTTCCATACTCTGTTCCCACTCTTCTCTCTCTGGATGTAGATGGCTTCTCTTCATCACTGCACAAGTGGAACTGGTTTGAATTATCTCAATGTTGAAGAGAGCCATCTATCTATCTATTAAAGCCCTACACAATCTGCCCAACCTCTCTTTCCAAGTTCCTGATACTTTTCTCTTCCCAAACTCTGCTATTAGCCAAACTGGCTTTTTTTTTCTGTTTTTCACAAGTGGCACTCCATCTCTTGTCTCTGTGCCTTTGCAATGATTCTCTTCCATAGTTCTCCTTCCTTAACTATAACTTAAAGAATCCATATATATACACATTCACCAACTTAATGTGTTATCTATTCTATCTCTATTTTATGTGTACTGGTCTTCTCTGTTGCAATATAAGCTCACTGAAAGTAAAGATTGTTTTATTCTTTGTCTTTATGATGTCCCTAGTACTAAGCATTTATTTATTTTTATTATTTATATTTATTAATACTTGTTGATTGACCAATAAGATATTTTTAGTGATTCCTTAATGGGAACAGAAAGGAGTTAGCTGTGCTCAATACTTTTATAAAAAGTGATCATATATTGGAGCACTTAAAAAAAAAATCACCCTTTACTAATTATAATGCAATTAAAGTATATTTAATAAAAGGTCCCTGCCAGAAAGATTAAAAATTCATTAGAAACTAATTTAAGTCTAAAGAATTGATAGGTCATAGAACAAATCAGAAAATAGAAAATTTCATAAAAGAAGAAAAGTAAAAAAACAGCCAATAAAAACAACTACACACAAAAGCAGAATTCTGAAAAGCAAATAGGCTAATAAAAATGAAAGCAACCCTTCTCACTCACCAAAAACTCCCCACTATCTGATATCAGTGAATAAGATCAAAGTTGGCTCCCTGAAAACTATGATAAAATATATATATGTTTTTGTTACACTAAATTATATTAAAATGAAAAAGAATTCACATCAATTGAAGACAAAATAAAGGAAAGTATTAGAAATTATTTTGCCCAAATGGACAACTTTGATTATATTAAATTAAAAAGTTTTTCCACAAACAAAACCAACAGAAACAAAATTATAAGGAAAGTACAAAGTGGGAAAAATTTTTTACATCAGTTTTTCTGATAAAGGCCTCATTTTTAACATATATAAAGAACTATGTCAAATTTATAAGAATATGTCATTCCCCAATTGATAGTCATAGCATATGAACAGACAATTTTCAGGTCAAGAAATTAAAGCTGTCTATAGTCATATGAAAAAATGCTATAAATCACTATTAATTTAGAGAAATGCAAGTTAAAACAACTCTGAGGTGTGCTACTTCACACCTCTCAGATTGGCTAAGATGTCAGGAAAAGATAATGATCAATGTTGGAGAGGATATGGGAAAATTGTTGCATTGTTGGTGGAGTTGTGAAGTGATCCAACCATTCTGGAGAGCAATTTGGAACTGTACTCATAGGACTATAAAACTGTGACCCTTTTACCCAGCAGTGCCATTACTGGGTCTCTATCCCAAGGAAATCATAAAAGAGGAGAAAGGACCCACATGTACAAAAATTTTTCTATCAGGTCTTTTTGTGATAGCAAAGTATTGGAAAATGAGTAGATGCCCAAAGCTTTCTGCCAAAGCTTTCATATCTAAAATATGTAAGTAACTGATTCAGATTTATGGGAATAGCAGTCATTCCCCAATAGATAAGTGATAAAAGGTTAAGAAGAGGCAGTTTCTTTTTTTTTTTCCTTCAGTAGTATTTTATTTTTACAAATACACATAGTTTTCTGCATGTATTTTTATAAGATTGTGTTCCGAAAATTTTTTTGTCACCTTCCCTTCTTTATTCTCCCTCCCCCAGACTACAAACAGTCTGATTTAGGTAATATATATACAATACTTTTACACATATTTCCATGTTTGCATATTGTGCAAGAAAAATCAGACCAAAAGGGAAAAAACACACAAAAAAGGAAAAGCAAGTAGACCAAAAAAAAAAAAAAGATCAAAAAACTATGATCCACATTCAGTCTCCATAGTTCTCTCTCTGGATGTAGATGGCATTTTCCATCCCAAGAGTATTGAAATTGTCTTGGATCACTGTATTACTGAGAGGAGCTAAGACTATCATAGTTGATCATCACATAATTTTGCTGTATTGTGTATAGTAATATTTCATAACCCAGCTCACTTTACTCTAATATCTGCTCAATTTCCTATTCCTTGCTGTTACAAAAAGAGCTGCTGCATTTTTGCACACATGTCTCTTCCATGATCTCCTAGTAGGGGCACTGCTCAAAGCATATGCACAGTTTTATAACCCTTTGGACAAAGTTCCAAATTGCTCTCCAGAATGGTTGAAATCATTTCAAAAATTTACCTACAATGCTTTAGTATCCCAGTTTTCCCACATTCCCTTCAATATTTATCATTATCTTTTTCCATCATTTTAGCTAATCTAATAAGTCTGAGGTGGTATTTCAGAGTTGTCTTAATTTGCATTTCCCAAATTAATAGTGATTTAGAACATTATTTCATATGATTACAGATGGCTTTAATTTCTTGATCTGAAAATAGTCTTCATATCCTTTGACCATTTGTCAACTGGTGGAATAACTTGTATTCTTATAAATTTGACTCAATTCTCTATATAGTTTAAAAATGAGGCCTTTCAGCCCTTTTTGTAGTGGCTAGAAATTGGAAAATGAATGGATGTCCATCAATTGGAGAATGGCTAAATAAATTGTATACAAATATTATAGAATATTATTGTTCTGTAAGAAATGACCAGCAGGATGATTTCAGAAAGGCCTGGAGAGACTTACATGAATTGATGCTGAGTGAAATGAGCAGGACCAGGAGATCCTTATATACTTCAACAACAATACTATCTGATGATCAATTCTGATGGACGATACCCTCTTCAACAATGAGATGAACCAAATCAGTTCCAATAGAGTATCTGCCTGCATTTTGGATTTCCTTCACAGGCTAATTGTACACTATTTCAAAGTCCGATACTTTAACATATTTAACATGTATTGGTCAACCTGCCATCTGGGGGAAGGGGTGGGGGGAAGGAGGAGAAAAGTTGGACCAAAAGGTTTTGCACTTGTCAATGCTTAAAAATTACCCATGCATATATCTTGTAAATAAAAGGCTATAATTAAAAAAATAAATAAATAAAAATAAGGCCTTTATAAAAAACAGTGGCTGTAAAAATTGTTTACCAGCTCTCTCCCTTCTAGCCTTGGCTATATTGGTTTTGATTGTACAAAAACTATTTAATTTAATGTAATCAAAATTCTTCTTTACTCATAAATTCCTCTTTTCTCCAAAGATCTCCTATCCGTTGCTCTCCTCATTTGTATATAGCATCACCTTTTATGTCTAAATCATGAACCATTTCAACCTTATCTTGGCATAGAGTGTGCAATGTTAGTCTATGCCTAGTTTTTGACACGTTTTCCTAGCAATTTTTGTCAAATAATCCCAGAAGCTAGTCATTGACTGTTGTGTCTTGTGTACCTAACCTATTCCATTAAGCCCCATTACTCCATTTCTTAGCCAGTATCAAATGGTTTTGATAACTGGAACTAACAGTTTTCAAAGGAAGATATCCAAGCCATCAACAATCATATAAAAAAAGTTCCAAATCAGTAATAGAGAAATGGCAATGTCATGAGTTGAATTCTTCTAGAAAAAAATTTGGAACTTCCCCCAAAGCCACTAAACTATAGGTATTTTCTATGTCCAGGTTTTTTTTTGGGTTTTTTGTTTTTGTTTTGCCTATTGTATTTAAAATAAAAAGTAAGCTTTTTATGGGAGGGACTACCATTTTTGCTTTTCATTGAATCCTTAGTGCTTGACATAGAGTCTGGCACATAGTAAGCATTCAACAAATGTTTATTAACCAAGGGGCTGACTTTATATCCTTTAATATAACAATACTGCTGCTAGGCTTCTGTCCTAAAGAGATCAATAAGAGAAGGAAAGGGCTCAGTGTACAATTTATAACAGCCCCTTTTTTTTAGTGGCAAAGAAGAAGGATATTTAATGTGAAATGATGAAAGTGAAAACCTGGGAAAAGTTTAGTGAAACCTGGGAAGAGTTGGATGAACTAATGAGCAGAACTATAACAATTTATTATTTAATAAAGAATAACAACTTTGAAAGAATGATTAGTGTAATGGCCAGTCATGATTCCAGGAATATACTGCCCATCTCCTGACAGAAAGAATTGGTGATTGACTCAATATATGGAATGATAAATACATTTTCAAACATGAGAATGTGAGAATTTGTTTGCACATAATTGTAACTAGTACTTTCTTTTCTTTTTGATTGTTTCAATTTGGGGGAATAGGTGGATAACAGAAGGGCACTAAGGAATAAGTGTAGCCAAAAGAAAAACTAGGAATAGCAAGGCATTGAGACATATTTTATAATGCATAGAGACCAGAAAGAAACCAACAAGTAATACATCTTTGAAAATTACATGATGAATTTATATTTAAAAAGAAAAGATGTAAATAAGATGCACAGTTGCTTGTATAGCATTCTTTTTCTATTCTTTTACATATATGGAAATGCCTGTTTTATTTGGTGTTTGCTATGTTCAGGATACAAATTAATAAAAAAAAATTGTCAAAGGTGAACCGAATTGTCCTGAAAATCTTGGAATGACCTAGCTTTGCCTAATAATACTCTCTTTAGCTTGTTACTTTATAAGCTACCCAGAGACCTAGGGTCCTAGAGACACCCTGGGAGGCCATATTGCTAAAGTCCTACTGTTGATATATATATTCTGGCACCGACGTCAAAACTAGAAAGACAATTAGGCTATCTGTTTGGTTCTAGTATTCACTGGCATTGAATGCTATGGGGAAAAACAATTTATCCTTTATGTAACTAGAGACTTAAATCTGTTTTGTTTTGTTTTATTTTGTTTTTTATTGTTGTTATTATTAATTTTAGTCATTTTTAGCTTTTTATTATCCCATTTGGGGTTTTCTTAGCAAAGATAATGGCATGATTTTTCATTTCCTTCTCCAGTTCATTTTACAGATGAGGAAATAGAAGCAAACAAGCTTAAGTGACTCATCCATAGTCACACAAACTAGGAAGTGTCTGAGGCTGAATTTGAATTTGGGTCATCTGAACCAGGCCCAGTTCTTTCCATTGTGCCCACTTAGCTGCCCTCTAGAACAATCATTTGAAAAATTTGTAAATTTGCTAGATGAATTAAAGGTGACAGTACAATTTTAAATACCTGACCTTCCTCCTACTATTTTTTTTGACCTTTTTAACTTGTTAATGTTTTTTGGGCAGAATCATTCTGTTGCTGGATTTGATGCAATACAGCATGGAGAATTGCTCTTTACTGATGTAGTACAGGGCTTTAAAGAATCTGATGGAAAAACTTTTTTTTTTTTTGGATGGAAAAACTTTGTAACCACATTTCAGACAGTGACACTTTTGTGTTTTTCAGAGCATTATATTCATTGCATCCTACCCAAAATTTCATATTGAGTAGAGCTTCCTTTCCTAGGGGAATGTGAAGAAGGAATTGTTCTCCTGAATCTGCTAACTTTCCTCCACAGTTCCTACCACTCTGTTCAGGTTTCACCAAAACTCTCATTTCCTATAATGGATTCCAGTTCTTTGACACTAAAAAAAGAGCTGCTATAAATATTATTGTACACAGAGTGCTTTACTTGTCTTATTGATTTCTTTGGTGTATAGATAGGCCTAGCAGTTGTATTTCTAGAATAAAGGGTACATAGTTACTTGGTTCACAGGCATTTGTTGAGCATTTAAATAGGCCCTGCCTTTTGCCTCAGTATTTGACTCTAGACCTAGACTGTCTTCAACATGGTAGGTATTTATGATAGTTAATTTTACATAGTCCTAGGAGATTATGAGAGCCTCATTTTGTAAAATCAAATCACTTTGTGAATGGTACTAAGCATGAAGGATGATGCAATAGGGGACTAAGTGAAGCCAGTCAGTGCAATGGAGTTTGGGTGGGAAGTTATTTTCTTTCGTGTTGAATTAGGTTTTTGTAAAACTTCCCTCTGTCAAACATTGTTTGGTTTGATTTGGTATTTTAAACAGTAACTGCTCTCAGTTGTGTTTGTTCATCTCCAGCAGGGGGTCTCTTTTATAAAATCTTTAGTGCCTCTTAGGCTTTTACTTCATCAGTTTTCCTGATTTCCCTTTTTACTTTTAGTTTCAACTTGTTTTAAAGTAAGGAATAATGACAAAACATAACTTTAATATGTAGCTTTTCACATATATGAGTGCTTTTGGTTTTTACAATACCATTATAAGGGAAGTTCTATTAATATCCCCATATTATAGTCCCCATTAGATAGCATATAAGAGACTGAGAGAGGCAGACTGCTAGGATACTTCAAATGGTAAAAATTAGGAGCCAGGCTCTCCTGACTCCAAGGACTGGGCTCTTTTGTGGAAATTTTACTTTTGTGGTTTGTAGGCAGCCAGTCCAGTGGGAAGACCAAATGCTACCTGGAATGATACTCCAGGGTGTTAGGTATTAGGGGTTAGGGGTAATACTTAGTAGTGGTGGGATTAGGCAAGTCATTTAAACTCTTTGAACTTCATTCTTATAAAATAAGGTTAATATTTAGAATATATACTCTACAGGGTTGTTATGAAGAAAGGTCTAAGTAAATGTGAAGCATATTGGAATTAATATCATTACCCTTCATTCTAGATTTGTATTCTGTGTGATTTAGATATTTTGCAGGATAGGGCATCACATTTTAGAGACTCAATCATATCTGCCCTATTCTCTTGAAATAAATTTGTTGTTGGACATAAGTGGGAATCAAAAAAAAAAAAAAAAAAAAAAAAAAAAGACAAACCTAAGCCTTCATTAGACCTACTCAGTGGTGAAATGCAAATAAAGAAGGAAAAGATAAAGGCTGATCTTCCCAACAAATAAGTAGAATTTGACAGAGGAAAACCAGTGAAGAAAGTAGAGGCTGGATAGCATTTTTCTAGGTTATGGGGAAGAAGAGCTTTTTGCAGTTATTTGTTGAATTAGAAAGGTTAGAGAAAGTAGATGTTTAAAAAAGTGTTCTATTTCTACCTCTGCTCTCCCTGTATTTTACCAAAAGAAACTAAGTATACAAATGCGTCCTTCTAGGAATCTCTAAACTAACTAATTTAGTATCCTGTTCAAATTGCACAATGTATGTTCTTACCATAACCCTAGACCCTTGTCTTTTTCTCCAAGGAGGTGATGACCGCAGGGTTCTGCTGTGGCACATGGAACAAGCCATCCACTCCAGGGTCAAACCTGTCCAGTTGAAAGGAGAGCATCATTCTAACATCTTCTGCCTGGCTTTCAATAGTGGGAACACTAAAGTGTTTTCTGGAGGTAAGAGGAAGTGAAAGCCAGGGTCCTGAAGGGGACAGTTAAGTGAAGACCTTTTTAATTTCTTGTTACCATGTTAGGAAGTTACTGACTGCTTAAAGTACTTCTCCTGAGTAAAGATTATACTTTTATTTTGCAAATTTGTGTTTATCAGAGGAGGCAAATAGAAATGGTTTTCCAACCTGACCCGACTTTCTCATTCTTTGGTGAATTAAGAGTAGCAGATTCAATCTTATTCCCTAGTTGCTACCAATGCTAGAGACCATGACTAGAGCTAAGACTAGGATGACTTTTGAGCCATATACTTGTTATGCCTTCTGCCTCTTTGGGCTGCTATTGCTCATACCTCCCTTATAGAATGGGAAATTATTTATTATATGTCTATTCATATCCAAGTTAACTCTTCCAGAATAGGCCTATACACAAAAAGGATTCATTAAATATATATATATATATATATATATATATATATATATATATATATATATATATATATATATATATATATATTTTTTTTTTTTTTTTAGTAAAATGCTCAGTAAAATGCTTTAGTAAAATGGGATTTGCAAATAGAAAAACTTGGATCTAATATTCGCACATTTAAAATCTCAAAATACAAGAACTGTAAGAGACCCTAAATAAGTGATACAGTTCAGCCAACTTATTTTGCAGATGAAACCTTTTATTTTTAAAATTAACTCATTAGATTATGTATTTTGAGAACATTATTTTGTCGTCCTTATTTGCTGTTGACCTTTTTTACATATTGTAACATTCCTATTCTTTCTCCAAATTTATTTTTAAAAATTTTTCCAGTTGACTCTTCTATTTAAGCTCAAAATAGATGACTTTTACAAGAAATTTTTATTAATTTCTAACTTAAAATGTGCATGGAGAAAACTTTTGTTATTAGCCATTTGTTTTTCTTCCTTATAGGAAATGATGAACAAGTTATCCTCCATGATGTTGAAAGGTAAATAGGTTGTTTGTGTGTGAAGGTGATTGATTGCTTCTATAGCACTGAGGCAGATTTCTTGTTGGCCAAAATAATACTCTCTTAAAAAAAAAAAAAAATTAAAGCTGCAAAATTCCTTTTCAAAGAAGGAACGTGTTATAGTTTTATGACCTTATATTATTTTGACAGAAAAGATTTAACAGAGTCACCATAAAATTATTTTTAGTAGAAAACTAAAGGTGAAGAAAGATGCCTAAGTAAAATCAAGTTCTATCATATTCTTTTTTTTTTTAAACCTTCAATCACAATCAGATTTGATAATTTCAAAGTCTTTTCTCCATGTTAGAAACCAAATAACTTGTTTTATAGGATTTTAGAAAAGTAAAAATCAGATTGATCTATTGAATAATTTTGCTAAATTAATAGAAAGGTCAAATTAATGATATTATTGCACATTGGAAAAGTTTTAAAATACTGTAACATATCCTCTATTTTCAAGAATCAAAAAAAAAATTGGGAAGAGTTTTTTTTGGCAGAATATCACTGCCACTTCTCAGTGATTCTATACCTTCTCTCAGTTGAACAAATAAGTACAGTCAGACAAAACAAATCAAACATTGTCTAGGGCTGAAAATGTATGCCTCATTTTCCACCTTTTGTCTGTTTCCTCTCTGAGAGGAACCAGCCATACGTAGCATTGGTTATATCCTTGATCACCATTTTGGAGTTTTTGAGTGGTGTTCTTGGCATTCTTGAGATAGTGGTGTAAACTGTTCTCCCAGTTCAATTTACTTCATCAGTTCATTCAGCTCTTCCCAAGGGAATCTTACTGTCATATTACATGCCTCTTAGAAAAAAGGAAACTAATACTGTCTATGTGACCCTTGGGCAAATCTTCATCTCTCAGTGCCTTAGACAGCCCTTTAAGACCATTTGCTGTTTCAGATCTGAATCAATTAGAGAGAATTTCCTTTTGAGGAGATCACTCACTAATGACATAATAGGTACAGTCCAAAGGAAAAAAAAAGCCACAATTAATTGTCACATAATTGCTAGATTTAGATAACTTCCCTCACAAATAAAACATGTATGCCAGAAGGGTAGAAGTCTGCGTATGTGTGTGTCTCTCTCTTTCTTCTGCTCTGTCTCTCAGCAGCGAGACCTTGGATGTATTTGCCCATGAAGATGCAGTCTATGGTCTTTCTGTGAGTCCTGTGAATGATAACGTTTTTGCCAGCTCATCAGATGATGGGCGGGTTCTCATCTGGGACATCCGGGAGTCTCCCCATGGAGGTGAGTACCTTGGGTAAACACTCTTTAGTTCCTTTAGTTTTGTCAGTTGGTAGACCTCAGAGAGGGGAACAGTGTCAAGGGCAGAAAGACAAAAGATTTCCACATAGAGAGGAAACAAAAAAATAACTAGTGTGTATGTGCACATGGCAATACTGAGGCAAGATGATGACTGGGAATTTAGTTCAGTGTTCTAGATATAATAGTATGCTTGAGTTAATAGACATAGATATATAGATATGTGCATATGCACACACACACACACACACACACACACACACACACACACACACATACATACATATCTCCGTGAGATATTAGGGGAACAATCAGTTGACATCCCCTAACTCTTTTTGCTCAAACAATCAGCTTGAAATGACATCCCCTAACTCTTTTTGCTCATCCTCCTAAATATCCAGATAAATGCCATATATAAGCTAGCATGTCAGTAAATCAGCAAGTATTATAAAGTACCTACTATTTTTACCAGGAAGATACAAAGAAAGGTAGCATATAATCCTTGCCCTCAGGAACTCGCACTCTAATGGGGGAAACAAAATGCAAACAACTCTGGTACAAACAAGAAATATACACAAGATAAACTGGAGATGAGGAACAGAGGGAAGGCAGTAGCATTAAGTGGGATCAGGAAAGGCTTCTTGTGGAAGGTGAGATTTCAGGTAGGCCTCCATGGAGGCCAGGAGGTAGAAATGAAAAGAGAGAGAGTTCCAGGTATGGGGGACAGCCCATGAAAATGCATGTAGTCAGGATATGAATTAGGAGTAGCAAGGAGACCTGTCACTGAATCAGAGTGTGTGGGGATGGGGAGAAATAGGGTGAAAGAAAATTAAGAAGGTTACAAAAGGCCAAGTTATGAAGGGTTTTGAATCCAGAACAGAGAATTTCCTATTTGATCTTGTAGGTAATAGGGAGCCATTGACATTTATTAAATGAGGGAATGGGAATGGAAATGGAAAGACATAGTCATACCTTTGCTTCAGGAAGTTCACTTTGGCAGCTGAATGGACTGGAGGAAAGAGAGACTTGAGGCAGAGAACCAGCTAGAAGAATGTTGCAATAATTCAGTGATAAGGGCTTGAATCAGAACGATGGCAATGTTCTGACATTCCTCTGGAAGTGAAAGGAGTGAATATGAAAGATGTTACAAAGGTAAAAATCAGTACAACTTGACAACAGTTTGGATATGAGGAGTGAGAGAAAATGGGTAGTCAAGGATGTCACCTCGGATGCAAGCCTGGGTGACTGGGGTCAATGATGGTACCCTCAACAGTAATAGGGAAGTTTGGAAGAGGGAAAAAATAATGAGTTGTGGTTTGGATATATTGGTTTTTAAGATATCTTCTGGACTAGATCTAGTTCAGTAAATAGTTAGAGATATGTTGTTGTTTTTTTTTTGTTTGTTTGTTTTTACTAATTCTCCCTATTTTTTGACACTTCTCTATGATCTCTGACCAGTTATCTTCTCTTCATAATTGAGCTCATCAGGTGAAATATCCTATATTTCCTTTATTATCCAATTTCCTTCCCCAGTTCATTTTATAAATGTGAAAACTGAGGCAAACAAAGTTAAGTGACTTGCACAGTAAGTGTCTCAGGCTAAATCTGAATTCAAGAAGACAGACTCTAGGCCAGGCGCTCTATCCACTACATGACACAGATGGAATAAAAATTACTTCACTGGTCAGGACATTCACTGGTTATTACAGAGGTAAAATTTACCTTCCATGACATAGTGTTTTGCCTGTCCAACTCTGAAAATGTCTCAGGTTGAGTATGTAATATGTTACTTCACTCACATACTTTTATTTGCCCATGTATAGCCCAAAAATGCACATAAACTTGAATAATTTTTTTTCTACAGAGCCCTTCTGCCTGGCAAACTATCCATCAGCCTTTCATAGTGTCATGTTTAACCCTGTGGAGCCCAGGTTATTAGCCACAGCCAACTCAAAGGAAGGAGTAGGTCTCTGGGATATTCGGAAACCTCAGAGGTAAGCTGTTTTCCTTTCCTTTACCAGTCATGAGAACTATCCAACTGCCTACTTTCTTGAATGAAATGATCAGCTTCAACCAGAAAGCAGTAGCCAAGATCTCTGCATACCAGTTTTGAATGAAAGGGGTTTTAGAACACACTTTTTTTTCTTAATTATTTCTTAAAATATACCAGTTTTCACCATCATGGTAAGTATGGGCCTATTAAAATAAGCATATGCATTCTAATGCAGTGCTCCATGGTATTAGGTAGGACTCACTGGGGACCTGTTGTAGCCATTCCTATTATGTAGAGAATGCCTGTCCTAAACTTATGTTGTTGTTGTGAATATTTTCTATTGACATGCCAATTCTTACCAAAGAAAATGGCTATAATGAGTATTTCCAAATAAACTAATTTCTTTGATTAAATGGTGAAATGTAAAAAATTTTAGTTCAGAAAAACATGATTTCATTGTTTTCAGCATTTTGTAAATATCCATCTATACCTTTTGTCATCTGGTAAATTTATCTAATGCTTCTGAGGAAATTTGATTGGCACGGTAAAAAAAAAAATTTGTCTTATTAATTTGAGTTCTGTAATTCTAAAATGAAAATGACAATACTATCAAAATGATTATTTGTCTGTGGGAATTAACATGATGTGGTGAAAAAAAGCAATGAATTTGGAGTTGGAACTTGATTCCTGTCTTCTCTGCTGATGGGGCCAGTGTTTGAGGCAGGTCCCTTAGTTTTCCTGTCCTTTTTTCCATACCTAAGGGAACTGGATGAATTGATCTCCAAAGGCCTTTTCAACTTTAAATCTTGAATTCTGTAAATTCTATTTTTTTACTTGGATGTGTCTTGAAGGTGAAAGCAGAAGGCAATAAGCATTTATGACTCCTGCTATGTGTCAGGCACTGTGCTAAGCACTTTTTAATTATATTATATTTTATTTTTTGCTGAGGCAATTGGGGTTAAGTGACTTGCCCAGGGTCACACAGCCAAGAAGTGGTAAGTGGCTGAGGCCAAATTTGAACTCAGGTCCTCCCAACTTCAGGGCTAGTGTTCTACCCACTGAGCCACTTACCTGCCCCTGTGCTAAGTTACCTCATTTCAACCTTGAGAGAACAAGGCTAAATGATTTTATCAAAAACACCCTTTCTCCCCTTTTCCCTGTTTTGTTTTGAGTTTTGTTTTGTTTGTTTTTTCATAAAGTAAAATCCTCTCCTTTGATTTCAGTCTTTGTAATCATTACTCTTATGAGCAAACATATAAAAAGTTTTTATTTGCTTTTTATTTTATTTTTTACTTTTATTTGCTATGTATTCCCCTCCCTCCCTTTATTTCCCTCACCTAATCCCTCACAAGCTCTCAAAATGTATACATAGCTTTTGGTTTCAGAAGGATGAAATGAGCAACTGGCAATTATAATGAAATATTTAGTCATTTAAGTTGAATAGCTTATCACCAGCACTAAGAGAAAATTATGATTCATTCATCATCCTCAATGGATTTCTTATAGAGTATTATGTTTTGACTCCTCTTTTTACTAGTCCCTCCCTTGTATAATGCTTATTGTCTTGGGTAATCCATTGTGTAGGTCCATAGAGAAGGCTAATAATTTATGTAGAAAGTTTATTGTAAAACTTTTGTTTGGAATAAAAGAGACTAGAATTTTTAACTACTTCTTAGGAAAGATGGGAATTAGGGGGCTTATGCTACTTTTTCTTGCAGAGTTCACCAGGCCATTTAATTTCTTTCTTTAAAATTTTTTTTATTGTTATATACTTAACACAAATATACATTTTTCCAGATGAAGAACAGAAAGAGTGACTGCATGATATTGAATCTTTACTACATATAGCTTGTTTTAATTTTTAAAAATATTTTCAAAGTCAATATGGTAGTTTCAACTCTGTCCTTATCTATGTCCTATTTTGAACTTTTTTCTGTTCTTTGTCTCTCATTTTTAAAAATAATGATTCTTCAGTTCTTTCCTTTGCTTCTTTTTAAATTGAAGTATCACCTTTTCTTCTATCTTGATGCTATGTGCCCCCCCCCAAAAAAAAAATCTCTCCTTTGTAATAAATAAATATAGTCACAAAACAGGTCCATACACTCCAGGCTATTTGTTGTGCCTCCTAAATCTAAGACTAATATCAATCTCTCAGGGCTGTTGAGAAGGCCTGATTTTGGCAACCAAAGTCATAACGGTCCTGAATTCTTCAAGAGTTTAAGCTGTATTTAAATAGATTCAGAGGTTAAGAATTATCTTAGACACGCTTGCAGATGACTCATCAGACTTATGTACATGTGAGTTTACTTTAGGAAACTTGATTACTGTGACTAAAAGCAGCTTATAAAAAGGGGATAAAATTGAGGTTCAGACCCTTCTTGACTAATCTGAGCCTCATTTCCTCATTTGTAAAATAATATAAGAAAATTCATTAAATGTTTTGATGAAATTTAGGTGTCCTACATCTGTTATGTTTCCCTGATCTATTGTTCTAATTACCTTGTGAGAAAGAAAAATAGTCTGCCATAACTTAACATTTGTGTAAAATAGTGGCCTCAAGGGATGTCTTTCCCTTTCTAAAAACTTGACTTATAGACTACTTTTCACCCCCCACCCCCCTTTTTTTTTTCTGGAGAATTTGCTTCGTATCAGTCTTGTTTTTCTCTCTAGTTTGCTTCAGCTTCTCAGAGTTTACCAACAGTGATCAAAAATCACATTCAAGAATTTTTTTATTATTTATTTATTTATTTATTAAGTACTTAAGAGAGACAGTATATTATATTAGAGCCAGAGAGAATTGACTTCGTCTTTCCTGTGTTACATACTGGTTGTGTGACCCTAAGCAAGTCACTTAACCTTATAGAGACCTAGGTAACTCTCTAAGACTGTAGGTTGCAAAGAAGGTACTAATATTTGCTGAGAAAAGATATTCTAGGAACTTTCTACACCAATGAAATTGAATGTCCAATCATTTTCCTTTACTTAATCTTCTCTTGTTTAATAAATGTGCTAAATGCTAAGAGTACAAAAATAAAAATTAATAGTTCCTGTCCTCAAGGAGCTTACATTCTACTGGGAGGAAATTCAGGATTTAATAGCTGCAGAAATCAAAAGATGTTTTTCATGAGGAGTATCATCTGTGCTGATCCTTAAAGGAAGATAAAGATTCAGAGAGGCCAGAGATGAGAAGAGTCATTGGCAGAGAAATGATCATTGAGACCTTGAGTTTAGATGAAAATGAGGAGAGAATGTCTAAAGGGGACCCAGGACAGAGACTTGGGGAGACATCTTGCAGAGGGAAGACAAATGAAGAACCTGGATGCAATATGGACATAATCCAAAGGAAAAGAGAGTAAATAGAAAGGGAGGGAAGATCAAGCCTGGGGAGTTTCAGATCAATCAATTAGAATGACCAGTTCTTTTAAGACCATGACAGATCAAGTCTTCAGATGAAGACTTGAAATATTATTGGGGGCAGCTAGGTGCTCCCTTACCACAGCTTGACTTATGTATGGCATTCAGTTCCCATTTAATAATTTTTCTCTTACAAATATTAAAATCATTATTTTTGATAAAGAAAACAGAAGCAGAGTAGGCCTGTCTTCTTTACATAGTCCTTTATCATGTTTTCATTGACTTTGTACAGAGATCCTCCTCCAGATCCTGTGCTATAGCCAAAGGGGTCTCAAATGGGGTGTCCAGCAAGACATCTTAAACTCAGTTATGTCCAAAACATAACTCATCTTTTCCCTTAAATCCTCTTATGATCCTGCCTTCCCTATTACTGTAGAAGGCATTACCATCCTCCTAATTCCTTAGACTTTGTTCTCCTCCTGTTGATCTCACCTTTGCAACATATTTGTATATGCTCCCTTTTCTCTAGCACTGCTATCAGTCTAGTACAGACTGTCATTATTTCATGCCTTCATTATTGTCATAGCCTGCTGGTAGGTCTGGATGCCTTAAATCTCCCCCCCTCCAATTCATGTGATTTTCTTAAAGTAGAGGTTCAATCATGTCACATACATCCTAACTCAGCAAGCTGCAGTGGCTCCATGTTTCCTCCAGAAACACAAAATGCTTTGTTTGGCATTCAAAGTCCTTCCTTACCCAGTCCCCTGCTAGCCTTCCTGAATTATATCTTACTTCCCAACATGTAATCTTTGATCCATTGACACTGGCCTCCTAGCTGTTCCATGAATAAGGCACTCCATATCTTAGCTCTGGGCATTTTGGCTGTCTCCCCCCCCCCCCCCCCCCCCCCGTGCCTAAAATGCTCTCTTTCCTCTGCTCAGACTTCTAACTTCTCTGAATTCTCTTAGGCCCCAACTAAAATCCCATTTTCTAAAGGAAGCTTTTCTCAAACCCTCTAAATTCTAGTGCCTTTCCTCTTGTTAATTATTTTCTCTGTATTTTATATATAGCTTGTTTTGGCTGTATTTGTTTGCCTGATGTCTCCTCCATAGATTGTAAACTTGAAGACAAGGACTGTCTTTTGTCTTTCTTGTGTATCCTCAGTCCTTAGCACAGTGCCTGGTGCATAGTAAATGCTTAATAAATATTTATTGACTGGTTCTTTCTCATTTTTACTCACCTTATGTTTAACTGCTTCTTGGCTTTCTCCTCTGTGTTCCCTCTTTTTCTTAAATTTTTTGAAGAAATTTTGTTCTTTTCCTGTAAAGGCTCTGTAACACTGTTGCTGCTTTAACCAAATCTGAAGAATATTCACTTTTCACCACTGAATGTGTTGTTGCTGTCTTAGATTGTGCCCTTGTGTCATCTTGCTACTTCAAGGATAGCAGCTTTGAGGGCAAGTGGTACCATAGAGCATTCTATGATGAGAGATTGCTATTAAAAAGAAATAGAAATATTCCAGTTGTTTTAGGGGTAGGCTGTAGAACTCTTGACTTTATAGATTGGTGTTGAGGATATGTCCTCTAAGACTTGAAGGAAAATAAAACTTTTGACTTTTTGACTTTTCACCTTCCCAGAGCCCTGATTTGATACTTAGAGCCTCAATCCTTGACTGAGTTCATCTTCACTTGAAATAGAGTGAGGGCAACTCATTCTATTCCTTCTGAACCCTATTTCATTTGATGTGTGAAATTGTGTTTGGGACATCTGAGAGTTGGGGGAAAAAAAGTGATTCCCAATAGGATATGGAAGGTCATTTTTTATTTCTTCTTATGAATTATATAGACTTGTTGGTTAGTATCTTTTTCCCATACTCTCTACAAGCACACCAAAATAACACAAGGCTTTCCATATAAACTTTTGTGATGTTCCTGTTGTGGGAGTGTTAATAGGGAAGGTTAATTAAAAAAAAAGGGGGGTATCTCTTTTTGAATTTCAGGGAACTTTCTTCTTCTTCTTAATGATCCCTAGGTCTCATTTGAGTCCTAGTCTGTTTGTTCTTGTTTATAATTTGGGCCTTAAATAGGTTTTTTTGTCTCATCTGGATTTGATATAGTGATTAAAGACATTAAAAGGACTGCTGACCTGAATAAAGAGCAATTTGAGAAACAAAATCCTTCTCAGATGATGAGTTCTGAGTAACTTTCTGGGATCTGTTAATGAAGCCATCCATTTACCTCTCAATCAGTCAGTCGACATGCATTTATGTTAGTGATTTCTCTGCTTTTAAAAGAGGGGCACTAATCAGAAGACTGGCTGCTTCCTTGTTATTCTGGGAGTTACATAGTTGGGGGCCATCATTATTTTTGTCAGCAAATCTTTTTTTTTCCTTTTTTTTTTCCCCCTGAGGCTGGGGTTAAGTGCCTTGCCCAGGGCCACACAGCTAGCAAGTGTTAAGTGTCTGAGAGCAGATTTGAACTCGGGTCCTCCTGACTTCAGGGCTGGTGCTCTATCTACTGCACCACCCAGCTGCCCCTAGCAAATCATTAAGACATTTTGCTGGATACTGAGGCAGAGAGAGAGATATAAAAATAAATAAAATGTGGTTCCTTCTCTCAAGAAGGTTACTATGTAGTAGGGTAGGTTAAAAAAAAAAAACACAAGCAGTTACCATAGAGGTGGATTAAGTAGCTTCTTTTTTTTTTCCTGCTTCTACTAAAAGCTATTAATTGGCAGTACTTTGCCACAAATTCCATCTTAAATTAATGGAAAAGAGGTAGCCAAATTGTAGCTTCCTGGGGTTTCTTTTTTCTTTCTTTTCTTTTTTCCCCCATTCATTTGTCAGTGGAAAGTAAGCCTTGTCACCTTCCTGGCAGCTTCACACAAGAGAGATGGAGCGCCCTCTTTTGGCAAAGCTAGTGATATGAATAATAGTAGTTCTTTCCTCTGCTTTGGGCTTTCACTTTACAAGTCTTATCTACTCTTCTAGAATGTAGGAGCTGGGGAGGAGAGTACACATGGAACGCTGATCAAGAAATGACAATGGGTTGGTACCCACGTAGTATTTACATAGCAAGGAGTCCCAAGGTTTCCAAACCCATCATGAAAATATAAAACAGAAACTTCAAAAGTGAAATAAAAATCTGTGTTTGGCTTCAGACAGTGTTCATTATAACTTGATAGGTCTACAGGGAAGTCTTGTCCACTCCTGTTTATAATAAGGACTCAAAGGTAAACAGGAAAAAGTCCGCAAAAGAGTTTTGCAGAATCTTAACAGTTCTGAAACAGAAAACTTGTGTAGAATTTTTTTGTGCTTCATACCAGGTACTTGAAAATCAAAGAACACTATAAAGAACTAGGTGCTATGTGTTCTTGGGGCCCATGGTTCCTGAAAGATGGGATGACAGTGACTAGAATAAACAAGAATCTGAAATTTTGAAAATGAGCTATAATGAAAGAGATTGAGAAGCTGTAGGAAAATTAGAAGTAGAGTCTGAATTCAAAGCAAAAAAGTGGTAAATTAGGTCCTGTTATATTCATTAATATGCTAATATTTTGTGTGTGCTTTTTTTCCCCTCCTCTTTTGAAGAAAAGTAGGTGATTTGGATAGTATCAGTAAAATAAGGGAGATCTTGGTTCTGGTCCTCATTCTAGGTTTGTGAAACAATGCTAGAAGTTATAGAAAGATTTAATTCTAGATTCTCTTTGCTATTTTCTAGCCTTGCTTTGATTTCTTTCCTGTCTTTTCCATCTGTCTACCATCCTTCAAACATGATCCTAAATGCTGAGTTTAACACTGTTTTTTTTTTTTATTATTATTGCTGTACATCATTTTTAAAGTTTTTATTTAGTATCTTATTTTCCCCCAGTTAAAACATGTAAAAATAATTTTTAACACTCTTGAGTTTCAAATTCTTTCTCATTGAGAAGGCATTCAATATAAGTTATATGTGTATGTTCATGCAAACATTTCCATAATAGTCATGTTAACCCTGAAGAAGACTTCAAGAGTCTTCATCAGTAGTGGAATTCCTCTAGAAATCTGGTTATATTGGTAGATGGGGAAGAAAAGTATATATTTTCTTAACTCATAGTGTATTTCATAGTTCTTGAACTTCTCTAAGAATGAACATAATTGAATTAGAAAGCTGGTTTCACACATGTAAAATGTATAAGATTGCCTGTCATCTAGGGGAGGGAATAGAGGGAGGGAGGGAGGGGAAAATCTGAAAAAATGAATACAAGGGATAATGTTATTAAAAAATTACTCACGCATATATACTGTCAAAAATGTATAATTATAAAATTAATTAAAAAAAAAGAAAATAATAAAAAAAAAAAAAGAAAGCTGGTTTCAGTTCATTATTGAACCAGTTGGAACTTAGATTGTAAATACATGGACATTAGCTAATTTACAGATTAGGAGATTGTTCTTACCTTGATATTTCTTAATGGTTTGTATTTTTATAATTATCTTCATTAGGAGTTCCTTTAAAGGGATGCTATTAGCCTGAGGGAATAAGGCATAGCACAAACATAATTTATTACATTTCCAGGCTCAATAATTAACATTTCAATAGGCTAATTCTCCCAAGTGGGAAAAAAAAAGTAACTACTTGTTAAAGAAAACATTAAGTAGAGAATAATAGGCACAATCCAAAATATTAGCTAGCTGTGGAATAATAGCTTTCACATATATCACAAACAATCTTGTTTTTCACTGGACAGATTTTTGAGCATTTCTCTACTACAAGGTTAAAGGGGCTAGAATAGCATTTCCTGCAAATAAGTTGATAATTCTCACCAGATGGTTGGTCTAAAAAGTACTTCAGTTTTGAATGTCACCTTAGCCTATGGAGTCAACACAGTATTTTGGAAAGAGTTGTTTAACTTGAAATCAGGAAAACTGAGGTACAAAAAAAAAATCTACCCTCTTGCTGCTAAGTAGTTCTGTGATAGTGAATAAGACATTTAACTTGTTTGAACTTAAGGCAACATGGTATTAGGTAGAATTTATATAGTGCTATCTGGTTTACACAGGTCTTTACAAATTATCTTATCCTTAAAACAACCCAAAAGATAGATACTATTATCCCTATCTTACAGACAAGGAAACAGAAGACAAAAAAAAAAAAAAAAAAAAAAGCTAAGTGACTTTCCTAGGATCATATGTGTAGTAAGTGTTTGAGGCAGGATTTTAATTCAGGTCGTCTTGATTCTAGGTCCTGTTCTGTATTCACTGAGACATGTAGCTTTAAATATCTTTTCTCCTTCCTTCCCTAACTATCAAGCAATCTTTTAGTTTTTTCAAACCATCTCTTGTAACAAAGATTAAAAAATAAAAAGGGGGAAGAAAAGACAATTTAGAAAAAAGCATCCAAAACATCAACTATGTCTTGACAGTATCCTATTGTTCATTTGTTTCAGTCATACCTGACTCTTCATGATTCCATTTAGGATTTTCTTGGGCAAAGGTTTGCCATTTCCATCTTTAGCTCACTTTACAGATAAGAAAATTGAGACAAACAGGATTCAGTGACTTACCCTGAATCACACAGTCAGTAAGTGTCTGGGGCTAGATTTGAACTCAGAAAGATGATTTCAGGCCTGACTGTTGCTTTATAATGTAGTTCTAGATCAGGTACAGCTAGACCACCTTCATTTAATTTTTTTTTCATTACCTCCCTTGAAATTCTTGACCTTTTGTTGTTCCATATGAATTCTGTTGTTATTTTTTCTAGGTCATTAAAATAGTTTCTTGGGAGTCTGATTGGTATAGCATTAAATAAATAGATTAGTTTAGGGAGTATTGTCATCTTAATTATATTTGCTCGGCCTATCCAAGAGCACTGAATGTCTTTCCAGTTATTTAAATCTGACTTTATTTTTGTGGCAAGTGTTTTGTAATTTTGCTCATATAATTCCTGACTCTCCTTTGGTAGATATATTCCCAAATATTTTATACTATCGACAGTTATTTTGAATGGAATTTCTCTTTGTATCTCTTGCTCTTGGATTGTGTTGGTAATGTATAAAAATGCTGAGGATCTATGTGGATTTATTTTGTATCCTGCAACTTTGCTAAAATTCTGAATTATTTCTAATAGCTTTTTAGTAGAGTCTTTGGGGTTCTCTTAAGTATACCATCATGTCATCTGCGAAAAGTGATAATTTGATTTCCTCATTTCCTACTCTAATTCTTTGAATCTCTTTCTCAGCTCTTATTGCTGAGGGTAGACAATATTGAATAGTAATGGTGATAGTGGGCAACCTTGTTTCACTCCTGATCTTACAGGGAAAGGTTCTAGTTTATCGCCATTACATATGATGTTTACTGATGGTTTTAAATATATGCTCGTTATTATTTTAAGGAATAGTCCATTTATTCCTTTACTCTCAAGTGTTTTTAGTAGGAATGGATGTTGGATTTTATCAAATGCTTTTTCTGCATGAGACCAGTTTTGAACTTAGGTCCTCCTGACTTCAGAACTGGTGCTCTATCCACTTGTGCCACCTAGCTGCCCCGTATACATATCTCTTAAGGAATAATACCTTGAAACAGATTAATTTGCTCAGTAATATCATGCTGTGTTATATCACCTTAGATTGATTAAGCCAATAACCCTAGTGTCTTGGAGATCATCTCCAACTAATTCTTGAAAAAAGGCATTTCTACAATATCCCCAATAAGTGGTCAGATAGCTTCTTGCTTGACCCAAATCACTTGATACTTTTTTTTGTTTTCTTATACCACAGTCTTTTCCCTGTTAATAGAACCCTATCTTGTAACAACAACAACAAAAAAAACCACATTAAGTAAAATCAACCAAGACAGGAAATGTCTGACCTCCTACACAATTATCTGTAGCTGTTAATTTCCCAGTTTGCTAACTAAAGGGAAAAAAAATATGTGTTTCATCTACTTAGATTTGTGATTGTATATTAAATTCAACTTCCCTTGAATTGGTTTCATTTGAATATATCTTCTTAATATACAATACTGTTCCCCCTTGCCTTTCTTGTCTGCTTTTTAAATAAAGGTATTTAGTGTCATGAAAAATTTTTCATCCCACCAAATCTCTAATGTGACCTTTAAGATGAAATTAATTTTGTATTTAGAGCCTCTAGTTGATCCTTATTTGTTTTATAAACTTTAGGCATTTGTATGTATATTGACATTTGGTACCATAGGTTTTTACTACTGTCTCCTTTCTTGAAATTTTGTTTTCTCTGAACTTTTGAATGTCTTGTGATCTATTTTTTCTTTTATTAAAAGTGATCCTGGATTCTTAAGGGCAGTGTTAGAATATAACTTCTGGCATGTTTTTCTGAATTAGAAAGTCTCCCTGTATGGGCTTGAATAATGACTATTTGCTGAGGAAAAAGCCTGGAGGCCAGGTCGGGTAATATTAGAGAACTGGAGCAGGCATTCTGTCATATATTTGAGATTCTGGGAAAATCACTTAACCTTCAGTGCCTTAGGCAATTTTCTTAAGAATATAAGTTTTACTACAAGTGTCAATCTGCATTGGTAGAGGACCTGAAGTAGGAGCTCCTCATACTAATGGATTCACAGGTCTAATTATAACAAAACAAAAAATCCTTAGAACTCATTGAGTTACTATATCAATTAAAGTATGTTGAGCAGGAAGGAGCTAAGGAGTGAATGATGAATGGGGGGGGGGGATCCATTATTGAATAAGAGGTAGAGTTCAGAGAGCATATTTGGAAAATTACATTGTACTTTTAGTGATTCCGAACTACTCCTCATCTCAAAGTCCTAACTTTGAAACACCAATGTTCTTCCAGAAATATGACTGTGATTGTTAGAACATTATGAGCTGGGTTTGAAAAGATCTAGATTTAAGGAACCAAAATGAGATTAGGGTTTCTGGTTGTCAGGGAGTCTAGTGGCAGGTTTGAGATTCAGGGGAACCAAATGGAGAGGTTTGGCTCCCCTGCACCCCCTTGGAATTTGGTACAAGGGTAGGGAAGTTTTAGGGACCCCCTTCTGGCAATGCAGAGATTTTCTGTAAAGGAATTTTCAGAGCTGAAAACCTAGATTGATAAAGGAGGTTTAATTATAGAGATTGAGTAAGCTTAGAAATCCTGACAGAGAACCATAAAGTCTGGTTAGGGAAATAGGTGAGAGTAAAGAGAGGGTGACACTGGAAAAGAATATTCCAGTGGACAGAGGCTCCTTGGCATAGCAAGCATGGCATGGCTGGCATGTTTGGAACCTCTGCAAAAAGAAGACTTTAGTTTGGCTCTTTTATAAGCCTTGGCTACAAGCTGAGGGTTGCTCTTGATGGGGCTGGGTACAACTTGAGTTGAATAGAGGATCTAATTTATATAATTTAAGTAAGAATAGAGGTGAAATTCTTTAGCTCATGACTGAACCAAGCCCACATAGACAAACCACTTTATCTGAGTTTGGAGGGGGCGATCTCTCATTGAGGCAGGAGATTTTCTCCTTCAAGGACTTTTAGAGTTTCTGGGTCCCCTCTTCAGGTTGAATTAAATTTGTAGTTGAACTAAAAGGGAAAATAAAAGCTATATGATGAATACAAGTAGGCTAAAGTGTTATACCAATAATGATTTATTCTTGAAGTCATGTAAACCCATCATCAAGTATATATATGAACAGACAAGGAGGGGCAGTTATATATTGAGTAAATGATAGCATATGGACAAATTAAATGTACATATAATAAAAAAATATTAAGAGAACCAGAAAAAAGTCTTGAGTCTATAAAGTAGATCTTTTATTTTAAAATTTTGAAAATATACAAACATACAGCATGGTATATGATTGGTATAGATTACAATCTATACTTGAAAAGAATGAGATCTTGGATTTGTTGTAGTAATGGCTTCCTGTTTCATTAACTCTTTGAAAATCAACTTAAGTGTTAAGTAATATCTTGTGTACATAATGAAACTGACCCCAAGATTCATACTAGTCCTTCAACAGGCACTTATTTAACATCTGCATATTGAATATTTGCTGGGGGAAGACAAAAATAAACCATACTCCCTGCCCTTATGAAACTCTGCTTTCTAAATATGAGAACAGTATGTAAACATAGACAGTGCAAAATAAAATATATGTATACCCCCAAAAATGCAAAATTCTATGCAAGCCACAGGAAATAAGATACTTTCTAACTGAGGTTGAATTAGGGATGGCTTTGTAAAGAAGCTGGCATTTAATTTCAGTGATGAAGGATGTGGAGGTTTTCAGGTGAAGAGTAGGCATTTCAGGCTTCAGGCCAAGATAGCAAAGTACAGGTATATACAGGGGACAAAGTCCCTCCATAGTCCTTTATTACTGAATTCATTCAGTTTGCGACAGATGAGCAATATTATCAAGTCTGTGCATAAAGGAGATTAATCTGTTTGTGGCGTGAGAACCCAAAGGTAAGGAGGTTAGGAGGTTGTGGAAATGGTTCATTTGGACTATTTGCTGTTAGGTGTCAAGGACTCAGCATTTTCACAAGGCTTAACAATAAATATGCCTGCCACAAGGTGGAGCTGTAGAATCAGTTTTGAACACAGGTTCCCAAGGGCTTTGGAATTGAGCAGAGAGAAGTGGGGGTTCTTTACTCAGAAAGTCAGTGCTGAGGACTCATCTTGTTCATTACTTTTAGAGTTGTGACTTATACTGTGGGTATAAGTTACACAGCGAGGTATAAACAGAAAGATCCAAGTTCTCAATTTATAACCTGTTTGGCTCAAGCATAAGCCCCTCTATTTCTGAGCCTTATCTGTTCCTTCTCTCTAAAATGGAGATAATACAGCACTTGCCCAGGTTATGTCTTAGGATTGATAAAGAAATAAATATGTGTATGTGAAAGTGATGTATAAAATATTGTACCAATAGATATTAACCATCAGGAAAAAGAGAAAAATATTATTGTTGAGATTGTCATTTCTTATTCTCTTCATAAGCTTCTTGGTTGTTTTTTAAGCTTTTCTTTCCTTTTTTTTATTATGGACCTCACAAACATGAACATTTAGATAGAATAATAGAAAGGGAAGTTTGTGTATGAAACCATGGGTATCTATTTCACAAAGATTTTCAGAGAGTTTTTAATTATATTTAGTATACAGTGATGCCAGTACAGCCCTGCTTCTCTCTGTATTCCCTTATGAACTTCTATTTTCATTGTGTTTATTTTTAAAATGTCTCATGGTTGCTCTTTTCATTCTCTACCTTTTTTTATGCTACTCCCTACTCCTGCTTCAGTCTTTCCCATAATATCTCCCTCTCTACTTTCACATAAAAATAAAACTTCTAACTTTGTAACAAACAAAATAGACTCACATATTGGCTATATCTAAAAATGTACATGTCATGTTCCATTAATCTTCTAGAGTCCTAATAGTTCAGTGCATTAATCAGAGTTCTTACAATTTTATAGAACGTAAATAATTGTTCTCTTGAACTTGCTCACTCTGCCATAGGATTAATCCAACCAGGTTTCTTTGAATTGTTCCTTTGGCCAATTATTACAGCAAATGAGGTCACAGCAAGTTGAAGCAGAAAAAAAGGGGACTAAATAACAACAAAGATTGTTCTAAGGCCTTAAGCAATCATCCAGCAAAAATGCCTCTGTTAGAATAACAACTAGCATTTATATAATAGTTTTAAAGCTGGCAAAGAGCTTCACAAATTTGATTCTCGTAGCAACCTTGTGAAATAGATATCCTGACTTGATAGATGAAAAAACTAAAGCTAACTGAAATTATGTGACTTGGCCAAGATCACAGTCAGTATGTGTTTGAGTCTGAATTTGAAATTAGGTTTTCTTGACTCCAAGTGTATTGATCCAGTCAGAGCATCACTTAGCTGCTTCTAAAAATGATGGGGGTGGAGCAGCCTGATGACTCAGTGGATGGAGGAGAACCAGCCCTAAAGTCAGGAAGACCAGACTTCAAATGTGGTCTCAAACACTTAACACTTAGCACTTACAAGCTGCATGATTCTGGGCAAGTCATTTAACCCCAATTACTTTGCAAAAATAAAATAAAATTTTAAAAAATGAAAATGGTAGATGGAAGAGAGACATTAATGATTTTAAAGTAAACTTTATCAGAGAACATAAACCCCTTTTGGGGTTAATAAGTACTCTGATTTTGGTTTGTCAAAATGCGTGTGGAAAATAATCATGTATTTGTGAGCAATTTTACATAGATGTAGCGTAACAAAAGAATACTTTTATATATATGATTTTATTTTGTACTGCCATGACAAATTCTTTGTAAGGAAAAGAAAAAGGAAAGCCATTGCACTTAGCAAATTGTCTTAGCATTTCCATTTGTGGTTTTTTAATCAGGATTATTCGTCTACTAATTTTATTGTCAAACCCCATTCCAAAACAGATAAGATACTTATTGCTACATATGTCAAAGATTGATTGTTGCCACTAAAAGAAAAAAACTTTACATATTCACAATACACATATACACTGAGGTTGGAAAATTGTCCTGAAGGAAAAAGTTTACTTAGATATGTCAATAAATTAAAAAAGAAAAACATAAAGCAGTTTTAGGTCACTTAATCAGCAAACAAAATGTTTTTAATCTTATCAAATTGCCATTTATTAACTAGATAAATTTTTATTCATTCCTCTTGATATGGATTCCTCTGAAGATAATCAGATAAATGTCAATAGCAGTCTTAGCTTTACTAAAATGGTTCCCCAAATGCTGTAATTTATGTTGTAGTTCTCTAAAGATGTCTTTCCATTTGTAATGCATTCTTGGTGAATTGCTCTGTAAGAAATATTTTCATTTTCCTCTGGCAACTTATCTTTCTTTTGTTTGGAAACCTTTTAATTAAAATCACCATTTTATTTTTTTTATTTTTAGTACTTACTGTATTACTATTTTTAATCTGGCTTTTTTTTTTTTTTTTTTTTTTTGATTTAGGTTTTGTTTTTTCTTCCAGTTTCATTCTCATTCCCTGCTATCTACTCATGTGAGTCCTGTTGCTTCTCGGTTCCCAGAATATACAGTACCATTACTTCTCTCTTTACTGCTTGTAGGACCTAACCTCTTATCTGCATTGGTGCTCTCTGCCCCTTTTTCCTCTCTTCCCAAGCTTCTGTATTATTGCTTCTCTATCCATTCAATTTCTCCCCTCCCCCTTCCAGGCCCAACTAATCCCAATCTCTAATCTCTACCAACCTGTTGTTTGTTTGTTTTTAATATATCTGGGGAGTCAGAGTCTTTGATTTGTGAATTGGGCTAGTACCCTATGATATCTTCAAAGGGTTGGATCCAAATACTTTTGATAATAGTTGTCTACTTGCTATCACTTTCATTTCCTGCCATTATCTCACGTGATGACTGTCAACAGCTATTTATTAAGCACTTATTATGGGCTATGGACTGACTTAATTATTGCTGGGGAGCAAAAAAGCAAAAAACAAACAAACAAAAAAGAAAATAGGTCCATGATGTCAAAGAGTTTACATTCTAATTCAGGAAAATAAGTAAATAGATACATACAAGATACATACAGAGTAGATGAGGATGATATGAAAGAGGGAAGGCATTAACAGCTGGGTGATATAGTATTCAAGTTGAGTCTTGAAGTAATACAGAGAAATGAAAAGGTACAGTTGTCAGGGCAGAACTTTCCAAGAACAGCCAGTGCAAAAGTACACAGAGGGAAGATAGTAAGCCATTGTTGCTGAATTTGTAGAGTATGTGAGTGGGAGTGTGGTGTAAAAATACTGAAAATGTGGGGAGGAGCTTTAAATTCCAAAGAGCTTACTTTGTATTTGATATTGGGCTTCCTTGAGCATAGATAATGACTTGGTCAGATCTATGCTACAGATAAATTACCTCTGCAGCTGAGTAGAAAATGGAAAGAAACATAAGGCAAGGAAACCAATAAGAAAGTCAATGAAGTCCAGGCCAGAGGGACTGAGAGCCTGTGTGAGTGGGGAATAGGATGTATCCAAAAGATGTTGAAAAGGTCTTAATGACAATTTGGCTATGTGAGATGACATAGGTTTTAGCCTGAGAAGATGGTGGTACCTGATAGAAATAATAAAGTTCAGAAAACGGATGGATTTGGAGAAAAGAATAATGAATTTTCTTTTGGACATAGCGAGTTTGAAATATTCCTAAGACATATAATTGGAGATCGACAAGAAGCATTTGGATATGTGGGGTTAGTTCTCTATCTGGGAGTCATCTATATAAAAGTGTTTATTAAATCCCTGGGAGCAGAGAATAGCTGTCAAGATAATAGAATGAAAAGAGGTAGGCTTTGGACAGCCTGGGAGACTCTCTCAGTTAGAGTGTGTGACATGGATAAAGATCCAACAAAAGAAAAAGCAATTGGACAGTAGCTTCAGAGTGTGATATTATGAAGATTAATACAGTATATTAATGGTATCCTGATATCTATTAGTCTTGTATTATGACTATGCTGTGGACATAGTCAAATTATTTGAAAGATATTTTGATTTTTGAATTTTGGTTAAGCCCTAGCTGATTTCCTCTCCCCCTCCCCCCAGTCAAGCTTAAAAATAAGGACTATACAGTTCTTACTCATTGGGATGCAAAGGAATTTACCACATAGTCTATGACTGTGATTATAGTTAGAAAGCCTTAGCAATGAATCTTGCCCAAGAGAAAAGGCACCACAGCAGGATTCATTCCATGTGACAAGTCACTAAATGACTTATTTCCAAAAGTTTTCCACTTCAGGCATGAAGTCTTATGTACTTCTAGAAAAAAACTATCTGTCCTAAAGATCTTAAGTGGTAATCTGGATTCCCCAGACTCCTGCTCCTTATATAGCCCAATTTAGACCAAATAGTCATGGGAACAAGGTGATACCTTGCATACCAATGGATATATAGTGTGACTCCCAGAGTTTGCTTGATTCACCTTTTACCTAATTTCTTTTCCCAGTTGGTGAGGACTGGGTATCTACCAGGAAGTACTTTTAATATTTTTCATTCTTAATAATACCCCTTCATATTTTCTGCATCCCTAAACTCATTTGGTTCTTCTCTCATTCTTTCCTGGAAAGAGTTTGACAAGGCAGAAGATTTTAAGTTTTGCCATCAAGAAATTCTCTTTTGCCCTCTCTTTAATTGTTTTGGCCTTTGTGTAATTTCACCGTTGACTATTCTGTTGAATTAAAATGTGTTCATTTTTCCTACTGTTCCTTTTCTTTCCTTTACTCATATAAAGAAAGCACATTGGCTTTAAGCATTTCATAAACCAGAAAGTTGGAGGAAATCTGTATTATTGAACTTTATTTAATCCACTTGGCACTCTTGGGAAGTATCACCTGAGTTAGTCATAGTCATGGGTGTGAGAATCTGAACTTATGAATTGAATCTTGGTTCTTCCATTGATTCTGTGTATTGAAGTAGACATGTTCATATTCCTCAGCTTCTTTAAATTCAGTCTTTATCACCTTTCTATGAAAGAGAGAAAAGCCTCATTCCCCTGGGAGGCTTAGTGTGCCAAGTGATTTTCTAAATGAAAGAAAAAACAACAACAACAATAAACCATTTCCCTGCTAGATGTTGTGGGAAGGGGAAAAGAATGGATTTATTACTTTTATTCTTTATAAAAACAACCTAATTTGAATTAATTTTGACCAATCACTGACACTTGTAGACATCTTGGCTGGTTTTGTTTTTTGTGATTAAAGATTACCTCTTCCATAGGAAATTGGTACCTCTTGTTTTCCTCTTTTCTTAAATGAAAGAAAAGCACACTGAGAAGCAATGCTGCTGAATAATTGTATCATTTCTTTAAGGGAAAACCAGGAATTTTCTTCTCTCCCAAAGCAATGTTAAGAAGGACAGAAGAGAAGAGATAATTTCAGGGCCTTGTTTCTGGGATTTTTGAAGCTGAACATAAAAGGAACCCCTCTAGTATCTTGAAATCACATAGTTGTGAATCTAGAGCTGGAATCAACCCCAAATGCATCAATTTAATGCATTACCAGTGAGGAAACTGAGGCACAAAGGGCCGAATATATTATTGTCGTTTCCTGAAAGTCCATTGTACTTCCCTATTATTTTATTGTCTTCAGTTTTATGACTTAAAAAATAACCAAAAAAAAAAAAAAAAAAAAAAAAAAGAACTTTTCAAGCTAGAGTAGCTTGATGGAAATAAGCATAATGTCAAGTGCAACTAGGAACATCAGAGGACTCTCACCTGATGTCTGCAAAGGACACCCTCCATGATGGTGACAAACACCTTGGTACATATACATCCCTGTTTAGCACTTCTATGGTATTAGTAATCTTGGTATATTTTAGGTTTTTAATAAATACTTATTAAATGCCTTCTCTGACCATGAAGTGTAAGAATAGTCAACCTCATACACAGGTAAAGATGGATAAAGAACACAGGTAAAGATGGATAGGGCACTTTCTTCTGGAACCCAGTTGCTTTTCTATGAGATGAATAGATTTCTTAAATTCAAGTAGGAAAATATTAAATTTAAATGGTGGGAACTACCAGTCTTTTTGAGATAGTGTCTCCTTAGGGTTGCCAAGAAAAAAGATTGCTATGAACTACGTTGGCTTGGGAGGTAGAATAAATTCTCTTCCCTGCCATGTCAAGTAAGAAAAATCCAGACTCCCTTTAAACCTATATAGGCTTTTGCCAGCTGACCATGGGTGGGTTGAAAATAATAGAAAAGCATATATATAAGTGGATTTGGGCTGTAATTATAATTGTCCTGGACAAATCTTGCTTGGAATTAGGAGTAGAAATGGAAGGTTAGCCCCGGCTGAGTTTACTTTTGCTGTTTCTGAAGCTAAATTTGTTTCTGTTCTGTTATTCCTACCCTTCCCTACTGACCTAAGTTGGTTAATTTGCATATTGATGAATGATCGAACATTGAAAGACTTAAGTTGTTCTGGCTATTTCAATTATGCCTTGTGCTTCTTTAGTATTAAGGTACTCAACTAATAAAATTCTTTAACAGCTCTATCATTTTTTCCCTTGCACATGGCTATGGACTGAGTTTAGATACTATCTAGAGAGATTTTGGACTGTATCCATGGGCACACTATATTTCCCTTTTTTGGTGCTTTTCTTTTCAGCCTTATGTAGTGTAAAAGGAAGTTTAGGGATGTTAAAGTTAAAGGGATGACATTGGCCATTAGACTTAGGAATAGTAGAGAGAGGGAGAGGGGGAGGGGAGGGGGGGGAAGAGAGAGACAGGAAGAGGGAGAGAGGGAGAGAGAGAGAGGGAGAGAGAGAGAGGGAGAGAGAGAGAGGGAGAGGGAGAGAGAGAGAGAGAGAGAGAGAGAGAGAGAGAGAGAGAGAGAGAGAGAGAGAGAGAGAGAGAGAGAGAGAGAGAGAGAGAGAGAGAGAGGATTTCAGAAGCTCTGGAACCATGTTGATGGGGAGTTTTATAAAGGAGATTTGATTTTTTTTTTGGGGGGGAGTGGGTTTAATCACACCTTTAGAACATAGTAGTACTTGGCTTAAAGGGTAGTGTTTTGTTGTTGTTGGAGGGGGAGTGTCTGTGTGTGTGTATAAAGACTACACATGAAAAGCAGAAAGGAAATAGTGATATTTTTGAGACCAGTTCCCAATAAAACATGTTTTCTCTTGCCACAATACACCATTTGTAAATATTCTTTTACAATCTGATTACATACTCAAAATACGCTGTGATTTTCCCTGACCCTCTACCAAGACATTGTTCTTATTCAGGATTAGTTCCCTTCTGGGTGTTCTATTATGCTTTCAATTTCTTAATATTAATTTAACAAACTTTTAAATAAGTCTGCAAGACTAAATTTAAATGATTTTCCAGACTTAAGATTTCCTTTCAGTGTATCAAACGCTATAGATACAAATAGAAAAATACAATATCTTTTCTCAAGACACTTACATTCTGTAGGGGAAGCTATGTACATATATAGATATATACAAACTAAAAAGTTGGAGAGTGAAGGGCACCAGGTGTGGTGCCTTTGAGTGGATCAGCAAAGGCTATAGTAATGCAGTAGAAGGTAGTACTTGAATTGTATCTTGTTTTTCCTCTCAAACCATTAATTTTCTCTACTTCCTACCTTCTTTCCCCAGTAGGAAAAAGAAGAAGAAAACCCTTGTAACATTTGCATAATCAAGCAAAACACATTCCACCTTTAGCCTTATCTCTTTCTGCCTATAAGCTCTTTGCCGGAGTATGCTTCATCTGGTTCTCTGATATCCTGATCTTTCTTCTTTCGAAATTATTTGTTACATTATTGTTATTAGCATATAATTTGTTCTGTCTCTGTTTACTTTATATCAGTTCATACGTCTTTACAGGTTTCTCTGAAATTATCTATTAAAAATATTTTTGTCTTTAGGAATCCTTTCATCTTTCTTCAAAAAAGAGGGATTCTGTGAGGTAAAGGCAAAAGGAGATGCATTCTAGAGATGGAGTATGGTCATTACAAGAGCATAGACATGGGAGATGGGATGCCATCTGTAAAGAATGAAGAAGGCTTTTATATGGCTCAACCTTAGAGAAGAGGAAAAGCAATAATATATAATAAATCTGGAAAGAAAGGTTGGAACCATTTGCTAAGGGCTTTAAAAGCCACTCACAGGGATTTTTATATCACATTTCCTAGAACAAAAGTCTTTTATTAGGAAATCAGTAGGGAGTAGAATTTTTGCAGAAGATTTACATGGATCTCAATGCTGCAAGAAGGCCTTTTACTTAGCACATTTACTTGAAAACCGTGCTGCACTGTACTAGGGCAGCGCCCCAGACCCTTTCATTGGGCCTTGAATTCATCCCTAGTTTGGACTAGGATAGCTCATCAACTTCTTTCTCCACTGAATTGGGAGTAACACCTGCAAAGTGGGAAAGAATATTACTAGTATGTTACCAGAGAGCCTCAGACAAGATAGTATTCAGACAATGGCAGGAATAAGGAGACAAATGTTGAGGTAACAGGGTACCAGACCATACCAGACTACCAAAAGTTAAGCCACCAAATGATGGGATTTGGGGTGACACTCAAAAAAGTATGTTGGGGTTAGAACTATCACAAGTCGTCTCAAAAGAATTTATATTCTTAGAAATCCTCCAAATCAAGGGGTAAAGACAGCAATTGACAAGGGGGACGGACAAGAAATCAGGACAAAGACCCCATGAAGGGGAAGTCACCATGAGGCCAGAGTACAACATGAGGAGCTAACCTTAAAAAGGAGTTTTATATTATTGAGTGGCAGAGTAAATTCTTAGAGAAATTTAATAAGGATCTACAGTGTGAGCTGATCTTTTATAAGGGAAAGATAACCTGGGGGTTTAACATAACTTGGCTTTCTGATACAGTAAAGGTGTATCAGAAATCTCCACCTGGAGTAGTGAGACTGAAATCAAAAGTCCACTTTATCAAAAGGCTCTCTTAAGGCTGAGGTGATCATATTAGTTTTCTTCCCTGGTTACCCTAAGGGAATATTATAATCTCTATCTGTGCTTTAGCCTTTCTCTCCTAAAACCTGCCTAGATGTCTTGGACCTCCTCACTACAATAATTTAGTAGAGATTATACCTCAGATGTGGTACTTAGAAATATTAAGCTCTTTAGCGCTCCTGAGTCCAAGAGTAGTTCAGGGAATCATAACAGCTCTGTGATTCAGAATAACTCATTTGTTTTATTGTTGAATGGAGGTGTCCTATTCAGACAAGTCCTAAAAAATAAAAAAACACATGTTCTCATCCCTGAAGAAACCATTTAGCTAGTTCCTGCTGTAGAATCTAAGTTTATTTACAGATAAAGACGACAGGTCATCTCAGAAAAGGTACAAAGTACAAGAAAGGGGCTACTAGGTTGAATAAAGGGAGTAGCTAAGGAATACATGGCAGAGAAGGGCTAAGTCTGAAAAACCAGGAATTTTTTCCATATTATAGGAGAACCCTTTCTACCTTCATCATAATCAACTATCCAATACTGATGCAGGCCCTTACAACTCACTTGGATTATAATAACCTTCTGGCGGATTAGTCAGCCTAAAGTCTCTGCCCAACTTCAATCCATCCTTCACTCTGCTGCCAAAGTGATTTTCTAAAGTTTAGATATTCTTTAAATCAAGGGTCAAAGACTCTGCAAAGAGCTGGCCAAATCCATAAGGGTTTTAGCAATTAACAAGGGGGACAAAAAGTTCCCTAATAGTAATCTGGAGGAAGATGCCATTAAGGGGAAATTGCCTTGAGGCCAGAGTACAACCTGGAGAGTTTATCTTGTCTCTCTCCTGCCCCTAGTCCTTTCCCTTGTATTCAATAAATTCCCATGACTAATCCCTAGCACTTCCCAGGTGCAATATAATCTCCTTTCTTTGGCTTTAAAAGATCTTCACGACCTAAACACCTTTACCTTATTCTTGTATTTTGCTTCCTTTCATGTACAAACTATACCATTTTGCCTTTTCAGCCTTTGCACATGTTTCCATGCCTTTGCAATGGCTTTGTGTCTCATGCCTGGAATGCTCTGTCTCTTGGACTCTCTGGTTTCCTTTAAAACTTAATTTAAATGCAACATTCTACAAGAGTGCTTTCCCAATCACTCAAGCTGCTACCTTCCATTTGTAATGCCAGAGAAACTATTTGAAAGAGAGAGATTTACTGGGACCAAATGAATTCATGATTTGGTCCCAGGACTGAATGAGACTATTGTCTCCAAGAATCTAGTAGCAAATGTTGGATACGAGATTCTTTTATAGGGTAACAAGAATGATGACATAATGGGGGAGCTACCTGGGATGGGGATGACCTAATGGGGAGAGGCATCTAGAATGACATAATGGAGGGAGGTACCAGAGAGGCTCTTGATACTCTAATGTCCAAAATAGTTAAAGACCTTTATCCCATCAAACCTTAAAAGGGAATGATTATAGCCTGGGGTCTTGGAGTAGAATAAAGTAGTACAGTTAGGGAAACTGGGTCTGGACATTAAAAAGGAACTGTGGAGCAACACATCTATTCTTCATATATTATGTTTGTACCTAATTGTTTTAAACTTTTTTCGTTAAGAATGCCCCCTTACACTTTTTAAAAATTTTTTAATAGTATTTTATTTTTCCAAAGGTAGTTTGCAAAATCCTTGTTTTCCAGATTTTTCTTCCACTCTCTCCTCTTCCCTTCTCCCTAAGACAGCAAGCAGTCTGATATATGTTAAACACATACAATCCTTTCTTTTTTTTTTTTTTTTTTAAATTATATCTTTTTATTTACAAGATATATGCATGGGTAATTTTTCAACATTGACAATTGCAAAACCTTTTGTTTCAATTTTTCCCCTCCTTTCCTCCCTTCCATATGACAGGTAGACCAATACATATTAAATATGTTAAAGTATATGTTAAATACAATATATGTGTACATATCCATACAGTTGTTCCATAAGAAGAATTGGACTTTGAAATAATGTACAATTAATCTGTGAAGGAAATAATGCAGGCAGACAAAAATAGAGGGATTGGAAATGCTATGTAGTGATTCACACCCATTTCCCAGAGTTCTTTTCCTGGGTGTAACTGATTCTCTTCATTATTGACCAAATAGAACTGATTTGGTTCATCTCATTGTTGAAAAGAGCCACATCCATCAGAATTGATCATCACATATTATTGTTGTTGAAGTATATAATGACCTCCTGGTCCTACTCATTTCACTCAGCATCAGTTCATGTAAGTCTCTCCAGGCCTTTCTGAAATCATCTTGCTGGTCATTTCTTACAGAAAAATAGTATTCCATAACATTCATGTATCACAATTTATTCAGCCATTCTCCAATTGATGGGCACCCATTCAGTTTCCAGTTTCTGACCACTACAAAGAGAGCTGCCACAAACATTCTTGAACATACAGGTCCCTTTCCCATCTTTAAGATCTCTTTGGAATATAAGTGCAGTAGTAACACTGCTGGATCAAAGGGTATGCACAGTTTGATAACTTTTTGAGCATAGTTCCAAATTGCTCTCCAGAATGGCTGCATATATTCACAATTCCACCAACAATGTATCAGTGTCCCACTTTTCCCACATCCCCTCCAATATTCAGCATTATCTTTTCCTGTCATCCTAGTCAATCTGACAGATGGTATCTCAAAGTTGTCTTAATTTGCATCTCTCTGATTTATTATGATTTGGAGCATCTTTTCATATGGCTAGAAATAGTTTCAATTTCTTCATCTGAAAATTGTCTCTTCATATCCTTTGACCATTTATCAATTGGAGAATGGCTTGATTTCTTATTAATTAGAGTCAATTATCTATATATTTTGGAAATGAGGCATTTATCAGAACCTTTGACTGTAAAAATATTTGCCCAGTTTATTGTTTCCCTTCAAGTCTTGTCTGCATTAGTTTTGTTTGTACAAAAACTTTTCATTTTCAAAAATCAAAATTTTCCATTTTGTGATCAGTAATGATCTTTGGTCACAAAATTCCTTTCTCCTCTACAAATCTGAGAAGTAAACTATCCTATGTTCTTCTAATTTATTTATAATCTCATTCTTTATACCTAGGTCATGAACTCATTTTGACCTTATCTTGGTGTACAGTGTTAAGTGTGGGTCAATACCTAGTTTTTGCCATACTAGATTCTAATTTTCCCAGCAGTTTTTATTATTATTATTATTATTTTTATTATTATTATTATTATTATTCCAAAAGCTGGGGTATTTGGGTTTGTCAAACTCTAGATTATTCAAGTTATTGACTATTTTGTCCTGTGAACCTAACCTATTCCACTGATCAACTAGTCTGTTCCTTAGCCAATACCAATGATTTTGGTGACTGCTGCTTTATAACAGAGTTTAAGATCTGGTACAGCTAGGCCACGTTCATTTGATTTTTTTTTTTTTTTTTTTTTCCATTAGTTCCCTTGAAAATCTCGACCTTTTGTTCTTCCAGATGAATTTTGTTATTATTTTTTCTAGGTCATTAAAATAGTTTTTTGGGAGTCTGATTGGCATAGCACTAAATTAGTTTAGGTAGTATTGTCATCTTTATTATATTTGCTCGACCTATCCAAGAGCACTTAATATTTTTCCAATTGGTTAGATCTAACTTTATTTGTGTGGAAAGTTTATAGTTTTGCTCATATAGTTCCTGATTTTCCCTTGGCAGATAGATTCCCAAATATTTCATACTATTGACAGTTATTTTAAATAGAATTTCTCTTTGTAACTCTTAACTGTTGGATTTTGTTAGTGATATATAAGAATGCAGATGATTTATGGGGGTTTATTTTGTATCCTGCAACTTTGCTAAAAATTTTGCTAAAAAAAATAAAGGATTATTTCTAATAGTTTTTTAGTACAATGTCTGGGGTTCTCTAACTATACCTTTATATCATTAGCAAAGAGTGATAATTTGGTTTCCTCATTACCTATTCTAATTCCTTTAATCTCTTTCTCGACTCTTATTGCCAAACTAGCATTTCTAATACAATATTGAATAGTAATGGTGATAGTGGGTAATTTTGTTCCACTCCTGATCTTATTGGGAATGGTTCCAGCTTATTCCCATTACATATGATGCTTACTGATGGTTTTAAATAGATATTACTGATTATTTTAAGCAAAAGTCCATTCATACCTATACTCTCAAGTGTTTTTAATAGGAATGGATGTTGGATTTTATCAAATGCTTTTTCTGCATCTATTGAGATAATCATATGGTTTTTGTTAATTTGGTTATTGATATAGTCAATTATGCTAATAGTTTTCCTAATATTGAACCAGCCCTGCATTCCCTGGTATAAATTCTACTTGGTCATGGTGTATTATCCTGGGGGTGATTTTCTGTAATCTTTTTGCTAATTTTTTATTTAAGATTTTAACATCAATATTCATTAGGGAGATTGGTTTATAATTTTCTTTCTCTATTTATAACCTACCTGGTTTAGGTATCAGTATCATATCGGTGTCATAAAAGGAATTTAGTAGGAGTCCTTCATTCCCTAGTTTTTCAAATAGTTTATATAACATTGGAGTTAATTGTTCTTTAAGTATTTGGTAGAATTCACATGTAAATAAATCCATCTGGTCCTGGGGATTTTTTTCTTAGGCACTATTTAAGCAATTTACTTCCTCCTCTGTTAATCTGGGAAGCCTATATTTTTTAAGGTAGTCATCTATTTCACTTAAGTTGTGAAATTTATTGGCATAAAGTTAAGCAAAGTAACTCTTAATTATTGCTTTGATTTCCTCATTATTGGTGGAAAGTTCTCCCTTTTCATTTTAGGACTAACAGTTTGGTTTTCCTCTTTCCTTTTTCTAATCAGATTTACCAGATTTATTTTATTGTTTTTTTCATAAAACTAACTCTTAGTTTTATTTATTAATTCAATAGTTTTTTTTACTTTCAATTTTATCAATTTCTCCTTTTAATTTTAGAATTTCAACTTTAGCATTTGATTGGGGGTTTTTAATTTGGTCTTTTTCTAGCTTTTTAAGTTGCAAGCCCAATTAATTCATTGATCTTCTCTTTCTCTGTATTATTCAAGTAAGCCTCTAAAGATGTAACATTTCCCCTTATTACCACTTTGGCTACATCCCACAAATTTTGGTATGATGTCTCATTGTTGTTGTTATCTTAGGTGAAATTATTAATTGTGTATATGATTTGCTGTTTTACCCAATCATTCTTTAGGATGAGATTATTTAGTTTCCAATTACTTTTTGGTTTATTTACCCCTAACTTTTTGTTGAATGTAGTTTTTATTGCATGGTGATTTGAAAAGAATACATTTACTATTTCTGCTTTTAATTTTGAGGTCTTTATGTCCCAATATATGGTCAATTTTTATATAGGTTCCATGAATTGCTGAGAAGAAAGTATACTCCTTTCTGTCTCCATTCAGTTTTCTCCAAAGATCTATCATACTAAGATCTATCATACTAAGGATCTATCAAAAGATCTATACAAAGATCTATCATACTAATATCATACATATATAAGGATCTATACAAAGATCTATCATACTAAGGATCTATCATACTAAGGATGCAAGCAAGGTTGAGATCTCCCTCTATTATAGTTTTGCTGTCTATTTCTCCTTGTAACTCTTAACTTTTCCTTTAGGAAGTTAGATGCTATACCACTTGGTGCATATATGTTTAGTATTGATATTGCTTCATTGTCTATGCTACCCTTTATCGAGATATAGTTTCCTTCCTAATCTCTTTTAATTAAATCAATTTTTGCTTTTGCTTGATCTGAGATCGGGATGGCCACCCCTGCTTTTTTTTTTTTATTTCACCTGAAGCATATATAGATTCTTCTCCAGCCTTTTACCTTTACTCTATATGTATTTTTATCTCCCCTTTTCCCTTTTTCTGATACTAACATCTTTCCATTTCTACTTCCCCCCCTTTTTTATATTATATCAGTAAAATCAAATTATACATGCACTCATTACGTATGTCCATAACAGAAACATAGTTCTCAAGAGTTCTTTTTACCTTTTTCTACTTCTCTTGAGTCCTATAGTTGGAAGTCCAATTTTTTGTTTAACTCTGTTTTTTTCATTAAAAACAAATGGAATTCACCTGTTTCATTAAATGTCCAGCTTCTTTCCTGGAAGAAAATGTTCTCTTAGCTGGGTAATTTATTGTTGGCTGCATTGCAAGTTCCTTTGCCTTTCAGAATATCAGAATCCAGGCCCTTTGTTCCTTTAATGTGGAAACTGCTAGATCCTGAGTGATCCTTATTGTGACTCCTCGGTATTTGAATTATTTTTTTCCCTGGCTGCTTGTAATATTTTTTCCTTAGTCTTATAGTTCTGATAGTTTAGCCTCAATGTTCCTTGGAGTTTTTATTTTGTGTCTTTTTCAGAAGGTGTTTGATGAATTCTTTTAATGCCTATTTTAACTTATGATTCTATTATATGTGGGCAGTTCTCTTTGATGATTTCTTGTAACATAAGTCTAGGCTTTTTTTTAATCAAAATTTTTAGGAAGTCCAATAATCCTCAGATTATCTCTCCTAGATCTATTTTCCATGTCTGTTGTTTTTCCAACAAATTTAACATTTCTAGTTTTTTTTTTTTTCTTTCTTTCTTTCTTTCTTTTTTTTTTTTTTTTTTGTTTTCTTGACTGATTTTTGATGTCTCAATGAATCATTCATTTCTAATTGTTCAGTTCTGATTTTTAATGAGTTATTTTCTTCATAGCTTTTTTTACTTTTTTTTGTATATGTCCAATTGAGTTTTTAAATGAGTTATTTTGCTCTATGGAATTTTTTTTCATTTCACTGAATTTTTTTTTTTTTTTAATTTTTACTGAGTTATTTGCTTTTTCCAATTCACAAATCCTACTTTCCTGGGAGTTCTTTCTCTTTTCCAATTCACAAATTCTGTTTCCCAGGGAGTTCTTTACCTTTTCCAATTCACATTTCAGGAATTTGTTTTCTTTTGCCACTTTATCAAAATTTTCTTTTAATGAGTCATATGCCTTTTCCATACTTTCTTGCAGAGCTTCTCTTTCCTTTCCCCATTTTTCTTCTAGCTCTCTTTTAAGTTTCTTCTAAGAGAGTCTTGTGTGATGGGGACCAGGTTACATCCCCCTTTGGGGTTTTGTCTGGAGACTGCTATTAGTTTCCTCGGGATTGAAAACTTGCTCTCTTTCTGTATAGAAACTATCGATGGTGAGTGTATGCTTGGCTTTTTTACTCAAAATTTTTTTTATTAATTTTATTATTATAACTTTTTTTTGACAGTACACATGCATGGGTAATTTTTTACAACATTATCCCTTGCACTCTAACTTCTATTCCAAATTTTCCCCTCCTTCCCTCCACCCCTTCCCCTAGATGGCAGGCAGTCCCATACATGTTAAATGTTTTACTCAATTTTTTTTTTTTCTTTTTCCTGAGGCTGGGGTTAAGTGACTTGCCCAGGGTCACACAGCTAGGAAGTGTTAAGTGTCTGAGACCAGATTTGAACTCGGGTCCTCCTGAATTCAAGGCTGGTGCTCTATCCACTGCACCATCTAGCTGCCCCCTTTTACTCAATTTTTTAAAGCCCTCTGCCTTCAGGGCAAGGAGGGAGGTTATCAGCTTCCTCTGCAGAGAAGGGAGAGATATATGGACAGTAGCTGCCCTGCAAATAGGCTGCTAAGGGCGGCCAAGCTGTGGAAGTGCCCTGGGAAGAGCCCAGCTCCAGAAGTTTTCTGCCCTGGGAAGCACAGCCGCACTGCAGAAGTTCTATTACCCCTGGCAGAGCCCCTCTGCTGTATAGATTTGTGGCTGTCCCAGGCAAAAACCCTGCGCTGCAAAATGGGGCTGCACAGCTGTGCTGTGGTCTGTTCTGAGTTGCTTCTAGTACTGTGTGGGTGTAGCCAAATTCTGTTAGATTCTGGCATTTTTTGGAGTACACTGTACCTTTGGCCTTTTTGTAACTTCTCTTCTGATCTACTGCTTTGCAACCAAAGCAGAGCTGTGGTAGAGTCCTTCCTGCAAAATCTCCACCCCAGCCTTGGCCCACTCAATGTGTTAGCCTCTGCAATCTACCTCCCTGCCTGCACTGGCCTATTCCGCTGATCAGGACAAACCTTTTCTGGCGATTTTCCACATTATCTTCAGTTGGTAATTTGTTGTACTCCCAATATTCATGGATTTTACCAGTTAAACACTATTTCTGAGGCTGAATTTGGTTATTAGTAGTGAGGATAGAAAGGGAACTTAAAATGACATGTGTGTCTTCTCTACCATCTTGGCTCTGCCCCCACATGTAATTCTTGTAAAGATATTTCCATATTTGTCATTCTGCACATGTACACACACATACACACACAAAAATCAAAAGGAGAAAAAACTGTGAGAAAGAAAAAAAGCAAACAAAGAACAACAAAAAAAGGTGAAAATATTATGCTTTGATTCGTATTCATCTCCATAGTTCTCTCTCTGAATGTGGATGACACTTTCCATCCCAAGTCTATTGGAATTGCCTTGGATCACCTCATTGTGAAAAAGCCAGGTTTGTCACAGGCATGCAACAATGAGCTCAGCATAACAGCTCTGTAGACCTTCAGTTTGGTTGTCAGCCTAATACTTCTCCTCTCCCATACTTTCCTTCAAAGTCTTCCAAACACGCTAAACAGCACGTTAGTATTATTACTAAAAAAATAATTTTATAATCAATGACTATAGCAGTTTAGTGTTTGACAAACCCAAAGACCCCAGCTTTTGGGATAAGAACTCACTATTTGACAAAAACTGCTGGGAAAATTGGAAACTAGAATGGCAGAAAGTAAGCATTGGCTCACACCTAACACCATATACCAAGATAAGGTCGAAATAAATTCGTGATCTAGACATAAAAACCATAGAAAAACATAGGATAGTTTACTTCTCAGATCTGTGGAGGAAGAAGGAATTTGTGACCAAAGAAGATCATTATTGATCACAAAATAGGTAATTTTGATTATATTCAGTTCAAAAGTTTTTGTACAGATAAAACTAATGCAGACAATATTAGAAGGGAACCATAAATTGGGAAAACATTTTTACAGAAAAAAGTTCTGATAAAGGCCTCATTTCTAAAATTTATAGAGAATTAACTCAAATTTATAAGAATTCAAGCTATTCCCCAATTGGTAAATGGTCAAAGGATATGAATAGACAATATTCAGATGAAATTGAAACTATTTGTAGTCTTATGAAAAGGTGCTCTAAATCACTATTGATCAGAGAAATGCAAATTAAGAAAACTCTTAGATAATATTACACACCTCAGATTGGCTAAGATGACAGGAAAAGATAATGATGACTGTTGGAGTGAATATGGGAAAACTGGGACACTAATAAATTGATGGTGGAACTATGAGCAGATCCAACCATTCTGGAGAGCAATTTGGAACTATGCTCAAAAAGTTATCAAACTGTGTATAGCCTTTCACCCAGCAATGTTTCTCCTGGGCTTATATCCCAAAGAGATCTTAAAGGAGAGAAAGGGATCCACATGTGCAAAAATGTTTGTGGCAGCCCTTTTTGTAGTGGAAAGAAACTGGAAAATGAATGGATGCCCATCAATTGGAGAATGGTTGGGTAAATTGTGGTATATGAATATTATGGAATATTATTGTTCTATAAGAAATGACCAGCAGGATGATTTCAGAAAGGCCTGGAGAGACTTACATGAACTGATGCTGAGTGAAATGAGCAGAACCAAAACCTCATTGTACACAGCAACGAGACAACTATATGAGGATCAATTTTGATAGACATGGCTCTCTTCAACAATGGGCTGATTCAAACCAGTTCCAATTGTTCAGTAAAGAAGAGAGCCATCTATGGGAATTGAGTATGGACCACAACATAATGTTCTCACTCTTTCTGTTGTTGTTTGATTGCATTTTGTTTTCTTTCCCAGTTTTTTTCCTTCCTTCTTGATCTGATTTTTCTTGTGTAGCAAGATAGCTGTATAAATATGTATACATGTATTTGATTTAACATATATTTTGACATATTGAACTACCTGCCATCTAGGGAACGTGATAGAGAGGGAAGAAGGGGATAATTTGCAACAGAAGGCTTTGCTTGGGTCAATGTTGAAAAATTACCCATGCATATGTTTTGTAAATAAAAAGCTTTAATAATTTCAGATGCCAAAAATTATTTTTAAAACAACAAAGCAAAAAACCCTAAATTTTGACTTTGTAAACTCTCTTTTCTGTTGTCCTGTATCCCCAGATTCCTCAAACCATAATAAGAGAACTGCAGATTGATCTGTTGTCTCCCCTATTGGAATGTAATTCTTTGATCATAAGAACTAATTTTTTTACCCACAGCCTTTGCTCCTACACTTGTGCTGTTGAACGAAGTAAAGAAAAATCTTGCAATTATTTTGAACGGAGTCCACTACAAATTTGTTAGAAAACCTCTATTGGGCACTGACTGCTGCTAAGCAATCCTCCTACACCTCTCTAAGTCACAATCCCACTCTCCATAGCAACTCTTCCAGAATTTTTTATTCTTACACTTGATCTTAGCCAAAAGGCCAAGAAGCAATGGAATTTTTCATTCCTTCTCAAACCTTTCATTGTTTCCCCTACCCCAGGGGAATGAGAATTTAATGAAAACTTTATCTTACATTTTGCTGAAAAAATTGACCATTCTGAGAGCTCTCCTTTCTTCCCTCTCATATCACTCCTATATCATCTGTGGCTGGCTATCTCCTCCACCTCAGTCTCAAGGCTAATCCTTCTGTATATACAGATGATCCCATTGTATCTTGTCTTCTTCATGAGATTGTCCTCTTCCATCTTCACTCTCATTAATCCTCAATTTTTCCCTGTCTGCTGGCTGCTTCTCTGCTGCCTCCAAACAATCCCATGTCGTCTTTGTCCTCAAAAACCTTTTTTAACCCTTTAATCCATGCTAACTTTGATATCATATCTTTCCTTCTATTTGTGGCTAAATTCCTTGAGAAGACCATAGAGAATTAGATGGTTGCTCTTCTTTCCTAGTTCTGTTAACTCTCCTTCCCCAATATCTTTTCAATCTTCTTATACTTTATACCTCCCCACCCTCATGCACTCTGATCCAGTGACAACTGGCTTTCTTATCATTCACCTCTGGCCAATTTTACTGGCTGCCCCATACTCAGACTACTTCCTCATCATATCTTCCTCCTGGCTTCTCAAGTCTCAGTTAACATCTCACTTTCTATAGAAAGCCTTCCCTAATCCCTTTCTTGATTAATTATGCACATTTAGGGACAGGGGCAGGAGCAGGTATTGAGAACATATGTAAAAAAAAAAACTTCATTTTACACATAATGAGTTTGAGATGTTTCAAGGATATTCACTTTGAAATGGTCAACAATTAGCAATGTAAGACCGATGCTCTAGACAGAGAACAGGTTTGCATTTATCAATCTGTGAATCATCTCCTTAGGGATGACAAGGATATTGAAATGCTATATAAGGAATTTAAATTTTACTCAGCTGCTAAGTAGAGAATTCAGATTTTCCTAGAGAATGTAACGATGTTATAAGGAAATATACCATGTCTACTTGCCACTTGTTACTCTCAAACCCTTTTTGTTCTCAGAACAAAGCCAAACACTCAAATGAAGTTACCAAGTATTCAGTGTAGTTAATACAGAAATAAATCAATATATCACAATTCTCACGTAGACCTCAGCTATCTTTTCCGTATACCAAATGAGAACAGTAGGTGCATACTTTTATAACCTTGGGATATATGGGTAATATATAGCTGCTGACTGTAGGTTGTAATGTTGACTTATGCAAGAACATCTGCTTCACATGAATCCACTTTTCTCTAACTGTTCAGCTAGTCCCCAACACTCTACTTCTGGGCAAATCTGCTTCTCTCAAATCTTACTCTTACACTCTTAAAAAGTATAGAGAAAGCAATATATGATTATATCTACTAGCAGTTGCCTTTAAGAAAAGGAATTGCCAAGGTTTATCAGGTTGGCTTTCTGAAAAGCGCAAATAAGCCCAACCAGCTCTTCTACTCACATTCTACATCTTCCATCCAGTTGTCATCCAGGGAATTCAATGACAAATCAGTTTAAGAGCCTCCCCTTTTTTGTCATTTCCTTCTCATACCAGAAAAGGCAACAGAATAACAACAGGCAACTCAGGTTTCAGTTCTCTTTTAAAATGGCCCAAAGGGACCATTCCAGTGAGATCAGCCTTTTTCCAGCCTGGCAGGGGTTACAGATAAAGCAGTCTTGTCTGCTGGCTCCTTACTGCTATTTTTTCACTGAATAGTCATCGTTGTCCACTCTTGCTCTCCTTGACCACTCCAGCCCTCATAAGTTCACGTCAATGTCTACTGGTAGTCAGTAACTCACTTTTCCCATGAGCTCCCCTTTCCAACAGTTCTTATTTAATCACCCCATAGTCTTTGAACAATTATTTACCATTTTGTTAGTTTGCCTTTAAAGCTTTAAAGAATTGCATAAAAATGAGCTGAAGGACAATGTTTGGCAGACAGGTGTTCCTCAAACTTTTTTTCTTAACATTTTGTGTCTCTGAAAACACACTTGCATTTTATAAGTTTTATTAAATGAAAGTCCTCCCCTTCTAACTGTTTTCATACCAGAGGTGTATAAAGGTGTTTTTGCAGTCAAGTCAAGGAAGCAAGAGAATGAGAAAGTGAGCATTTATATGGAGGTGAGGGACTTCCATTGCATGGAATGTGGGGATGTTCAAGAACTATAAAAAGTTTAGTGTAATTGGATTGTAGAATATATAAATTGTTCCTTTATAACCTTTCCAGTCTTTTACATGTTACTCTCAGATTACAGAGGCCTTCAAAATACAAACAAGAGGATGTTATATTTGATCCTGGAAGTAATAATTGCTGAAGTCTATTCATTGTCTCCATTTGGGTCTGGTCTTCATTTTGTGGTTTCTGAAACAGTTATTGTTTTTATTATGTCAGTAAAAGACATATTTACTATTTTTCTTTTTGCTTTAGTTTGTAAAATCTCAGTGCCCTAATACATGATATATATATATAATATGTATATATATATAATACACACACACACACACACACACACACACACACACACACACATATATATATATATATATATATATATGTATAATGTGCATGTATTGTAGATAACATAGGTACATGTATATTATACTCCCATGTCAAAATTTAATTCTATATTTTTCCCTTTAGTTTATCTTTCTTATGGACTTAGACAAAACTGAAAGAGGGATATTAAAATCTTAGTTAGTGTTTCCTTTATGAATTTAATGCTACAGTATTCAGGGCATACAAGTTCAATATTGATATTTGTTGTTTAAGTTTCATTTCAACATAATGCAGTTTCCTTATTAATCCCTTTTTGAATTTTAAATGCTTGTTTTTGTTTTGTCTCAGCATGATTTGCAACCCTTAACTTTTTTAGATCTGTTTTATGATAGTAAATTTTTTCCAGTCTCTCATTTTAATTTGTGTTTAATTCTTTGTTTTGTTTTGTTTTTTTAATGTTTCTTGTAAGTAACAGATTGTAGGATTTTGTTTTTGTATACCATCTGTCACTCATTTTTTCATTTTATTAGATTGTTGAATACAATATTTAAACTTAGAAGAGCTATTTATATTTTCCTATATTTGTTTCTAATGCTTTTTTTCCCTCCAAATTGTGATCCACCTCCAGCCACTTTCCTTTTCCTGTCAACCCAGTAACTATATTACATTGGTTATTTTAGCTTAATTTTTTTTTAAAGCAATTATTTATTTAAATGCAATTCCTTCTCTTTTCCTCACCTTTTATCCCTTTGTCTCCTTTTTGTTGTTACCCTCTTCCCTGGTTTTTGAGTTTTAGTAGTTGTTTTTTCTTGCTTGTTTTTATCTAATTATTTCTTTCCTGCCTTTTTTCTTGTCGGTAGTGAAGTAGAATTGATGAGGAGTAAATTGGAGGCTCTAAGACGAGATGGATCAGTTCTTCTGGGTCTGATTAAGAGAGTCCTTTCCAAAGTACCCAAGGGCAGGTTCGGTAGTGAATGAATTCGCTACTCACTGCTGTATCAAAGCAAAGTCTTTATTGATAGTAAAAGGATAGACAGGCATTTGGCCTCCAGAAAAACCAAACTGCCTGGCAGGGGATGCCAATTGGTGGGCACAAGGCAGGTGTAAATCGAGTGCGAGGATTCCATTTTTAGAACTTCCTTTTATACATAACTAGGGTCATCAAACCATGTTTGCACAGAGATGTTATCCAAGAGGTTCCAGAGATATTTGTTAATAAGACAGGAATTTCTCTTACTCATTTGTATCTCAAATGATCTCCTTTAACCCCTCCTCAGACAAGAATTTCCTGCTAATTATTTTTATCTTGAACTATCTCTTTTTTGACCTTATCAGAATATGCTTTCTTTCCCTCATTTTATTCATTATTTATATATTTTTTCACCTTAAGTTTCTATTTTTAGTTTCTGTATCTTTCATAGTATTAAAACTTTTGAGATTATTATTTTGAGTTCTCTCTTCTTGAACAGTTTTTGTTATTGCCTCATAGATCTTGCCCCAGATTACCTTTTTTTCTCTATTGTCTTACTATTAGGAATATGCATTCCTGCAGGGAATAGAGTGAATATCACCCTCTGGTAGGATTCTTTTTCTATGTCCCTGCTTGTGAAATTCATTATTGAACTCTGCCCTCTTTTTTTTTCCCCATTTGCTCAAAATCTCTTCCCTGGGTTGGTAATTCTCTAGATGGCAGTTTTCCCTGGAGTTCTTATTTCCCTTTTCCTGAGGCAAAAGTTTGTCTCCTAACCACCAAATTCCTACAGACAAAAAACTGTTGTAAAGTCCCCATATCTCCCTTTATGAATAACTCTTCTTCCATAGGAGCAGCATTCATCAGCAGTACCACCATTGAAATAAAGTTTTTTTCTCAGTCCTGCTTTTTGTAGACTCATTTTTTTGTACACTCTTTTCTTCCTGAATGTTGACAGAAGTTACTTTACCTTCAATGTTAACCATTGACTTTGTCTAGGGCATATCTCACATTCCCTTCTATCTTCTTCTTTCCCTCTTTTCATTTTGTAATTTAGTCCCACAAAAACAATAACAGCATCAGAAACAAAAAGAAAACATTGAATCACCTCTTGGTTCGGGGTTTTAGATTTAATCTATGCATGATATTTTTTTTCCTTAATAGTATTTAAATTTTTCCAATTACACATAAAGATAGTTTTCAACATTCATTTTTGTAAAATTTTTAGTTCCATATTTTTCTTTCTACCCTCCTCCCCAAGACAGCAAGCAATCTGATACAGGTTATATCAATCATTTTAAACATATTTCCATATTTGTCATATTGTGAAAGAAAAACCACTAGAAAGAAAAGGTGAAAATAAAATACTTTGATCTGCATTCAGTCTCCATAGTTTTTTCTCTGGATGCAGATGACTTTTTCCCATCCCAAGGGAATTGTCTTGTATGACTGTATTGTTGAAAAGAGCTAACTCTGTCATAGTTAACCATCACATAATCTTGATGTTACTGTGTAAATGTTCTCTTGGTTCTGCTTACTTTACTCAGCATCAGTTTATGTAAGTCTTTTCATTTTTTAAAAAAATCAGCCTGATCATCATTTCTTATAGAATAATTATTCCATTCAACCATCCCCCCAATTAATGGGCCATCCACTCAATTTCCAATTCCTTGCTACTATAAAAAGAGATTGCTACAAACATTTTTGCATATGTGGATCTTTTCCCCTCTTTTATAATCTCTTTAGGGTACAGTAAGGATACTGCTGGATCACAATTTGATAGCCCTTTGGCCACAGTTCCAAATTGCTCTCCAAGTGGCTGGAACCATTCACAGTTCTACCAACAATGCATTACTGTCTTAGTTTTTCCACATCCCCTCCAACATTATCATTATCTTTTCCTGTCATCTTAGCCAATCTGAGAAGTGTGAAGTGATAATTCAAGAGTTGTTTTAATTTGCATTAATTTAATTAATTAATTTAATTAATTTAATTTAAAGCATTCATCTGAAACCCAACTACTATAAAAGACTGAGGCACCAGTGTGAGTCAATGGCACTTTATTAAAGAGTCCATGATCTCTTCTAATGAAATGGACCTCAGATCTTCTTTATGATCTGAGATGCCTCCTCCTTCCAGGGCTCTATTTTTGTAGGGCTAGATTTCTAGTCATTCCAGAACAGCTATACCAATCCAGAATAATTGCATTGATTGACAGATGATATGTAAACTAAAATAAGCAAAATAATATGTCAGCATGATCACAATTTGGCAAAGCAAGGAATATTTCACACAATATGGACAAGATTTTCCATAGGTGGGGCAGGAGGAAATGGCACAAACTATCAGTCCATGTCTTAAGTGGTCTTAACATGGTTAACTGCTCCTGTTGGAGAAGAGTTTGGTCCAGAGGTATAAGAAGATTTTGGGGGATTTTCCATGTAGTTGTTACCCACACACTGGGCTTCTGTGACAAGGAAAAATAAATGTGGAAGCCCATACTTAATTTCCTATAATCAACTTAGAATCTCCAGTTCACAACTCTTAAGATCTTATTTATAGAGCTTTGATGTGATTCTATTGAATTTTTTAATATAATACTGATTGGAATAGAGTAAGGGTCCAAAGGGTTCTTACACTATTTATGTTCTTTGACCATATATTAATTGAGGAATGAGTTATATTCTTATAAATGACTCAGTTCTCTACATATTTTAGAAATGAGACCTTTAGGAAACCTCATGTGCAAAAATGTTTGTGGCAGCCTTTTGTAGTGATAAGGAACTGGAAACTGAATGTATGCCCATCAATTGGAGAATGACTGAATAAGTTATGATATATGAATAGTATGGAATATTGTTCTATAAGAAATGACCAGCAGGATGTTCAGAGAGGTTTGGAGAGGCCTACTTGAACTGATACTAAGTGAAATGAACAGAACCAGGAGATCATTATACATGGCAACAACAAGACTATATGATGATCAATTCTGATGGATTGTCTCTTCAGCAATGAGATGATTCAAACCAGTTCACCAGTTCCAATGATCTTGTGTTGGAGAGGGTTATCTGCACCTAGAGAGAAGACTGTGGGAATTGAGGATGGTTCACAGCATAGCATTTTCTCTCTTTTTGTTGTTGTTTGTTTGCATTTTATTTTCTTTCTTTTTTTTTTTTTTTCCGGTTTGATCTGATTTTTCTTGTGCAGCAAGATAATTGCATAAATATGTATGCATATACTGAATTTAACATATATTTGACTATTTGCCATCTAGGGGAGGAGAAGGGACAATTTGAATGCAAGGGTTAATGTTGAAGAATTATCCATGCATATGTTTTGAAAAATAAAAAGCTTTAAAAAAAAAAAAAAAGAAACCTTTATCAGAAACTTTGACAGTAAACAATTGTTTCCCAGCTTTCTGCTTCCCTTCTAACAATCTTGGTTGCATTGGTTTTATTTGTTTATTTATTTATTAAATTTAACTATGAATAATATTTCAGATGTCCTTCCCCACACTCATTTTTATTTGACTTTTGCTTTCACACTTGACTCCTATGTACATTTAGAAAGAAGTCTCTTCTTGTATTTCTGTTGTCTGGGATATTAAGAGAAGTAAATAATAACTTCAAATGTGGTTTTCTTTCTAAAATGTTTTGAATGTCTGTCTCTACATCAAATGGCATCTTTTTTCATTTATGTTTAGACTCAGTTTTTCAGAATAGGTCAACCTGGAATGTACCATGAGCTCCAGTGTGCTTTGGAATATATTATTCCTTTCCCTTCTTTATTTTCTAGAAAATTCAGAATCATCCTATTTTATTTTAATTTCCTTTCCTTTATAATTGAAGGTCTTTTTCCTGGTTGTATCAGAATTTATTATTTCTCAGTGTAGTATTGCTTGTTTGTTTATTTGTTTTAACGTGCTGATGATTTGTTTATATTTATTTTGTATCCTGCAACTTTAACAAAGTTGTTTTAGTTTTTTAGTTAACTCTCTAGATTTCTCTAAACCATTGGGTCATATGCAAAAAAAAATAAAAAATAAAATAAAAAAAAATTCTTTTTCTTTGTCTTTATTTTTCCCTTCAATTTTTTTCCTATTTTTTTTGCCTTAAGTAACATTTCCATTACAATTTGAACAGTAATGATAATAATGGAGATTCATTCTTCAGTGAAACCTGATTTTATTAGAAAGATTTTTAACTAATCCCCATTGTTCTTGGTTTTAGATTACATATCAAAAACTTTCTTTATTCCTATGTTTTTAGTGAAGTAGGTGTTATTATTTGTGTCAAAGCTTTTTCTCCTTTCTGTATGGAATTGTTAAATTTAAGCATTGTGCCTTAGAATATGTAGTCTCAGGCTTTTTTTGGAAATTTTTGAAATGGATTCTTTTGATTGCCAATTGGTTTTCTGTGTTCAAATATTCTGAGCATTATGATGTTCAGGTTTTTTTTTATTTGTTTTATTCTTAGAAACCTACAATCCCTAAGTTATTGCTGTATATGCTTTCTTTTAGCTCTAATGCTTTTTCTTTTTCCAGATTATTGTTCACTTCTGTATGTTTGTATTCCCAATCAGATCCTCTCTTTTGTTCCTTTGAGACTTGTCACCATGGATTTTAGTGTTTCTAAACTGCCACTTATTTTTGGTGTAAAGGCCATAAACTCTGCTCTCATGTTCTTATTTATTTTCAACCATTCAGGAATAGTATTCTGTGTGGTCTGCTTGCTTCAAAATCCACTCAGTCCTATTCATCAGGCATTGAAGTATTTTCCTTTTTCTTATTTATTAGATCTGGAGGCCATATTTTTTCCTATTGTCATTGCCTTTCCTTTTGGTGTGTCTGCTCATGCTTTGAGTACTGAGATCTTTTGAATATTTTGCCTCCCAAGATCTTTGGTGATTTCAGTCCTTTCCCTTATTGTCCCAAGTTGCTCAATTTCTGACTTTCTCCCCTCTGATGATGCTCACAGTTTACCACTCTAGATCTTTGATTCAGGTGACTTCTAAGGGAAAAAGAACAGATCTTAGCTGGATGCTAAATTCTTTCTTTCAGGTTTAATAAAGTGCTACATAACCCAACATACATGTTCTTCCACTTCACTGCTATTGCAGATTAAGCAAATTTCTTCATTTTGGAGTTTGGATTTCCAAAGCACTGGAAGGTTGGAGGGCCAGGATGAAGAGCTGAATTCTATAGTAAAGGCTATTGGTTGGCTTGTTTAGTCTTGTTGCTGGGAACTTTAATAGGTGGTGAATATTAATTGAGTGCTTATTACAAGTTAGGAAATATTGATTTTATTTACTAATCTTTCATCAGGCTAATTGTATTTTCCTTTCTTTTTTTTTTTTTTTTTTTTTTTTTTTTTGGAGGCTGGGGTTAAGTGACTTGCCCAGGGTCACACAGCTAGGAAGTGTCAAGTGTCTGAGACCAGATTTGAACTTGGGTCCTCCTGAATTCAAGGCTGGTGCTCTATCCACTGCGCCACCTAGCTGCCCCAAGGCTAATTGTATTTTAAAATTTTAAATGTTACAAAAATTGGTAATCCTTATGCAATACATGTGATGATCCATATTTAATTGGAACTTCATAGAAAATTGTTCTTTCCTAATTTGTAAATAAATAAGCTTCTTGCATAAGAATATAAAGACATGCTTTATAATACAGTACTTTAAAGTTTATGTTCATAAGCTGTTAGTGCTAGAAGAGATATCAGAAGTCACCTTTTCCAACTACCCTGGTAAGCCAAGCTCTTTACCTCTGACTCCCCTTTACCTGCCTGCTCTACCTTATAATGATATTCTTATCTTTAGTCCACATCACCATTTGCCTGTTGGACATTTTAAACTAGACAGTCTGCAGACATCTCAAACTCAACATGTCCAAAACAGATATCATTTGTCCTATATGCTCCCCTTTCTTATCTTCTGTAATTCTTCCCAAAGCCCCACATCCTTCTGACCTTTTTTTTTTTTTTTCCTTCTGATCTTCTAAGTGTATAATTTTGGGGGGCAGCTAGGTGGCACAGTGGATAGAGCACCAGCCCTGAATTCAGGAGGTCCCGAGTTCAAATGTGGTCTCAGACACTTAATACTTCCTAGCTGTGTGACCCTGGGCAAGTCACTTAACCCCAGCCTCAGAGGGGGAAAAAGTGTATAATTTTGGCATTATTTTAACTTCTCCTTTCTTCCTTACCTCATATATACAGTCAATTAACAAAAGTCTTGATGTTTCTGCCTCTAATATCTTTTAGTTCTGTGTGCATCTACTCATGCAGCTATCACTTTAATTAAAGCCCTTTCACCTCTCACATGCATTATTCTAGTAGCTTCCTAATTGATTTTCCTACTCCAAATCTCTCACCATTTCAGTCCACCTTCCACACTTCTGCTAAAATGATTTTCCTTAAGTACCATTCTGACCATATTACTCCTCTAATCAGAAAACTCCAATAGCTTTGTTACTTCTAGGATCAAATATAATTTCCATTTAGTTCTTAAAACCTTTAAGAACCTCCCTTCCTATATTATATGTTTTTTTCTTCTTGATTTAAATATAAACTTTTCTTGTGTAGGGATTGTTTCATTTTGTGTCTAGGTCCTCAGGGCCTAGCTTTTATTAAATGATTGTTGATTGATTTATTATCCTGGATTTGATTTGATTTTTTTGGCTCAGACCTCTGGTATCATCAATATGGGGAACTTTCAATGTGGAAACTACTTTCACTGATGAAAATTGGCATCTGTGTTGTAGCTGTCTGGGAGCACCAAGTGGTTAAGTTGGATTGTTCCACAGATAGTATACAGAAGAGGCAGGCCTTGCACTTGGGTTTTCTAGCTCTGTGACACACCTCTTTCTTACTTTTCTTCCATAATAAAGATGTTTTCATTTGATAAAATAATATGTATTGATTTTAATGATAGTTATTGAATTTCTAATGAGAGGAGGGCAAATAGAGTAAAATTGGACATTGATTTTCACAATATCTTTACAAGCATATTCTTTTATATTCTTTTAGTTAGCATTAGTGAATCATTGACTCATATCACAAGATAAGAGTCTTGTGCTAAATGCCTTTTTTCTGCTATTCATCTCCCAAATACAAAAATGGAGGTTTAGAAACAAGGTAAAAAGCAGTTAGATAGAAATATAAATTCAGAGACTTTGAGGGGTAGGGTCATGTAGTCCAATTCATCAGTTATGGAGGAGGCTTTGCCCAGGGTCACACAGGTTTGGGTGTTACAGCAGGGATTTGAAGACAGGTTTTTTTTCTTCTAAATCCAGCACTCTTTCTGCAATACCACAGTGCCTCCTCAGATTTGCCTAGGGCCATCCAGGAGATATTTTTGCTTTACTCCAGCTTCTCCTAGTCCAACTTAGAAAAATGACATTTTATTGAATTTCTTAAGATTTTCATAGAAAATTCTTAGGCATTTGTTGTAAGGAAATTATCATAGGTTCTTCTTTTTACTCCTCACTAACAATGTGTAATACTTTTCTTGTTTTATTTTCTGTGTTATAGCTCTCTTTTACGTTATGGTGGCAACCTATCCCTCCAAAGTGCCATGAGTGTCCGGTTCAATAGCAATGGGACCCAGCTGCTGGCCCTTCGCCGCCGCCTGCCACCCGTTTTATATGATATCCATTCCCGCCTACCTGTGTTCCAGTTTGACAACCAGGGCTACTTCAACTCATGCACCATGAAAAGCTGCTGTTTTGCAGGAGACCGTGACCAGGTAAAGAAAGTGCATTCTGTTTCATTAGTTCTATCCTGTTTATTGATCCTTGGTCCTTTTAGCATCCTGTTTGATCCTAATAATTAGGCCACTTTTGAAAGAAGCTGTACAAAAGTGTGCTTCAGGAATAATAGGTACTACCATTGCCCTACATCACTGTGGATTAATGAGTAAAGTATATGTTAGTATAAGTGAAAAACAGGGTTTTTCTGTCAGGTTTTTTAAATGATTCTGAGATCATGCCGTTTCAATGAAGATGGGAAAGGTTTTTTTTTTAATAGCCTATCAATGAGAAGGCTCTTTTTCCCTCCACTTAATAATATCTTTTTTTTCCTCAATTATATGTAAAGATGGTTTTTAACATTCACTTTTATAAGATTTTGCTTTCCAAATCTTCTCCCTCTTTCTCTTTCCTTTCTCCCTGAGACTTCAAGCAATCTGATGTAGGCTATGCATGTAGTATCAATGAGAATTTTCTTAACCAGCTAGAAAATGTAACAATAAAACACCCCAACTGCATTCCAAGAAACAAAACTGTGAATACTTTTCTGTCAGAGTAAATTAGAAACTGATTCTTCTCTTTTGTGCCAAGTGGGGAGTGGAGGACCCCAGGCTATGAACATTCACATTTTGCATTCACATTCTTGTGAAGAATTTTAACACAACTTTGAGCTGCCTGTTGGTTAAAAATGTATAGACTATTATTGCATTTTTCTAGCCCTTTATGACTGTAGATCATGAAACACTATAGCCTCACAAAATTATAGATAGTTAAAAGCAGTGGAAAGACAAAGTATATAGGTTGTAGTTTATCACTAACAATGATGTGCATACATACAAGAATTGGTCTAAAACTTTACACTAAGGAAATGTTTGATCACAAATGGAGGTGTTATTGATCATGTATTGTATAACAAGATACATAGCTTAGATGCTGCCCTGTTACTTTACAGAATGTTAAAAGACTTAGAAGATTCCTCACAAGTAAAGAAATTATGGAAGGGCATGGCTATAATGACAGGAACACCTAGATCGCTTGTAATATATACTACTAAAATATTCATGTTGCTTAGATTGAGGTCCCATTAAAATGTATTTTATTGCCAGTCCTTGTACTGGCCTTTTACACTTCACAAATTAATAATCCATTACCTAAAAATTAAATCAATGTGGAGAAACTAAAACCAGGACACAAAGTATAAAATCAGCAAAGCCTACTTGAACCTACTTCACGTCATCTCAACATTTAGAAAAGTTTTTTGAGGGATCATCTGAGATTATCTCGACTAATCAGACATGAGAAAAGTGACTTTCCAACATCACAAAACTAGGTAGTGGCAGAATGAAGATCAGAACTCAGGACTTCTGACTCCATTTTAGATTCTTGACAATCTGTGACAACCTCCTTTTTTATTGTTTTTTTAGTATATCCTTATATGCTTCAGTTTTTTTCAGTTTGTTAAGGGAGTAGGAGAGAATATTTTGCTACAGAATAGTTTTATCCCATGAAGCATTACAAATAGTGATATCTCATCTATAGTCTCAGGATTGAGAATTCTTTAGAGTTCTTTAATTATTCCAGGTTTAATAGCTTCCACCTTTAGAACATGTTATGTAAGCAAACTACTAATAACATTCTGGCTCTATTAGCTAGTAACACTGAGCTCCAATAGCACTTCCAAGTAGTTACAAAAATATATTAATCTTTAAAAGTATACATGCTTATGTGTGTTAGGCTACTTTGTCTATGCTATATCAAGTATAATTTTTTCTCTTTAAGTTTTTTAAAAATTGTATTTTTATTGATATATTTCATTTTAAAATTCCATTTTCCATGGTATCCTCTTCTCTACTTTCCTGAGAATCATCCTCTATAATAATTTTTTAAAGGAAAAAAATTCAACAAAAATAACCAAAATAAAAAAAATTAAGTGTATCATAGCTATAGCTTTCTACTTCTTCATGGGAGTTGGGGGATTGGGGAAAAATTTGTAGTTATATTGTTGTGGTCATTGTATATATAATTTTCTGGTTCTGCTTACTTCAACTGATAAACTGATGTATCTTTCCCTTTATTCATCTTGTTCTTCCTTTCTTAGAGTATAGAGTTTTTGTTCTGAACTTCTGTAGGTCATTATATAACCCCCCTATTCCCCATCCCCCACTACCCTATTTCTTATTTCCATGCCCCTCAACTTTTCCTATCCCAGAATTCTAACCAAACACCATCTCATAAACATGCCTGTGTTTCCCCCTTCCTCACTTGATCCTTCCATCCCCACTACCTATTATCCTGTTTGTTCTGCCCTTGGTAGCCAAACTCCCTAAAAAAAAAAGCCATTTACATTAAATGCCTCTACATTTATCTTTTCTAAAACTCCTTCAATCCATTTTGCAGCTTCATCATTCCACCTTGAATCTTGTTCTTTCCAAAATTACCAGTGATCCTCCATTGCCAAATCCACTGACCGTTTTTCAATCCTCATTTCCCTTAACCTTTGTGCAGCCTTTGATGCTGTTGATCCCTACCTCCCTTATTTTGAAATATTCTCTTCTTTCTAGGTTTCTCTCTTCTGACTGTCCTGCATCTCTAACCAATCCTTCTCTGTCTCCTTTGCTGAATTCTGTAAACCTCTAAACCTCAAACTTTTTAAATAGGGGGCCAGTTCACTGTCCCTCAGACTGTTGGAGGACCAGACTATAGTAAAAACAAAAAACGCATACTCTGTCTCTGCCCCTCAGCCCATTTGCCATAACCCTGAGGGCCACATAAACTTCTTCAGCAGGCCACATCTGGCCCATGGGCGGTAGTTTGAGAATCCCTGCTCTAAACCATAGGTGTCCCTCAGGGGTCTGTCCTGGGCTCTTTTCTCTCTATATACTACTTAATTTCATTAGCTTCCATGGGTTTAATTATCATTGCTAAATTAATGATTCACAGAGCTACTGATTTTTCCCTGCCAACCTCCAGTCAGTATGTCCAAAACAAAACTCATTATATTTTCCCCTAAACTCTCTTTCCTGTTAACTTCCCTGTTATTCTTAAGGACATTACCATCTGTCCAGTTTCTCTCAGGCTTTAATTCACATATTTTTTTACTCAGTTGACTATTTTTAACCTAGAATTTTAATTTTGTTTATGCAAAAGTTTTTTAATTTCTTATAATCATCTATCACTTGCATTGTTAGGAATTTGTCCCTCCATCCATTGCTGCAAAAAATAGACGATTAATTTTTTCATGGTATTATTATTGAGATTATGCATTCATTTTTATTTATTGTGCTATATGATTTAAAATACTGGTCTAAGCCTAATTTCTACCACACCCATCAATTCTTGCCAAATGTGGAGTTATTTGCTAAGTAATTTGCTTTTTGTAGTTTATTATCAGATATGAAGTTATATGAGTTCAGTTATTTCTGATTTTTTTTTTGGTCTAGTTTTTTCTACTGATCCACTTTTCTATTTTTAATCAGTACTAAATTGTACAGATAATTATTGCTTATAATATGGTTTGAAATCTGGAAGTATTATTTCCCCTGCATTAGGAGAAGAGAAAAAAATAATCATTTATATAGCATCTTTGTGCTAGGTATTGTGCTGAGCACTTTTTACACATAATTACTTATTTGATCCTCCCAATAACTCTTGAGTATAATGATTAGCCCCATTTTACAGATGAGGAAACTGAGGAAGACCGAGGTTAAATGCCTTGCCCAGAATTACACAGCTAAGCAAATGTCTGAGACTATATTGAACTCTAATCTTCCTCATTCCAGACCCAGAGCTAAATGTGCTATGCCACCAGCTATATCAGTATTGCCTTTTAAATTGTTCGCTTGATATTCTAAATCCTTTGTATCTCCAAATGTATTTAATTATTGTTCCATCTAGCTTTGTAAAGCATCTTTTTGGTAGTTTGATTGGCATAGTACTAAAACTGAAAATTAACTTTAATATTTTTCATTTTTATTACAATGACTCTGCCCAGTCACAAGCATGAAATATTCTTCTAGTTATTTAAGTTCTTTTTTTTTAAAGAAAATTATTTAATTGTACCTATGCAGATACTGAATATGCATTCATAGAAATAAACAAAAAGAATAAATTTCTTCAAATAAGCCAAAGAATTGACAAGCTATAATGGAAGAAAAGAATCCATGAAAATAGGGTTGTATTGTCATTGTAGTTGGGGACATTGACTTAAAAGTGAATAAAGAATATAATGCTAGAGAAAAATATATATGAAAAGACACACTTAACTTTCACAATTTCATATGTGAGACTTAATAGTCCAATACAATAAAAAAGTGACAAAATAGGTAAGAAATTAATACTTCACAGTGTTGTTTACAAGAAATACAGCTAAAAAGCAAAGAGATACACAAAATCAAAATGAAAGGCTGTAGCAAAATTTACTATGCATCAGATAAAACCGGGAAATCTGAAGTTGTAATCATTCTAATAAGCAAAACTATCATTACAGATAAATAGGGAAATTGCCTTATGCCTAAAAGAACCACAAATATTAAATATTAAATGTTTTGAACACACATGTACCAAATTACTTAACATTTAACTATATTAAGGAAAAAATTAACTTTCAGTTTTGGGACTACAAATAAAATTCTCAAATTTAACTGCAAACAATAATGACACAGTCATAAAAACAATTGGTGAAAGAATGATAATGAAACGACAGTATACTAGAAACAGCTAAAATACTCATCTCAGGAAAAATTATATTCTTAAAAATATAATAACAAAATAAAATTATTAGTAAACTGGATATGCAGTTGCAAGAATTAGAAAGCAAAAGTGAAAATTAGGGGGAAATAAATAAATTGTAACTTTAAAAGGGTACAAAATGTTTTTTTTTTTTTTTTTTTTTTTTGAGGCTGGGGTTAAGTGACTTCCCCAGGGTCACACAGCTAGGAAGTGTTAAGTGTCTGAGACCAGATTTGAACTCGGGTCCTCCTGAATTCAGGGCTGGTGCTCTATCCACTGCACCTCCTAGCTGCCCCGTACAAAATGATTTTTAAAAAATTCTAATGTAAAAATATGAAAAGCTGGCACTATTCTTTTTTAATTAGATGGTTAATAAAGAAGAGAGGAAAATAAAATGAACAGAATAAAAATGAACAAAGTAAAATCAGAACAGAAAAGCAATAAAAAGAATTCTTAGAACCTACTCTAAAGGAAATCATGACCAAAGTTATTTTAAGAGACAGTTATAACCCTAGCAATTTATACTGGAAAAACAACAGAGAATTATTAATCAATATCATCAATGATTCTTGATTCAAAATTTTTGAATGAAATCCTGACAAAAAAATGGCAGAAATTTGTCTCCAAAATGATTCACTGTTATCAAGTTGGATGATATTCAACATTAAGAAGCAGTTAATATTATTAATCATATTAAAAATAAAAATAGATTTTTCAATCTCCATAGTTCTTTTTTCTGGATGCAGATGGTGTTTTCCATACAAAAGCTATTGGGATTGCCTTGGATCACTGAACCACTGAGAAGAACTAAGTCTTTCATGGTTGATCATTGCACATTTTTGCTGTTATTGTATACAACATACTCTTGGTTCTGCTTATTGTACTTAGCATCAGTTTATATAACTCTTTCTAGGACTTTTCTAAAAATCATCTTGTTCAGCATTTTTATAGAATATTAAGATTCCATTACCTTCATATACCACAACTTGTTTAGCCATTTCCTAATTGATAGGCATCTACTCATTTTCCAATTATTTGCTACCTCAAAAAGAGCTGCTACATTTTTGCACATGTGGCTCCTTTCCCTCCTTTATGATTTCCTTGGGATACAAACCCAGTAGAGAACACTTCTGGGTATATGCACAGTTTGATAGCCCTTTGAGCATAGTTCCAAATTGCTCTCAAGAATGGTTGGATCATGTCACAATTCCACCAACAATGCATCAGTGTCCCAGTTTTCCCACATCTCCTCCAGCATTTATCATTATCTTAGCCAATTTGAAAGGTGTGAGGCGAATGGTACCTCAGGAAAACAAAAACATAATTACATCAGTAGATGTGGAATAAGACTTTGACAAAGTGTATATCATTTATACTATTTTTAAAAAGCCTTTCAAGTATAGTTACAGGACTTTTTTAATATGATAGAAAATATCTAATGCAAAAAGTGAGCATTAAATTCAGTGAGATATACTAGACACTTTCCCAGTTTTACAGGAATAAGACAGGTTCCCTGTTTCTATCTGATATTGTTGCTATCTTGGTAGCAATAAAATGAAAAGGAAATTAAAGATATAAAGCTAATCAAAGAAGAGATAAAAACTGTTTTCCTAGAAAATTCCATGGAATCAGCTAGGAAACTAGTTGAGACAATAAATATCACCTTCTACTTGGCTATCAGAGGATAATTTCTGTGTGTATGTCTCTCTTTTTTTGCAGTTGGGGTTGTGAGTTGCCCAAAGTCATACTGCTAGTAAGTGTTAAGTACCTGATGCCAGATTTGAACTGGGGTCCTCCTAACTCATCTTGCTACCTCAGGATAATTTTTCTAAAGTGTAAGGTCTAACCATATCACCTACTACAAATACTGAAGTGGCTTGCCATTTCCTTCTTCAGCTCATTTTAAACTGAGGAGCTTAGGCAAATGGTGTTAAATGACTTGCCTAGTGTCACATTGAGTTAGTCAGCATCTGAAGCCAGATTTGATCTCATTAAAATGAGTTTTCCTGATTCCAAACCCAAGTTCTGTCAACTGTTCCAACTGACTATCTAGGAGGCAGTAATAGAAAAGAAAGCTCATTGTGAATTAATCTCGTCTGTTTATTCTTTCCCCTTAACATGTCTGTCATTTTTAATGTCCCACTGAATCATAACAAATTTTCTCTCCCTAAATTTTAAAGACTTAATCTGTGTTGTCTGTAATAGCCCTTTTCCAAGAAAATAACTAATTTAAATTTTTTTCATTATTCTTTGTTCATTTCTTAAAAATTTAAATAGTATTTTATTTTTCTAATTACATGTAAAGATAGTTTTCAACATTCATTTTTGTAATATTTTGAGTTCCAAAAATTTTTCTCTCTCCTTTCTTTACCTATCCAAGACAGCAAGCAATCTGATTTGATTATTCATTTTAAATGTATTTCCATGTTAGTCATATTGTGGGAAAAAATATCAAAACAAAAGGGAATTCCAAGAGAAAAAAAGAAAGTAGTATGCTTCAATCTTCATTGAGTCTCCATAGCTCTCTTTCTCTGGATGTGGATGGCCTTTTTCATGGCAGGTCTGTTGGAATTGTCTTGGATCATTGTGTTGCTGAGAAGAACTTAAGTCTATCATAGTTGATCATCACATAATCTTGCTATTGCTATGTACAATGTTCTCTTGGTTTTGCTCATTTCATTCAGCATCATTTCATATCCAAGCTTTTCTGAAATCACCCTGCTCATCATTTCTTATAGAACAATAACATTCATAAACCATAACTTATTCAGCTGTTCCCCAATTGATGGGCATCCACTCAATCGTTTCCCAGCTTTCTGTTCCTTTCTAAGTTTAGCTGCATTGGGGTGTGGGGGTGTGGGGGTGTAAACCTTTTAATTTAATGTAATCAAAATTATCCATTTAATTGCAGCTTATCTTGTGGTTATCTTGGGATTATCAAGTGCTTGGAAAGAATGTGACCATTTCAACTTTTTCTAGTATACATATTTAAGTATGTTCCAGAATTTTTTCCTTTATTAGAAATCAGGAGACCTTACCAATACTAATCATTCTGTGAACTTTGAGAAATTCTTTCCTCCTCTTAGCACCTCTTGGGTGCTCAATTTGTCTGTAAATGAAAGGTTGGATGCTCTTAGATGACTTCTATGGTCTTTTCCTATTCTAGCATTCTCAGCCCCTTAAAACATTTACCTTAGTGATATGAACAAGTAGATGGACTCCTTTGCTTCTGTGAAATAACATTCCACCAATAGTTTGAGAGGAAATTTTATATCTGATGAGAAGAAATTCACAACTTAATTCACATTTCCTCTTACTTTGAACCTATTTCATGTAGTGGCCTAATAGTTCCCACATCTTGTTGAAAGTAATCAGATTTGACCTGTCGCTTCCCAATTCAGTAAACTCCAGTGACTTCCTATTGTCAGTAGAACAAAATATAAATATTTGGTTTTTATAAAACCTATTCACATCCTATCTTTCTAATCTCATTATACATTATTCCTCTTATATGTTATCTTGTCTTTGTGTTTTTATACTCCAAGCATGCAATGTTCTCCCATCTTCCCATTCAGGCCTTCTCTGGCTTCAAGACAAGTATAGGAAGCCTTTCTTGATCTACTCTACTTTTCTTCATCTGCTAGTTACTAACTCCTTATTTATTCTGTAGATGCTTTTGTATGCTTCCCCCATGAATGTTAACTCCTTACAGTCTTCTCCCATGAATATAAATTCTTTCAGTAAAAGGATTGTCCTTTGTTTTTTTATTTATTTTTTGTAGTTGTATTCCAAGTAACTATAATCCCTAGAATATATTAGGTGCTTAATACATACTTGCTGATTGAAGCTTCCTGTGTAAAAGGTGTATCAATGGAGTGCCTCAGACCTGTTTGAAGTGTACAGTATTTAGTACCAGGGTTTTGTGGTGGCCACATCTGCTTTGTTTAACCTATTTAATACAAAGGGCTAACTTGTTTCCTGTGAGTGAAATAAAAATGGCCTTGAAAATAAGTCATAGCCTCAGACATTACATCACCACCCAACCTTTTTCTGTTGATATTACACAGGATATATAGCCAGAGGTTCAGGAATTCACCACCTACTGCTCTTAAGGCTGTTGAAGCTTCCTAATAAAATTTCCTTTCTTCTCTTTATTACCTTACCATGTAACTTGGAATTAGCTCAGTTTGTTGTGCCTGGCATGTCATATTCCACACCCTTCCCCTCCACTTCCATTCCCTTGCCACAAAAATGCACTGTCTGGACTAAAGGTAAGTTTGTCAACAGAACCATCTTCAGATTATGGGATGTTGTTGATTTTCATCTGTGAAAGCTTTTTTTATTTTTCAAATCTCTTTTCACATTTATTATCTCTTTTGATTCCTATAGCAGTTTTCTGATATGTAGTAGAACAACTATTTTTTGACAACTGAAGAAAACTAGGCACAGAGTAGATATGTAACACTTTGACTACATAGTAGAGTTTCCACCACTATCTCCATCACCTCCTGTCATTAAAGACTCCTGCATGCCCATCATAAAACTTTCTTTTATTGGTTGTAGAACTTTTCCTACTTCATACCCTCAGAGATCATACAATCATAGTATGATGGTGATAAGTGGTACTGATTTCAGCTTTGAAGGGGCAGAGTTGATCTCAAACCAGGCCTCCACTTTCTCTACACTGTTCTTCCTTTTCCCAGTGGAGGAAAGTAGAGGGTGTAGACTAAATCAATCATAACCTGTTATACTGTTTTAGCCTGGGATATTATAATAGCCTTCAGATCCATGTGGCTTTTTCTGTTATTTTGTAAAATTTATATCAGGCACAAAGTTACTAATACAATACAATAGCTCAGAGCCCTGAGTTAGGAAAATTCCAACATTTTGACAGTTTTGACTTTCTGCTCTAATTAAGCTTTTTGTGCTTCCAGCTAAGCTTTTATATTTGGGGCAAAATCATAATGCAGGAAACATTTAGGAAAAGAAGTGGGCAAACATGTGTGACTGTTATTATGATTGTGTGCCTGTTATTAGACAAACACAAGGAATGAAATTGAGGAGAGAGTGGACTTTTTTGAACTTTCCTTCAGTCCTTCAGTGAGCACAACTACTTGCTTTGAAGATCCTACTCAGTTCTTAACAGGGCAGATCCTCGATAGTCCCTCTCAACTGCTCCCATTCTTTCACCTGTTTGCCTCAATCATTGATTCTTCCAAGTTTAACTCAAATTCTGGGAAGGATTTGGGGCCTTAGTCTACAAACATCTTTTTAAAACTCCCAGATGTGATTCAAGTCTCACTTCCAAGTCAAAGTTCTCATACTTCCATACTTCAAATTGTTCTCAGGATTTTAAGGAACAACTTGTGTTTCTGAATTATAAGTTTCAGAAGACCAGGGAAGCCTCAGAGTCTTGTTTCATTAAAGCTGGAAGGGACCTTGGGAAGTCATCTAAATTATTTGGATAAATGAAAGAGCTTAATTCAGGTAGTTAGGTGTTATTTAGACTAAATGAGCCTTAACATGATTAAGGTGCATGGAAGCAATATTCTTGGGCATATGTGAGCCTGTGTACACATGCAGTACACATTTGAATGTAACCATGAGCCTATAAACCTTTACATATTTTACTGGAAAGTAAATAACAACAACAAAAAAATGTCTAGCTTAAGCCTTTTCTTTTTTTCTGTTATACTTTATTTAAAGATGCTTCCTCAGAATTGAGGGTTGGTGTGGGTTTTTTGTTATTGTTTTTGACAATATGAATTGTTTATTGCAAATAGAGTATGATTTATATGATATTTAGCAATCCTTCATTATATGCGAGTGACCTTTCAGATAGTATATCACAAATTTTCACAGTTGTAATTTGTTTTTTTTTCCTCCTCTCTCTTTCTCTCTCTCTCTAGAAAAGGTCAGAGCAGGGCAAGAGAGGCAGAATGGCAAGGAATGGGAAAACTCAGGTTTGGATTTTGTGGCATAGACTTAGCAGTTCCTGGAGTTTCTGCATCAGAGCTATAAGGCTTTTCAAGTCTAAACAATTAATTAGACATGTCACTGGAAGATAATTAATTATTATAGAAGGGGCCTTTGGAGAGCTGTTTGGCAATGAAGAAAGTAACTAACAGGTATCCTACTCTGTCAGCTACTATTGAACCACTCTAAACATTTGTGCAAAGAAAAGTGGACAAGAATTCCCATCTTCAGTGATAGATTTGTGAAGAGAGTTTAAGGTAAACAGCTGTTGTCTGTAGATTCGTAGGAATCTTTAGTATTCTTCAAGATTCTTTTTCAAGTACAGGAGAAAATCTATCCCTTCTGTCCTCCATGTTAATACCTTTTGGTTCAACCATCTTGATACTCTTCGCTTGCATCCATAGTTAGTTAGTAAATATTTATTAAACATTTACTATTGCAAAGCCCTGTGGTAGATGATAGTGATAAAAAAGAAAGTAAAAAAGCAATGTCTACTTTCATGGGATTCTCATTCTTTTGGGAGAGATAGTAACATAGGCACAAGATGTTTACAGAGTAGAAGGAAGATTTTTTGAAAATGGAAGGTATGAGCATCTTGGAACCCCAGAAGGCCTTTCTGCAGAAGCTAGGATTTGAACTGAGTCTTGAAAAAGGAAGTAAAGGTAACTAAGATGTAGAGAAGACGGGGCAGAATGTTATAGATATGAAAGACAACATGTGAAAAGAGATGAAGTTTCATGTTCATGAAACTGCCAGTATAAGTAGACCATAAAATAAAGTATAAGAAAGCTGAAAAAGTAAAAAGGAATCAGGTTATTAAAAACTTTAAATGACAAACAAGAAGTCTATTTGATACTTGGACTAATAAGCCATCACTAGAGCTCCTTGGACAGAGGATGACATGCTCAGATCTTTGCTTCAGGAAAAACACCTTGGTAATTCAGCAAAAAATAGATTGGAATGGTTGGAGGCATGAATATTGGTTATAGGCTATTGCTGTGGTCTAGACAAGAAGTGATGAGAGTTCAAACTGGGTTGATTTTTGTGGGGAGGAAGGGAGAAGAGGACCTAGAAATAAGGAAAAATAGTTGTTGCTTTGCACAGAAAATGTTAATGAATCTAAATTCTCAGTCCACTTGAGTTATCCAGAAGTAGCAGTTTGTATTACAGTGACAGTGACTAGTGTTAGTTCCTTTGTCCTCACTCAAAGTATATATATTCACACACACACACACACACACACACACACACACACACACACACACACACACGTGTTATAGTGATATACCAGCACTGTAACAAGGAGACACAACTTTACATGAACATTCAACCAGCAAAAGATCTTTGCAATGGACTAACTTTTCCCAAAGAGAATGTGTGACTTAAGCGGGCTAAGGAATGAAGAGAATAAGGAGCATTTTAGAGTGGGAGTATAAGATATTAGAAAAAGTGGCCAAATAGGAGTATGGGAGGAGGTATCATTAATAGAGTGACTCCTTGCTAGACAGTTTAATGAATTGAGAGACATTTGTTGACTCCCTCTAAAATCTGTCCCTGTTCTCTCAGTTGAAGCTGGTATCTGAACAAGTTAGGAGGCTGAAATACATTAATGCCTACTCTATTCCAGTACTTTGACAAATTAGTGTCACTCCATAGCCAGGTACATTAGATAAAAGGAAAAGTCACCTTGTTGCCAATTAACTGGGTTTCCTGCTTTCTGTATCAGGTCACTAAAGAAGTCTGGTTTATATAGCTATTGAATGATTATTGAATTTGAGTTCTGAAATGGAATGTTCCAAGTACAAAATATGTCCTACTCTTGATATCTCACCGCTAATGAAAGAAGCTTGATACATGTACACAGAACTCTTGTTTTGGACATTTCATTCAGTCATCTTCCAAGTCAAATCACGTTATGTTCCAGACTCTCTGAAAACTGTATGTGATGCTTTTTTCTAAGGGTATGAGATGAGGTGAAATTCAGAGACAGTCACAGAAAAGCGGAGTTTTGTTACTATTATGTTAAATATTTATGTTAAATTTAATGTGTACTTTAAAAAAAGTGTACTTAAAAAATTGTTTCACATACAATTTTTTCTGCCTGCTTTATATTGAAATATTTATATTTGTTGATTTTATACTTATAACAAAATAATTTTAAGAAAGAAATATTTCCTTCACTGTCCATTGCAAATAGCAATGTGCTATAATAAATATTTGAATTTAATTCATTTTTAATTCACTGGCAAAGCTGATATAGAATCTAAAACATTTTTTTCTGCTCCTGTTATAATCCTGACCTGTTCCTTCTAGGCAAGATGTGACAATAAAGATTCTTCACTTGCTGTCAGTTGGTTTTTACCTCCCATTATTCAAAATTAGGCCAGACCTAAGAACCAAAAGTCTGGAATTCTTTATATTCTCATCCTCACTTTGCAGCAGACTTAATGTGGGAGCTTTCCTAGTTTTCTCCCAACATAAAAACAAAAATAGGAATAATAGACTTCTAGTCTAGAACCAACCTAGGTTTAAAACCTAAATATAGATTTATACAAATATAAAGAGAAAAAAATCCACTCTGGACTATCTTTATTCCTGACACTTTGCCAAGAAGTATGGGTGTGTAGCAGGGGGAAGTTGGCTTTTCTCGTTTAAGGGGACTATATTTACTAAGCTTAAATTTTTCTGTTTTCTTGGAGGTAACTTGGAGGTATCTTGTGTCAATTTACTAAATCTGGATCGGACAAATAGGTTGAAATTGTATATGTGACATAAATTTAATATCATTTGTCAGTTATCTGAACAATTTGCTAGAAAATAGAAGTCAGTTGTTAGAAAAGGAATTCTCTGTCAAACAATTTATATATGTGAGTCAGACTGTTTGAATTTGAATGTTGTCAGTGATAATCCACTCCCCAACTAGCTTGTGTATTAAAAAAGTTGAATCAATCCAGCCACATTATCTGATATTTTCTTCCTTGTCATCCACAGCGGGCCAGGGTTTGGTCTGGCTGGTGCCCATATGGAATTCATGAGATCAGCCTCACTGACCCAAAACCCTAATCTCAGCCACTCTGTAGTCTACTTTTTGTAAGATGGGATGTCCTTTCTAAGCAGCTTTAGGAGCAAATGAACTCTACAAATTGTTTTGATAATTTAAAAAAACTCTTACTCTGCATTTTTAGTGTGATTCTACTTAATGCAGTGAAGTTTTTTGAAAAATACTAAACCCCCCATACATTCTGGCGTGATCTCCTTATAGATTGAACAATCCTAGAACTTATTTGTATTTCAGTTTCTCACACTCAGCAGTGTTCACAGCAGCCTACTTTTGATTCTGGAAGGCATCCAGCAGTCAGACAGCTGTGAAAAAACATAAAGTAATTCCTCAGGATAATTTTATTCCAGAATGTGAAAACCATACATTGTTTACCTATACCAACAGTAAGTCAAGACCCATTCTTTGGGATCATACTCTCTGCAGACTGTTCCCTTATCTTGAGTGAGGAAGTAGTTCTGAAGAGGCCTTCTCATTCTAAGCATTTTCCACATATTTTAGGAGCTATGTGATTAAAATCAGTGAGAGAGAAATAACTGTGCTCAAGAATTTCTTCCTTCAAAGGCAAACATATGAATCAGTAATGTAAAAACTGCATACCTCTTTCTTCTGTCACACCAACTTCTGAATTGGTTCTTGTGAACAACAGTGATATATATATATATATATATTTTTTTTTTTTAAATGAAAAGCTTCAACAAAAAAAAGAGGGGGAAAAAAAGGATTACAGGTATCATCTTTGGAGATCAAATTTTTTGTTCAATTCTGGTCTTTTTCTTATGAAAGCTGAAAAATCTTCTATTTCATTGAATAGCCATTCCCCCCTCCCCCCCCTGCAAATTGTTCAGATAACTGACAAATGTTATTAAATTTATGTCACATATACAATTTCAACCTATTTGTTCGATCCAGATTTAGTATTATCCTTAATTTTGTTGGGTAGGTGATTCTTGGTTGTAGTTTTTTTTGCCTTCTGGAATATCATGTTTAAGTGAATCCTTAGGTAGTTTTCAGATATTGCATGTAAGCGATTACATGTCACTGAAGGTAATAGTTATTAAGTCAAGAGTTTGTATTATAGAGCCTTATTTTTTTCTTATAAGCATGGTGTTCTTATAGTGATTATCTTCTTTAGAGTTAAAATTTATCATTTATTACTATCTCCCTAATCCCTTAATTTAACCTCCCACTTCATTCACCTATTTATTTCATAATTCTTTGTGGTTTAGGATCTGTCAGCCATATTTGCTCCCTATTGTTTGCATTGTGCAGCAATGTTTCACTGCATTAGTTCCAAATATGTGCCTTTGGATTTGAAGCATTCCTTTCCCTAATCCTCATCCCTTCTTGTGCCAAAAGGAATAAAATCTATGGGTTCTTAAACTTTTCAAACTTGCTGACTTCAACAGGATGATAACCTGAGATAATAGATGGGTTCCAAAATCCAGAGCAGTCAAGACTCAACTTCAGGCTTTTTGAATCCTTACTGCTTTGCTTGCTTCTATAACTAAACATATTTAGTTATTAAACATATTTAACATGGTTCATGGCTTAGTTTATTTGTAGAATTGTAGAGTTTGAAAAAAAAACCTTAGAGATTAAATAATCCTAACCCTAAATAGTCTACCTCTCTTTTACAAGATATGGAAATTGGCAGAAACCAGGACCAAAAACTCACAGCATATATCAAGATAAGGTCAACATGAATGATTTAGATATAAAAGGTGATACCATGATGAGATTAGGGGAATATGAAATAGTTTATACCTATCAGTTCTGTGGGTAAGGGAAGAATTTAGGACCAAACAAGAGATAGAAAGCATTACAAGATGTAAAATGGATAAATTTAAAAAGGTTTTGCCCAAACAAAACCAATATGGCCAAGATTAGAAGGAAAATAGCTGGAGAAAAAATTTTGTGGCAGTTATCTCTGATAAAGGTCTCATTTCTCTAATATATAGAGAATAGAGTTGAATTTATAAAAATTTGTAAATCATTCCCCAATTGGTAAATGGCCAAAGGATAGAAACAGGCAGTTTTCAAATAAAGAATTTAAAACTATCTACATTATGTAAAAATGCTTTAAATAACTAACTAGAGAAATGTTAATTGAAACAACTTTGAGGTACCACTATATACCTATCAGATTGACTTTATATGACAGAAAAGGAAAATGATCAATTTTGGAGGGATTAGGACACTAAAATACATAGTTAATAGAATTGTGAATCGATCCAACCATTCTGAATAGCAATTTGGAACTACTTCCAAAGGGCTGTAAAACTGCATACCTTTTGATTCAGCAATGCCACTACTAGGTCTGTTTCCCAGAGATTTAAAAAAAAAAAAAAAAAAGAAAGAAAGAAAAAAAAGTATATATATGTACAAAAAAAATTTATGGCATCTCTTTAATGTGGTGGCAAAAGAATTGGAAATTAGGGAGATGTCCATCAATTGGAGAATGATTGAATAAACTGCCATATGATTGTAAAGGAATACTATTATGTTATAAGAAATGACCAGCAGGAGGATTACAGAAAAATCTGGAAAGATTACATGAACTGTTACAAATTGAAATGAGCAGAACCAGGAGAACATTGTAGACAGTAACAGCACCTGTGAATGACTTAGCTATACAATGATTCAAGACAATTCCAAAGGACTCAGTATGAAAAATCCTATCCATTTCCAGAGAAAGAATTAATTGAGTCTGATTGCAGATCAAAATGTACTATTTAGACTTAAATTTTTGGGGTTTTTTTTGGGGGGGAATCTGTGTTTTCTTTCATACTCTGATTAATATGGAAATATGTTTTGCATGAGTGTATATAATCTGTATCAAAATGCTTACCATCTCAGGGAGGGGAACGAGGAGGAAAAGAATTTGAAACCCAAAATAAACAAAAATCAAAAAAACTGTTTTTACATGCAATTAGAAAAAAATATTTTAAAAGATCAGGAAACTGAATTTAGTGGATTTTAAACCTTATGCAGTGGTGACTTCTGTTTTAAATTTAAAAATATATTTACTGATATCTTTTGTTTTCAAAGATCACTTGCCTTTTCTTTTTCAATATAACTTTGTGCCTTTCTGTCTCAGAGAACCATCCCTTATAATAAAAGAAGATACATAATAGTTCAATACAGTTGACCAGCAAATTAATGAAATAATACCCTACCTTCACAAAGAGTGGAAGTTGTATTCTCATATCTCTTCTTTGGGGTTAGGAAAACTTCAAATATAATTTCATAGCATCTAGTTTTGATTGTTTTATTTTGTTGTCATTGTTTATTTTGTTATCCTGGTTCTCCTTAATACACTTTGTATCAGCTCACATCTTTCTTGTTTCTCTTTATACATAATATTCACCATGTTTGTACCACATATACCATACTATAATATATTCCATTACATTCCTCAATTAACAACTTGTTTATCTGCTATCCAGATGATGGATGTCTACTTTGTTTTCAATGCTGAGTTACTATAAAAAATGCTGCAATAAAAATATTTAGGTAGATGTGAAAGTTTTGGTTTTGCCTTTCATTTCTGTAAGAGCCTAGATGTGGAATCACCAGGTCAGAGGGTGTGGACATTGTAGCTACTTTCTCGGCCTAATTCCAAATTATTTTCTAAACTGTAAGTACATCCCTGCTCTATCATTACATTAGTGTCCCCATATTTCTACAACTTTCCTAAGTTTTTTAAATCTTTTATTTTATTTTTCAGTTAACAAGCTTTATTTTTTCTCCATTATCTCCCAATTTAAAAAAAATAACTCCCCTGCAGCAAACATGTAAAGCATATTTTTATTATTTTAGCATATTATTTTAAAATAATATTCTGAAGCAGAACTAATTTATGTCTCATTTTTCATCTTTTCAAGCTGAAAGCTGATAGCATAATTTATCATTTTTCTATAATGGTTGGTCCTTGCATTGGCCAAAGCTTTAAACTCTATTAAAATTATTTGTCTTTATAGTTTTATTATTATTATTATATAAATTAGTCTCCTGATTCTGCTTATCTCAGTCCTTGTCAGTTCATACAAGGTTTCTCTGAAATATGATACTGTCATTTCTTATGATGCAATAATATTCTATTACATTAATTTACCATAGTTTGTTAAGCCATTCTGCAGTTGTTGAGCATCCCCTTAGTTCCCAATCCTTTGTCATTACAAAAAGAGCTGTTATAAATAGTTTTGTACATATCATTCCTTTTCTTCTTTGGTCTCTTTAGAGATATAGGCCTAATAATGGTGTCATTTGATCATAGGAAATACTTTGGGGATGTAGTTCTAAATTGCTTTCAAGAATGATTGGACCAGTTTAGAGCTCTGCCAATGGTACATTAATGTGATTTTACCCTCCTGCAACATCTCCAAAATTTGTCATTTTTGACAATCTGATAAATTGAGCGAGGTAAAACAGAACCTCAGGTTTGTTTTAATGTGCATTTCTAATTGTTAGTGATTTGGATTATCTAAAGTCCTTACACTTTTATGATAGCTACAGCATAAAACCATAAACCATAGTAAAATATGTATTGCATTGTTTTATAAATCAATCTCTTTAGCCAAAACTTAAGAGTTCCAGTTCCAAAAAGTGTTTTAATAGATACTTACAAAACAAACCAACTATTTTTATTCAGATAAAATAAAACCAAACATCTTCTTGTCCATGGCAGATAGTTTCTTTAACTATTTGTATTTAGAAAATGCCCAGGTTTTTAAAATAAATATTGCTGCCATCAGTGAGATAAATGTTGGTGCCACTTGGAGCTACTATAGACATAGTGAAATGATGCTTGGTGATTGATTAGCAAATACAGGTTTCACTCCTAATTCAAATTAGAAATAGATACAAAATATCATTTTGTCCATTCACTATGAGAAGTCCTAACTTTTTAATAATAGAAACTTGTTCTTTTTGGATGTTTATATGATTTACCCAGACTCTGATTTGAGTCTGTGAAGCAGAAAATATATCCAAATTGTCCATGGACTCTCACTTGTCATTGGTGCTTGTAAACTGGCCTTTTTATCTTGACAGGTCTGTATTTTTAAAGTCCATTAAAGCTCCTTCACATACTTAATTTTCATTTAAAAATAAAGTCTGTTCATTGTATTGAGAATTTCCCAATGTGACATTGACATCACTATTTGGTAAGTAAGAAATCTTTCCTAACATCAATTTCAACAATATATTGTAAGTGCAACCAAATAGACATTTTACACTTGTTACTTCACCCATTTGCAATATAAAATAGGAAGATCTTAGTTTTTCAGTTAATTGCAACAATCTTCAGGTATATGTTACTTCTAAATAGAATAATTTGAAGTTACTTTGCATGTGATATGTTAGATTATTTCAACTATCAATTGTAGCTGAAAGTGGCACTAACATTTATATTAGTGACACTTTTTTTTCATTTTGAAAGTCTTAAAGCAATCCTTTTGATGTTGCAGTCATTTTATTTTCCCTGGGGGGAAAATTTTTTTCTTACCAGCTTATTCCACATCATACATTCTTGATCTATAAGTGTGTTAGGATTCATGCTATCTGCTGCTGCAACTGCCATACAAAGCAAATACTTTCCAAAAGTTAACACTATTATTCATGAATACTAACTTGGATTGTCTGGATTTGGGTTCTGTACTTTACCTTATTTCCATTGTTGAAACTGTCACCTTTATCTTTATATTAACTGCTCCAGTAGCTTTTGTCCTCCAAGTCAATTCTACATTTGTCTATGTTAAAGTGATATTACTTTACTTTAAAAAATTAGTGAAAGGGGCAGCTAGGTGCGCAGTGGATAGAACACCAGCCCTGAAGTCAGGAGGACCTGAGTTCAAATGTGACCTCAGACACTTAATGCTACCTAACTGTGTGACCCTGGGCAAGTCACTTAACCCCAAATGTTTCAGCAAAAAAAAAAAAAAAAATAGAGAAAAATAAATGAGACCAACTTAAATTTAATTATTGAAATGAGAATTGAACCAGATGAGTTCCAATGCAAATTTGAAGTGATTATTTATAACCATTCTTAAATTTATTTCAGTTTTTCAAAAGTTGTGGTTTGGAGAAGAGGGAAAATCAAATTATTACATCATATTATGATATTTCTAAATACATAGTAGATATGTTACTTCTATATAAAATTTAAACTTCAGATTTATATACTTCTATTTAAATGCATCAGTTAGCACAATGCAGTTCTTGAGCCATGACCATAGTTTGCTGTTGGTGATGGCCATCATTCCCTTAGATAACACCTTCAATTTGACCTCATTGACAACATTGCAGATTTGGCCTCCTTTGAGCACATTGTGTTAAAATAATTGCCGCAGAACAATTCACTATTAATGTGAATTCATTTTGTTAGTATTGTGTCATTGATTCTGATTTAAAATTTTGCATTGAAGAAGTAGGTGTATTAATGTAAAATTACTCTAAAAAATGTCCAATTTTGAACGTTATTTCACTCTTCCTGGGGAAAAAAGGAGGTAAAATGCTACTTTAGACCAAATCACTGACTATCTTTGGGTAGCAGTTATTTTCCTCTTTTTTTCATCTTTAAAAATGTATCTTTTTCTTGTTTCCTTAGGTGCCTTCTGAGAAATAAGCCATTTTAAAAATTGCAATATTTTTACATAGTAATATTTTTCATCTGGGATATCATTAGAAAATTTCAGGTTTTGACATATTCTAGAGAAATAGAGCCAAGTTGACTGAGGTAGAAAATACTGCTGATTGAAACTTAAAGCATTATATTGTATATTTTTAAAATTATACCTTCTCCTGAATTGCTAGATTGTTGTCATTGGAAAGCACTTAAGGTACTTAATGGCATATTTGCGTCATGAGCCTGTGTCTTTGAGACAGACTTTTATGGTGACCTGTGGCAGTCATTATGACAGTAGATTTGAGAACAAGTGAAGGTAAATTCTTCAGGTTGTATCTATTCTTTTGAGTGATATTTGTATATATTTTCTATTCCCAAATTAACAACCACAGCACATTTCACATAGACGTGTCAATATAGCAAACATATAGTCTGCATAGTATTATAGTAGGTGCTGATCACAGCAGCAAAATTTAATACATTTGAACATGAAGTTTATAAACTTTTAAAGTTAAATAAACCTTATATGAAAATAGCATAATACCTATTACATAAGTTTAAGACACCATATCTATTATATTTCTCAATGCCATTCACTTGGATAACTGCAATGTAATGACAGTTCATTCTGATACATTGTTCCAGGAACTGTGCTAGGCTTGGGAATACAGAGACAAAAACAAAGACTGTTAAGATCCTGTCATCAAGAAGCTTACTTTCTATAGTCTAGAATGCATCCTTCTTATGAAGGGTGGGGTGAGTAAAGTAAAGACAAGTGGTGATTTGTTATCATAATGCATTATTATAATGCATAGGTTTATATTATTTCCTATATTTTTGACAGTAAAGATAATGTATGGTAGTTGCCTTTTGTAATAGTAGTGTCTATTTGTGTTCAATATCCAGAAATGAATTTCTGTGAGCATATATCTTTAGGATATCTCTTCCCATAAAATCCTCTCAAAACTTCTAGTAAGATCCCCTTTTAAACTAATTTTTCCTATTCTAGATTTTAACTGCTTTATATTCCCTTGCATTTTATTTGCAGACAAATGAAGCAAACAAAACTTGGACATAATCAATTCTGGTCTTTGTACATCTCGATATTATGTGTTTGGTGTTACAGCTTGGTCTTATTGGTAGGCCATGCATAGCAGGGACCTAGTAAAATCAGGCAGAAACTTCACATTACTGTTCTCCCCTGTTCCTCCCACTACTATTTTCTTATCAGTTAGTGATTTTGAAGAATTCCTCTTTTGCTTTGTACTTGGTACATGTGCATTCATCTAATGACTTTTTTCTTTTTTCTTTTTTTTTTCTTTTCCTTTTTTTCCCTTTTCTTTTTATTTTCTTTCTTTCTTTTTTCTTTCTTTTTTCTTTTCTTTTCTTTCTTTCTTTTTTTTTTTTTTTTTTTTTGGTTAAAGCTTATGCCATTTTGTTTTGTTCCAACAGTACATCCTTTCAGGCTCTGATGACTTCAACCTGTATATGTGGAGAATTCCTCCAGATCCAGAAGCAGGTAAGCATAGTCTCAGTATGTGACAGATCCTAGTTAGTACTGGGACCAGGTAAAATTCTGATCACTTTTCCCTTATCAAAATCTTAAAATTGCAGTTCTGGGACATAAGAGAGAGAGGCAAAAATGTTTACAGCAAAAGTTTTATCAAGTGCTGGTGGCTTAGAAGAGATGAAACTGCCTGTCATTGAACCAAAAAAAAAAAAATTGCCAAATGTTAGCATTACAAAATGCTTTTCAAAACTCTTTTAGACCCAAGTTTAAGGGTAGCCATACAATTGCTATGGTTAGTTACTAAACAGATTACAAAAGGGCTTTTACAGATTTCATACACACACACACACACACACACACACACACACACACACATACACACGTACACACCTTTTTTTATGGTTGTTCAGGAATTTTAGTACAAATGAAGCTGTTAACTTTGAAGTACAACCACATGTAATAAATCTTGCACGACACTTTGCAAAGTAAATCAATGGAATATGGAGACAGTTTGGTACTTAAGCCATTTAAAAACAAATTTCCTCCCTTTTTACTATTTAGTCTCGAAATTAGAAATCTTTTATCTGAAGCGTATCCTTTTTCTGGTTCCAAAATTTTTTAAATTATTTTTTAGAATAAGGTGTTCTATCTATGCCAGACTATCATTTCATTAGTATGGCAAACTTCCTTTACCATTGTAATTTTTCTGCAGTGTTAGACTGTGGACTAGAAGTTTGAGAAGTCAAATGATTTATATAGGATTGAAAATCCAATGTGTATCAGAGGCCAGAACTTGAGTCTTTCTTACTTTTTAAAAACTATCCGTTTGACTTCTAAACTTTTAAATAAGTGATTGATGAGCTCTCAGGGAATATTTTATAGCACCATCACTTTTGAAAAGACTAGGGAAGGAGGATGGCTTGTGATTAATGACAAGATTATGACCTTCTACCCCCTCTCCCCTCTAAATTACTCATTCTTACATGAGTACTAAGGCTTAAGAACTAGAAAGTGATTCACTTTGGTATTAGTTAGAAGGTGGAGTCTTAAGTGAAATAAAAAATGTGGAGTTGGAATCATAACAATATGCTTGTCTTTTAGGATATTTGGCTTCCATAATAGTTTCCTCAGAACTAAAATTTCATATCTTCTTACCTCTTCCTCCATCCACTAGACCTTAGAATACCTAAGCTAGTGCTTTACTCCAGTTAATGGGTAGTTGCTACTTTTTCTGAGAAGTAATGACTGTCTAGTTCAGGAGAGCCCTTATTATGTGAATACTCACACACCCTGTTCTCTGCTGGGTCCAAGTGTGGCACAGAAGCAGCAGAAAAGTCTAGCTGTGGAGTCAGGAAGACAGGGGTTAAAATTTTATTGCTAATACATATAGTCATGTAGTTCACAACCTTTCAGTAGTCTAACTCTCAAAGCCTATAAGTTGCAGACACAGTGCCAACCTGCATTGGGAAGGGAAAGCTTCATCTTGAAGTTCTACCTACCAGTGAAATCATAATTCCAGTACCTATCCAATTCTATGTCTTTTGGCTGTTTGACCATTGGCAAATCACTTCACTTCTCATTGTCCCGACAACTCTAAATCTAAATTATCTAGGGGTTTACAAATCTAATAGAATCAAAGGATAGTTTCAGCTGAATCTTTCCACATCCTGTTTTTTGTTTAGGCATCAACTTTATTATTTATTAAACTAATCTTCCTATTTTAAGTTTTATTTGCTTTGTATTCCCTTGCATTTTATTTTCAGACAAATGAAACAAACAAAACTTGGACATAATCAACTCTGATCTTTGCACACCTTGATATTGTGTGTCTAGTGTTACATCTTTGTCTTACTGGTAAGCCATGCATAGCAGGGACCTAGTAAAATCAGGCAGAGACTTCACATTGCTGTTCTCCTCTGTTCAAACCAAGAACTATTCCATATCATTGAGATAGAAGATTTCATCTTGATTACCCATTTATTCCCATTAGTAAAGTCAGTCAATCAATAAGCATTGATTAATTACCTGCTATATACAAGGTACTATCTACTACTATTAAATTCCACCTATCATCACTTAACACAGGAAATCTTTGAGCTTTCTAGATAATGTGAAATCATTCAGATAACACTCATTTTTTATATTACTGATTTCTTAACTTCCATCACAAGCAAATAAGTTAAGGGTGTTTCTTTTCCTTCATATTCTAAGCAAGTCTGCTAGAACCATGCTGGATAGGGATCCCAGTGTTTTCATAGTCAGACTTGCACTTACAGTGCTCTGTTAGAATGATATTATATTTTATGTTATTATTTAAGGAACTAAAACTTTTTATTCTTAAAAAAAGGGACATTTTTATATATATTAGGGAGAATGAAGAAAAGAGGATTATATGTAATATTCCTATTATATTTAGCTTTTTTTTTAAGTATGTCGTAAATTCATATTACTTTTAAGAACTATACTGCTTATGTTTCCTTCTATTCTCTTTTGTTCAATTTTAAAAATAAAAAATATTTCTTCTTGGGAGCATTTGCTAGATCTCTCTACCCTTTCTGTCAAATCCCACTTCCATGTAAAATAAAGAAAAACACAATCCCTGTAGCAAATATACATAGTCAAGCAAAACAGATTCATACATTTTCTATGTCTAGTCCTAAATTCATCACTCTTTTCTTAGGAGATAGGGAGCATGCATCCTCAGATCTCTATAAAGACATGATTGGTTCATTGCATTTATCGAGTTTCAATGTTGTTTTTCCTCACAGTGTTGTTACTGTATAAATTTTTATGATTCTTATTTCACTGTGCTTTAGTTCAATTCATGCAAGTCTTTCCAAGAGTTTCTGAAATTCTTCCATTTAAGGAAATTACTCCTTTTTTTAAACTAATGTTTCATAAGTTTTTTATCACTAGGAAATGATTTTGCTGGAATGCTATCCTGTTCCCGCAAAAGGTTTATTCTTTAGCAACAACCTAAAAAGGACAAAATTATATTACATGTTAGTGATGGAAAAAACACAACTTCATTTTCAAGTTATATTCAAGTACCTCTCCAGTCACAATAAAGAGATGGTTTACATGTGACTATATGTTCACTTGAGTCTTTATTCCCTTCTATATTTTATGTTTCTCATTGTACCAGCCACTAAACTGCTTCCTGTGGCCAAATAAATATTTTATTAATCACATACTATGTGCTTAGGTCCTAGGGATACATAGGCAGAATGCAAGAGTTCTTCCCTTCAGGAAATGTACATTCTATCAAGAAAACAACATGTATACACATAAGAGAGAGAAAAAGAGAGAAGAGTGTGTATGTGTACATGTAAAATATGAGCCATGTTTTGGAAAGAAAGAACTAATTTACTAGAGAAAATAAGGGAAAGCTTTATGTAAAAGTGTCACAGCAAAGTTTGAAAGGAACAAGTGATTGATTTCCAAGAAAAATTTTAACATTAAAAAAGAAAATGTGTCTATAAATAGAACAAAAAAGTAGTAATCATAAATGTATATGTATATTATATACAGTTGACCGTTTTAAATGTATATGATAAATTCAATGTTTTTTCAAAGTTTTGTCTTTCCTCTCTTCCTCTGAACTTCCTGCACATTGTTTAAAAAAAAAAAAATTCAGTGATCCTCTTTTTTTTCTTTTATCTTTGGCCATACTCCCTAACTATCTGCTATTTCTCAAATTCTCTCTCCTAGTTAAAAAAAGAAAGAAAGAAACTCATGTTGTTTAGAATACAATGATAAAGAAAGATAGTAATAAAATGTTAAAAAGCATATCAGCTTCTGATGTTGAGTCATTTGACATTGCTAGGAATTTTGGAGGTAAAAACTTCATTTTCTTGGCCTTTAGTAGCTATAATTTCAGCTGCCATAGAAAAGGTTGCCAAGCCATATCTCCTTAGGAGTTGCTTTCCAGGATAGTGGCTGGAAAAGCTGAAATTAAAGAAGTTCAATTTTCTGGGGCTGAAAGAGTTCTGTTACTCTCAGAACTCTTGAGCTTATATGCTTATCAGTGGCAGTTAGCAAGAAATTTCTGGTGGTGGTGGTGAGAAATTGGACTCCTTCTCCACGGTGATTTTTCCTCTCTTAATAGTTTCAGGGCCAGGCTAGAGGCCTAGAAAGCACTGTCATTCCAAAGGCTCTTGGTTTCAGTGTCCTAGGCTGTGAGGGTTTTCAGGGGTGATTGAAGCATTGATAATGGTTTCCCTTGCTTGGGAAATGCTTTCTCCCCCACATACTTCTTGATATTACTTATTGTTTTGATTATTGTTTTGATTATTTTTGATCTAGTTGACTTTCTAGAGATCTCTCCATAAATGATCACATTATTTGAAAAAAGCCATGTTATTTTCTCATTGCCTATGCTTATTTCTTCAATTTCTTTTTCTTACCATGATAGCTAACATTTCTTGAATTATATCAAATAATAGTGGCTACAATAGATATTCTCAGGATTTTATTGGAAAGGCCTCTAACAATTACAGTTAATGTTGGTTCTTGGTTTTAGATAAATATGTATCATAGTCCATTTTGTATGCTTTTTATTATTTTTATCATAAAGAGATGTATTTTTCAGATGATTTTTTTTTGTGTCTACTGATGTAGTCATGACATTTTATTGTTTTTTTTTTAATTAACGTAGTCTCTGTTATTTTCATATTTTTTCCTAATAATGAACCCTCCATTCTTGGTTTAAAGTCAAGTCAATAGGTCAAATCAACTCAGTAATTATTAAGTGTAAAAGACCATGTTCTTAGAGGATTACAAAGAAAGGCAAAAAAACAAAAACAAAACCTGTCCTCTAGAAGCCTTAGTCTAATTGGGAGTGGAGGGAGGGAAACAATATGCAAACAACTATATGCAAATAAGATATAGACAAGATAAAAAGGAAATAACTTTAGAGGGAAGGCCCTAACATTATTAGAAAGATCAGGAAAGACTTCTTGTAGAAAATGGGATTTTAGCCAATCTCTGAAGGAAGTAAAAAGCTAGTATATAGAGATGAGAAAAGAGAAATTCAAGACATGGAGGAAAGCCAGTGAAAATGCCTGGCATCAGGAGAATGAAATGGGGTGTTCAAAGAACAGTTAGAAAGTCAGTGTCATTGGGTTGCAGAAAACATGCAAGTAATGCAGTAAGGGGGACTGGAAAAGTAGAGAGTGGCCAGATTACAAAATGCTTTAAAAGTCAAATAAATAAAAGATTTTAATTTAATCATAGATCTAGTAGAGACTCAATGGAGTTTATTGAGTAGAGGGTTAACAAGGTCAGGCTTACACTTTTTTTTTTTTATAATTTATTAATTTTATAATTATAATTTTTTTGACAGTACATATGCATGGGTAATTTTTTTTTTACAACATTATCCCTTGTATTCATTTTTCCAAATTTTCTTCTCCCTCTCCTCCCTCCCCTAGATGACAGGCAATCTCATACATATTAAATGTGTTACAGTATTACCTAGATACAATATATGTGTGTAAAACCAAATTTCTTATTACACAGTAAGGACTGGATTCTGAAGGTATAAGTAACCTGGGTAGAAAGGCAATAGTGCAAACATTTTACACTCCTTTCCCAGTGTTCCTTTTCTGGGTGTAGCTGTTTCTGTCCATCATTGATCAACTGGAACTGAATTAGATCTTCTTTATGTTTAAGATATCCACTTCAATCAGAATAGGTTTTCATACAGTATCGTTGTTGGAAGTATATAGTGATCTCCTGGTTCTGCTCATTTCACTCAGCATCAGTTCATGTAAGTCTCTCCAAGCCCTCTATATTCATCCTGCTGGTTATTTCTTACAGAGCAGTAATATTCCATAACATTCATATACCATAATTTACCCAACCATTCTCCAATTGATGGACATCCATTCATTTTCCAGTTTCTAGCCACTACAATGTTTTGGCACATACAGGTCCCTGTCCCATCTTTAGTATTTCTTTGGGATATAAGGCTTACGCTTTTGTTAAAGATTACTTTGACAGGTGACTGGGAGATGAATTAGAGTGAAAAAAAGGCCTGAGGCAGAAGGGAGACAAATCAAAAGATTAGTGCAGAGGTCCAGATGTGAGATAATGAGGATCTGTATCAGGGTGATGGCATTGTCAGTGGAGAAAAGGAGGCATATGTGAGAGATGCTATGAAGATAGAATCAACAGTGTGATTGAATAAGAAAGTACAAACTAGGGAGTGAGGCTTTCAGGAGGATATAAGCCTGTTTATAAGCCTGTTAACAGGGAGAATGGTGGTGTCTGACACTAAAAGGAAAGTCAGGAAGAGGGGAGAGTTAAGGGCAGAGAAGAAATCAGCTCAGTTTTTTACATGCTGAGTTTGAGATACCTGTGCGACATCCAGTTCAAGATTCTGTCCAATGGGACTAATTGAAGGTGTGAAATTAGAGAAGAGAAGGCTGAGTCAATAGATCTAAGACTCATCTGCAGAGATAATCACTGAATCCTTGACTTCTTGACAATCAAGTAAAGTAGTATAGAGTGATGATGTCAAACTCAAATGGCAACATGGGCCCTTTCCAGCTGCATTTTTATTTTTAAAAATATTTCCCATTCACATTTTAATCAGACTTGGGTTACACTCAGGAGTGTTGCAAGCTACCTGTAACCCACAGGTGTGTGTTTGACACCTGACTTAGAAAAGAAAAGATGTCCCAGGAATGATCCCTGGAGGGTGTGCTAGGGATGAAAATCCAGGAAAGGAGATTGGGGGCAGTGGGGAAGCAATTAGACAGGTCATTGGGGAAAAATAAGAGCAATGTCATGAGAACTAGAGAGAAAAGAATTCCATAAAGCAAATGATCAGCATTGTCAAAGGCAGTAAACAGATAGGAAAGGCTAAAAGCCCTGGTTACCCTTGTGATATATAATTCTTTAAATATCTTTATATGTGTGTATATATATATATATATATATATATACATATAAAGATATGCATACACACACACACATATATACAAACATATATATATATGTATATGTATATGTGTGTGTGTGTTTAAGGGTCATGCCTAAGTGTAAAAGCCTTCAAAAGCAACATCTTAAGGAAGAAATTGATTCTATGAAGCTGAAATGATGAGAGGATATGTTCCAAGACAACAAGTGAAAAAACCAGAAAACATAAAATGAAGTGGCCTGTATTGAAAACAAGCAAAAGCCAATTTAGCCTGATCTTAAGACTATAGGAGTAGGAATAATATCCAGTGAGTTTGGAAAGACCATGTTGTGAATGTTTTAAATAAGAAACCACTGGAATTTCCTAAAGAATGATGTCACATCTCTGTTTAAGAAAAATTAATTTTTGGCAGCAGTTTTAGGGATGGATATGAGTTGTGAGAGAGTAGGGTCACAGTCTGATTAAGAAGCTAAGCTACTTACAGTAATTGGGAAAAGAAGTGATGAGGATCAAATTAAGGTCATATCTGAGTGCATTGAGAGAAAGGGTCACATGTTAAATGTGATGGAGAGGTAGAAATGCCAAGATGTGATATCTGATTGGATACAGGGGTAAGGTCTAAGTTAACAAGAAGCATAGAAACCTTAGAGACTGGAAGGATAGTGTTGCCTTTGACAGAAATAGAGAAGTTTTGAAGAAGGGAAGTAATAGAGGGAAGTATGGGGAAGATGATGAGTTGTTTTGGCCATAGGGAACTTGAATGTCTTTGAGTCATCAATTTTGAAATGTTTGCTTAACAAATTGGTAATGCCGGACTGAAACTTGGGAGAAGTTCTGAATGTATCTGTCTTTGTAAACCTATGGGAGCTGATGGAGAAGGGGGCTGCAGAGGGAGGAAGATGAGAGTTCAGGACCTCGGGAACATCCATAGTTAGGTATGAATGAGAAGGCAGCAGTTAGAGAGTAAAAGGAAAATCAGGAGAGAGCATTCAGCAGTGTCCAGAGCAGCAGAGGTCAAGAAAGGAGGAAAGAGAAAAGATTTGGCCATTAAAACATAATTGGTGGGGCAGGTGGGTGGTGCAGCAGATAAAGCGCCCACCCTGGTTCAAATCCAGGCTTAGCACTTGATACTTGCTCTTTGTGAGATTTTGCCCAAATTACTTATCCCCATTGCTGCTGGGGCCTGCCCTCCTCCCCTCAAAAAAGATTCTTGGTAACTTTGGAGAATACAGATTCATTTGAGTGAGATTGAAGCTGGGCTACAGAGTTGAGTAGTGAGAAGGGAGGACGTGGAGGCATCTATTCTTTTTCAAGAAGTTTTGATTAAGAAATGGAGATCTAGGACAATGGATTGAGGAAATTGTAAAGTCTGTTAAAGGTCATTTTAAAGGATGAGAGCCTTGGCCATGTTTGAAGCAGTAGGGAGAGAACCCATGGATAGAGGTTGAAGATTTGAGAGCGTGTTGGGGGGGGAAGGGATTTCTAATTAGGAAAGTGGAACACTTACAGATAATGATGAGATGTAATGTATGACCAGGCAATTTGTAGTGCTGAGGTGAAGACATGTCATAGAAATTGATTAATCAAGAGGTTAGACAGTGTGAGGCTTATCTTTGTTAATACTGGAATATAGGGATATGTATAGGAGAGGCAGGAGTAGGAAAGACATAGTATGTCCATTTGGTTCAGATACATAACTTCCTCTTTAGTTCAATATCCAACTCAATTACTTCCCCACAAGTACTTGTGGGAAAATTCATACCCAAGTTTTTAAGAGTAAATTTAGGTCTCTGAGCTTCATTTCTTCCTCTTCCCCAAACAAACCTCATAGAAATTTAGGGAGACTGGCCCTACCTAAAAGCTGGAGACAGCCCTCAAAAGTAGGCTAAAAAAGTATGTTAGGTCTTTGTATGCAATAAGAGGCAAGCAATATGGGGGAACATTTAGGTAAAAAAGTAAAAACAAAAAATATCAACAAAGTCTAGTTTTAAATATGTTTAAGCACCCAGAGAGAGGCAAATTGAACCTAAAATGACATGATCTTTTTCTTCCATTTTCTCCTACTAGTTTTTGGCCTAATACATTTAACAGGATCCTTTCCAAAAAATACCTTTGTCTGTTATTTACATCTGCCTCTTATTTCAAACCTCACAATTAACTCATATGCTTCCTGTTGTTCCACTGGTCAATTTAATTTATTTTCAGTACATTTGTAAGCCTTTCAAATGCAGGAATCAAAAGCTTAAGAAAAAAAAAGTTTTAAGCCTTCACTTGACAATGGGTAGGCCGGGGCAGTGTTTAAAGGCTAAATAAAGGTACTGACTTAAAGGTGGTTTCATCTTCATTCTTTCCATTGCAACTTTATTTGCAAGATAAAACTTTTTGCTAATGTTGTATTTTACATAGTATGTCTCAGGTTCCAAACTGTTTGCCTGACATTACCTGGAATACATTCCCATTCACCCATTCCCTTGTTTGATTTTTCTTCTTCTTTCTTCGCAGGTGGCATTGGCAGGGTGGTCAATGGAGCTTTCATGGTGTTGAAAGGCCATAGGTCTATTGTCAACCAAGTCCGATTTAATCCCCATACCTACATGATCTGCTCCTCTGGTGTGGAAAAAATTATCAAGGTAGGAACTCTATCTTATTCTTGTCTTTTAGATAAAAATTACCATGGTATTATGTCTTGAGTTAGATGGAATCTGACACAACCTCAGAGGGCTCACAACCCAACTATTTAAGCAAAAGTGATCTTAGGAAAGATAGTAGAGAACAAGTGAATGATTTGGGAGAAAATGTGTTTTTCTAGCATATAGATTCACATTTTCATTCACAATCATCTTTTTAACTTCATTTTATATATCAAAATGCTTATTTTATTTGATATTTAAATTTAGAATGCAAAATAAAACAACCTTCCTCCCTCCCTCCCAAATCATATTTTAGCCTTTATATTGGTCATCAGTTAAGTGTCTTTCAGATACTGGCTCACATTATTTTTACAGTTGTCTCTTGTCCTGATTAATTTTGCCCATCAACCATCAAGGTGAAGAGGATATGTTGTCTAAGACTCAGTTTTCCATTTCCTATTGATTGCTGCCATAATTTGTGAATCCTCTAATCAAAGTACTCTGAAAACCACTGGCTAAAATACTTTGAAAAACAAAAAAATGATATACGGTTGTATTTGAGGTCATTTGATAAAACTGAAATAACTTTAATCATATATTGACTGAATTACATCTTTTTTGCCAGTGTATACTTTTATAATCTGTAAGTAAGACATCCAATCTGACATATATCCATGGTATAATGGCCCAGAGCCCATCACTCACATTCCAACTCCATTCAAGAATTTTGACTACTTTCCCCATTTGGTCTTTGCGGTTGTCAGTTTCTCATGTTGGATTCACACCTCATATTGACTGTCATCTTATCCTATTTAGGGAACATCCATATGATCATTTAGCAACTGAGAAATTCTCCTTGACCCTACAAGTCAGTAGTCAGTGGGTATGTGGGTATGGGTGTGTTGTGTGTGTAGGAGAATGTATTTGAACAGCAGGTTTCTTCAGTGCCTCCAAAGCCTTCTTTGTCCTAAAAGCAGACAACAGCTCTCAAAGGTACTATGCAAACAAGTAGAGATCATAATTCATATTTGCCCATAGCCTAACGTCCTTCAAGCTCCACCTATGACTGCTTTAGCCCTGGCCATTGCCTGAAGAATTTTTTCCCAAATAGCCTGATTTCCAGATCTGTGTTGTCAACCTCATTGATATATCTCCATGCATAGGTTTCTGACCTTGTTTATATCTGTGAAATCTAGACACTTCTTTCCTGGCTTTTTGCCATACATTTTCTGTTAGTGCTATGGCTTATCTGACATAACTAGGATTCCCTTTGTATTAAAGGGCTTTTTAAAAAATATTAATTCAGACATAACTATTAATCTTTTGGATTTAGTGAATACAGATTCCTCCTCCTCAGAATTCTTAGCAGTTTACTTGATTTTGCTCAGACAACTGAATTCTTTCATCCTTCTTTTTGAGTAATTGACTAAACTATTGGTACAGGTGTAATGTTCTTCTTTAAAATATAATGTTCTCTGAGAGCAGGTTTCTTGGGGGGCTTCTGGGAGCAGCCTTCGTTTCAGTTCAAAGTAATAATCACCTCAAATGCAGCCAAGTCCAAATCCTTTATTGTCTCTTTCCAAATCTTATCTCCTTCACTTGGGGCTCGGCTAGTTTTCTGGAGGCCTTCCAGATCTTGGTTTCAGTGTTCTTCACAGGACAGCCTGCCACCACTTCTCTGTCTTTCTTCGTTCTGCCCAACTGAATCCTGGCTTCTCAATCTCCCTAAGTGCATCCTGGTTGAGGCTCCTAGCTTATATATGTTCTCTTAAAGGTGTGAATCCTTATGAAATGGTAGTAAGTACATCTAGAGAGCTATTAAGCACCTTGCTAAACAACCATTGTGTCTATCAATTCCATTGACTTAGCACCTTGTAAGAATTCTAACATACAGGCACAAAAGAAAAAATTGTTTTATTCCAAGGAAGCTCTTCTTGGGCAATTTCTGTAGAATAGAGCTTCCTGTTTGGCCTTGTTTATATGCTGAATCCCACAGACTACTGTTGACTCAACTAAAGTCCTTAAACTTAAGATCACTATTGGGAAGCCAGTGAAGTCTTAGAAAAGGAAAAGAAGAAAATGTTTTTTGCACGGGGCCAACCGCACTGAGCTGGGGAGATCACTGCTCCAAAAATAGAACATTTAGGACTTGGCTTCCATGCCAAAGGGATTAGGGTCACCACACCAAGATATGCGAAATCTGAAATTCTGAATTTTTAAGAAACCATAGCCAGTATACCTACAAGGAAGTGAAAGGGAGGCAGCAGTTAAAACCGAGCTTAGTTTTCTCTCACGTGAGATTGCTTTGGTGGCAGTGAACTATATCTCTTCAGGAATTAGAGACAATGGAGATAATATTTAATACAGTTCTTAGCACATGCTAGGTGCTTAATAAATGAAGTAGCAGAGTAAGATGAGTCTCTGCAATGGCTAGTTGAGAGGCAGCTCTGCTCATGCTCCTTTGTAAAGGGGGATTCACTCTGGTGACTCACCCCTCAAGAATGTTGTGAATTGACTGGTGCAAGCTATTTAATTATTATTTCTAGAGGGAAACTGCCTGCATTGAGCCAAATTCCAGTCTTGCCACAGAACTACTTTTCCCCCCCACTTAGCTCCATCCACCATTCTCTTTTCCTGATCATTCCAAAGATACCTTTTTCTGCCTCAGAAGGAGAATGCCTATATTCTCAGATCTGGTTTCTGAAGGCTCAATTCCAACAGGTCTCCTTTCTCATTAGCACCACACTTCCCTCTGAAAGCTGTGTATTTTGTACTTAACAAATGCCAAGGCAACAAGGAATGGCCTGGCCTAGGAGCCAGGTAGGTTTGAGTGTTGCCTCTGACACATAGTGAGCTGTAAGACTTTGGATGAGTCACTTCTCCATTGTGAGACAATGCCCTAAAATCATCAGATGCAAAGACACTAGAGAGGGCTCACTATTCTAATGAAATCACAAATTGAGTCTTTATCCTTGTTCGTGCCTCTAACAGATTGGGAAAAGGAGATACTTTCAGATACCTTTCCTTAGATAAAGCACTGGACCCTGGACTCTGGAAGACCTGAGTTCAAAGCCAGCCTCTCCAATAGGATCTAACAGCATGACTCGTGGCAGACCACATAACCTCTGTCAGCCTATAAAATGGGGATAAGAGCGACACATCCTTTTTAGGTGGAAAGTCTTCCAAACAATTTAAGTTAGATTAGTGCTATGCTGTAAAAAATAGTCACATATATACAGATCACTGCACTTAATGATAGTTCTAATTAAGTATATGAATAAACATCCAGACCCTATTCCTGCCTATAAAGTTAAACTCTGAGAGTATTTCTTTACCCTTCTTTTCCCTCATGAACCTTATATACTGTCCGTCAATAAACATTAAATGCTTACTCTCTGGCAGACACTGTGCTAAGGGCCAGGGATACAAAAAAAAAAAAAAAAAAAAAAAGGAAAAAAAATAGTTTCTGCCTTCAAGGAGTTTGCAGTCTAAAGGAGGAGACAACACGCAAACAAATATAGACAAAGCAAGTTACATATTGAAAAACCCAGAAGGTTCTTGCATTGTAATTAAGAGGTTGGAGAAGATTGAAGGTGGGATTTTAGTTAGGACTTAAAGAAAACTAGAGAAATCAGAATGGAAGAAAGAGAGCATTCCAGGTATGGAGGACATCCAGAGAAAATAAATGCCCTGAGCCAAGAGAATGGAGTATGTGGTTCATGGAATAGCCAAGCAGCCAGTATTACTGAATCAAAAAGAGTACATGTTATGGAATAACATTTTCACACTATTCCTTCTCAAAATTCTATTTTATTTCATATTTGTGAGAAATAGCTTTTCTTTTGTTTCTGCTTATAACTTGTTAATCTTAAGGATAAAGAGGAAAACAATCCTATGTAAAATATAAGTTCCTTGAGAGCAAGAACCTTCTGGGTTTTGTCTTTGTAGCACAGTCTTTGCACATCCTAGGCCCTAAGACATTGAATATTGTCTTAAATGATAGTAGAGCAAGAGAGAATCAGTCAGAAGTCTTATTGCAAAAGACTCATTCTCATCTAACATTTTCTAATCTTTCAGATGAAACAGACTACTGGGTGGATTAGAGGGTTTCATTATTTTCCTCAATCCAAAGAATTTCCTGTTAGGGAAATTTAGGTTCTGAACATGAGAATTACTAGATCAAAAAACTAAAAGTTCTGCTAAGCAGATGGCTTAGTCTTTTCATCATTATCTATCATAATTCTCCTAACAAACTTTTAGTTTCTTATGCTTAATGCATAAATAAATCTGTGACTTCATCAATTTGAACATTTCTTGCAATGGTACAGATTGCAAACTATGCCTATCCATCCTGTGTCATGTCCTCCCGTGAGTTCAACACAAGAGATCCACCCAAGGTGATGTGTTGGAGCTGAAGCATATCAATCTTGAAATTCTTGCTTTAAACAAAGTCAAAATAAAGAAGTTGCACATAAATGGAAGAATTGTTTATAAATACTCCTTAAGGAAAAAAAAATTGAAAATGAGTTTTATCATACATCAGAGAGAAAGAGAAATATTATTTCATAGGATATTTATTTATTTATTTAGTCAGCGCTAGATGTTTGCCAAAAGACTACCATGAAAATGATTGCAATTAGTTGTTAGGGATGAAACGGCAGAGAAAAATCTGAGGAATTTGAGAAGATGCTTCATATTCAGTAAGGATATACTCTGATATTTGGTATCTTAGTTCAAGGGTGGAAAAAGGTAAGAATAGGGAAAAATCTATGAGAAATCATGGTTTGCAAGAGTGAATGTTGAAAACTATCTTTGCAAAAATTTTTAAAATAAAAAGCTATTATTAAAAAAAAAGAAAGAGTAAAGCCAGACACAGACCATACAGAAGTCTGATAGCTTTAGATCATATCTACTTTTCTTTGAGAAAAGAAGTTGATAGGGTATCATAAACAGCAAGCTTCAGATAGCATGACAAAACAAAACCAAAACCTAAAGGACCAAAAAAGATAAATTACTGATGTGAGAGCTATCCCTAAATCTCTTATCTGTGTAAGATATTATTTATCAAAGCTAATATCATAAATTATAAAAATCAAGAAGAAAGAATAATGAGAGAAAAGATATGATATGCAACTGGAACCAACTTAAATCCCAATTTGTGTACACATAAATATTTGACAATTAAAAATGGGAAATGGACATAAATTATATCAAAACCATTTTCAATAATTTTATGAAGAATTTTACCATTGTAAATTACTTGCCAAAATGAGAACAAAAGAATCATAAAATATCTTTTGTTAACAGACTTTACTTGTCTACCAAGAGAGATGGCTACCAGAACAACACTGGATTAGAATATAAACTCAGTTATAAAATCTTATGAAGGATGATGAACAATTTGACTAAAGTCATCCCATAAAGCAGCAGTAAAGAATAAAAACAGGTGTTTTTGTGGGGAAGCACTTGGCAAGATATCCAAATGGGCAAAATCATCCCAAAGGCTTTTATTATGAAATCGAAAGAAGAAAGCAAATAGAAGAAAAATGAAAATATTTGTAAAAATTATTATAACAGACTTTTTTTTCTGTCAAAAATAGTGGAACCATTATATCAGGATCCTAAACTTGATTGTATTTGTTAGACAAATAGAAATGCCTAAAAAAGTCTCACACACAAAAAAAGAGAACAAAAATAAAGCCAGATTAGACTATATGTATCTAGAGATTTGTGTTGGAGCTGACCCAAATGTTAGGGCATTGAGGGATCAACATACAAGCTATGTGGAAAAGTTAAAGAGGGAAGATATCAAAGGAATGGGAAAAGTCTCAGATATTAGTACCTTAGTACCTGTTATAATAATATTCTCTTGGTCCCTTTTTTTTTTTTTTTTTTAACTGTCAACCTCTATGTCTACTCTTCTCCCATTTATATAAAATCTTTAGAGAATCAGTGTAAAAATCAAGAGCATCCTTGATGAGAATATCATTAATTTGGAATAAGATTTTAGAAAGCAATATTTAACAGTAGACATTAACTTTACTAGTTCACAATTGATTGAAAAAAGAGAAAATATAAGATCCAACTGTGTTGTTGATTTTTAAAAATGATTCAGTAGAGTTTATATTGTACATTATAGGTTATTTTTCAATATGATGTCCCCCAAGCATATGTGAAAATATTCAAGAATTTTTTAAAGTTATAACAGAAGTAACCCTACTCAACAACCTCTGATTTATGATCAGAGAAAAAGAAAAAAAAGGTAATTTGTGCACTCACCAAAGCTGTTTGCCATTGTGATGGAAAAGATCCAATGCAGAGTCCCAGATTGAAGGAGGGATTCCTTTGGATGATAAAATTCCCTACAGATGACATTGTGCTAATGGCAACAATTCTTGGTTGTAGTATGTTCTGAAAAGAGCTGACATCACCCAGAGAAGTCTGATTGGTCCATCTACACAGGGAAGACCCACTGTTCTATTGCCTCTTTTATACTATGCATTTGGATAGACGTTCTCTAGAGCAGTCATTCTACCTATAATCCGTAAAGTAATTGTTAAAATAATTTCATAACTGTACTTCAATATAATTAACTTTCCTGATAATTCTATATATTTTTAAATTGTTAAAAATAATTTTATAACTATACTTCCATATAATTAGCTTTCCTGGTAATTCTATGTATTTTTATGCATTTAAAAACATATTTCTCGAGCAGGGGTCCATATACTTCATCAGCCTGTCAAAGGGATCCATGACACCCCAAAATTAAGAAGTCCCTGCTTGTCCATCAGTATGTATATCTGTTTCAGATAGTACATATGGCCAACAAATTGGGCATAGGATTTAACAATAGGAAAGTGGGTATTGCAGAGCTCCTTTTAATGAGCCCAAATTTCCCATGAAAGCAAAAGCAAGTATTTTTAATACCAACATTCTACTGCTGTTAACACATAGCAAAACATAACAATATAACAATTTCTGAAGATATAAAAATTAATTTCACACACAGAGGGCAATGGAAAGGCACATGGTAAGTATGATCAGGCTGCCACATATCACCAGTAAGGAATTTTTTTTTAATTAAAGCTTTTTATTTTTTAAAACATATGCATGGACAATTCTTCTGTATTAGCCCTTGCAAAATCTTGTGTTCCAATTTTCCCTCCCTTGCCCCACACCCTTCCCTAGGTGGCAAGTAATCCTATATATGATAAATCTAATGTATGCATACATATTTATACAATTACTGTGCTGCCCAAGAAAAATGAAACTAGCTTAAAAAAAAAAGCAAAATAAAATGCAAGCAAACAACAGAAAGAGTGAAAATGCTGTGTTATGAATCACACTCATTTCCCATAGTTCTCTCTCTGAGTGTAGATGAATCATCTCATTGTTGAATAGAGCCACGTCCATCGGAATTGATTATCATACAGTATTATTGTTGCAGTTTGTAATGATCTCCTGATTCTGTTCATTTCACTTAGCATCAGTTCATGTAAATCTCTCCAGGCCTCTCTGAAATCATCCTATTGATCATTTCTTACAGAACAATAATATTCCCATAACATTCATATAACATATTCAGCCATTCTCCAATTGATGGGCATCCATTCAGTTTCCAGTTTCTAGCCACTACAAAGAGAGCTGCCACAAACATTTTTGCACATGTGGGTCCCTTTCCTTTTTTTAAGATCTCTTTGGGATATAAGCCCAGTAGAAATACGCTGGATCAAAGGGTATGCCCAGTTTGATAACTTTTTGAGCATAATTCCAAATTGCTCTCCAGAATGGTTGGATGTGTTCACAGTTTCACCAACAATGTCCTAGTTTTCCCACATCTTCTAACATCTAACATTCATCATCATCTTTTTCTGTCATCTTAGCCAATCTGAGAGGTGTGTATTGGTATTACAGACTTATCTTAATTTGCATTTCTCTGATCAATAGTGATTTAGAGCACCTTTTCATATGACTAGAAATGGTTTCAATTTCTTCATCTAAAAATTTTATGTTCATATCCTTTGACCATTTATCTATTGGGAATAACTTGTATTCTTATAAATTTGAGTCAATTTTCTATATATTTTAGAAATGAGGCCTTTATCAGAATTTTTTAATGTGAAAATGTTTTCCTAGTTTATTGCTTCCTTTCTAATCTTGTCTGCATTTGTTTTGTTTGTACAGAAACTTTTTAATTTTTATAATCAAAATTATCTATTTTGTGATCAATATAGTCACAGATTCCTTCCTCCTCCACAGATCTGAGAGGTAAACTATCCTATGTTCTAATTTGTTTATAATATCATTCTTTGTGTCTAGATCATGAACCCATCTCAACCTTATCTTGGTATACAGTATTAGGTATGGGTCAATGCCTAGTTTTCTGCCATATTAGTTTCCAATTTTCCCAGCAGTTTTTTGTCAAATAGTGAATTCTTATTCCAAAAGCTGGGAACATTGGGTTTGTCAAACACTAGATTGCTATAGTTATTGACTATTTTGTCCTGTGAACCTAACCTATTCCACTGATTAACTATTCTATTTCTTAGCCAGTACCAAATGATTTTGGTGACTGTTGCTTTATAATGTAGTTTTAGATCTGGTACAGCTCAGTCACCTTCACTTGCTTTTTTTTTTTTTTTTTTCCCCCATTAATTCCCTTGAAATTCTTGACTTTTCATTCTTCCACATGAATTTTGTTGTCATTTTTTCTAAGTCAGTAAAATAGTTTCTTGGGAGTTTTATAGGTCGTATTGTCATCTTTATTATATTTGCTCAACCTATCCAAGAGCACTTGATATTTTTCCAGTTGTTTAGATCTGACTTTATTTGTGTAGAAAGTGTTTTGTACTTTTATTCATATAGTTCCTGATTTTCCCTTGGCAGATAAATTCCCAAAATTTTATATTATTGACAATTATTTTAAATGGAATTTCTCTTTGTATCTCTTGCTGTTGGATTTGTTAGTGATGTATAAAAATACTGATGATTTATGTGCATTTACTTTGTATCCTGCAACTTTGCTAAAGTTGTGGATTACTTCTAATAGTTTTTTAGTTGATTCTATAGGGTTCTCTAAGTATAGCATCATATCATTCTGCAAAGAGTGATAATTTAGTTTAATCATTACCTACTCTAATTCCTTTAATCTCATTTTCTTCTTTTATTGCCAAAGCTAGCATTTCTAATACAAAATCGAATAGTAATAGGGATAGTGGGCAACCTTGTTTCACCCCTGATCTTATTGGGAATGATTCCAATTATCCCTATTACATATGATGCTCACTGATGTTTTTAAATAGATGCTACTCATTTTAAGGAAAAGTCCATTTATTCCTATACTCTAATGTTTTTAATAGGAATGGATGTTAGATTTTATCAAATGCATTTTCTGCATCTATTGAGATAATCATATGGTTTTTATTAATTTGGTTATTGAGATAGCCAATTATGGTAAAAGTTTTCCTAATCTTGAACCAGCCCTGCATTCCTTCTATAAATCCTACTTGGTCATGGTATATTATCCTGGAGATGATTTTCCGTAATCTCTTTGCTATATTTTGTTTAAGATTTTTCCATCAATATTCATTAAGGAAATTGGTCTATACTTTTCTTACTCTGTTTTCATCCTACCTGATTTAGTTATCAGTAGCATATCTGTGTCATAAAAGGAATTTTGTAGGACTCCTTCTTTCCCTATTTTTTCAAATAGTTTGCGTAGTATTGGAGTTAATTGTTCTTTAAATGTTTGGTAGAATTCACATGTAAATCCATCTGGCTTGGATATTTTTTTCTATGGATTATTTAAGTAATTTATTTCCTCTTCTGTTAATCTGGGCAATCTATATTTTTGTAGGTATTCCTCCATTTCCCTTAGGTTAACAAGTTTATTGGCATAAAGGTGGGCAGAATAATTCACTAATTATTGCTCTAATTTACTCTTCATTGGTGGAAAGTTCTCCCTTTTCATTTTTGAGACTAACAATTTGATTTTCCTCTTTCCTTTTTCTAATCAAATTAACTAAAGTTTTATCTATTTTGTTGGGTTTTTTCCTTCATAAAACCAATTCTTATTAATTCAAGTTTTTTTACTTTCAATTTTATTTTTAGAATTTCAAGTTTGGTATTTGATTGGGGGGGTTAATTTGTTCTTTTTCTAACTTTGTTAGTTGCAAGCCCAATTCATTGATCTTCTTTCTCTATTTTATGCAAGTAAGCATCTAGAGAGATGAAATTTCCCCTTATTACCACTTTGGCTGCATCCCACAAATTTTGGTATGTTGTTTCATTGTCATTCTCTTGGATGAAATTGTTAATTGTGCCTATGATTTGCTGTTTCACCCAATTGTTCTTTAGGATAAGTTTATTTAGTTTCCAATTACTTTTTGGTCTATTTCCCCTTGGCCTTCTATTGAATGTAATTTTTATTGCATTGTGATCTAGAAAAAAATGTATTTACTATTTCTGCCTTCCTGCATTTGATTTTGAGGTCTTTATGTCCTAATATATGGTCACTATAGGTTCCATATATGTCAAGAAGAAAGTTACTCCTTTCTGTCTCCATTCAATTTTCTACAAAGATCTATCATACCTAACTTTTCCTAGTGCTCTATTTAATTACCTCCTTACTTTCTTACCTATTTATTTATCTATCTATCTATTTATGTATTTCCTGAGGCTAGGGTTAAGTGACTTGCCCAGAGTCACACAGCTAGGAAGTGTTAAGTGTCTGAGATCAGATTTGAACTCGGGTCCTCCTGAATTCAAGGCTGGTGCTCTATCCACTGTGCCACCTAGCTGCCCCCTCTTTTTATTTATTTTGTAATTCGATTTATCTGGTTCTGAGAGAGCAAGGTTGAGATCTCCTACTATTAAAGTTTTGCTATCTATTTCTTCTTGCAGCTCTCTTAAATTCTTCTTTAGGATTTAGATGCTATACCACTTAGTGCATATATTGATATTGCTTCATTATCTATGGTACCCTTTAGCAAGATATAGTTTCCTTCCTTATATATTTTAATTAGATCAGTTTTTGATCTGAGATCAGGATGGCTACCCCTGCTTTTTTTACTTCACCTGAAGCATAATAGATTCTGCTCTAGCCTTTTGCCTTTACTTTTATTGCTCTGCTTTAAATGTGTTTCTTTCAAACAACATATTGTAGGATTCTGGCTTTTAATCCAGTCTGCGTATCCACTTCTGCTTTATGGGAGAGTTCACTTCATTCACATTTACAGTTAAAACTACTAATTCTGTATTTCCCACCATTTTATTTACTCCCAAACTATACTTTTCTCTTTCCTTTTCCTCTTTTTCTCCTCCCCAGTATTTTACTTATGAGTATCACTTGCCTCAAGCAGCCCTCCCCCTTTCTTATGCTTTTTCCCTACTATTTCTATTTTCCCTTCTAATAGCCTTTCCCTTCCCTTTTCCCCTTTCCCCTCCCACTTTCCTGTAAGGTGAGAGAAGTTTCTCTGTGTAACCAAATATATCTAATATTCTCTCTGAACCAAATCTGATGAGACTAATATTCACACAATGTTCATTCCCCTCCTTTCTTTCCCTCAATTACAATAGGTTTTCTTTGCCTCTTCATGAGATGTAATTTCCCTTGTTTTGCCTCCACTTTCCCCTTTTTTCAGTACAAACCCCTTTCTACCACTAGTTTATTTTTATAACAGTAAAATCAAATTATGTATGCATTCTCTATGTATACCCATAACAGAAATACAATTCTCAAGATTTTTTTACTTTTTTTTTAATTCTCTAGAGTTCTACATTTGAAGGTCAAAATTTTTTGTTTAGCTCTGTTCTTTTCATCAGAAATAAATGGAATTCACCTATTTTGTTGAATATCCATCTTCTTCCCTGAAAAAAAAAATGCTCAGTTTAGCTGGTTAGTTTATTTTTGGCTGCATTCCAAGTTCCTTTGCCTTTCAGAATATCAGGTTCCAGCCCTTTGATTTAAGGTGGAAGCTGCAAGGTCCTAGGTAATCCTTGGTATTTGAATTGCTTTTTTTCTGATTGCTTGTTATATTTTTTCCTTGGTCCAATAATTCTGAAATTTAGTCACAATACTCCTTGGGGTTTTAATTTTGGGGGGTCTCTTTCAGGAGGTGCTTGATGAATTCTTTCAATGGTTATTTTGCCATTCTGGTTCTATGACATCAAAGGCAGTTCTCTTTGATGATTTCCTGAAAAATAGTATCTAGGTTCTTTTTTCCATCATAATTTTCAGGAAATCCAATTATCCTTAGATTGTCCCTCCTAGACCTATTTTCTGGGTCAGTTGTTTGCCCAAGTAGGTATTTTATATTTTCTTCTTTTTTTTTTTCTTTTTTTGTTTTGTTTGATTGATTCTTGATGTCTCATTGAATCATTCATTTCCATTTGCTTAGTTCTGATTTTTAGTGAATTTTTTTTTTTTTTTTTTTTTTTTTACTTCTTTTTGTATTTGTCCAATTGAATTTTTAAATGAGGTCTATGGATTTTTTTTTTCCATTTCACAAATTCTTTTTTTCAGGGAATTGTTTTCTTTTTCCATTTTGTCAAATCTATTTTTTAATGAGTTATATGCTTTTTCCATCCCCTAAGTCTCTTTTATAGTGAACTTTCTTCAGATAATTTCTGTTGCCTTTTCCAAACCCTCTTGCAAAGTTTTCATTTCCTTTCCCCATTTTTTCTTCCAGCTCTCTTTTAAGATCTTTTATAATTTCTTCTAAGAGAACCTTATGTGATGAGGGCCAATTTATATCATCCTTTGGGGCTTCATCTAAAGATGATCTGTTTTTAGTCTCCTCAGAGTTTGAAATCTATTCTAATTTTTCATCATAAAAACTATCTATGGTCAGGGTTCTTTTTGCTTTTTTTAATTTTTTTTTTTTTTAAAGTTAAGATCTGCTTTTAGGGCAAGAGAGATTGTCCAAGCTTCCTTTACAAACTGTGCTGAGTCAATGCTGACTCATTCCTGGTGCTGAGTGGGCATGGCCAAGTCCTGTGAAATTCTGGCATTTTGGGATTCACTTTTTACCTTTTGTGTTTGTGTTGGATGTCTTATAACTTCTCTGCTGATCTACTGGGTTGCATCCAGTGCTGAGTAGCCAACACTGCTATATTCCATGGAGCCCACACCACCCCAAGTCTGCGCTGCCTTCACTTGGTGTCTGCGCTTGCTTGCATTTGGCCTGTCTTTCTCTGTGCCCAATTGAAACAGATCTTTTCTGGAGGTCTTTGAAATTAGCTTCTGTTGGTAATTTGTTACACTCCCAATATTTGTGGATTCTCCAGTGAGGAATTTTTGAAAGAATAGGGTGAAAGATATATCAAGGAATGGTGAGAAATTTATTTAAACACATGTCTAGGAGGGAATAACAGATGGTCATTTAGAGATCACTCTTACAATATTAGAAGAGAATGTGGAAGACCTTAATAATTTGGGCTAAACTTTTTATATTTGTTTCTTTACATGCTTTCTTTTCTTTTGCCTAAATAAAAATGTTGTGAGCTTGCTTTCATTTAACCATTTTTTAAATGGAGCTGAGAAAAAATTCACTTTCATGAGCTGAGAAAGGAGCTTCTAGAAAGAGAACATGGAATTTAATTCTGTGCCAAAAGTTTTGTTTCCAGACAATTTTTCCTCTTATATTACCAAAGTCTACTCTGGGATGATGAAAAATTAGTTAATATTTTGAAACCACAATTTGAACTCCTTTTCAAAGCCAGTTAGACATTGTCCTTTAACCTTTATAAGCTAGAAATGGACATGTGAAAGATTGTAAAAAACATTATGGAAATAATTGTCTTTTTTTTTTTTTCCCCCTGAGGCTGGGGTTAAGTGACTTGCACAGGGTCACACAGCTAGGAAATGTTAAGTGTCTGAGACCAGATTTGAACTCAGGTCCTCCTGAATTCAAGGCTGATGCTCTATCCACTGCACCACCTAGCTGCTCCCTTAAATGAGGCTCTTAAGGCATTCTACAAAAGTAATTTAGGGCAAAATTCTCTTGTCCAGCTAATTTCATGGTAGTATTATCACCCATATCCTTTTGAGATAAATCTATAAAACTAAAAGCTGGAAAGTTAACTAAGCAAATTAAAAACTTGAAGATTAAGAAATTGAATTGAATGTTGTGGGAAGTTATTTCATAAACCTAGAACTGCAATATCTTTTGAGTGGTGATACTTTTACTTAGAGTTGCTAAAAGGACAAGAGGAAGCTAGAGCAAAATTCTATGGAGTTTTCACCCGTGGAAGCAGCGCTCTTAACATTGCTGAAAGTTAGGAAGGTTCAGGGGACTTGTATTAGAAGCTGTCTAAAGATAGTCATCTTCGTCAAGCAAGAATCATCATTGCCATGACTACATGCTAATATGTATGAGCTTATCTGGGCCACTTGGACTGGTGAATCTAATAATTCTCATTTGCAGTGACAGCTTAATTACTGTCAACTTGAATTTTTTTTGCATAACATCTGCCATGTGCAGTGTTTTTTGTATCTCCTCCCTACCAATACCACCTTCCTCTGAAGAAGCTGGCTGTTTTAAACACCTAAATGGCTTTTATTTTAAAGATATAATGTGAAACATTTTTATAGTTAAAGGTTCTGATAAAGGCTTCATTTCCAAAATATATAGAGAATTGACTCTAATTTATAAGAAATCAAACCATTCTCTAGTTGATAAATGGTCAAAAGATAATAAACAGACAGTTTTCAGATGATGAAATTGAAATTATTTTTACTCATATGAAAATCATTATTGATCAGAGAAATGTAAATTAAGACAACTCTGAGATACCACTTATACACCTCATCTTGGCTAAGATGATAGGAAAAGATAATGATGAATGTTGGAAGAGATGTGAGGAAACTGGGACACTGATGTATTGTTGATGGAGTTGTGAAAGAATCCAACCATTCTGGAGAGCAGTTTGGAATTATGCTCAAAAAATTATCAAACTGTGCATACCTTTTGATCCAGCAGTGCTACTACTGGGCTTATATCCCAAGGAAATGCTAAAAAAGGGAAAAGGACCTGTATGTGCCAAAATGTTTGTGGCCCTTTTCGTAGTGGCTAGAAACTGGAAAATGAATGGGTGCCCATCAATTGGAGAATGGTTGGGTAAATTATGGTATATGAATGTTATGGAATATTATTGTTCTGTAAGAAATGACCAACAGGAGGAATACAGAGAGGCTTGGAGAGACTTACATTAACTGATGCTGAGTGAAATGAGCAGAACCAGGAGATTATTATACACTTCAACAACAATACTATATAAGGATCAATTCTGATGGATGTGGCCATCTTCAACAATGAGAGGATCCAAATCAGTTCCAATAGATCAGTGATAAACAGAACCAGCTACACCCAGTGAAAGAACACTGGGAAATTAGCATTTGTACTCTTTCTGTTGTTGTTTGCTTGCATTTTTGTTTTTCTTTCCAGGTTATTTTTTTACCTTCTTGATTTTTCTTGTGCAACAAGATAACTGCATAAATATATATACTTATATTCTATTTAACATATACTTTAACATGTTTAACATGTATGGGACTGCCTGCCATCTAGGGGAGGGGTTGGGGGGAAGGAGAGGGAAAGATGGAACAGAAGTTTTTGTTTGTTTGTTTGTTTTTTTCTTTTTGAGGCTAGGGTTAAGTGACTTGCCCAGGATCACACAGCTAGGAAGTGTTAAGTGTCTGAGACCAGATTTGAACCTTGGGTCCTCCTGAATTCAAGGCTGGTGCTCTATCCACTGCGCCACTTAGCTGCCCCTGGAACAGAAGTTTTTCCAAGAGTCAATGTTGAAAAATTAGCCATGGGGGCAGCTTAACACTTCCTAGCTGTGTGACCCTGGGCAAGTCACTTAATCCCAGCCTCAAAAAGAGAGAAAAAAGAAAAATTAGCCATGCATATGTTTTGCCAATAAAAAGCTATAATAATTAAATATATATATATATATATATATATATATATATATATATATATATATATATATATATATATATATATATATATATATAAAACGTGGCCTAAAAGGATAGAGTCCTAATCTGAGCATCAGAAAACCTTGGTTCTTGTCGCAATTTCTGATTCTGATAGGTAGATAGCACAAACTCTAAATTCAAAGAACCTAGCTTTCAATCCATTTTCTAAGGTTAAGTCACTTACTACTGCCTTGACCTTCAGTTTCCCCATCCAAATGCCAGGGTTGGACTAGAGTTGGTGATCTCTGAAATTTCTTCCAGTTTTAGGTCTGTGATATTTGGATAAATTTATTCATAGTGTCTTGTGAGTCTCCATCTTTCTTTTTTTCTGTTTGTACAATCCCTATACCAATAAACTATCATGGATAATGCCTATAAATTTTTTTTAAATGCAAGGGAAAGGATACAGATGATGATTATTAATATTATTAATAATATTAATTAATTAATATTAATAATATTATGAGAGTTCATAATATTAACTTGAAAACTCAAACTCACCTATGTTCCTGACTGATTGGTCACATTTGGAAAATCCCACACATTGTTATCAATTTTCTTCCTGTTCCCAATAAATGAAATGTATAGGAGCTGAGCCTGCCTTTTTTTCCCATTTTTTCAAAATAATAGGGGATAGGCAGAAGACTGAAGAAAATTACCCTTTAATTTATTGATGGGGCTGAGGTGGTTTCTTTTTTGTGAGGGCTGTGACTGGCCTCGACCTAGAAGCTGGACAGAATGTTGTAGAACTTGGTTACCCTTGGTTGTTAAGCCAGTTTCCTGGGTAATGGTGCTTGCCTTTGCAAAGATGAAATTATAATGTAGGCTGTTGACTATTCTCACTAAAGCAAGTGCAAGCAATACTTATTAGTTAAAAATAGCAATACTGCAGTTGGGGAATATAAATGAACAGACTGAAATATTAACTTTCTCAGGGAGATGTGATGTGGGATAGTTCTAAAGAGAAGTTTGCTTGGTAAGATCTTGTCGCTTGATCTCAACCCTTCCTTGTCTTCTCCAGCAAATTGCCCCTACTGTTATCTCTAATTCTGTCCCTATCTCTTGGTACCTTCCTTACACCTACACACATTTTTTTATCTCCTCCATCCTTTAGAAAAACTTAATGATTCAACCATACCATCTGTCATTCTATATCTTTCCTTCCTTTCTCAACCAAATTCTTTGAGAAAGGTGCCTTTATCCCCTCTTCTCTTACCCTCTTTTTACCATTCTGCAACCTGGATTCCTATCTTGTCATTCAATTGAAACTTTCAAGTGATTTCTTAATTGGCAAATTCATGTCCTTTTCTCAGTTGTTATTCTTGACATTTATGACAGCATGTTAATTACTACCTCCAGAGTACCCTCTTCTCTAGGTTTTTGTAATACTGCTATTTTCTAGTTCTCCCACCATATGACCATTTCTCATCCAGATCTTCATCCCTGTCATGTAAACCATTTGTGTCTTCCAAGGGCCTCTGGATCTTCTTTCTTCTATATTTTCTCTTGATATTATCAGTTTCCATGGGTTCATTTATATCAATGCAGAAGCTCCCTAGTTCTGTAAGTCTAGTCCCAAGCTTTCTCTTGAACTCCAACCATCTGTCTTTTGAACATCTCAAATTAGGTAATCCCATGGACATCCCATATTGACCATGTCAAAACAGAACTCATTCTCTTTCCTCTCAAAATTTCCATTCCCTATTTCCTGATTACTTCCCTGTTATTCTTAATGGCACCAGCATCTTCCCAATAACCTAGACTTGCCTCAGTTCCACCTCTGACCCTTCACTCTCATTCATAGCGCATATATACATATCTACTTATGTATCTAAATCTATATACACATATTATATAATGCATATATCTACTTAAATACATAATCTACTTCATTGCCAGATCTTATTGATGTTATAAAGGAAGAAGCACCTCTTATTATATGTTCTCTTCTCCTCATTTGAAAAGCCATCATCCTAATTCTGACCATCAGTGCCTCTTGCCTGGACTGTTATAATAGCCTTTCAGTTGGTCTCTTAGCCTTAAGGTTTTCCCCATTCTAGTCTATTCTCTATTCATCCGCGCACATGATTTTCCTAAAGCACAGATGTTAACCATGTCACACATCCCCACTCTCATCCCTGCCAGACCCCCCCACCCCGAATAAACTCTAATGTCATCCTTTTACCTCACAGATCAAATATAAAATCTTTTGCTCCACACTTAAAGCCTTTCATAACCTGGCTGTCCTTTCTACCTTTCTAGTCTTCAAATGCTATTGCTATCTGCCTTTGCACTGTCTCTTCCTCATGTTTGAGTGCTCTCCTTCTTCTTAATATCCTTGGCTTTCTTAAAGATAACTCAAATCCTCATAGGTGTGGAAGGCCCTTTAGTTATATTTTTCTTCCTTAGACTTATGAGGGTATGTATATAGTCTTTACCCTTATCTGTATCTCTAGCACAATGCTGGGCACAGAGTAAATGCTTAATAAATGCTTATGAATTAATTTCTACATTGTCTTACCTAATTTAATTTGGGAGTTGAAAAGGTATTCAGAAATCATCTAGTTCATTCCCTTCATTTTTCAGATCTAGAAAAAATTAAGTAATTTTACTCAACAAGGCTGAGGTTTAAACCCCAGTTTTCTGATTCCAAATTCATTATTCTTTCTACTATATTGTACTGGTCTCTGAAGGGTTTGGGGGGAGGAATGAGTAGAGACACTGGGAAGAAAAGAGAAAAGAGAATGTCATCCATCTGTCTGGATTGCTAATCTCATGCAAAGTGATGGGGGAAAGCAAGCATAGAGAGGCCATGTGATTTGCCAAATGACACAGAAGTAGAGAGGGGCAATGGTTTTATATTTAGATTTAAAGCTGGAAGAAAACCATGTTGCCTAGGTTAATCCTCTCTCTCTCTCTCTCTCTCTCTCTCTCTCTCTCTGTCTCTCTGTCTCTCTCTCTTTATCTCTCTCTCTGTCTCTTTGTCTCTCTTTCCCTCTCTTCCTCCCCTTCATCCCTCCCTGTTTCTCTTTATCTCTCCTTCCCTCCCCACCTCTCCAAGGTGAAATGAGAAAGCTGAAGCTCAAACAAGTTAAGTGACTTCCCAAAAGTCACACAGTGAGTGGCAGAGTAGGTTATATCCAGTAATAATCATGATGTAAGAAGATAAAAAGCATCATCACAATGTTAAACTTTTTAATGGGAAGGAGTGAAGTAAAAATAAGAGAGGGCAAGAGTCTTATGTCCTGTGTTGTCATTTTCTTTCATATATTTTCAGATCTGTTTCTTTTTCTTTTCTTCCAGATATGGAGTCCCTACAAGCAACCAGGTTGCACTGGAGACCTCGATGGTCGAATTGAAGATGATTCCCGCTGTCTCTATACCCATGAAGAATATATCAGCCTTGTGTTGAACAGTGGGAGTGGCTTGTCTCACGACTACGCCAACCAGTCAGTCCAAGAAGACCCGCGGATGATGGCTTTCTTTGACTCTCTGGTACGCCGGGAGATCGAGGGTTGGAGCTCAGATTCCGATAGTGACCTCAGTGAGAGCACCATCCTGCAGTTGCACGCAGGGGTGAGTGAGCGCTCGGGCTACAGCGATTCCGAGTCCTCTGCCTCCCTGCACCATTCTCCACCCCCCGTGGCCAATGAGCCAGCCGACACCGCCTTCCACCTGGGACCCCTTGGAGCCACAGCGATAGCATCCCCCCCACCCTCATCTTGCGAAGATGTGGCCTCGCGACAGCAGCGTCTGTCTGCCTTGCGGAGATACCAAGACAAGCGCCTCCTGGCCCTCTCCAATGAGTCAGATTCTGATGAGAACGCTTGTGAGGCCGAGCTGGATACCGACCTCTTCCCCCGACCCAGATCACCCAGCCCTGAAGAAAATGAGTCTAGTAGTTCCAGCAGCAGCAGTAGCACTGAGGATGAGGAGGAGCTGAATGAAAGGCGCACGTCCACCCGCCAAAGGAACGCTATGAGGCGGCGACAGAAGCCTCCACGAGATGACAGGCCTGGTGCCCCAGCAAAGCACGCCGGGACCTATATTGGAGAAGATAACTACGACTACCCACAGATCAAGGTAGATGACCTCTCCTCCTCCCCAGCCTCCTCCCCAGAGCGCAGCACCTCAAACATAGAGACCCACCCAGGGCGGGCATCCCCAGCTTCCGACATGGAGTCGGTGGAGCGGAAAATCTACAAAGCTTACAAATGGCTTCACTACTCCTACATCTCATATTCAACTAGCAAAGATGAAGAGACTTCCTTAGGAGTTGGGGGGGAGGCAGATGAGGGCAAACCTGGGACGAGCGAGAAGAGCCACATCACCCCTTCATCCAGCAAAAGTGGTTTAAGTGCTGCCAGTCCCCACGGCAGCCAGGAGCTCCCCAATGAGGGCCAAGGCAGGGAAGCTTTGAAAGAAGGCAGTCCTACCACAAGTCCTAGCCACGGCCCAGGCTGCGATCCTGACAGCCATGCAGGTGCAGAAGAACAAGAAGGCACATCCCAGAGTGCCAGTAATCCCAGCTCCCTCGAACACACTTTTGAGACCAAGAAGCTCAATGGGAAGTCCCTCTGCAAAGCCTTGAGTGAGCGGTCTGAGGAGCAGCCCTTGTCCACAGTTCCTAAAGGATCCTGCCTGGCCCTCGGAAGTGGACCCACTAGCTGTCCAAGGACCCAGTCTGACGACAGTGAGGAGAGAAACCTTGAAACTGTCTGTCCCAACCACAACAACGGACACTTCCATCCTCGACCCCTTCACCTCCACAACAATGGACAGAACTTTGGGGAGTCAGAGGCAGTCACCCACTCTTCCCCAGTACACTCAGATGCTGACAATGACAACGTGCTTCTGCCTGGAGCACTCTTGCACAAAGACTGCCATCTATCTGAAATGGACTGTGAGGACCACAGCACTGGTACGAAAGAGGACCTAACTGAACCTCACCTGCCAGACAGCAGGGGCAACCATGGACGAAGTGGACTCAAAAGGCACCGAGGGGAGTTGGAAGATACAGATTCAGAAAATTCCTGCTCAGAGAAGAAATTAAAAACATGATAAATGCAAGAGGGGGGGAAAAGAGCCTACAGAAAGAACCCTATTAAAAAAAAAAAGAAAAAACAAGAAAAAACCCTGTTTAGTAAAATACAGAGGAAAAGGAAAAAAGTATTAAAGGCACATAGAGCCAGGGTCTAAAATGTTGTGTCTATGATGCTGCTCCATTCCATTCGGCGATGGGTCTAAGTGTTTGGCCAATGGCTTGTGCTGTATAAAGAAAAAAATTCAAGTGACTCCTTTATTAGTGAGACTTGAGCATAGTGTACCTGTGCGAGGTTCTGTTAAAGTAAATCCTTGTTGAGACATTTGACTTGTTCTTGTATGTGTGTGCACACAGGCATGTGTGTGTGTGAGAGAGAGAATGTGTGTGTGTGTGTGTGTGTGTGTGTGTTTTCAGCCTCTCTGCCTGACTGTTGAGTTAGATTTTTCTTTTAGTTCTCCACTTGAAAGAATATATAGATGTATATTTTTTTTGCCACCTCACTGTTTACACGTCATAGGTATTCTGGTCTTGATGAGGGGTAACTGCTACATGGGATCCTGTTTGGAGCAGGAACTATAGAGATGTGGCATTTGAAAGGGCAGAGTAGAGAGCTAATGGAAAGTCCTTCAGTCCACTGACTGTGCTGATGAGAAGAGCATGGTTGCTTTTTTGAAAATTGTGAAGCCTTCCATGTTTTCTATATGTAGCACTTTTTTCATAAAGCACTTAATGTGGATATATTTCATTAAAGCATTCTTCATACTAATGAGAGGTTATAGGAAAGAATGGCCTTTTTTAGGTTCAGGGAGAGTATGTATTCCTAATTTCATTGTTTCCAAGTTTGGTAATGCTGCAACATAACCTTTATGAAGACATTAAGTTGGAACTACATGTGGGTCATGCGCTGTAACCAATATGGTGCTAGTTCTTAGATCCCAGTTGAACAAAAGCCAGCAGGTGCTTCTTTGGCCCCATGTGTTGAGAGCTAGACTTATAGGAGAAGAAGAATTTCTTATAAAAGAAGGAAGTTTTTAAGATCTTTGCACTTTCGCTACTAACATGAATTCTCAGTGATGAGCAACTAAGAGCCATTCAAGTGGAGAGGAGTATCTAGTTGAAAGAGAAAAAGAGTGGTATTGTATACAATTAATTTGTCACAAATCCCATTGACCAGACTTAGTCTGATTTGAAACTCCTTAGAATTGCTCATGAATAGGATCCATGATCCAGCTCCCGCATTGTAGTGTGCATCCTGAAGTATCAAGTTCCTGTTAAGTTGGATAATCTACAAGGCAGAAAAATGTAAGGAGAAGAGTTGATCATAAACTAATGTTCCTTAGATAAAGCTGCAGTGCTTTGAATTTTATGAAGGGAGAAGGGAAAAGACCAAAAGACTCACAGTGCTGCCATGTAGTGATTAGAAACACCTGAGCATAGTGAATATATGATATGCATTGAAATATAAAACATGGTTCTATATGCCCAATATAATCCATGGAATAATCAGCTGGAGAAGAAGAGATCCATGAAAAGTGAAGAAAATCTAGAGTGAGCAAAGGAGTAAAAAAAGAAAAGCTTTTGTTGGTCAAAAGGTGCTGGAAACCAGATCTGCAAATTAGTATCTGACTTTCAACCTGATGTCTTTTAGTGTGCAAAGCATTTTCCTTTTGCTAGGAGACTTTAGGAGACCAAAACCTGACTGACATAAAGGTTTGTGGAAGGAAAAAGGTAATGAGGGTGTGATAGTGAGAAAAGAGAACTCCCAAAGTTTGGAGAAAAAAGAAATTTAATCACCTTTAGGCATTGAGGGAACTACATAAAAAATGGTAAGCTAGAAGGGAGTGTCATTTTACTAAGCTTTCTGTAAAGCTAAAGATACATCTGACATGTTATGATGCAACTTATGTATAAAAACACCCTTAAAGGAATGAGAGAGGGGAGAGGAAATATTTTCTATCAACAGTGTGAATAGCAGTGGGGAAGGACTCAAAATTGAGCAAATGTTATTTATTGGAAGAAGGGAAGAAAAGTTCTGTAACAACCATTAGAATTTTTTTCAGATTTGTAATCAAGATGGCTTTCTGATTTGTCTTCTTTGATTATACACAGATCACTGTAAATTCTGGTTTGATAAGCCCAAGTAATTTTTAAGAATTTTGCTTTTGCAAAGTTTTATTAAATTGAAAAGTTTTTTTTAATCCTTCATATACAAAAGATAATCATTCAGTGTGTGTTTGTCTGCTACCTCCCAGGTTTTTCCTTTTTTGGTTTTTCTCTATAACAAATGATCAGAAGTGACTCTATCCAAGGAAGTCAATTGTCCTAGAGAGATAGATTGTGTTTCCTTGAAGATAACCAGTTTAGTAGTTGCAGTTCTTAAACTGCAAAATTTTGTCTTCCACTTTCAGAGCCTTTAAACCTTGTTTGTAATCACCTTATCCAAATCTCTGAAAGGAAAAAGGGAAGTTCAGCCTGTTAGCTTTTTTTTTTTTTTTTTTTTTCGGTCAAAAGAGATGAATTTTAATGGAAATGAGCTTTAATGACCATGCCCTTCTACACTTTCTTAACATCCCAAATTTCAGTTTTTTAAATTACATCATTTTTAAAGTAATGTATTTTATTGTGATAAAGCAAACACTTCCTAACACACATACCCAAACAACTTCCACCCCTTACAAAGTACAGTCTCTGAAAAAACAATGTTTTTAATTGTCCCCCCCAAAAGAAAAAGAAAAAAAAGAGGGCTGTGCACATTAACTTTGACAGTACAGTTCCATCATTAACTCTTATATTAGATCTGAGTTTTATTTTCTGTCATTGTCTTAAGATTTACATTGTTGTAATCTTTACATATTGTTCTTTTGGTTCTGCTTTCTTCTCTCTGCAACACTTACTAGAAGGCATTCTAAAAAAGATTCTGCACAACACAAGAGATTTGATTCCTCAAGAAGACAGTCCCTAAAAATTGGAGATTCTTTCCTGAAATCCTTTTCCACAATAGCAGATTCAGGGTTTAAGATACTACTCTGGAGATGATAATTATAACCCCATTTATTTTAATGATTAAGCCAAAGGCACAGAATAATATTAAAGTGCTTTATCTATAGCTTTATTTTCTACAAAATTTAAAGATTGCATCCTGTGCATTCAGATAGCTAACTAGCAAATAGCAAATGTCACTGAAAACTTTTTTTTTTTAACTTTTTTTCTTAGCCACAGTTATTATCTTTCTCTTTGGTATAGCAGGCAAATGAGATTCTAGATTGGTTTAAATAATAATTGCAATTGGTTTTGATTTAACATGCTCAAAATTACTCCTGTTTTTGTATGGCAAAGTACCTTGCCTTTCTTGAAGCCCTGCTCTTCTCTTCTAGTAATAAATTCTTCTCATGTATGTACAAAAATAAATCTATTATCCCCTAGTAACTGCTCACGTATTCCTCTTCCTTAAAACAGAGTTGCCCAAAAAGACCCTTTCTTCCTATTTTAACTCTTCAAGAACAGAGGAAGAGAGAAAGCAGTTCCAGCTAGGTGAAAGCTATCCAATTCATTAGCAGACTTGGCTAGCTAAGAACTGAGAAGAAATAAGAACCTAACATTCCATGTTTTTTTATAAATTTAACTGTAATTTCTAATCCTGGATCAGAGATCATCAAGAAGGAAAAATATAGGAAAGGAGGTATGTCAACTTAACTTCCATTATCACAGAGACCAAGTGATTGGCAGCAATATTGTATCAGAAAAAAAAAAAGATGCTGGATTTGAAAATCAGAAAACCTGAATTCAAATCTTAATCTTTAGCCAGTTCAATTAGCTCATGCTTGCTCAACCTGGGAAGATGTTAAATAAATTAAGTTTTGACTTTTGACATTTTGAACTTTCTGGAATGAAAAGTGCAAAGATTAGTAAAAGTCATACCATAGGAGAAAAAAAGTGGGAAATATGTGGGTATGAATAGATGGCAGAAATGGATTTTCTTAGCCCCTTTTGGCTAGAATACACTGAAAAAGTCAAATATGGGGCTTAGTCTGTTATAGAAATGTTTATCTGCAGGACTACAGTAATAGAAAATGGAATCAGGAAAATATTTTTTTAAAATAAAGTACTAGATTATGATTCTAGAAAATTATGCCATATTTATAGTTAAATAGTAAATAAAAATATCTTAATTCCAATCATTTGGGTGCTTCTCTCCACTGCCACCCTACCATGAAGACATCTTATAATGGAAATAAAGAGAAAAGAAGGATAGAACTAACCTTATAGAAATTTGCTTTTCAGCCAGTTTTGCAGGAATGCATCAATTCTATGAGGTAAGAAATACATGTCAAGTGAACCTGCTCAAAACAGATCTATTACAAATTGCTGTGTTTGATACTTCAAGGACCCATGATTTCATTGGTATGTTGTACTTCCTCCACAGTGAAGTCCTGAAGTCAATCTGGTAATGTCTCTGAACTTAATTAAATTGGTCCTCAAACAGCCCACCTACAGTCTTACTAGTGATTTTGTATCTAAAACCTTTCCAGCTTGATAGAAGCTGCCAATAGTATTCATTCCCAGATTTCAAATTGTTAGGAAATCTTTTTTGAAAATATGTTGACACACTTAAATTTGATTCAAAAAAACAAATCTAACTTACAAAGTACATTCCCTTCAAACAATGTATTGATCCTTCAAGAAAGGAGGATATGTATACATTAACTTTAGTATCATAGTACCAACATTGACTTATTAGAACTGAGGGTTGGCTTTGTATGTATGTAGGAGGGTTTTTTGGGGGGGAAAGGGAGCTCTCATTTACTTTAGACTTATTGTAATAATTTAATAGATGCAGCTAAATAGCTCAGTGTATAAATGCTAGGCTTAGAATCAGGAAAACCTGAGTTCAAATATGACCTCAGTCACTAGCTATGTGATCCTCAGCAAGTCACCTAACATTAATCCATTGGGGAAGGAAATAGCAAATCACTCTAATCTTTGCCAAGAAAATACCATAGATAGATAGTATGGTCAATGGGGTCATGATGAATCAACCATGACTGAACAAGTAATTATAAATGTTATGCTTTTGACTCTGCTTTCTTCCCTCTATATTGCTCACTAGAAGGAATAACTTTTGGGGATCCAGTTAATCATCTCAAGGCCATGAAGAGATCTTACAGTAGGATAGGTAGGATTCATAGCAATTAAAATACAATTATCAGAGAATAAGCTGTAAGTCCTTTTAGTATAGTTCATCTGTGAAAATTATTTTGACCAAGCATCTCTTCTGGTATGTGATTTTTTCCACAGACTTTCCTATCTCACCTTTTTCATTTTTTTTTTCAATGTGAAAACTCCAAGCTTTTTATTTTTTAACACCTCTCATCCTGACCATCATTTCTGTGCTTTGGGATAAAATGGAACAAATCTAATTTCCACATTATAGCTTGTCAGATAATTGAAGGCAACTATCAGATCTCTGTTGAGTACTCTTTTCTAACTGTGTTGAATCCCTTCATCTAATCTTCCAATGTCATCTGCTCAAGTTCCTTCACCATCTTCTGGAAACTTCAGTTTATCAATGTCTTTAAACTGTGGTCCCCAAAATTGTGCATAATACTCTGAAGTCTGACAAGAGCAGAGTACAGTGTGGTGATCTGTCACTTATACCTGGAAACTATGTCACTCTTAATGAAGCCTAAGATTGCATTAACATTTTTAGTTGGTACTATGCTACTAAAGTTAATGTATACATATCTTCCTTTCTTGAAGGATCAATACATTGTTTGAAGGGAATGTACATCACACTGGTAAATCTTTTAATTTGTAAAGCCCTAAACCCACTAAAACCCTAAGATGTTTTCAGAATCATTATTTATCCATGATTATCCCCCATCTTATATTTTCAAAATTAAATATGTTAATCCAAGTGCAAGGTTTTGCATTTATATCGATTATCATCTTAGATTCAGCCCAGTGCTGTCTTCTATTAAGATCCCTTTGGATCCTGACTGTCATCCATTGTGTTAGCTATCCCTTAAAGCTTGTCATCTATAAATATGATGAGCATGACACTTAAATCTTTATCAAAGTCACTGATAAAAATGACAGCACTAGGCTAACTACATATCCCTGGGGTAGTCTACTAGAAATTGTCATTTTACCAAGCTACTATTAAGTATAGCCATCCAACCAATTCTGAATCTGTTCTGATTTTACTATTCATATTCCCGTCTTCTCCACAAGAATAATATAAAATACTTAATCAAAAGTTTTGCTAACATAGGAAAGTATTCCCCTATAAAACAAGGAGTAGTATTTCTCATCTCTTTGCAACAGCCTGCCTTCTCAACTCTGTTCTAAATGATTTCCTTTTCCCCAATAAGTTAAAGTAGGGAGAATGAGTATTGTTCTTGTATTAATAAGTAGCCTATATATCCTTATCCCATCTATAAATATTCTGTATCAAATTAGGCTTAAATCCTAATTCAGGTATAACTCTCTTGTGAGGAAAGTGGTTTATTAGATCATTTTGCTCACCATAATATAGCCCACTGTGGTTATATTTGTTAATGTTTAATAAGTGCCTTCTATGTCAAGCATTGCTAAGCACAGAATACAAATAAAAACAATGTCAGTCCCTTGCCTTCAAGGAGCTAACTATCTAATTGGGAAGGTATCATAAAAGGAAACTGAAAAACTAAAGGATATAAGGGAAGTGGGAGGAGGGAGAAGCTAGAAGGTGCCCAGAGAGGACATGATGAAAAGTTCCAAAGTGCAAAAAGCAGCATTACTGGTAGAAAATGCAGAGAAAAATTATGCTAAGCTCTTTGGTCCTCAAGCTCATAGCCCTGATTTCTAGTCCAAGGATGCAACCAGAGGGAAAAGGGGTACTGATGATTGTGTTACATGACAGCCAAAGAAGCAGGCCATGAAAGAAAGAGGAAGTAACTTCATGGATGGACCCAGAGTTAGTGTTAGAGTAGATAAAAATGGAGTAGCCATCCCCATACTCAAGCCACAGGACTTCCCCATGACTTCCTTGGCTTCATGTTTTTATGTGTACTTGGAGTAATTTAGAGGCATTTGTCAAGGTATTAGATATACAAATTCATACATAAGCATAAATGTGAATTATAATGTATTTATGACTATTCTCTTAATAGTAAAATAGGTACCAGCACAGATATTAGCCAGCCTATTGGGAGTATTGAGTTAAGATGCCTGTGGAAGAAAGTCATAGGTCTGGGATGCAGAGTGCTTTGGGTGTTCCTTAGGAAAACTAGAAAAGTCAGCCAAAGTGGGTATTGTATTTGTCTCCCCTTCCCCTTGAAGTCTTGTGAGCCTCCAGTAGTTATTCTTCCTAGTCACTTCCTACATTCTAATTTAGGCAACTATTTGATTAATTGTTGCATGATAGCTTTCGGGAGTCCTATTTTAGAATTGAACTTGAAGGTGAGAAAGAAAAAGTTTTGTTTGAGATAACATTAGGAGCAATATCAAGACAATGAAAATGATAAATGGCAAAGTGCTTGCACCAGTACAGCTAGGATAACATTCTTGTGATCTATGATTTTTATGCTCATTTTCTTACAGACTTTTTAAGTACCACATTGTTAGTCCTTCCAACTTCCAAAGTGTTGGTTTACAGACTTCCCCCTTCCAGTTCTATTCCTAATAGAGTTGGGCTAATATCCAAGACAATGAAGAGTTCAGGAAATGGTAGAATTGTTGGATACTACCCCACAGGAAGGAACTGGCTGGCTGTGATAATTACAATGTCAATGTACTGGAGAGAAAAGGGAGTAAGGAATAAAGAGGGGGAAGACATTAGAGACACAAACATAATTCTATTAGTCAGTCCAACCATTTTAAAAGGATATAATATCTTAAAATGTACTGGAATTTTTGAAGCATCAGAAGGAAACTAATGCTACATCCTCACTGTATGGGATCAATAATTATGTCAAATTCAGTTTATCCAACCAGCTAATTTAGAGAGTATATATATATATATATATATATATATATTTTTTTTTTTTTTTTTTTTTTTAATTAGATGTACAACCATCATGGTTAATTGAGGTATAGACTCTTGTAATTCTCTTACCACTGAGTAGAGATAGAGACAAAGAGGCTTGGAACACCTAAAGAAAACTAGTTTGTTCTGGTATTCTCTAGAGCATTTGACTTGCAGGGCAAGTCATTCCTTACATGCTAAAAGGTTTTTCATTGACCTCAAGAACCAGGTTTCCTGCCTCTGAGCCCTACGTTGGGCTCAGTAAGATGTCCCTTCAAAATCCGAGACAGCTAAATCCCAAATACTGAACTGGGTTCTCCATTTATTCCTTTATTGTTTTATTCTCATATGATCTGGTTCTGAATCTGTTTTGGTGAGGAGTCTACTTTTGCCATCTTATGACATCCTATTCTTTAGTCCCTTCCTGCCATGGCCTAACTCCAATTCTGTGCTCATTAACACTCACAAGTCAAAGGAGTATGAATGCATCTGAAAAGCTGATCTGCTAAGTTTCTCTGGTTACTGCTTACTTATTCTTCCCTAGTTGTACTAGAGTGCTATCTCTTCCAGAAGCAACATTTGCCCACATAGGATGTAAAGGTGCTGTGTATATATAACAAGGTGAACTACAGAATCCAGTGCCATTGGATCAGTACAAACAGTAATCTTTGGGCTTACCCTGTGACTCAGCCTTTTGGCTCAACTCAAATTTGGGCCTTCATTTTCTGGCTCTTGATATCCTTCCACTGGGACTAAGAAAGAATCATCCTCTGGGAGAGTTTAAGTCCTGAACTTCCAAGCCAAACTTAATAAGTGGTCTCTGTCCCCAGAGATGCCTTCAATTGTATTCACTGATGCCACACATCCCCTAATTCTTTCAAGGCTAGACCTATGGTCACTGTCCAAGAAGCTGACAGATTACTTGAAGACCTCAATTTTAGTTCCAATTCTACTTCTAATGAATTAAGTGAATAAATGCCTGGATTTTCTTCAGCCACAATTTCTTTACCTGAAAAATAATGGGATTAGAATATATGATCTCAAAGGTTCTTTCCAACTCTAACGTAACATTCTATCCCCTAGCAAACTAAATAGCAGATTAGATGTCTAAGGAAAGTGTGGAGGAAGACCATCTCACACACTCAATTTGCTTTTTTCTATAGCTATGTTGACTTTCCCTTCACCACAACGCTCTTACCTTCTAGCTGCCAGGGACTAGAAACTTCTCCCAAAGGTACCTGAATCCTGATCTCTAGCAATACTTCTTTAAATTGCTGGTTGATTCTTTGCATGCAGAGATTAGGGAATAGACTGTACCCAATGTCTTCCACTCTGACTCATCTTGATAATCTTTGTATTCCTGTTTAAATTGACATTTACTTTTTTTTTTGGGGGGGGGGGAAGTTGTTTTTTTTTTTTGCCTCTATAAATATCATTATGAGTCTAAAGGCAGGAAAATCTAAGTTTGAATTTGGCCTCAGACACTTCCTAGCTGTGACCTTTGGTAAGTCATTTGACCTCTTTAAAATTTTTAAAGTTTAAATGTTTAAAATTAGTTATTTTAAATAATTGTTTTTAATTTAATTTTTAAATTACAAAATACTGTTTACCTCAGTTTCCCCATCTGTAAAATGAGAATAATAGTAGTAGTGAGATAGGTGAAGCTTTCACAAGAAGTCTATGAGACTAGGCCTAAGTCACATGATCCTTATTCCCAGGTCTGCAGAGCCAGAAGGTCAAGTCTTGGAGCCAGGTTGCAGGAAGTTACATGATTTCTAGGTCTAGAGATTTCTAAAGGCCCTAGGTCAATGACTAGAAGTGACGTGACCCACAGGAGGCAGACAACATTGGTGACCATGAGTCAATGATGGTTACTTCCTTTTAGTCTATCCAATGGAAAAACTTGGGTCTTTTGCTATTTAACCAACTTTACTTACTGCTTCCAGCTTGTCAGGTCAGACACTTGTTGGGAGCTGAGATGCCTCCGCGGTGTGTGCTTGGGCCTCTCCCTGCAGGGACTAAATAAATGCTTTCTCTTTGTACCTGATGATGTCTATGATTAATTTGGGGAAGGGGGCCTAGCACCCCTCCCACACAGTAACTACTTTCCCAGATTTCTGTGAGGATCAAATGAGATAATAATTGTCAATTGTTTAACATAGTGCCTGACACATAGTAAGTGCTATATAAATGTTAGCTATTTGTTTTCAGTGATCGAAAAGGAACAACCACCCTTTTTCAGTGAGCTCCACTAATCAATATCACAATGGTCATTTTGTGTAAATACTCTAAAGAGGAAAATATTTGCTATGAGAGATATATCGTTTTCTCCATTTTTTAAAATCAATTTTATAACAACAAAAAAGACCCACTTAAAGACATCAATGGAAATTTGATATAATGTGCTCAGTTCTAAAGTGCACATTCAAAAGGATGCAACTTTCTTATATAAAGTTATATATACACAAAAACCCCCTCTTTCTGCCTTTTACATTATTTCATAAAGTTTTCCATGTTTCTGTAGGTTTTTTACCTCTGTTCTTCTTAGTGTCATGTCAATGAATAAATATTTCCATATTTATATCCATATCCATAATTGATGAATATTAGATTCTATTTTAGTATATATATATAGAGAGATACATATATATATATGTTTCATAAATACATGCATATATCTAATCGTTCTTTTTTAAAAATCAATTTTATTGGCTTATTTTATTTGGACATCATTGCCCAGATTTCCCTCATATTCTTTTCTTTTCCCCTTCCAGAGAGTCATCCCTTATAACAAAGAACTTTTCAAAAAGAAAGAAAAAGAGAAGGGGAATTGCAAAAATCAGAAAAATTGAATAAGATGTTGAAAACAATCTTACATTACACACGATGTTCCACACAAATGGATCCCAACACCTGCAGAGGAGCAGGGAGAGATATCTTCTCTCTCTCTTCTTTGGATCTAAGGATATTCTTTGTAACTTTGCAACATTCACCTTTTTATCACTATGTTTATTGTTCTTTCTAATCACAATATGGTCATTATGTAAATTGTTTTCTCTACTCTCCTACTGGGAACTCTTGAACTGGTGAAGTAGTGATAAGCATTTTAAACTCACCATCTTCTTTAAAGAGATTCTAAGGAAGTATGATATTGTAATGACAAGTAGTTCTTTAAACCAGAAAACTACAAAGCTTCTTATAGTGATTCTCTGGACTAACTCCTCAGTCAACATGAAGTTGATTTGTCAAATATGTTTTCAGCAAAGCATTGCTTCTTAGGCTAGCATGCTAGGCGGTACAGACAAAGACTAAACAGTCCTTTAGTCAACCAAATGCTGGTTTGTCTAATTTATGTATGGATCCTTCTAACAGCAAAGTATAAACAAAACCTTACTCCATCAAATCAGAAATGTTAGAGAATAACTGACACCTCTTATTGATGAGGTAATAGGGAACCTCAAAATGATGAGATAACTTGAACCAAATCATGAGGTAAATACCTAATAATGAGGTATATACCTCATTAAGATTAAGTGAGGTCTAGTGGCAGGATTCGGGGTACAGGGGGTCACATGGAGCTCCCCTGCAACCCCCTTAGGATTCGGCGCAAGGATACAAAGTTAAGTCAGGTCTAGTGGGGGCGAGAGTCCCCTGTAAATGAATTTACAGGCCGAAAACCTAGATGGGTAAAAGATGTTTATTGCAGGGTTTGGAAGCAAGGTTAAGGTCTGGTTAGTAAAAGGCATTAGATAGAGGAAGATATACGCCGAAAGCGGCGGGGACAGAGAATCTCTGATGCATCTTGGTTGGCATCTTTCAAATCTCTGAACCAAAGATGATTCTAGCTTTGCTTTTTTTTTATCTGCTTGAAGAAGCAATGGGCGGAGCTCAGGTTAATTCCTAGAAGGCCAGATTTTTGGTGGGCTTTATCCTAGCCAGCTCAGATGGGGGGGTGGGGCGCTGGGTACAAGCCCAAACTAGTTTGACCAGATCTTGTATCAAAGGGGGCTGAAAACCCAAACCAACTGGGGGCTGGGTACAGCCCAAACTGGATCAGATACAGATCTTTTCCCTTAGGAATATCTTGTCCCAAAGGTAGATCAGACAAGGAATCTTAAAGGGGTTACACCCGCTACATTATGGTATCAAATTCAAAAAGAGGGCTATTGAATCATGCTTGGGGATCTCTGCAGTCCACATTTTGACTTAGTTTTAAAATGAAATGTTTCATTATATTTTTGTTTCTTTTATTAAATATTTTCCAATTACATTTTAATCAGATTTCAACCACACTTGGGAACTCTCCTTCTTCCCTCATTGTTCTGGTTTTGATTACTTCACTCTCATCAGTTCATATAAGTCTTCTTAAATTTCTCAAACATATTTGACACCTCTGCTGTACATAGTACTGAATTTCAGTTACCTTCCAATAAGCTTCATCCCTCTCCAGTCAAACAATATATTCCAACAAATTGCTAAAATATTCCTGTAAATTGATTATACTGTTTAATAAGTCACCTCCAATTGATCCTTCCATTGTTTCTTCAACTTCTTGCTGGGTAACTCACCACTTCTACTAACCCAAATCAGAATCTCTTGATGATCAATGATTCATCACTTCCTTCCATGGTAAATTCACAAAATTTCAGTCAGTTCTCAAACTGTTTATTCAATCATCTCACAATCTTCGTACACTTATCTGATTTATCATTTTGTGAGTTACTTTCTCAAGCTCTAAAATGCAAATGAGTTGAGGGAACACAATGCCCTGCAGCCTGTCATATCTCTGTCCTCAAACAGATCCTCTCAATTTCTCCTTCCAACAATCTGTTATTTCTTTTCACAGTTTATTTGAAAACTAGGTTTTTTTACATTCAAATTTTATCACTTTTTCACAAAACTTCTTTTTTTGCCCCTTATACAACCAAGCTGTTTATATAAGAAAATGCTAGTACCTTACAACTGTCATAAGTTGATTTACTTATTTTTCTTTAGATAAAATGTATTTTCTGCCTCTTTCAGGAACCAACCTGCTCCTGTAGGAAAAGAGTAGTACCTTATATAACAATTAGAGGTCTCCCAAAAGTAGAATAAGTTGCTTAGGAGCAAAGTATTATGTTCCCTCTAATTAGAGTTCTTCAAAATGTCTTCTTTTAGGTATATTATTCTAGGCATTCTCTTAGGATACAGGCTAAACCAAGTGTCCAATTTGTCTAAATTCACTTTTTCTTATCAAATGCTTTTTTTCTCTTTTGCAGATTTAGAAGGAATAAAGAAATTTCTCTATCTCAAATCAATGCCGCTGCAATGACTCTTATTGTTAACATGAAAACTGTAGGAAATAAGCTTCAGCTTGAACAGGCTAAAATAATCTATTTGCTGATTGTCCTGAAGAAAATATGCACTAAAGTTTAGAAAGAAATCTGCTTTCCTGCTCGGGTAAGGGCTATTAGACAGTTAAGAATGACAAATCTTGAAATCCTGAGTTCCTCCATGTCATTGCCAGAAGTTAGGGCAAATGGAGAAAAGTAAAAAAGATTGAAATTCTTGAAGTTCTCATTTATTTTGTTCAGAGATTGGACAGGTAAAAACTGCAAAACAAAGTCCTTTAATGGGCTTCTATTTCCTCATCTTTAAAATAGATATAATATCTTTATTATCTATCTCACAGGGAGGCTGTGAGGAATATGCTTTGTAAACTTTTTTTTTTTTTTTTTGCTGAGGCAATTGGGGTTAAGTGACTTGCCCAGGATCACATAGTCAGGAAATGTGTCTGAGGTCAGATTTGAACTCAGGTCCTCCTGACTTCAGAGCTGGTGCTCTGCTTTGTAAACTTTGAAGAGCTACATAAACAAAATATTTCAAGATAAGGAACTCTAAATCTAATTTCAAGTATTCTAAACTCAAACACTCTTGTGTCTAAGGCTCCCTCATTTTACATTCTGATTCAAGATAATGGCAGCTTTAGAATTAAAAAAAAGATGAAAAGGGAGGTAAAACTAGAAACTCAGAAACTTCAACTCTTGTTTCTTCTCTTGAATTGTGTAAATCTTCTGAATTATAAGTGAAAAAGCACAGTATCACTCAACTGATGATCCAGCCCCAAATCATTCAAGCAGAATAAAGCAAAACAGTCTGTCCTCCTAGGCAGAGACCTCACCTGGGCCCTGACTTAATTTAGAAAGAAAAACAATATAAAAAGAAAACTTCAATGTTGCAATTAAATACCCTCTCTATATTTCCAAATAAAGCCATCTGGAGGGTTTACTTTGCTGATGAAGATGTCTAGAAAGCCTTGTAAATTAAAAAGAAAATCCAGAATTAGCAGAGTACTAAAATAAGAGCCACGGTAACCTCTCCCTCTATATTGTTGTCCAGTCATTTTCAGTCATGTCCAAATCTTCATGTCTGCTTATTGGAAGTTGTCTTGGCAAAGATGCTAGAGTAATTTGCCATTTCCTTTTCTAGTTCATTTTACAAATGAGTAAACTGAGGCAAATGGGGTTAAGTGACTTGCCCAGAGTCTGAACTAGTAGATGTCTGAGGCCAAATTTGAACTTAGATCTTCCTGACTTCAGGCCAGAGACTCTATTCACTGTGCCACTCCCTCAGTGGTGCTCCATAATATCCTGCCTTTCTGTAGCTTTAATCTATAAAATACTAAACACTTTAAGATATGAAAAATCCAGAATTAAAAGGAAATTCATTAGGAAGTACTGATTTATATTTTAGAAAATTTTACAGAAGGATCTTCAATAAACTCTTTAAATACTGGCAAAAGTCCCATTTCCAATGGTTCATTGTGGGGTAAGTGATCCTGAAGTTGATAAGGAAAAGCCAGTGAAATACAAACCTTTGGTAGTTTCTACCAGTAAGGATAATTTGATTAACTTGAGTCTACCAGTCAACCTGATGAGATTACAAAGAGTAGAGGTTTGTTGGTAGGGCACCTTAATCCTGGGTCTGTTAGATTGTAGTCCTAGGGGCAGAGTTGAGGGAACATTCTGGACCATGGGATATGTACATCTTAAGGGGGTTTATCTAGAATATGAGATGCTCATTACTAATTAATTGATCCCAAGTACATAATTTATTTGGGGAGAGTCACACATACATACATACATACATACATATATATATATGTCTCAGGTTCATTCAGAGTCAGGATCATCAAAGTCCTTGGTCTTCAGGGGGAGAAGTGAAGGAGGCAGGCAAGCTGCCACATGGCTTGCCAAAGATGAATCCTAGACTTGAGTCCAGAGCCTGAAATTTCTCTCCTCTTCCTTCAGCAAAGCAACTCTGATTCTCTCCTGCAGCCCTCCAATCCTTGCCTATGATTCTCACCACCACACATTCCACAAGCACCAATGGTGAGGAGAGCCAACACATCTCCATCTCATCTAAATATATGTTTATAGAACACATCAAATAGGTAATTAACCTTAAGTGCTCTGCTGTCTGATTCAAGTACACTTTTCAGAGTTTTAGCCCTCTACATCTCTTGCTTTCTTTTGTTTTGGAACACAGGTGGTCACATTCTCCCTGACTTCTCAGGATGAAAAACACCAAAGGGAAGTGAGAAGTCTAACTAGATATTGTTAGCGGGTTTTGGGGTTGAAAGATCTTACTAGAAACAAGTATACACAAATCCATCAGCATGGGAGGTATTATACAAGCACATAGCTAGTAGTGATGATTTTCCCCCACAGCCAATCCAGGCTCAATGTGGTATAATAAACATGAATTGTACATGCAAGTAGTGATATAACAAACAATATGAATCAACATTGTGTTGTAAAAAATTTCCAGAAGTCCTAGAAAGAGGGTATGTAAATAACAATCCCACATATACCTCCTTCAGCAGCCAAGAGATAGTCCAAAACCAAGCTGTTGTCCATTACTCCATGTGTCAGGGAATTCAATGATTCCTGCAGATTTTGAAGTCCTGCAACAGTCTTATGTCTCAGGGAATCCAATGATTCCTGAGGATTTTGAAGTCCTGCATCAATCTCATTGACAATTTTTGATGTTCATGAGTCAATTGCCATAACTGTCATGCTCTTTCAGTGGTGGGCACAATCAGTGATGGAACCACCCAGTGTTTCTTGGGTCTTCTTCATTTCAAGGGTCTTCTCCATCTCTGATGAAAAAAGCGAATATAGCTCGTTGGCACCCATCTGATTTCTTCTCCACCTGTAGAGATACAAGCAAACCTTCTCCTCCACTCTGATCCCTTCCATTCACCACTTTCTGGATCTCTCCACATCACCTGGCTATTATCTAAAGATAGTAGAGCTGCCCTCACTGGACACTGCCCTTCTGGTGGGCTATAAAATGTCTGCCGGAGCCAGTGCATCTTTATCAAAAATTAAGAAGTTAATTTTATAAAGAGTTAAATTTAGACATTCTCTAGGGTTACCTGTGGCTCCTCCTTCCTTTTGTTTTTGGAGGAGCATCTTGATGTCTCTGTTTCTCTTCTACTATTGCCTGTCCTTGAGGATTAAAAAGTATGCCAGTGGTGTGTAAAATCTTATACTGTGCACAAAAGTGTAAAAAATGTTTATAAGTATATGTAGGTCCATTATCTGTTTTTATTTCTGTGGCTCACCCATAAGTGCAAATGCTTGTATAAGGAATTCAGTGACCACTTGGGCTGTCTCTTTTGCTGCTGTATTGCAAAAGTAAACCCTGAAAAGGTATCTACTACAACATGGATAAAAGAGAGACAACCAAAAGATTTATAATAGATCACATCCATTTGCCAAATTTCATTGTGTCTCAAACCATGATGGTTCTTCCCCAGAGGGAGTGTAGGAGCATGGAAAGGAAGGCAAGCTGAACAGGCTTTTACTATGCTCCTAGCTTACTCTTTTGTTATCCTAAATTGCAAATGTAAAGCTCGAGCAGCCTTATGATATTTAGAATGAGATTCTTGGGTTGCCTGAAATAAAGGAGTATTGGCTAACATGGTTAGAAGGCTATCTGCCTTTGAATTTCCATCAAAAATAGGACCTGGAAATCCACTATGAGAATGGACATGCAAGATATAAATCTTACCTGGATGCTTTCTCACTTGCTCTTGAAGTTCCTTAAAGAGCTGATATATGTTAGAAGGTATAAGAAGCTACAAATTTTATTTGGGCTGTGACAATTCTTTGTACAACACCTACTGAATAGGCCGAATCAGATATATTATTTAAATTTCCTGATAATAAATAAGAACTAGAATGATTGCATACAATTCATTCTGCTGAGTGGACTGAAAAGGAATTCTGACTATTCTCTTTATAGTTAAGTCACAATAGTATACAGCACAAATGTTATGTTTTCATACATCTTTAAAGATAGTTGGTCTTTTAAGAGGAACCTTAGAAACCTTTTCTTCAAGAATCCATTGCCAATTATGGTTATCTTTAATGGAGATCTGTGTGTAAAATTTGCAACCATGGCCAATAAAATTTGCCACTATGGGATGGTTTCACAGCATACATTAATTTGTACATTGGCATAAAAGATGTATATCTTGTCAGGTCTTATACCAGATAATTGTACTGTTCACTTAATGGTCTTTAATAAAATTCTAGCCACAAGCACTGGGTAAGGAGTAAGGCTTTGTTCTGGTTGTGCTGGGATGTTCACCCACTCTATCACACTGTCTCCTTGATGAAGGACTGCTGTGGGTGCCTCTTGTGTAGCAAAAACTGATATTTCCAAGGGTCTTTGAGTGACTCTTTCAACCACATTGGATAAAGCCAGTTCAACTTCTCTCAAAGCCTCTTGAGCTTCTTTTGTAAGCTCATGTGGTGAATTTAAAATGTCATATAATGGTTGCAATTGATAGGTAGTCAAGCCTAACACTGGACCCATCCATTGGATATTGCCTATCAATTTCTGAAAGCTATTTAAGGTGTTTAGCTTCTTTGTTCTTAAGTTTTTGTACTGTAAGCAACTTAGGATATACTTCCTATCCTAAATATTGAAAAGGAGCATGTCTTTGAATTTCTTCTGGAACTATATGCAATTTGTAGTTCCTTAGTGTTTCTATGTTTTTTGTAGACATGCTTCTAACATTTGCTCCTCAGGTGCACACCCCAATATATCCTCCATATAATGTAATAACATAACTTTTGAAAATGCTTTTCTTACTGGAGTAAGAGCAGCAGCAACATATATTTGGCACATAGTAGGGCTATTTTTCATTCCCTGTGGCAAAATTGTCCATATCTTTGATAAGGCTCAGCCAGGTTAATGCTGGGTACTGAAAAGGCAAAATCTTTTCATATTCTCCTTATCTAGAGGGATAGAATAGAAATAATCCTTAATTAATCCTTAATTAACCCACAGAGGCCATTCTCTAGGCAATTGAGTAGGAGATGGAAGTCCAGGTTGAAGAGTTCCCATCGTTTCCATCTATTCATTTACTTTTCTTAAATCAGTCAAATCCTCCATTTTCCAGATTTCTTTCTTAAAACAAATACTGGGGAATTCCAAGGACCTAGAGAAGGTTATAAGTGTCCTTGGTCAAGTTGCTCCTGTACTCTATCTAATAAAGCCTGATTTTTTTCACTAGCTAAGGGCCACTCTATCTACATTGGTGTATCAGTTTTCCATTGGATAAGAACAGGCAAGAGTGTTGGCAGGCCTTCAACAGCAGCCCGCCTAAAAAACCAAAGTACTCATTTGTAATCCTAACTGTTGTCTCTTCCCCAAAGATTAATTGATATTTTTTCAACTACCAAAGGAGTAAAAACTCCTGTTTCACCTTCAAAGTCCATCTCAAAGGGGTTGTACTAACTTCAGCTGCTATTGATCCACATTGGGTGCCAATATATAATGTTCAGGCTAGCTCTGGAGGGCCTCAGGATCAGTCAGAATCAGAATCAATCAAAATCCTTGGTCTTCAGGGGGAAAAGTGAAGGAGGCAGGCAAGCTGTCACATGGCTTGCCAAAGATGTATCTTGACTCTGGAGTCCAGAGTCTGAAAGAACTCCTCCTCGGCCTTGTACAGAGCAACTCTGACTCTCTCCCTCAGCCCTCCAATCCTTGTCTACAATTAACTCACCACCACACATTCAGCAAGCATCAATGGCGAAGAGAGCCAGCACATCACCATCTCATCTAAATGTATATATATGGAATCATTATCTTGCATCAAATAGGTAATTAGCCTTAAGTGCTCTGCTGTCTGATTCAAGTACACCTTTCAAGTACACACACACACACACACACACACACACACACACACATATATATATATATATATATATATATATATATATATATGTATAGTTGTATATAAGTAAAACTAATGTATTCTTCCTGGTATGGCATAAATTGGTACAACTTATGTAGACCTCCATTTGGATTTCTCTACTGCAGGGCTACAATATTGTATTGACACCTAGGAACTCACTGGAGAAATTTTTTCTGCAATCTCTGTTTGAATTGCCTTATGTGCTAGAGTTCTTCATTGGAAACATAACTCCAATTGGAATTCTTCTGTTGAAGGTATTAATGAGAATTCAGAGCATATAATTTTGTCAAAAAGGTACATTCCATATTCACCTTTGCTAAAAATACATAGAAAACTTCTTATTGATATAATGGGTATTGGTCAAATGCACAGTCTTTATCAATTTGCTCATTTGACACAACCTGCCCCTTCTCCACATGGATCATATTAGAAAGAAGGCTTCCAGAAGAATCATGATTTCTTTTGGAAGAGTCTTTTTTGATTGGCTGTGTAGCTAGAATCTTCAAAAGGGCCTGAATTAACTTTGGCCATTCTTTTGCTTCATTCACTTGGGGAATATTGGTGACTCTCTCAAGCATTTATTGTATGGTAATGGAAAAAATCTTAAGACCATAATTCTTTCCCTTCAAAGGCTATATGGTATCCAAGAATCAGGAACTCCTTGGCCTATTCAATCTTACCTATTCTAGGTACAGGAAGTAAAATTTCCAACCACAAGAAAGAGCCACAGGAATCAAGAAGTTGGACTTTATGATGAGTATTACATCCAAGTCATCATTGATGTCTCAAGGAAGAAGGACCTTCTGGACCCAAGCTAGACCCAAGCTTCACTCCTCCAGGAGTGAAGTTGCCTTTAGATATGAATTCAGTGAGATCATTGCTAAATGGGACTGAGCTAAATTTTGAACTTATTCCTCCAGAGACTGAAGTAGTATAGGGGAAAGTTTGCTCCAGGGAATGGGGAAACAGTTGTCTGTTTTTGCTCTATCTATCCTTTGTAAAAGTTATTCCGTGTTAAATTGAATAGGGGCACTAGTCCTGGGCCCCTAAGTAGCAGTTTGAGCTAATGATAGTAGAAAACAGAGATATTCTAAAAAACTTATCCAGTAAACTTTAAAAGGTACCTGGCCTGGCCCTGAGAAAGTAAGGTCAGAATTTATATGTTACACTAGAGCTGGTTTCAAGAGGATTTGCAACCAAGAACAGGAATAAGTAAGGATGGACTCTGGTTAAAAGAGCAATTCCCTTTTGGTCTCTAAAAGCAAGTGTGAACTGGCTCAAACCTTTTTTCTCTTTGTGCACTTTTTCTGTGGACTGGAATATAGCAAGAAGATAGTGAGGGACTTTCTACCTTCCACCATCCCAACAGGAATTAAAAAATGGCAACTTGTGAGAGATTTTAGATGGCCAAATGCCAGTGCTTGCCATAAGGTGAGCTTAATAGTGGATCTTGTAATTCTGCATTTGAGAATTCCAAAATTTTGGAATTTTGAAGAGTTCTCAAGGTAAGTATTAGGTTCCTTGAAGAAAACACTCTCAGCAGTTTGGAAAAGAAAGAGGATCACCAACATAGAACAGCCCTGATGTTGAAGGTTTGAGCCTTGCCATGGAGAGTCAAAAGATTGGAATTCTGCTGTGTGGTACAACAAACCCCAAATCAAAAATACTCAGAGGTATCGAAAAGTGAAGAATAAAAGTTTATTAGAATCTCATGAGAAATGGATGGTCCTCTCACTGAAGTCCCAGTGGGCGGAGGTTGTGGTCACAGAAATTAAAGGCAATTATATAGTCATAACCCACAAGAATTCATAATGCCCCTCCCTTTATCCAGTTGATTTTCACTGCCTGTTTTGATGGAAATAGCACAGGTTTGTTAAATTCTAGCCAAGTTGATATAGTTGGCTTATTGCAGATGTTTTTACCTGAGTTTATGGTGGTCAGTTTCACAAGGTTTACAAATGTTTGCAGGTGTGTTTACCTAAATTTATGGGTTTATGGTGGTCAGCCTTACAAGGTTTACAAATGTTTACTTTGCATTAGTATGAGCATTCTATTATAAGGTTTGTACAAAAGATTTCATTTTCCAAACCCATCAGATCTTCATAAACTAAATTCAGGTTATAGGTTCAATCTACCTTAGTTAATAGTTTTTATGAGAAACCATATAATCCTTCACAATAGAGAGATTTGTTTAGAGGTAACTAGTCCATTAAACTAGTATAACTAAGGAGACCTAGTTTACTAGGCTTCCTCAATCAACAAATAGAGATTAGCCAGTTTGCAGACTTCTTGAATATCTCCAGGATATTAAATAGTCAGATTTTTCTCTTAAGTAGTTATCTCTTATATGTTCTCTCTTGGAAAGTCTTTGTTGTTCTTCCCAGCGCCTAATGATTAATAGATCTTTAGTGCTAAATCTGGAAATATCAAGTGATTATTCTGAGAAGTCCTCAGTTTCCTCACTTGCTAACCCTACTATTACTATGAATTGTTCAGACAATACAGATACAATCCTAAAAGGAATTTGGTTTAGTGACCTCATCCTCCACCCTCCCACCCCCCAAAAAAGTGTTCTATCTTCCAGTGTCGTGGGGAGTTTTAATCTGTAAGAAAAATCACTGGGGTAAAGCTATGAATCAATGGCACTCTTTTAAAGAGTCCATGGTCTCCTCTAATGAAGTGAGCCTTGGATTTTCCTCATGATCTGAGATGCTCATGGTCACCAGGACCTTTTTTCAATAGGTTTATATCCAAATATGCAAAAGACGTATGTTAAAATACAGGATTTCAATGGTTGATAAATTGTGCTCTTAAGAACCAAAAATGGTATATCAGTTGATATCAACAGGCCTGTTGAATCACAGGGCATCTCCACTAAGTGGTCATAAAATGGTCACCTGCTTGTTTTGGATTAGAAAGAGTGATCCAGAGATATCAAAATAAATTGGGGGATTTTCCAAAGAATTCAGGCATCCAACTTGTGTGGGCTCTCTTATGGAATTTGGATTAACTCCTGGTAGGGGTAGTGAGCCAAAGAAAGATAATGACCCTTTTGGATCAATCGCAAACCTGGACAGAGTTTCTTGGGCATAAAAGGATTTATATATATATATATATATATACATATATATATATATATATATATATATATATATATTTTTTTTTTTTTGTCTAGATCTGTAATTTCATGTGTGGGGAATTAATTCTTGGTATGAAAATTCCTTGACAATTGCAGAATAGCTACTCATCTGTAATTTATGCTTTAAAATGTTTGAGGCACTGAAAAGATTAAGATTAAGCAATATGCCTGGGGTCACATAGCCAAGAGGTATTTGAGGCCAATCTTCTGATTCTTGGCCAGCTCTTTGATTTACCATACTGTTTTTCCTAATAAATTCTCTCAAACTAGAAAAGTTCAGCAGTATAGGCCTGGCAATGAATTATATGTCTGTTAATTAAAAACTAACCCATAAAAATTTGAAAGGCCTGTACAGGTGAATTAATTTTTTGACCACAAGATCTCTCAAAGGCAAACTACTAGGTAATTGGGTAGGAGAAGAAAATTTACAATCTGTGACAAAGTTGGGAGTGCCCATATCAGGCAAATCACAGTTCCTTGAAGGTTTAAAATAAATTTCTTTATTTAGCTAACATCTGTTATGTACAGCATATGACATACTTTTTTAATGAATTGTGAATGATATGTAACTTGTGGTTTTATAAACAATCTTTTTGTTGTTGTGTTAATAGTTACCAAATATAGAATTTTGGCAACATAAATAAGGTCTATCAATATTATTAGAAAGAATGCTGGGCAAGTAAACTATTTTTATGAGGAAAATATTTGGTTCTTTTATTTTATTTTTTTCCCCCCTGAGGCCGGGGTTAAGTGACTTGCCCAGGGTCACACAGCTAGGAAGTGTTAAGTGTCTGAGACCACATTTGAACTCTGGTCCTTCTGAATTCAAGGCTGGTGCTCTATCCAGCTGCCCCTATTTTGTTCTTTTAGAGGGACAAAAATGAAGTGAATGAATGCCTTGTACTCTTAAAAAGTCAACTCAAAAATTTGGAATTTACATCCAGGAAGGAATTTGATCAATAATTTAATCAAGCACTTTTTTCCCCCCACAAGAAATTTGTAAAAAAAAAAAAAAAAAAAAAAAAAAAAAAAACTTTTATGAAATTTTTTTCTAATTGTAATTTATTATTCATTCAAAAGCACTTATTAATAAGGTATGCTGCATGGTTACAAAGATAAGAGACACTGTATTTGCCTTCAAGGAGCTTACAAACTAGTCATCACTCCCTCTCTCTGCTCCCAGCAGTCTTTTTGATGTCCCACAACTCTGTTTTTTCTGTCCTGCTCACACCAGCACCTTAAAGATTCAGATGGAAAGGGCAAAGGAGCAACAGGTATTTGTAACATATGCCCCTCTCAATCCTGCCTTTTCTTCTTCCCACATTCTTAGGGTGGATAATCTTCTAGTTTTCTCTTCTCAGAAACTTCTAAAACCAAATTTACAAAGTTTGAGGTTTATAAGGCATTTTTCTCTCAATCACCTGGTAGAGATCAGACAAGTATTACGGCCATGCTGCCATTTTTTCATTCTATCAAAGGGAATGAAATAATGTTAATGAGAGAACAGTGAGCAATGTTTGTGCATGGGGAGAGAGTCTGAGAGTGTCGTTCATTTTGAATAAGAAACCCGTGGCTCATACTGCTTTCTAGAAGCGGATTCAGAATCTCTTCTCACTTTCCCACTCACTGGAAGGGACAGAAGTCAGATGTGCTATATACTCCCCCACTCAAAATGAAGATGTTAGGAAAGGGAGGTTTCTAGGGTTAGAGTTAGACAATGTATCCATATATGTTTTGTCTCACCGAATCCCTCCCAGATTAATTCATTTACTTATTTCAATTTTTTTTTCCACCAGGCTAAAGAGATTCTTTGTCTCAATTGCTACCCAGCTCTAATCACTGAATGGGTGCAGCCTCACTCAAACTGAGACCTGATGAATACCTTAGGTTAAAAAAATCAAAGTCATACATTGCATCCAGGGCATCTCCAGTTGCCTGATCTATATCTGGCCTTTGGACTCAGCTGGATCTGAAGGAGAAAGTGAAGTTGATGACTTTGCACAGCCCTCCCTCACTTAAATCCAATTCACTTGCATGTCATAGCATCACCTCCCAGATGTCATGATTCTCTTTGAGAACAAAGGACAAACAACTCAACCTGTTTACTCTTCTTATTTCCACTTAGCCAAAGTTGGGTGATCTAGTTTTCTCTTCCCAGAAGCATCTAAAATCAAATTCAAAGAGACTTCACCAAACTGGTGAACTCTGGGAAAGAATCTGTTCTCCATTTCCAGGGTCTGATGTTTCCATAGCAAAGTTCATCAGGCAGAGAACACAGGATCTTACATGGCATGTCTCCCCAGGAATAGAAATTTTGCAGTTCCTTGTAAAAATAAGCTGAGGTATGTTCATAATAGGATTATATTGCACAAGCACCAAATGAAATAATACTTTAAAATAACCAAAGGGTTGATTCCAGTATTTCAGAGAATGACTGACTGAATGAAAAAGTATTTAGTGCATATTCTAAGACAGGCACTTCACTAAGCATTGGGGCTACAAATACAATTGAGCTTCATACTGCTTTTCTCACATGACTATCTTTCCATATTATGACTTTTCTGGTTAACTGTTGGAAGATAGAGACAATGTAAGTGATAAACAAGTACATCTCTCAATTGAGAGAGAAATTGAAAGAAGCCTATAAACTGATCACAATTCGGGCTCAGAAGAAGAGTTCTAAGAGAAACTGAGTTCATTGTCAAGACTTTCTTTCAGTTCTGTCTCCAAGTAGAGAAAGAATTTTACTCAGAAATGAAAGTTCAGTGTTAGATAGAAATCAGTTTAACCAGAGACTGACTTCTATAGTGGCAGATCTATAGAAAATGGAGTTTTGCACTGAGAATGCAGTTATCAGTGGACAGAAGGTCCTGGCAGCTGAGTAAGCTACCGAGGTCCACCTGCAAAGACTTAGTTGATGGATGCTAATTATATTGGCTATCTTAGTGGGGGGTTGGGAAGCCCGAGCTGGGCAGCCCAAGCAAGTCAGAATGGGGGCTGGGAGAGCCTAAGTTGGCTCAGATCCAGTGGGGGCTGGGACAAGCCCAGATCTCCTATTGGAATTTTTGATCAGGATTTGTGAATCAAAGGCTCTGGCATCTGGGAAAGACAACTTGCCTGGGGAGGATATGTCTCAGCCAGGAGGGGCTGGGAATCTGAAAGGAATCACAGATCAATAGGAAATACAGTTTCTTAAAAGGACCACAACCCTTTCACTATCACCCAACCCTAACATGCAATATCCAACTCTGCACTGTTGTTAGTCTGCACTTGGAATTAAAGACATACTCTTTGAACTTTTCAGTGTCAATCCACTGCAAAGTGAAAAACTCCAGCTTGTGAATATGGTAATAAACCACGCTGTCAGTCAATGTTGGTAAATGCAATTAGTCTCTGAAGACCATCACTTTCTCAGTATAGAACAGTTCCCAAGCTGTCCCAAACTGGCATCTGTGTACAGGACAGAAGACTTATTTGAATAGACAGAGTACAGCACTGTTGTATGTGTGTAGCAATTGACCAAGTCTTTGAAAATTGTTTTAATTAGTTTTTCCCTCATTTCCAAATGATTATACGATTTAAGACAACTTTTTTTTTCTTTTTACCATTCTGGTTCTGGAATTCTTCTGTCATATATTGATGAGTGAATCCTGTGGCCCCTTTAAGATTCCTTACTGATTCCCAACCCCCATGACTGACCTTGGATTCACAAATCCTGGTCAAAAGCACCCTTTTGAATTCCAATGGGAGATATCCAGGCTCTCCCAGCCCCCATCGGATCTGAGCCAACTTGGGCTGTCCCAGCCCGCATTCTAATGATCTGCTCAGGTTTCCCAACCCCCACCTAGCAAATTCTAGCCCTTGCTGAAACCCAGGGAGGAACCAACCTGGGACTTCACCCATAGGCCCCTTTAACCAAATAAAAGAGCCAAGCTGGAATCATCTCTTTGCAGAGGGTCGAAACATGCTAGCATTCTCTAGCTGATTCAACACTTTCTTTTTTTCTTTTTTGTAAATTACTTTTTTTTAAAACTTAAATACAAAATAGGAAAAAATGGAAAAAGAAAAAAAAGGCAGGAAAAGAAGTGTCATGTGCACAGCACAGCATGAGGATTTAAAATATGTAACAATAAATCTCCATTTCAAGAAAGCATTTATAAATAATGAGGACATTTTATTCAGAACTATCTACCTTTTCTTTGCTTTGTTATAGGGTTTTTTTTTTTTGTTCCTTGCTGTTTACTTTTTACTTTATTTTCCCCCCTTTCTCTTTATCTCCCTCAAGTAGGTAACAGTTAAGCAGTGATACATTTATGTAAATAAATGCATCTAGACTTACATACTTACATATATATATATATATATACACACACATATACATATGCACATACAAACACACATCTAAAACAATATTAATATAGTGACACATCCTGTCAATGTCTCTCTTTTCATTCAATCATTTTAAACTTTGTCTGAAGTCAATGATTACTTGAAATCCCTGCTTTTTTTTTTTTTTTAATAAATTCTATTTCTGATCATTGTTTCTGTGCTTGTGTATACTCTTGTTTCCTATCCCTGCTAACTTTTACTTTTAGCTTGCCTTATTACTTGCTTACTTGGCTGGCTTACCTTGCTATTACTTACCCTCCTGTCTCTGAGCCCCAGGGCTCAGCCTTATTTTTTCCACTGATCTACATTTTCCCTGAGGCACAATTTTATTTTGTTTGTGGAGGAAACCTGGAGAGCTTAGAATTTTCTGACATATTCTGCTGTCTTCCCAGAATCTTCTCTCCAATTAAACAATTTTTCAATGTCTTTCCAAAGATAATGAGGTATAATATAATAATACTAGCATTTAAATAGATTGTATTGTAAGGTTTGCAAAGTGCTTTACAAATATTTATCTTCACAATAACCCTGAGAGATAGGTGCTGTTATTATACAAATTTTATAGATGAGGAAACTAAGGGACCGAAAGGTTAAGTGAGTTCACATAGCTGATATGTATGTAAGGCCAACTTTGAATTCAGGTTTTCTTGACACTAAGTCCAAGGCTCTATTCTGTGCTGCCTTCTTTAGGTATACCAACATTTCTAGATAATTCATATCTCTATTTTCTCCATTATCCACTAAAAAGTAGTAGATACTCCTGAGATATTTTGGAACAAGTACTCAAGTGATAATATCCAGTCAGGCAGATATAATCAGTGTTTTATTTGCTATGTGTAGTCAGAGGTATCTGATAGTGTCTGATATCTGTGTCAATCCAAGCTAAGAACAATTAACTGCCCCAGAGCATCTTGAATCTATGACATATTATATTAGTCCATGTAAGGGCCCTTTAAATGGGCATTGGGAGATTGAGTGGCCCAGAAGTAATTTCTGTGGATATTAGGACTTCCCTGTGGGTGGGATCTTGGCCACAATAAGATAGCTTCGTAATGGGTGACTCTCTCGCTGATTGGCTGTGTGTGTGACCTCACAGACCCTATATAAGCCCACTGCAGACAGCAGTCGCTCTCTTTAACCTGGCTCCCTAGCCTGGATGGCCAAGCCAAGATGGATAGCCAAAAGAGGTAAGGATTTTGGTAGTGAACACATGGGTCTTCTGACCAGGTGTTCACTAGGGAACCAACAAGTCAGGGCATCAGTTAGGGCATTATGTGAGTAGGTATAATAAAGGCTTTTAAGATTACACGTGGCTGTTCTTGAGTATGCTACCGGTTATTAAGCTATAGACTCAAGAGATCGTGGCCAGAGACCTTTGAAGGCCTCAGAGGAGGCGAGCCGGGTAGAGTTGACACTGCAAAGGTCAGTGGTCAAAGGTACTCTGTTGGGCCTAGGGCAGACTAGTAATTGTAACTGCCGGGAGAGCACGTTACAAGTCCACTTGAGTCCTTTTATTCAAAGTCTAGTAATCTATACCCATTTTTATTTTCCCATTCTTCTGCTATATAGTATCATTAGACTAGGTGGTGATATAGGCAGCTAGACCTGATGATGATGCCACCGACCAGCAAGTCTCTCAGATGCTTTCTGAGGTCTTCCATCACAGATAAAGGAATTTTCTTAGAATGGTCAAGAATCAATGATTTGGATAAGAAGATTGTTCTTCAGGCACACTGAACATTCCACTCATGCAATGAGAATATGCTTATTTTCCCCCTATAGTTTCTGAATTAAGTGAATCATCTATTCTTCTAGTCTTGGAAAGTTCACAAAGTCAAATATTTTAGAATCTACTTCTAAGTTTGAACAACAAGATGTGCCCTGCTACTACTGCCTGCTTCCATTCTCTTGCAGGCTTCTGCAAAGTTAATTTTAAAGCTCGGAATGTATAGGTTTTGCATTCCAAGTCAAAGTATCCTGCTTATTAAATACCAGAGCTGACACAGGCCAGACTGATGGTGCAGTTCAAAATTGGAATGAAATGAAGTGAAAGAAGTTGACCAAGTCATATCATGGAAAGGATATTCATCAAAGGTACAGTATTGATCTGATTGGATGTGTTTGTTCAACTTGTCACGCGACTCAACATCATATGCCAACTTTGAGGGAAGAAACAATGAGTCCTCCTACTCTGGCTTTTAAACTTGAGCAACCAACAGCAATGGTCTCTCTCAATCTTCTAGACCAATAAAATCTCAAGGACAATTTCACAATCTTATCAGAGAAAAACTAGCCAAACCAATAGGAAAGGGAACTTAGTAAATAGTACTCCTAATATATTCCACCCCTTGATGGCATAATACAGGGAATGATCAGTGAAGTCCCAGTTCTTAGTGCATGTGCAATATCTATGTGGATTCTTGAGAAATCTATGATGGAGGAATCCTTTCCCTCCCTACTTGGAGTAGATGCTAAAAGCTTACTATGTACTAATGACAAGTCTTTCAATTTGCTACTGAGTAAAGGTGAGGCTCCATCATAAAAGATCCAAAAGGACAGATTCTCTATTGGGTTCTGGCAAGCAAAATATCCTTTCCCACCTGGCCACCATGGAGTGGAGACTATATTTTCTTTCTTTCTTTCTTTCTTTTTTCTCTGAGGCTAGGGTTAAGTGACTTGCCCAGGGTCACACAGCTAGGAAGTGTCTGAGACCAGATTTGAACTCGGGTCCTCCTGACTTCAGGGCTGATGCTCTATCCACTGCGCCACCTAGCTGCCCCTGGAAGCTACATTTTCTGTCTCCCATATGAGAATGTGAGCAACTTTGAATGTAGGGATTGCTTTTCACAATGCTTTGTACACCTGTTATTTTGGTCTTTTTCCAGTTGTATCTAACTCTTTGTGACCCATTGGGAATTTTCTTGGCAAAGATTCTGAAATGGTTCAATGTTTCCTTCTTCAGGTCATTTTACAGATGAGGAAACTGAAGCAAACATGGCTAAGGATCACACAGCTAGTGTCTGATGTGACACTAGATGAGGCCCGTTGTTACCTAGTTCTTCCTGCTTAATAAGTGCTTAATACACTCTTCATTCATTTATGACACTTGTGGGTTTTTTTAAATATCTTTGTGTATATTCTTTTCTCATTTTAGATGAATGCGTATCAGAGTTAGCATGAACTGTTACAACTTGGTGAATTTTGAAGGATAGAAGAGCCACTAAAAGTAATCAACTTTATTGAGAAGTTCTGGGCTCAACAGATAAAAAACCAAGAAACCACAAAAAGAAAGCCAGAGAATGACTTTATATTCTTTCATCTATGTCACACCCAGATGTGAATTTATTAGGCACTTTTCATTGCTGGTATTCTACAGGATGTTGGTGCTCTTCACCCTGCTCTTATCCCAGTTCTGTGGCAATCACTTGCAGTTTGGAATCTGTTCTCCCTGGAGACTAAGTGGGTATGCAGAAGGGAGAATGTGCCTCCCAGTTGGGGAGGAAGGAGCGGGAAGAAGGATTTTTTGTATTTTATTACAAATAATAATTAGTCCTTGCTATACCAGCTCAATAAATATTCCTTTGTATAACAACTAACTGATGTCAATTGGTTAATTGATATTGGGAGATGTTAACTGATCAATTAATATTTTGGGGAGGGGAGGGAGTACTAAAAAATGGTTCATTAACAATAGAATTAGAAAATTTCCCAAATGCCTTCTGGGCACCCAACCTGCCACTGTAAATGTAGATTTGGAAAGAGTGAGGTAGTAGCAAGGTCCTAAAAGTCTTCTGAAGGACTTTCACCTCTCAAATCTCTTTAGGCCTACTCTGACCACTCCTTCTTGGTCTCTATGGCTGAATCCTCCTCTAGATTATGCCCTCTGATTATACATGTCCCTCTTTGCTCTGTCAGGGCTCACTTTTCTCTTTCTATTTGGTGGTCTCATCAGCTCCCCTGGATTTAATTACCCCATATTTACTAAAGATTCTCAAATCTACCTGTCCTCTTCCAAACTCTTAACTCTGCTGATCTTCAATCTCACATGGCAACTGTCTTTCAGATATTTCAAACTGGATATCCAGTAAATATCTTAATATGTTCAATGTGGCTCTTTTCAACAATGACTTGATCCAAGCCAACTTCAATAAAACTTGTGATGGAGAAAACCACCTGCATCTGGAAAGAGGATGGTTGGAACTGTGAAATGCCAATGAAGATCAGCTGTATTGACTCTTAAAAAGATCATGGGGGAGCAGCTAGTGGTATAGTGGATAGAGCACCAGCCCTGAAGTCAGGAGGACCCGAGTTCAAATCTGGTCTTGGACACTTAACACTTCTTAGCTGTGTGACCCTGGGCAAGTCACTTAACCCCAGCCTCAGGGGGGGGAAAAAAGACCATGAAAGCAAGAAAATCACCAGTATTGATAGTTAAGACAAGTTTATTGTTTCTTTGCTCTCTATATTTAAACCTTAAAACTGCAAAATTACTAAGGAAACATATAGAAACATAAAACAGATGAATCAATCAGTACATGAAAGAAAGGTCAATGTTTTGTATACCAGTAGAAACTAGGCATTCTTTATAGAAACAGCTTCACCTGCTTGCCATCTTGATTAATGATATATGCTCAACACACTTGTTCCTAATTCTTCTCAATCTTTGCCAGTCTGCTGGCTGACATTTAGGGGGGGTGGGGTTCAAAGTCAGGTCAAGATGACCTTGAATACTGCAGCTAAATAAGTATTGTTAAGTGGGTGTCATTACCTGGAGAGGTGCAGAAACAATGTGGATCATAACATAATTTTTTTACCTTTTTTGTTCTGTTTTGTTTTTCTCATCTGTTTCCCCTTTTGATCTGATTTTCTTGTACAACATGATAAATGTGGAAATATGTATAGAAGAATTGTACCTGTTTAACCTGTCCTGGATTACTTGCTGTCTAAAGGAGAGGGAGGGGAAAGGAGGGAGAAAAATTTGAAATACAAGGTTTTGCAAGGGAAACAATCTTTGCACATTTTTTGAAAATTAAAAGCTATTAAAGAAAAACAGGTAGCAGTATACCAAGTAATCTATCAATAAGCATCTTTAGAGTGCCAACTATGTGCAAAGATTTGGAGAAATAATTACAAAAAATAAAATGAAAAAAACAACACATTCAAAACAGAATCATTATCTTTCCATCTAACCTCACAAAATATTAACTCTTTAATCTTTAATCTCTTTAACTGTAGAAGGTAATACCGCCGACCCCTCAGGCCCTCTCTCTCTGTCTCTCTGTCTCTGTCTCTCCCTCCCTTCCTCCGTCTCTCTCTGTCTCTCTGTCTCTGTCTCTGTCTCTCTCTCCCTCCCTCCCTTCCTCCATCTCTCTCTGTCTCTCTGTCTCTCTCTGTCTCTGTCTCTGTCTCTCTCTCTCTCTGTGTGTGTCTCTCTCTGTGTCTCTCTCTCTGTCTCTGTCTCTCTCTCTGTCTCTGTCTCTCTGTCTCTCTCTCTGTTTCTCTCTCTCTCTCTCTCTGTCTCTCTCTCTCTCTCTCTCTCTCTCACACACACACACACACACACACACACACACACACACACACACACACACACACACACCTCAATAAACTCCACTGGCTCCTTATTGCCTCCAAGACTGAATACCAGATGCTTTATTTGGCATCCAAAGTTCTTCATAACCTAGCCCCCTCTTACCTTTTCTGTCTCTTTATACTAAACTCCAACCCATACTCTTTGATCCAGTGATATTGACCTCCTGACAGTAACACAAACAAGACATTCCCTCTCTCTGCTCCAGGCATTTTCTCTGGCTATTCTCCATGCCTGCAATGCTTCCCTTCTTCCTTTCTGACTGCTGCCTTCCCTGGTTTCTTTTAAGTTCCAACTAAAATGTCACTTTCTACAGCTAGAGTTTAGCACTGTTTGGCACATAGTGGGTGCTTAATAAATGTTTATTGCTTGCTTGCTTAGGGCTGTCATAGGACAAATGAAATGAGTAGCAATAATAGTAGGAGTAGGAATAGTAGTAGGGAGAATAGCAGTAGCAATAGTAATAAGAATAGCAACAGTAGTAATAGTAAGTCCAGGGGATAAGAGAAGCCTGGCAGTATTAGAAAAATAAAAACAAATATTGTTGGGCCCCATGCTGGTACCAATGATCATTACAATACATAATGCCATCCACTATACTGAGGTCTGAAATGCTGATTTTGCCACTGTACCCCATGCCAATATTGACATGATGACAAGAAAAAATAATGATGAATGTTGGAGGGGATGTGGGAAAACTGGGACACTGATGCATTGTTGGTGGAGTTGTGAAAGAATCTGGCCATTCTGGAGAGCAATTTGGAACTATGCCCAAAAAGTTATCAAACTGCACATACCCTTTGATCCAGCAGTGCTACTACTGGTCTTACATCCCAAAGAAATATTAAAGAGGGGACAGGGACCTGTATGTGTCAAAATGTTTGTGGCAGCTCTTTTCATAGTGGCTAGAAACTGGAAAATGAATGGATGTCCATCAATTGGAGAATGGTTGGGTAAATTGTGATATATGAATGTTATGGAATATTATTGCTCTGTAAGAAATGACCAATAGGAGGAATACAGAGAGGCCTGGAGAGACTTAAATCAACTGATGCTGAGTGAAATGAGCAGAACCAGGAGATCATTATACACAGTAACAAGATTATACGAAGTTTAGTTCTGATGGACATGGCTCTTTTCAACAATGAGATGATTGAGGCCAGGGGCAGCTAGGTGGCGCAGTGGATAGAGCACCAGCTTTGAATTCAGGAGGATCCAAGTTCAAATCTGGTCTCAGACACTTAACACTTCCCAGCTGTGTGACCCTGGGCAAGTCACTTAACCCCAGCCTGGGGGGGAGGGGGAAGAGAGAGATGATTGAGGCCAGTTTCAATGATCTTGTGTTGAAGAGAGCCATCTACATCCAGAGAGAGGACTGTGGGAACTGAGTGTGGACCAGAACATAACATTCTCACTTCTTTTGTTGTTGTTTGCTTGCATGTTGTTTTCTTTCTCATTTTTTTTTCCTTTTTGATCTGATTTTTCTTGTGCAGCATGATAATTTTTTTTTAGGCAGAATTTTCATTTTTATTATGTTAGCTCAGCCTAGTCATGAACCATTGATATTTTTTTCAGTTGTTTAGATATGATTTTATTTGTGTGAGAAGTGTTTTCTAATTGTCATCATATAGTTCCTGGGCTTGTCTTAGCACTTATTTTATTTTGTGTACAATAATTTTTTTTTTACATTTTAAAAATTATAACTTTATATAGAGAAAACATATGCATGGGTAATTTTTCAACATTGACCTTTGCAAAAACTTTTGTTTCAACTTTTCCCCTCCTTCCCTCCACCCCCTCCCCTAGATGGCAAATAGTCTCATATATGTTAAATATGTTAAAATAAATGTTAAATACAATATATGTATACATATTTATATAGTTATCTTGCTGCACAAGAAAGATCGGATTTAGAAAGAAGGTAAAAATAACCTGAGAAGAAAAAACAAAAATGCAGCACAATTGTATAAATATGTATACATATATTGGATTTAACATATTTTTAACATGTTTAACATATATTACTTGTCATCTAGGGGAGGGGGTAAGAGGAAAGGAGATAATTCAGAACACAAGGTTTTGCAAGGATCAGTGTTAAAAAATTATTCATGCATATGAAAAAAATGACCTTAGATTAAGAAACAGTTCTTAAGAGGCAGAGCCAAGATGGCAGAATAAAGCCAGGGACTCTCGAACTTTCCCCAAAATCCCTACAAATATCTTTAGATAATGACTTTAGACACATTTTCGCACATCAAAACCCACAAAAACCATAGAGTGAAACAATTTTTCAACTGAAGACAACTAAGAAAGTCAGCAGGAAAAGTCTGTCACATAAGAGTGAGAGTGGAGCGCAGTCCTGGCTCAGGCCACAAAAGTATGTCTCTGCCCCACCAAACCAGGAGAAGTCCTTGGGAGCCTCTGAAATTGGTAGCAATGACAGTTTCCAGACCTCTTAGCTCATAAACACCAAAGATGACTTAGAAAGTTGAGATAAGGAAGGTGTGTCATACTAGGGGGAGAGGACCTTGGAAAACCAGCAAAGCAACAAGACTGAGTATAATCCTTCAAGGGAAAAGGTGATCATTCAATGAAATAGAGCATGACTCAAGCATGATTCAAGCATCGATGAAAAGACCAGAGCTAAATAGAAATTTAAATTTTCAAATACAAGATTGGAAGAAGCATAAGGGGGTAAACAGGAAAGAGAAATCATAAGTGACTTGATATCTATTTACATTCCTACATGGGAAGATGATACTTATAACTCAAGAACTTTCTCATTATTAGGACAATTAAAAGGAGAATATATAGATAGAGGGCATAAGTATGAGTTGAATATAAAAAGATAATATCTTAAAAAAAGAGAAGAAGAGGTGGAATGGTATAAATTATCTGACGTAAAAGAGAAAAAGAAAAAGCTTTTACAATGGGGGGGAGAAGATGAATGAATGACCTTTACTCTCATCAAAATTGGCCCAAAGAGGGAATAAAACACACACTTAAGTGAGTATAGAAATATATCTTACACTGCAGTAAAGTAGGAGGGGAAGGGGTTACAAGAAGATAGGAGAGTGATAAAAGGGAAGATCTATTGAGGGAGAGGGTAGTTAGAAGCAAAATACTTTTGAGGAGGGACATGGTGAAAGAAGAAAGAAAATTAAATGGGGGGCGGAAAATATAGTTAGTAATGGTAATTGTGAAAAGAATTTTGAGCCAAGTTTCCCTGATAGTTTCCATTTCTCAAACAAATAAGATTTGGGCTACATTTATAAAAAATAAAGGTCATTCCCCAATTGACAAATAATCAAAAGATATGAAGTTTTCAGATGAAGTAATCAAGCTGTTTGTAGGCATATAAAAATATTCTAACTCACTATTGATGGGAGAAATTCAAATTAAAAAGAATACTCAAGTACTACCTCATGTTAAATTGACTAATAGGACAGAAAAGGAAAATGACATGTTGTAGAGAATGTGAGAAAAATGAGACATTAATGCATTGTTGGCGGAATTATGAACTGACTCAATCATTCCATAGAGCAATTTGGAACTATGCCCAAAAGGCTATAAAACTGTATATACCCTTTTAGCTAACAATAGCACTACTAGGCATCTATCCCAAAAGAGATGAAAAAAAAAAAAAAGAAAGAAAGAAAATGAAAATGACCTATGTGTACAAAATTATTTCAAGCAGCTCCTTTCTCAGGTCAAAGAATTTCCAATTAAGGGGATGCCCACCAATGGGAGAATTGCTGAATAAATTGTGAAATAGTATTATGATGGAATACTATTGTATACCATTGAAATAATGAGCAGGTATTGTCAAAAAAAAAAACCTGGAAAGACTTCCATAAGCTCATGCAAAGTGAATTGTATTGTTCAAAATAACAGCAATAATATAAGAAGACCAACTGTGATTGACTTTGCTATTCTCAGCAATACAATGATCCAAGACAACACTGAAGGACTTATGATGAAAAATTCTATCTATATTCAGAGAAAGAACGGATTGTGTCTGAATACAGATTGAGGCATAATTTTTTTTAATTTTATTTTTCTTGGGATCTGGGGCACTGGACTAGCCCTTTCTTTTTTCCATTGCTCATTCAGAATAGTTACTGCAGGAATAAAAAAGCTACATTCTCTTTACTCTTACATTCAACATAAATGGCCATTTGACCCACAACTTTTAGTCAACAAACATTTATTAAATACTTACTATGTTCCAGGAGCTAATGATCAGTTCTGGGTACAAAAAATAAAATAAAGATGTCACTGTTCTCATCTAGCTGACAGTCTAATGGAGATAACATGCAAGTAACTGTTCTAACAAGCTATATTTGGGATATATTAGAAATAATCAGCAGAGGGAAAGCATTAACATTAAGGAGGCTTGAGAAAGATTTCTCAAGGTAGGAATTTGTCTGGGACTTGAAAGGAAACCAGGAGTTAGATGGGTTGAAAAAGAATTCCAGGAATGAAGTATAGCCACAGAAAATACTTGGAGTCTGGACATAGAACATCTTATGTGAGGAAGAGCAAGGTGCTCAGTAACACTGGATCAAATAGAAAGTAGAACCAGAAAAGGTAAAAGAAGATCATAATGGTAGGGAGGGACCAGATTCTGAAAAGCTTTAAAAATAAAACAATATTTTGCTTTTGATCCTAGAGGTAATAGGGAGCCATTGGACTTTGAAGTAACATAGATTTCTACTTTAGGAAAATTAAGTTGATTGTTGAATTGAAGATGAGACAGAAATTTGAGGCAGGGAGACCCACACAGAAAGCCATCAATAGTTCAAGAGCAAGATAATGAGGACTTGTGCTAGAGTGGTGGCAATATTAAAATATTCATAAATATGCACAAAATGCATACAAAAGATGTTGAAAAACTACAATCAATAAGCAATAGATTGACTAAGAGAGAGAAAGTAAGGAGTCAAGGATGACACTCATGTTTTGAGCCTGGTTGCCCAGAATAATGGTGTTTCCCTGGATGTTAATAGGAAAAAAGGCAAGTTGGGAAGGGGGAAAGTAATTAATAGAGGGAGAGATAATAGGTTCAATTTTGGATAAATTGAGTTTAAGATATCTATGGCACATGCAGTTTGAGAAATGATTTGGAAGTATGAGATTTCAGATCAACTGAGCCATTAGGACTAGATAAGTAGATTTGAGAATCATCAGCAGAGAGATAATTTAATTCATATAGGCTAATAAGATCAAGTGAAATAGTATATAAAGAGAAGAGGGCCCAGGGCAAAGCCTTGGGGGATACTCACCAGTAGTAAATATAATCTGGTTGCAAATCTAGCAGAAGACAAAAAAAACAAAAAAACAAAACAAACCTGAAAAACAATCAGAGAAGTATTTGGAGAGAAAACCAGAAGAAAGCAATGTCATGAGTATCAGAGAATGTCAAGGAAAAAAGAGTGTTCAGCAGTGTCAAAGGCTACAAAGAGCATTATGACTGAGAAAGGGCCATTATGTATGATGAGTAAAAGATTGTTGGTAACTTTGGAGAGGGCAGATTCAGTTGAAAGATGAAGTCAGAAGCCAGATTGCAGAGAATCATGAAGAGCGTGAGAGGGAAGGAAGTAGAGGCACTATTATAAAAAGCTTTCTCTAAGAATTGAGTTACAAACAGGAGGAGAGATAGAACAATAGTTATCAGGGATGCTCAGAACAAGGGAAAATTTTTTTGAGGAAACTGAAGTCACAGACATGTTTGAAGGCAGTTGGAAAGCAGTCAGTAAAGCAGGAAGAAATTGAACTTGAATGAGGGGCAGCTGGATGTCTCAGTGGATAAAGCACTGTCCCTTATCCTTAAATACCTAAACTTCCTAGCTATGTCATCCTGGGCAAATCATTTAACACAAATTGCCTTGCAAAATAACAACAACAACAACAACAAAAGTCTGGGATTAAAGAAAGTGAATTAGTAGGAATGATGGGGAGGGCAATCTGCTGGAGATGATGGGATCACTTGAACAAGTACAGGGGCTAATTCCGGAAAGAAGGGCTGCTTTTTCTTGTCAGACAGCTTCAAAAGAGAAGGTGGTTGTAGAAAGTATCTGAGGGAGGTAAGGAGAAGAAAAAGGGATTCCTTAGAGAATGGCTCCATTTTTTCAGTAAAATACAGGAGATTGGCAGATAAATGAGAAAATTTTGGAAGAGCCACTGTGGTGAGTGAGATTACAAAAGTGTAGAAGAATTGCCTAGAAATAGTAAAGGCTCAATTGAGGTTACAAAACAAATTTGTAGTGGATCCAGTAGTGGAATAGTTGCATGATTTTCTCCACTTTTGTTGAATAGCACAGACTTTAAATAGAAATGAAAAATGTAGAAAGCCGAATTATACACATGGAAGCAGGCTCAGGTAAGCCAGCTGGTGGAGGTGGAATTATAAAACTCCATAGAGGATTCTGAAAAGGAGTGAGATAGAATGGCCAACTCAGGAGGTTAGGGATTAGCATGTTCTACTCCTTACTAGGCAGTCACAAATGAGGCAACTGGTGGAGCTAGAGTGGAGTGAAGGATTCTTCGTGAGAACAAAATGAATTAAACTGGTCTTGAAAGGCTGGGAGCTAGGATACTCCCTTTTTACCCTGCAGGCTCAATAAAGGCAACAGATTGTTACATATATGGCTGCTTCTCCGGTGGTTTCCTGATGATGGTGGTTTTATAGAAGACCATCATGGCTGCAGTTTTTTGGTCATTTAGTTTTGCAAGGGAAATGTTCATTTGTTCAATCTTTCACTCAATCCTTTTTTAGATTTTTGCCTTCAAATCTGAATCTTTATTTCTTCCTATAAAAATCTGGACCCCATTTCTGGAACTTTAGGTTCTGATAGTGACCTTATCGTCCTAGAATCCAGCCTATCACACCACTTCTCAGGCAATCCAAAAAATTCCATTTCCTTCTTTTCCCTCCAGAATTCAGAATCTGCTCTTGCAATCCTGGGCTCTGATAGGTGAGCTTTTGGCTAAACTTGGAACAACACCCCAAGAAAAGAAAGTATGGGAACTAAGCCACCATGCAATTTCTCATCTATTTCCATTCCATGCTACCAAGTGAGTCCTCTCAACAATTTTACTCTCTTACACTTTCCAACTCTAGTTCCCCTTAATGTGCTGTCAACCTCTATTAAAACACAAACTCTCTGACGGCCAGAAGTGTCTGGTCTGCTTATTTTTGTATTACCACCTTAGTGTTTTACACAGTGCCTTTCACATAGTAAGTCCTTGATAAATTCTTTTTCACATATATATCTGTAGTGTTGCTTACTTCCTTTGGTTCCATGCTCATATCACAAATTTCCTTGGACCAGTTAAACTTAAACAGTTCTTTCCCACACATTACTATGTGTGGCAGTAGCGTTGACTCAAGACCTATTACATAAAGTTACAATTCAGGGTTCCATATCAGCCTTAGATGTTTTAGCTGCATTACTGCCTTAACTGATTTCTTGGGTACATTTGTGCCTTTACATACACATACATCTGTGTTTTGTAGGTATATAAAATATATATGCCGATATGCTCTTCTGTTTATGAGAATCTAAAGCCTGTCTGGAGGTTTAACTTTTTTTCCTAAATCTCTCCACTCATCAGTGTGAATTGTACCAGACAAGATTTAGTAGGTGCCAATTTTTTATTTTATTGAAAGAATTGAAAGGATACTTTGCAATGGGAGAAGAAAAGAAGAGCCAGTCCACACTACCAGCTACAGAGGCAGAATCAGCTGTACCTCACTTTTAACTTTTGCTAGAAGGGAGGACAGACAATTCAAATGAGCTGGGCAGTTGATGGAGAGCTGCCCCCTCACACAGGAATGGAAAGGAGGTGGAAGGAAGTTGCCATGCATTGTCTCACCAACTAACATTCTTCATTTCCTGAATTTTCTCTTGTGCTTTACAACTCAGATCTCTGATAGCAAGTGTGATCTCAGAGGAGAGAGCAGGGAATAGTAGGCATCTATAATAAATGCAACACTCCACCTTGCTTGATGCTCTTCTTCCTATATGGCTCCAGCTGGGTGATTTTCCAGAAACCTTCAGAATCAAGTTCATATGAATGTGGCTTTCTTCAATAATGAGATGATTCAAACCAGTTCCAATTGTCCCGTGATGAAGAAAGCCATCAACACCCAGAGAGAGGACTGTGAGAATTAGTGTGGATCACAACATAACATTCTCACTCTTTTTGTTGTTGTTCGCTTGCATTTTGTTTTCTTTCCCAGTTTTTTTCTTCCTTCTTGATCTAATTTTTTGTGTGCAAGATAACATATATTGGATTTAACATGTATTTTAACATATTTAACATATATTGGACTACTTGCTATCTAAGAGAGGGGCTGGGGAGAAGAAGAGGATAATTTGGAATAGAAGGCTTTGCAAGGGTCAATGCTGAAAAATTAAAAGGCTTTAATAAAAATTTAAAAAAAATCAAGTTCAGAGAGACACCTCAAACAGGGACAGAGACTATTCTCTGATGGTTCCACAGTTTTGCTCATAGAAGCCCAGGGTTACTTTTTCTTCTCGAACCAGAATAGTGCTTTCATCTGTAGATAAGGATCTTTCTCTGCTTATGTGGTCAGCACCTTTTTTGCAATTACCAAGTTTATAATTAAGTCTGGAACACTAGGAGAATAAGAGACTTATCCTTTGAGACCTTGAATCCAGGTCCTCCTAACTCCAAGACCAATTTTCTGTCTCTTATATTGTGCTACCTCTCACAGGAAGATTAGAAAAAATTATATTGAATATAGAAAACTACTGCATGTTAAGTAAGAATATCCTTAGCAGTGCTTGAATCTCTATTTTCATTTTCTCCTCCTCCAGCTTCCCCTACAGAGGGAACCTTAAATAGGCAGCAATGCTTCATACCCTGTCTCTGCTGTCCCACATTCATTAACCTTCTTACCCACTTGTGGGAGAATGATAGAGCTGTTCCTCCTTTGGCATTTCCTCTCTAAACTTCTTCTTCCATGTAGAAATTCACCCACTTTAACCATCTTTGTGGCTCATTGACCCTGTCAGCTGAGGTTGTCAATATAGTGCGCTCTTTGGCTAAGGAGAACCTTCTTATGATAATAAAAACAATTTAAACAAAACCGAGTTGCCCATCAACCCTGTCTGTTAATGGAGAGCTGCTTCTTTACACAAGATTAGAAAGGGATAAAGAAGTTAAGCATTTCTCCCATAAGATTTTGAAAGAAAATAGATGAGCAACCTTCCCTTTGCTGAAATAAAAAATTTGCACTTGGCTTCCATCCAGGGGATACTGTGGGGGGAGGGGGAAAGAGGTTGTAAAGGAAGACCACAAACTAACCTTAACTCTGGACAATTTAGAGATTTGGAAGTTCCTCTATGATGGAGGGACCTACGTTCCTAGCAGCACAGTCTGATCACTTTTTTCCTAAGAAATGAATTTAAATGTAACAAGGAAAGATGAAGTTTGACATAAGGGGGAACATTTGGCTGATACTGAAAGTTGGGAAAGACACCCCAAAAAGTATACCAAAACGATTAGAAAACCATAAGGTAATATGAAATAATGATGTAATGAAGTTAATTTTTTAAAAAGTCAATTCAATCTTGGGCTAACATCAATCATAGAACAAGTATTCAATAAGCACCTATTATATAGTAGGTACTATGCTAGACACAACTGTCTCCTGACTTTACTCGGTGTGACCTTTTTACCATTTGTAAGTTCTTTTAGAAACCTCTGTTTTGGAGAAGAACCCAGACCAGTCATCCCTTTCTCTGGACTGTCACCAAGTCCCCACCAGATACTCTCTTCACTCATTAGTGTTGTCTTCACTCATTAGTGTTGTCTTCACTCATTAGAACATAAATAAACTCCTTGAGGGCAGAGATTGTCTTTCTTTCTGCTTGTATTTGTATCCCCAGCACTTAATTTAGTTCCTGGAACAGAGGAAGCACTTAGTAAATGTTTGTCTACTTTTGACTCACTGGTGAAATTAAAAAAAAGAAGTGCAAATAATCCATGTTCACATTCAAGGAGCTGATGTCTTCCAAGTTTTATTTTGATGCCCCATATGATACCATAGAGGTAACCCTGGATTTTGTAGGCCATGGAGGCTTTACTTGGGATCCGTGGACCCCTGATTCTGTGGATAGATTTTATGGGGGGGATGGAGAAAAATATACTTTTTTATTTTCCAACGTAATTGATTTTCTTTGTAATCTTGATGTGGTTAGTGACAGCGCAGAGTTTTGTGGGAATCCCATCTGGTTGACACTGGTCTAACGTGAAAGAATTCGTGAACTGAAAAGTCTGAATGGCAAAAGGGAAGTGTATTGGCACTGAGAAACCAGCTTTGCTAGGAAGACAGATTCCTCAGTGTCAAGAGGTCCTGGCAGAGAAATAACAAAAGGTTATCACTGAGAAGAGAGTCTCTTTACAGCGGGCAGGAGAAGCTTTGCCAAGAAGAGAGCTTCATTGACAAAGCATAATTCCTACTTCAGACTTCTGCAAATATTTGGGGTTTAAAATTGTCTTTTATAAGAAGTCCAAGACTGAGGCTTCTATAGTCAATGCTCCCAGGGTTAGATTTCCAGTTGAAAAGAGGGTACTTATCTTGAGTTTCAAACCACTCAGTAACCTCCAGTTCCAGCTACTAAGCTTGGTCCTGGGCTAATCCACTCAATAGAAATATCAGGTTGAGATCTCCAGCTGAATGAGACCACTTAAGTTCCAGCTACTGGGAGTGGTCCTGGGCTAATCTTAATGAAAACCCTTAACTGCCCTGAAGGGTGGGTTTCTGTCAGAGAGTTTCGGAGCTCACCCCCAAAAGTCAAGGGGGACACCATTTGCATCAATCCTATTGTGTGGGACAGATGGGGTGCAATACCCCCTTCCCAATTACCAGAGACATAATCAGGTTCAAAGAGAAAGCATTTATTTAATCCCTGCAGGGAGAGGCTCAGACACACCTGGGAGCCATCCCAACTCCCACCATGTGCACCTGGAACCTGGCCAGCTTCTGGCTTGTCCAGGATTTAAAAGCAAAAGACTCAAGCCTTCCCATTGGGTATATTAAAAGGACGTAACCATCCTTGACCAATGGCCATCAATGTTGGCTGCCTCCCACAGGTCACGTCACTTTCTTCAACTTCCTGTATCTTCAGGTTCAAAGTTCATCCCTTTAGATATCAAATGACCTCCCCAAGGTCCAATTCTGAGAACAGGAATCATGTGACTCAATGCTAAGAAATTCTTCATCCAATCATTCCCATTCATTATGCTTTATATTTTTTAAAACTTTTTTTTTTAATAATAGCTTTTTATTTGTAAAATATATGCAGATGGTTTTCAACATTTTCTTGCAAAACCTTGTGTTCCAGATTTTTCTCCCTCCCTTCTCCTCACCTCCCTCCCCAGATGGTGAGTATTCCAATATATGTTAGACAAGTACAATTCTTCTATACATATTTCTACAAATATCATGCTGCACAAGAAAAATCAGATCAAAAAGGGGAAAAAATGAGAAAGAAAAAACCAAGCAAACAAAAAAGTTTGGTGAGAATACTAGGTTGTGATCCATACTCAGTTCCCATAGTCCTCTTTCTGAATGCGGATGGCTCTCTCCATCACAAGTCTATTAGAAACCCTGAATCCCCTTCACGGTTAAAAACATTATTTTGAGAAGGGGTCCATAGACTTACTAGACTGCTAGAGGGGTTTGAATAGGACTGATTGAATGAAGTTTTCTTAGAACAAGACTAGGCCTAAGTCACATGATCCCTATACCCAGAGCAGGAAGCTGAGGCCTTGGGGTTACTTCCATTTAATCTATCCAATGAAAAGGCTTTTCCCATTTAACCCGGTATTTTGCTTCCAGCTGGTCAGATTCAGGAGCACATGGCGGGAGTTGGGATGGCTCCCAAGTGCTTCTGGGCCTCTCCCTGCAGGGACTAAATAATTGCTTTCTCTTTGTATCTGAAGATGTCTCTGATTATTTAACTTGAGAAAAGGGGTCTAGCACCTGTCCCACACAGGTTCATGGCAGAAAAAGGGTTAAGGATCCCTATAAAGTAGACTATGTTACCAGTATGAAACCTCTGACTGATCCTACCAAACTAGAAAGTCTCCTGGAAGATGGGGGGGGGGATAAGTAGGGAGATTGTCACAGAGGAGGTGATTGTCATTGTGAAGGGTAACTGACACACTGACACATTTTTCCCCCTTTGATGTAATAAAGCGTCTAGGGGAGATGGTAATGATTTTAAAGTCCCCTGACTTTAGGATGCTTCTGTTTTAACAATGTCAGTAATTCTAAATCTTCTGTCTTTGGAATCTGTGATCCTGAGGCCCTCTGATCTAAGAATGCTACTGTTCTGTCAATGATTCTAAGAATTTTCTAGCCTAGGAATATAATAATATTTCTTCCCTTAAGCTTTAGGGAAGATACATTAGTAATCTTGACACTCTCTAACCTGAGAATACTATTATTCTGACAATCCGTCAATGATTCTAAAGTCTTCTGGCTTTAGGATAGTCCTAGGTCTGCTGGTCAGTGATAACCAAATTTCTGAGACCACTCTTCAGTTCTACTTTTAGGCCATAAAATTAGAATATCAATGACATGAAGAACTAGATAAAGGTTTCTCCTTTCTCCAGGCTCCTTGCTCAATTCATTGGGAATTTTGTCCACTTCAACTGGCATTATAATTTCAATTAACTTTGTCCCTTGACTTCAAACATCTTGAGTAATAGTTTTTCCCAATTACAAGTAAAAATAATTTTTAACATTTTTTTTATTTTTAATTTTAAATTCTCTTTCTCCCTCTCTTTGATATAGATATAGGTTTGATATAGGTTATTCATGTGCAATCATGCAAAATAAGATTTTCATATTAATCATGTTGTGAAAAAAAAATGAACTAAAACTGTTATGCCACAGTTCTCTTTTATTGTCCTGACTCAGTTTCCCTAATTATCCTCACTCAGTCCTGACTCAATTTCTCTAATTGTTCTGCTTCAGTTTATAATTATCAGCTCAAAGATCAGTCCTACAAAACCTCCCCTCCCTCTTTATCAGAATATTGGTTAAAGATAAAAGATTTTATGTTTTAGAATATCAGAACGCCTCTCCCCATCCCAAGCTATCAGAGTGTCAGATGTCAAGATGCCTCTCCCCATCTCTGGGGTTCCTCCCCCTCCCATTAGGTCATCCCATCTCCTATGTCATCCCTCTCCAGACTCACCACCCTGTCAGAGTCCCATTCCCACTCTCAGCACCCTGCCTCTTCCCTTGCCTCACTCTACTGACCATGAATATATATATGTCATTGAGAACTCACACTGTTTGCTGGATTCTTGGAGACCATAGTCTCATTCAGCCCTGGGACCAAACCATGGATCCATTTGGTCCCAGTAAATCTCTCCCTTTTAAATAAATTATTAAATACTCTCTAATCTCTATCTTGCTTCAGTTTCTCCAGCATTACTAAACAAATTCCAACTCAATTCCCCCTCCCCCCCAAAAAAGTGAAAAATGGAAATGCTTCAATCTGCAAGCTCCATCAGTTCTTTCTTTGCCAGTAGATAGCATTTTTCATCATGAGTCTTTTGGAATTGTCTTGGATCATTGCCATACATGAGAAAATCTATATATGCCCAAAAAAGAGCAGCTTAGGCCAGAACAGTGAAGAAATTCCAAATTATCTTATATGAGAAACTGATGGAGTAAAAACAACCCCAACAAAAAGATCCCAGATCCTTGGTAACTTTGTGGGCCATAGAGAGGGGGGGGGGTAATAGGAGAAGGTCAGAATTTTACTGTCCAAGCTACTTCCTAAGGTAAGCAGGGAGGAGTACTGACAGGATGACCAGTGCTTAAATGGGTCTTTTTTTTTTCTTTTTTTTTTTTTTTCCTGAGGCTGGGGTTAAGCGACTTGCCCAGGGTCACACAGCTAGGAAGTGTTAAGTGTCTGAGACCAGATTTGAACTCGGGTCCTCCTGACTTCAGGGCTGATGCTCTATCCACTGCGCCACCTAGCTGCCCCTTCTTTTGTTCTTAAGTAGGTCTTTTGTAGGCCTTTTGTTGTCTTAAGTAGACATTTAGGCCTTAGTTGAATTCCTAGTTCAATTCCTTACATTGACATGACCCCCACAGTTACAGAATACAATCAGAAGGTTAACCTTTCCCTCAAATCTCTCCAAATTTCTTTAATTAAAAACTCTAAACAAATTTTAGAGCATCAGAACACACTAAAAGACAAAGTAGAACATTTTCCAGCTGAAGGCAACTTAGGTTAGCAGAGAAGGTCTGTGGAATCAGGATATGAGACCAGCCTACAGTCCTGATGCAGGCCCCAGCCCAATCTCTAAATCAATGGCAGTACTGGTGGCTTCCAGACCTCTAAGTCCAGAGACACCAAAGAGGACCTGAAAGGTGAGCAGAAAAGGTCTGTGGAACCAGAGTGGGAGTCCAGTGTGCAATCCCAGAGCAGGCCATGCTAGCACAGCCCCAGTCTCAACCCCAGCAGCCTTAGCTGTCGGCAAAGTAGGACTCTTGATTTATCACACTAGATCTTAAAGATACAATGGAGCAATACACTAATAGCTCTAAGGCAGAAAAGAGGCCTTTAGTCAGATTCCTGGAAGGATTTCAGAAAATAGCAGCACAATACTCCTGAAGCTTAGACACTGTGCCCTCCACCCTGGAAACAGAACCCTACTTTAACAGAGTTAAAAATTAAGTAATCGGATGTAACAGAAAAAGCATCTGGCCATTGAAAGTTATTATGGTGACAAGGAAGATAAAAACACCCACTAAGATATTAATAAAGTCAAAACTCCTACATTTGAAGCCTCCATGTCAGGTCATGGAAAAAAGCTCAAAAGGAATTTTAAAAACCAAGTAAGAGAGATAGAGGAAATATTAGGAAAAGAATTGAGAATAATACAAAAAGCTAATAAGAAGAATGCCTTAAAAAAATAAAATTGGCCGGGGCAGTTAGGTGGCGCAGTGGATAGAGCACCAGCCCTGAATTCAGGAGGACTCAAGTTCAAATCTGTCTCAGACACTTAACACTTCCTAGCTGTGTGACCCTGGGCAAGTCACTTAAGCCCAGCCTCAGGGGGAAAAAATAAATAAATAAAATAAAATTGGCCAACTGGGAAAGGAGGTACGAAAACTCACTGAGGAAAATAATTCCTTAGAAACTAGAATTGAACAAATGGAAGCTAATGACTATTGTTATACCTGTTTCCCTGTCTCAATTTCCCTGAATTGTTCTGCCTTATTCTCTGGTGACAACCCTCATTCCTGGCCTTTAGGCCAGTCCTTTAGGACTGAGATAATTAGATCTGGGAAGCCCTGACCACTAGTATTCCAAAGAGTCATAAATCTCCAAATGTCTTATCTCAGATATCTTCCACCTCAGACTTAGTGTCTCCCAGACTCCTAACTTATCAGAATTTATGATCCTTCCTTAACCCCAACCTGTCAAAATCAAATTTATGGCCCATTCCTGGAAGTTCTCATTCACCAGTGCTCTACCCCCACCTTGTCTTTGTTTCCCTGATCGCTGGAACCCTATAAGAATCCCTGGAATTCCTCACTCGCTGCTGGATACTTTGAGACAAGAGTCCAATCCTGCTGGTTGGGATCATCATGGATCCTGTTTTGCCCCCAATTCAATCTCTCCCTCTAATAAAATATAAAAAACTCTCTAATCTCTATCTTGCCTCAATTTCTCTGGCATTACACAATGAGAAATAAAAATACAATAAAACAAAACCAAATAAGTGAAAAAAGAGAAAATTTTTTTAAAAAAATATTTCATTGGAAAAACAATTGACCTGAAAAATAAATCCAGGAGATTTATTTTTTAAAATTATTAGTCTACCTGAAAGTCCTGATTTAAAAAAAAAAAAAAAAAAAAAAAGCCTGGGCATCATCTTTCAAAAAATTATCAAGGAAAACTTCCTGATATTTTAGAACCAGAGGGTAAAATAGAAATTGAAAGAGTCCATCAATCATCTCCTAAAAGAGACCCCAAATTGAAAACTCCCAGAAATATTATAGCCAAATTCCAGAACTCCTAGGTCAAGGAGAAAATATTGCAAGCACCCAGAAAAAAAGCAATCCAAATACAGTGGAGCTACAGTAAGGATAGAACAAGATTCTATATTAAAGGATCAGAGAACTTGGAATATGATATTCCAGAGAACAATGAAGCTAGGATTATAACCAAGAATTACTCAGCAAAACTGAACATACTGAGTATTATACTGAGTATAATCTGTCAAAGGAAAAGGTGATCATTTAATTAAATAGAGGATTTTCAAACACTCATGATGAAAAGATGAAAAGAGCAGAGCTCAATGAAAAATCTGATTTTCAAATGGAAAATCTGATTTTCAAATACAAAATTCTGGAGAAGCATAAGAAGGTAATCGGGAAAATAATGTCATAAGGAACTTAATAAGGTTTATCTGTTTACATTCCTACATGGGAGGATGTTACTTGTAATTCATTAGAACTTTCTCATTATTATGGCATTTAGAAGGAGTATCTATAGACAGAGGGTGTAGAGGGCCAGGAGGTAAGACTCCATTCCAGGTTTTGAATCTTACAGTAACTTGGCTTACTAAAACTCCCTTATTGATATAGCAGAGACTGCTTGTCAATATAATAATTTAATAATCTAGTGACTGAAGCAAAATATAAATACTGCTCTTTGGATTAAAAGCTAAATCTTTGAACTTAGAACAGGAAAGAATGTCCACAGAGAGACTAAAGGTATTTGGGAGAAAGATACTTGAGACAATGGTACAATAAACTTTACTCTGATGTGTATCTCAACTATTTACATCTCTGTCTAAGTAACCAAGATCCAGGGCTTGAGAGGTTTAATCATTTACATCACAGTAGATTTTGTTAGGCTATAGGAATTTTAAAAGAGTGTACTCTATATCAAACCTATAAACATTTGAGGTATATATATTTGTCTCTCTGATCAATAAATTTTGAAGAGTCTATAAATAGGACTTCTCCGCTTGTCCCTAGTAGCTCTCCTCAATTGGGGAATGGCTCAATAAACTGTGGTATGTGTTTGTGATGGAATATTATTGTTCTGTGGAAAATGACAAGCAGGATGCTTTCAGAAAAAAAAAAAAAAGTCCTCCATGAATTCAAGCAAAGTGGAATGTACTGTAGTAATAGTAATGTTCTGGGATGACCAGCTGTAAATGACATTGCTATTCTCAGTAGTGCAATCATTCACAACTACTCTGAAGGACTTATGATAAAAAATCCTATCCATATCCATAAAAGAAATTGATTGTATCTGAATACAGACTGAAGCATTTTCTCTCTCTCTCTCTCTCTCTCTCTCTCTCTCTCTCTCTCTCTCTCTCTCTCTCTCTCTCTCCTTTTTTAACTTAATTTTTCTTGAGGGTTTTTATTTTCATTAGGGTAAAGATCTATGTTTTCTTTCACAACTCGACTTTTATGGAAATGTTTTGCATAACTTCACATGTGGTTTCTTAATTGCAGGTGATAATAATCGAGAGAACCTAGAACTCAAAATTTTAAAAACAAATGCAAAAAAATTTATTTTTGTTTTGGATGTAACTGGCAAAAATATTAAATAAATAAAAAATACTAATGAAATCAGAAAAAAAAGAAAAATTATATGGTAATTTTTGAATGAAAATAAAAAGAAGCATACTCTCAACAATCCATGACATCTTTACGAAACTTAATCATGTTTTTTTGTTTCATTTTGCTTTTGTTGAGGCAATCGGGGTTAAGTGACTTGCCCAGGGTCACACAACTAGAAGTGTTAAGTGTCTGAGGGAGGCCATATTTGAACACAGGTCCTTCCATCTTCTGGGCTGGCGCTCTATCCACTCTCCTCTATCTACCTAGCTGCCCTTTTAATCATGTTTTGGGGAATAAAAACTTCAAAAATTCAGAAAAGCATAAATATCTAGATTTATCTATATTCTTTATTGTTCGTAAGCAATAAAGATTATATTGATTAAAGGGCCAATGAGAAAAGTAGCAAAAATCAATTAGAGAATAAATAACTTAATCCTAAAGAATTATTAGGTCAAAGAACAAATCAGAAATGACAGAGAATGCCCATTATAATGACAAAAAAGAGGAAGCAGTCTAAAATTTTTTGGATGAAATAAAAACAGTCTTTAAAACTCTAAACAAAAATGAGAAAAATAGGTCAATGAATTGGAAACACAAATAAAAACATTTTCCTATATAATGACCCATGTTCCCACTTTTGCTCTTATAGGTGGTCCACATATGTCCAGATCCAGAGACAAGAGGGGTTCTTTTAGTGGAAAGAGAGAGAACAAGTACTCCTTTCTCCTGGCAGTAGTTATCATTGTTAAATATATATGCTAACTAATTAGGTTTAAAAACAAACAAACACAACTTTTTCTGCCAAAACTCTCCAGTAGGCCACATTTGGCCCAAACATTGCAAATTAGAATTTGAGCCTTTATAGATTTTACTTGGTTAGTGCTACATCTAAGTTTCATTTGCTCAGGGCAAGGCTGCCTTGGGGATATGATTTTCTGTTTCTAAGGAAATCTGCCCCAGAGATGGCAACCTATAAATCCCATAGCATCAGGAAGATTAGAATTAGATTTCATTCCTCCCTCCAGGGATCAGGTCCATCCTGATCCACCACCTCCCTAGCCAACTCTTTCAGATAAAAGTCATAATTAGAGTGAGAGACAATATAAAATAACCCACTACAGAAGAAAGATTCAAAACAGACCAATAATACAGAAATAGTTATTTCATGTCCAAGAAACAGGGAGAACTAACGCACAAAGCTAAGAGGCCTTGAAGTGGAGTTCTCAGGAGGACTCCTCCCATGCCCTAGACAAATACAAGTCAGTCTCATAGAGCACTTATTCAAGTGTGTGAGGATGGAAAGTATGGCAGAGAAAAAATACTTACTGGAAGGGATTTGTTATTTGTCATTTCAGTCATATTCAATTCTTTATGGCCCTATTTGAGGTTACCTTGGCAAAGATACTAAAGTGGTTTGATTGCCTTCTCCCAACTTATTTTACACTTAACAGTTAAGTGACTTGCTCAGGCTCACACAGTTATTAGTATCTAAGGTCAAATTTGAACTCAGGTCCTCCTGATTCTTACCTAGCACTCCATCTATTGCTCCACTTGGGGATTAATTAAACAAAAACAAAGTTGGTCAGGAAGATAGAACAAGGTTCTAAAGTCTTGTGATATAATTCCAGATAGGAGAATGAAACTCAGAGCCCTTGAGTAATAGGATGTTGCCAATAGGGAAAACCATATCATAGACTAATCACCTTTGGCCATATGCAAGGACATCCCTAACATGTTCTCATTTCTTATATATTTTAACTTACTGAGACTTGACTCCCTTCTGATGTCACTACTTCCTTTATCACCTTTTCTAGCTCTTTCTTACCTCCTAACTCACTGGTCACTGTGGGAGAGTTGCAATAATCCTTGCTCTCCATAAGTACTTTCAAATTCTTTCTCTATCACCATCACTCTCTTCCTTTAAGTTTCATTCCATCTAAATCTATTGCTCACTTCAGATCTTGGTGGTAGTTATTTATTAACCTCTGAAACATTCTTTCTTCCTCAATGAGTTCAATGCCCAACTCATAGTATTTCTCTCCTGCAGTTTCTATCCTAAGAGTAGGATACTTCAACATACATATTGAGGTTCCCTTAGATACCCTAACCTGACAGTTCCTCAGTCTACTCACTTCTCAGGACTAAATTATTCCTCTATTCCAAATCAGCTACACATGGAGATAATCATGCCCTTGATTTTGTTATCATCCATGAGTGTTCTATTTCTATATTATAAACCCTGCAGTTCTTTTATCTGACCATAATCTTTGATCATTCCATCTTTCCCTGTGACTTACAGAATCTAGTCTAGCTATTTGCTCTCATGATTGTTCTCTCCACTCTTTGGTTCTTTCCCAGGCCATAACTCTTTTTGAAAAATTACTTTTATAATTATAACTTTTTTTGGACAGTATATGCATGGGTAATTTTTTACAACATTATCCCTTGCACTCCCTTCTGTTCCGAATTTTCCCCTTCTTCCCTCCATCCCTTCCCCTAGATGGCAGGCAGTCCCATACATGTTAAATGTGTTATAGTATATATGTGTGCAGAAACAAATTTCCTGTGCACAGGAAGAATTGGGTTCAGAAGATAAAAATAACCTGGGAAGAAAAACAAAAATGCAAACAGTTTACACTCATTTCCCAGTGTTCCTTGTTTGGGTGTAGCTGATTCTGTCCATCATTGATCAATTGGAAGTGGATTAGATCTTCTCTTTGTCGAAGATATCCACTTCCATCAGAATACATCCTCATATAGTATTGTTGTTGAAATGTATAATGATCTCCTGGTTCTGCTCATTTCACTCATCATCAGTTGATGTAAGTGTCTCCAAACCTCTCTGAATTCATCCTGTTGGTCATTTCTTACAGAGCAATAATATTCCATAACATTCATATACCATAATTTACCCAACCATTCTCCAATTGATGGGCATCCATTCATTTTCCAGTTTCTAGCCACTACAAAAAGGGCTGTCACAAACATTTAGGCACATACAGGTCCCTTTCCCTTCTTTAGTATTTCCTTGGGATATAAGCCCAGTAGTAGCACTGCTGAATCAAAGGGTATGCACAGTTTCATAACTTTGATAACTTTTTGGGCATAATTCCAGATTGCTCTCCAGAATGGTTGGATTCTTTCACAACTCCACCAACAATGCATCAGTGTCCCAGTTTTCCCACATCCCCTCCAACATTCATCGTTATTTGTTCCTGTCATCTTAGTCAATCTGACAGGTGTGTAGTGGTACCTCAGAGTTGTTTTAATTTGCATTTCTCTGATCAATAGTGATTTGGAACACTCTTTCATATGAGTGGAAATAGTTTCAATTTCACCATCTGAAAATTGTCTGTTCATATCCTTTGACCATTTATCAATTGGAGAATGGCTTGATTTCTTATAAATTAGAGTCAGTTCTCTATATTTTTTGGAAATGAGGCCAGGCCATAACTCTTTCAACAGTTACATTCTCATTTCTTCCCTCTTTCAATCCTTTGGTGAATCAACTCAAATTCAAACTATCCTTTACTTTATAGTCCCTTTATTTCTAGTCCTGTGGATAATAACACCTTGATAGACCCTAGTCCCTTGATAGACCCTAGTCCTGGATGACTTCTATCATTTGGAAGACAGAGCATTACAAAAGGGAAAATTCTGTCCGTCTATTTATCACCCAGCCCTAGACCATTTCTAGTGTTTTCTCACTCTAATTCACTGTGTGTGTGTGTGTGTGTGTGTGTGTGTGTGTTTCTCTCTCTCTCTGCTTCTTTCCTCCCTCCTCTTCCCTCTCTCTGGACTTCTCCATCTCCCTACCAATAACCTTCTCCTTGAAGATGTGTCTACTCTGTGACCCTCTCTCTTTGGTTTAACTATTCTCTAGGCTAGATCATAAAATGTACAAACCAATTTACGCCACTCTTGGCTTTATCCCTCACTTTCTAAACATCTCAACTTTCCTATTATCAGTCTTAATTGCTCTATTTTCCAGCTCTTCATTATATAATTTTATATAGAACTCTTTATATAACTCTTCTTTAGAATATAATTACCTTAAGGATAAGGACTTTAAAAAAATTGTATTTGTATCTTTAGCAATTATCACAGTCCCTGGAGTATACTAAGTAATAAATAAATGCTCTTTTTATCTATATCTGTGTCTGCATCTATATTGATATTCAAATTTATCTGCTTTTTTCATTCTTATTTACATGTTGCTGAACAAAACAGGTGGAAGTAACAAAATCATGCTTATTGGATCTACTCAAAATTCCTCTTATTCAATTTCATTTGGGATTTTATTATAGCAAGACTATTATACTTCTCCTTAATTGATTTGCTATTCCTCTCTTCTCTGGAGCCATTCCCAACTTTCTGATGTCTCTTCAAGCTTCTAATAGCTCTTTCTTCCCTTACCCTCTCTACTACAACCTTACCTCATACAACACTGAACAAATTGAGATCACTCTAAGGGTTCCCTCTTTTTCTCTTCTCCTGATCTCATATCCATATCCTTTTTTATTTGGATTTTGAATAGAAAAGTGACCTCCTTGCCAGGGACAACCACTCCACAGGCATACTTCATTCTATACTCTCCTATTTTCTCCACCAGATTGTCCCCACGCTTCCTAATTTTTTAAAATAATATTTTATTTTTCTAAATAAATGCAAAGAATAGTTTTCAACATAAACCTTTGCAAAATCTTGTATTCCAGTTTTTTTCTCTCACTTTCTCCCTCTCCTCCCTTACAAGACAGCAAGCAACTGATATAGATTAAATATATACAATTCTTCTAATCATATTTCTATATTTATCATACGGCATAAGAAAAATCAAATCAAAAGGGAAAAAATGAGAAAGAAAAAAAACCAAGCAAACAAGAAGAAAATGTGAAAATGCTATGCTTTGATCCATATTCAGTCTCTATACTTCTCTCTGTGTATATAGATGGCACTTTCCATCACAAATCTATTCGAACTGTCTTGATTAATTTCATTGTTGAAAAGAGCCAAATCCATCACAACTGATAATCACATAATCTTCTTGTTACTGTGTACAATGTTCTCTTAGTTCTACTCACTTAGTATAAGCTCATGCAAATCTTTCCAGGTTTTTCTGAAATTAGCCTGCTCATCATTTCTTATAGAACAATAATATTCCATTACAGTCATATACCATAACTTATTCGGCCTTTTCCAACCGATGGGCATCCACTCAATTTCCATTCTCCTTGCCACTACAAAAAGAACTGCTACAAACATTTTTGCACATGTGGATTCTTTTCCCTGTTTTATGATCTCTATGGGATAGAGGCCCACAAGAGACACTGCTGGATCAAAGGGTATGCAGTTTTATAACCCTTTGGGCAGAGTTAGAAATCGTTTCCCAGAATGCACACTCTGTTACTTCAATTCTTTCCTATCTATTGCTGCCTACATACAAATGTATTTCTCTCCTGTCTTTACAAAGGAGGTTTTAAACCCTTATTTCAACCATTTTCATTAACTATAACTCTTCTTTTCTTCCAAATTCCTTGAAAAAGTGATCTATATTCCTCATTGTTGAACTGAAACTGCTTTCCCCAAACTTTATATTGCTGATAATGTTTTTCTTCTGGATATTCCTTCCTTTCTGAGGTATTTTGACACTGATCTTTCATGGTTTTCCTTTCCTGTGTTAAGAACAGCATTTCAATGTCTTATCCCTTCCTCTCATGCATGTTAGTCTAGTTTTTCCTTAAAAGTTACTGAAATATTCTTCAAGATTTGGTTGATTCAGGGGACTAAAAGCTCAAGCTACTGATAGAACTTCCTGTTTGCCAAGAAGAATCCCAAGAGTTCTTTGACATTTGCCAGATCACAATGAGTGAGAGAAACAATGCTGTACCACAATGAGGCAAGGGAACCTCACCAGTTCCCATGTAGATATCTTTAGAAAGGATATGAAAGAACAAACCAACTCATGGCAGTGGAAAGACCAACATGATACAGTGGACAGAGGGCTAAATTTGGGGTCAGAGGACCTATTTCCAAATGCTAGCTCATTTACTCCATTCACCTCAGATCAGTTTTCTCATCTATAAAATTATGAAAAAGCAGTTTTGTATAAGAGAATATTGGACTTTGGATCAGGAGAAGCTGTATCCTGTTTCACACATCTACTTGTGTGACCCTGGGCAAGTCATTGAGAAATGAAGGGATTGGATATGATGACCTCTAATATCCCTTCTAACTCTAAAACTATGATCTCCAATGTGTCTTCCAACTTTAAATTGAATTTTTAAAAATGGATGATAACACAATACAACAACAGCCCTAAAAGTAGCATTGCTATATTCTCTCAATAAAAATTATCTTAGGAATGGACCTACAAGAAGCTCTTTGTGATTGATTCTGAGTAGCTAATGGTCTTATCTGGGAAATCCTATTTTATCTGTACAGATCCAGGAAAGAGAAGTGGTTCCATGACTGGAAAAAGCATTGAACTGAAAATCTGGTGATCTGGATCCCAGATCCAACTTTGCAACTAAATCTAGCTTTGTGACTTTGAACAAGTCAGTTCATCTCTATAAATCTCAGTTTCCTTTTCTATAAAATGAGGTTGTTAAACCAGACAATTTCTAGGATCCCTTCTGACTCTTAAATAAAATCTTGGATTTTAACAATTTCCTCTGTCTTTCATACCATGCCAGACAGTACTAACAACTTGTTCTCTCCACCACCACATCTAAGGGAAATTAGTGACAGAATTCTGGCCTACAAATGGAGAGGAATTTTATATTTGCCTTGTTCTCTCAGATGACAATCTCTGTATTGGCAAAAGAAGCTTCTTTTGATGTCCAGCCCCCAAGACTTTATCAAAGCATCTGAGGGATGTGGACTTAGCTTTACACAAAGGTTATGCTGTACTTGGATGTGGGGGTGGAGAGGAAGTAAAGAATTTCAGAAGGGGTCCTTTATGTCTCCTTGGGGGAAGGCAAAGAACTTGAATATTCATCCAGGGTTATTAATCCTCTCATTTCCATGGATGTTCTTAAACTATTCCTCACCACCTCGCCCCTCAGTGATCTCCACTGCTCATGAACAGTGAGGAAAGTATTGGCTTTATCTATCTACCCATGATGCTTTCCATAAGGTCCTAATTTCCTTTTTATCAGTCTTGGGCTATTACTATGATCCTCCTTGTCTTTGATCACCACCAGCTGTTCTCTGAACTATTATAAATCTCTTCTTTGACTATATCATCTCAAAGGTACCTTAAAGTTCCAAATCCAAGTACATCCCGGTAAGGGCTGAAGAGATATTCTCTACAGAGTGATTTAAAAGTATAGTTTATAAAAATGTTTGTAGCAATCCTTTTTGTAGTAGCAAGGAACTGGAAAATTGAGTGGATGCCCATCAGTTGGGGAGTAGCTAAATAAGTTTTGGTATATGAATGCAGTAGAATATTATCATTCTATAAGAAATGATGAGCAAAGTGATTTCAGAAAAGCCTGGAAAGACTTATAAGAACTGATGTTAAGTGAAGAGAGCTGAACCAAGACAACATTGTACACAGCAACAAGAAGATTTTGTGATGATCAACTGTGATGGACTTGGCTCTTTTCAACAATGAGGTGACTCAATGCAGTTCCAATAGACTTGGTATGGAAAATGGCATCCACATCCACAGAGAGAACTATGGAGACTAAATGTGGATCAAAGCACAATATTTTCACCTTTTTTTGTTGTTGCTTATTTGTTTGTTTGTTTGTTTCTTTCTTTTTTCCCTTTTGATTTGATTCTTCTTATGCAGCATGATGAATATGAAAATATGATTACAAGAATTACACATGTTTAATCTCTATATATGTCTAGGGGAGGCAGGAGGGGGAAGAGAAGGAGAAAAAAGGGAATACAAAAGGTTTTGTGAAGGTGAATTTTGAAAACTATCTTTGGGTTTACAGGACAAAATAGTCAATAACTATAGCATTTTAGTGTTTGACAAACCCAAAGACCCCAGCTTTTGGGATAAGAATTCACTGTTTGACAAAAGCTACTGAGAAAATTGGAAATTAGTATGGCAGAAACTAGGCACTGACCCACACTTAATGCCATATACCAAGATAAGGTCAAAATGGGTTCATGATCATAAAAAATGAGATTATAAATAAATTAGAAGAACATAGGATCCTACTATATGTTGTTTACAGGAAACACACCTGAAACAGGATGAGACATTCAAACTAAAAGTAAAAGGGTGGAGCAGAATCTATTATGCTTCAGGCAAAACCAAAAAAGCAGGAGTAGCCATCCTCATCTCAGATCAAGCAAAAACAAAAATTGATCTAATTAAAAGAGATAAGGAAGGGCATTATATCCTGCTAAAGGGAAGCATCAATAATGAAGCAGTATCAATATTAAACATGTATGCACCAAGTGGTGCAGCATCTAAATTCTTAAAAGAGAAATTAAGAGAGCTGCAAGAGGAAATAGATAGCAAAACTATAATAGCGGGAGATCTCAACCTTGCACTCTCAGAATTAGATAAATCAAACCACAAAATAAATAAGAAAGAAGTCAAAGAGGTAAATAGAATACTAGAAAAGTTTGATATGATAGATCTTTGGCGAAAGCTAAATGGAGACAGAAAGGAATATACTTTCTTCTCAGCAGTTCATGGAACCTATACAAAAATTGATCATATACTAGGGCATAAAAACCTCAAAATCAAATGCAGTAAGGCAGAAATAGTAAATGCATCCTTTTCAGACCATAATGCAATCAAAATAACATTTAATAAAAAGCCAGGGGAAAATAGACCAAAAAATAATTGGAAACTAAATAATCTTATACTAAAGAATGATTGGGTAAAACAGCAAATCATAGACATAATTAATAACTTCACCCAAGAAAATGACAATAATGAGACATCATACCAAAATGTGTGGGATACAGCCAAAGCAGTAATTAGGGGAAGTTTTATATCTCTACAGGCCTACCTGCATAAAATAGAGAAAGAGAGGGCCAACGAATTGGGTTTACAACTAAAATTGCTAGAAAAGGAACAAATTAAAAACCCCCAGACAAACACAAAACTTGAAATTCAAAAAATAAAAGGTGAGATTAATAAAATTGAAAGTAAAAAAACTATTGAATTAATTAATAAAACTAAGAGTTGGTTTTATGAAAAAACCAACAAAATAGACAAACCCTTAGTAAACCTGATTAAAAAAAGGAAAGAGAAAAAGCAAATTGATAGTCTTGAAAATGAAAAGGGTGAACTCACCACTAATGAAGAGGAAATTAGAACAATAGTTAGGAGCTACTTTGCTCAACTTTATGCCGATAAATTCGATAACTTAAATGAAATGGAAGAATACCTTCAAAAATATAGCTTACCCAGATTAACAGAGGAAGAAGTAAGTAGTTTAAATAGTCCCATCTCAGAAAAAGAAATAGACCAAGCTATTAACCAACTTCCTAAGAAAAAGTCCCCAGGACCAGATGGATTTACAGGTGAATTCTACCAAACATTTAAAGAACAACTAACTCCAATGCTATGTAAACTATTTGAAAAAATAGGGATTGAAGGAGTCCTACCAAATTCCTTCTATGACACAGACATGGTACTGATACCTAAACCAGGTAGATCGAAAACTGAGAAAGAAAACTATAGACCAATTTCCTTAATGAATATTGATGCTAAAATCTTAAATAAGATATTAGCAAATAGACTTCAGAAAATCATCCCCAGGATAATACACTATGACCAAGTGGGATTTATACCAGGAATGCAGGGATGGTTTAATATTAGGAAAACTATTAGTATAATTGACCATATTAATAATCAAATTAATAAAAACCATATGATCATCTCAATAGATGCAGAAAAGGCATTTGATAAAATCCAACATCCATTCCTACTAAAAATGCTTGAGAGTATAGGAATAAATGGACTATTCCTTAAAATAATAAGGAGCATATATTTAAAACCTTCAGTAAACATCATATGTAATGGTGATAAACTAGAACCTTTCCCTGTAAGATCAGGAGTGAAACAAGGTTGCCCACTATCACCATTACTATTCAATATAGTACTAGAAACTCTAGCCTTGGCAATAAGAGCCGAGAAAGAGATCCAAGGAATTAGAGTAGGAAATGAAGAAATCAAATTGTCACTTTTCGCAGATGACATGATGGTATACTTAGAGAACCCCAAAGACTCTGCTAAAAAGCTATTAGAAATAATTCAGAATTTTAGCAAAGTCGCAGGATACAAAATAAATCCACATAAATCCTCAGGATTTTTATACATTACCAACACAATCCAACAGCAAGAGATACAAAGAGAAATTCCATTCAAAATAACAGTCGATAGTATCAAATATTTGGGAATATATCTACCAAAGGAGAGTCAGGAATTATATGAGCAAAATTACAAAACACTTGCCACAAAAATAAAGTCAGATTTAAATAATTGGAAAGACATTCAATGTTCTTGGATAGGCCGAGCGAATATAATAAAGATGACAATACTCCCCAAACTAATCTACTTATTTAGTGCTATACCAATCAGACTCCCAAGAAACTATTTTAATGACCTAGAAAAAATAACAACAAAATTCATATGGAAGAATAAAAGGTCGAGAATTGCAAGGGAACTAATGAAAAAAAAGTCAGAGGAAGGTGGTCTAAGTGTACCTGATTTAAAGCTATATTATAAAGCAACAGTCACCAAAACCATTTGGTATTGGCTAAGAAATAGACTAGTTGATCAGTGGCATAGGTTAGGTTCACAGGACAAGATAGTGAATAAAAATAGCAATCTAATCTTTGACAAACCCAAAGATCCCAAATTTTGGGATAAGAATTCATTATTTGACAAAAACTGCTGGGAAAACTGGAAATTAGTATGGCAGAAACTAGGCATGGACCCACATTTAACACCACATACTAAGATTAGATCAAAATGGGTCCAAGATTTAGGCATAAAGAACGAAATCATAAATAAATTGGAGGAACATGGGATGGTTTACCTCTCAGACTTGTGGAGGAGGAAGGAGTTTGTGTCCAAGGGAGAACTAGAGACCATTATTGATCACAAAATAGAACATTTTGATTACACCAAATTAAAAAGTTTCTGCACAAACAAAACTAATGCAAACAAGATTAGAAGGGAAGTAACAAATTGGGAAAAAATTTTTACAGTTAAAGGTTCTGATAAAGGCCTCATCTCCAAAATATACAGAGAATTGACTTTAATTTATAAGAAATCAAGCCATTCTCCAATTGATAAATGGTCAAAGGATATGAACAGACAATTTTCAGATGATGAAATTAAAACTATTTCCACTCATATGAAAGAGTGTTCCAAATCACTATTGATCAGAGAAATGCAAATTAAGACAACTCTGAGGTATCATTACACACCTGTCAGATTGGCTAAAATGACAGGAACAAATAACGATGAATGTTGGAGGGGCTGTGGGAAAACTGGGACACTGATGCATTGTTGGTGGAGTTGTGAAAGAATCCAACCATTCTGGAGAGCAATCTGGAATTATGCCCAAAAAGTTATCAAAATGTGCATACCCTTTGACCCAGCCATACTACTACTGGGCTTATACCCCAAGGAACTACTAGAGAAGGGAAAGGGTCCTGTATGTGCCAAAATGTTTGTGGCAGCCCTTTTCATAGTGGCTAGAAGCTGGAAGATGAATGGATGTCCATCAATTGGAGAATGGTTGGGTAAACTATGGTATATGAATGTTATGGAATATTACTGTTCTATAAGAAATGACCAACAGGAGAAATACAGAGAGGCTTGGAGAGACTTACATCAACTGATGCTGAGTGAAACGAGCAGAACCAGAAGATCATTATACACTTCAACAATGATACTGTATGAGGATGTATGCTGATGGAAGTGGAGTTCTTCAACATAGAGAAGAGCTAATCCAATTCCAATTGATTAATGATGGACAGAACCAGCTACATCCAGAAAAGGACTGGGAAATGAATGTAAACTGTTATTTTTACCTTCTGAATCCAATTCTTCCTGTGCAACAAAAAATTCGGTTCTACACACATATATTGTATCTAAATTATACTGTAATATATTTAACATATATAAGACTGCTTGCCATCAGGGGGAGGGGGTTGGGGGAGGAAGGGAAAAAATCTGAATAGAAGTAAGTGCAAGGGATAATGTTGTAAAAAATTACCCATGCATATGTACTGTCAAAAAATGTTATAATTATAAAATAAAATAAAAAATTAAAAAAAAAAAAAAAAAAAAAAAAAAAAAAAAAAGAAGAACATAGGATAGTTTACCTCTCAGATTTGTGGAGGAGAAAGGAGTTTTCTACCAAAGAAAATCTTTATTGATCACAAAATAGAAAATTTTCATTATATCAAGTTAAAAAGTTTTTGTACAAACAAAACAAATGTAGACAAGATTAGAAGGGAAGCAATAAACTGGGAAAACATTTTTATAGTCAAAGGTTCAGATAATGGCCTCATTTCCAAAATATGTGGAGAACTGACTCTAATTTATAAGAAATCAAGCTATTCTGCAATTGATAAATGGTCAAAAGATATGAACAATTTTCAAATGAAGAAATGGAAACTATTTCTAACCATATGAAAAGATGTTCCAAATCATTATTGATAAGAGAAATGCACTCTGAGATACCACCATACACACCTCAGATTGGCTAGGATGAAAGGAAAAGATAATGATGAATGAAGGGATGTGGGAAAACTGGGATACTGATGCATTATTGGTGGAATTGTGAATGCATCCAACCATTCTAGAGAGCAATTTGGAACTATGCTCAAAGACTTATCAAACTGTGCATACTCTTTGATCAAGCAGTGTTTCTACTGGGCTTATATTCCAAAGAGATCTTAAAGAAGGGAAAGGAACCACATGTGCCAAAAATGTTTGTGGCAGCTCTTTTTGTAGTGTCCAGAAACTGGAAATTGAATGGATGTCCATCAATTGCAGATTGGCTGAGTAAATTGTGGTATATGAACGTTATGGAATATTATTGTTCTGTAAGAAATGACCAATAGGATGATTTCAGAAAGGCCTGGAGAGACTTACATGAACTGATGCCGAGTGAAATGAGCAGGACCAGAAGATCACTTCTGTACTATATGATGATCAATTCTGATGGATGTGGCTCACTTCAACAATGAGATGAACCAAATCAGTTCTTCAGTAATGAAGAGAACCAGCTCCAGCAAAAGAACTATGGGAAATGAGTGTGGAACACAACATAGCATTTCTACTCCTTCTGTTTTTGTCCGCTTGCATTTTTGTTTTCCTTCTCAGGTCATTTTTACTTTCTTTCTAAATCTGATTTTTCTTGTGCAAAAAGATAACTGTATAAATATGTATACATATATTGCATTTAACATATATTTTAACATATTTAATATGTATTGGTCTACCTGCCATCTGGGGGTAGGGTGGGAAGAAGGGGAAAAGTTGAAACAGAAGGTTTTGCAAGGGTCAATGCTGAAAAATTATGCATATGTCTTGTAAATAAAAAGCTATAATTAAAAAAGAAAAGTGTCTTTGTGGGTATTTGGAATAAAATACTATTTTTAAAAAAAGAAAATATATATTTTTAAAAGAATGTTTGAGATAAATGGTTATCCATGGTAGAAATCTACTTCTTATTTATTTATTCTGCCTCAGAAGGAGCAAGTTATTATCCCAATAAAACATAAAAATGGATACAAAATGAAGTAAGTATAACTAGAAAGACAGTGTACCCAATGATCAAAATAATGTGAGAAGAGAAATGGAACTGAATGCTATGTAACTTTGATCAAGCTTGGTCCTGAAGAAAATGCATCTCCTTCCCTTCTTTGAAAAGACTATAGGTGTGGAACATGGAATATACTGTTGATTAACTTCACTAAATTACCTATTTTTTCTTGTTCTTTTTTCTTCTTTGCTTCAAGGAATGACTTCTTCATCATGGGAAGAGAAAAGATACAATTATAAATGAAAGTGATATAGAAACTTAAATAATTTTCAACTAAAAATATCAGTATTTTTTAAAATTCCTTTTTCACTTAGAGATTCACTTCCAGTTTACTGACAGAGCTACTGGAATCTCTAGGTCTCTGGCAATGATTTTTCTATTGCTCAAAACTCTCTATCCTACAACTATAAGGATAAAAGGCATCATCCAGGGTTCTGAATATTGAGGATCTGTTAGTAACATTGACTCTAGTCATTTTCCTGGCAATGAACTAGGAATAACAAATGCTAGTCCCCTGAAATGATGGAAGAGCTGATCTTGAAAGAAGGTAGTCTCTTATTGCTATCAAAGATATAATTAAAAATCACTCCGAGTTAGGGAACTGTAACAGAGAATTTGATTTAGCATGAGGTCTTAGCACAAAGAGATAGAGACATTTTCTTTGCTCCAGAGCTCTTATTTCAATCAATGCCTTGGCTATACAACTGTGAGTATTTTAATGACAGGAGGTCAAGGTACTGAGTGATTTGATTGTGCTCTGTTTTTGTTTTCATAAGTCTTTCTGGAATATTAACCTGGTTAAAAGGATCCTGTGTAAATTCCAACACTGAACACTATGGCAGTGAGTCACTCTTCTGCCCTCCAACTTCTGACATAAAAGAAAGCTAACAGAGAACACAATGTTTTCCCTCTCCCCTCCCCAGCAGTGCAGGATCAGAGCTTTCAAAAGGAGATTCTGGAAGATAACCCAAGCCAAGAGCCTCCATTGTGGGGATGAATGAGAGATTAATGAATGCTTTAAAACCATGGGAAGGAAGCCTTCATATTAGTAATAAAGGGATAGCCCTTAACATACCATTCTGCAACTTCAGCTTACTTTGCCTCTTAATTCTTTCTTGTTTCTCATTTTCAATTAATTATTAACTCCTATATCACTTCTCGCATTCATCCTCCTCCTACCTCATTTCAGACACTCATTATCACCTTTCTGAATTATGATAGTAGTCCCCAACAGGTTTTCCTACTTCTGCTTTCTTCTTGCTCCATTATAATTTATTTTATTTTGTTCATTTATTCATTTGCCTGTTTATCTTTGTCATTATTATCAGTATTCATCTTCCATAAGTTCATGTTATCCTAACACTCAAGTACTCAATGTCTACTATCTGAAGTTCAAGTATCTTTCATTTCAGGACCTCCATTATCTGTCATAAGTTTATGTCTCCAGGTTTGCCTCATATCAATCATTCTCCTCCACATACCCAATTCTACAATTAGACTAGTCTTTGTCAACCAAACATACACTTATATTTAGTATTTGATTTTCCATATTTAGATGTAAAACAATTTTTTGCATTTGTTTATAAAACGTTGAACTCCAGATTCATTTCCTTCTTCCCTCCCTCTGTTTCCCTCATTGAAAAGGTACATTTGAAGTTATGCAAAACATTTCCATAAAAGTCTAAACATATGCTTTTATTGCCTACATTTTTGCCTTTATTAACACTGTTCCCTATATGGGAATCTCCAATTGTAAAAGCCATTTTCTTTCTTTTTTTCTTTCTTTTGAGGCAATTGGTTTAAGCCTTGCCCAGGGTCACACAACTAATAAATGTCTGAGTCTGGATTTGAACTGAGGTCCTCTTGCCTCTGTGACAGGAACAATATTCAGTGCACCACCTAGCTGCCTCTAAAGGCTATTTTCTTGAGCGGTTCCTTATATCAGTGAAATTGTGGGTTAAGAACTATTCTTGTTTTCTTTTTAATACTGAACTCAAGTTCCCCTCCTACACCAAGGCTTTCTTGGTAATTTCAGTCAAAAAGGATCTTCACCCTCCAAAAATCACATCACACTTTGTTTTGTATCTATTATATTTTTACCTCTTTCCTTGTAGAAAGGCAGTATGATAATAGTGGATAGATCCTTGGTATCTAGGAGACCTGACACATACTGACTCCATGCTCCTGAGTAAGTCATTTAATGTTCTAGTGCCCCTGAAATCTCCAGAAGATGTTAAGTTGCAGAGCATGTAACAATTTTCACTGATAAGAAGAATTTTCCCATTAAGAATTTTTTATACCAATGACATCACAAGTTTAGTTGAAAAAAATACATTTATTATGTAATACTGAATGCTCTAACTCTGCATATTTAATTTCTTATCTTTATCTTAGACTATAAGATCCATAACAGGAAATTATCTAAACTTCATATACCAATGGTATTGCATTTGTTGCCTTAAAGGGTAGGGGGAGAAATAGAATTCAGAATCAAAAATAATTTTTAAAAAATATTTTGAAAGGAATGGTGAATGTTGAAACCAATATTTTCATGTATTTTGAAAATAAAAAGCTATTATTAAAAAGCATATATTGTATTGTATTTAATTTATACTTTAACATATGTAATATGTATTGGTCAACCTGCCATCTGGGGGAAGGGAGTGGGGAGAAGGAGGGGAAAAATTGGAATAAAAGGCTTGGCAATTATCAGTGTTGTAAAATTACCCATGCATATATCTTGTAAATAAAAAGCTATAATAATAATAATAATAATAATAATAATAAAGTATATATTGATCAGTATGCTAAAGTGAAGCCAGGAAACAGTTCAAGCTCTCTGTTTCCCTCAAAAGCCATATGAAACCAAGTCTCTGGATAGAGTCCAAAATAAAACCAGTCTCCAACTCAAAATAGATTGGAAGGACTTCAAGAAAGATCAGTTTCTGGGACACTGATGCATTGTTGGTGGAGTTGTGAAAGAATCCAACCATTCTGGAGAGCAATTTGGAACTATGCCCAAAAAGTTATCAAACTGCATACCCTTTGATCCAGCAGTGCTACTACTGGGCTTATATCCCAAAGAAATACTAAAGAAGGGAAAGGGGCCTGTATGTGCCAAAATGTTTGTGGCAGCTCTTTTTGTAGTGGCTAAAAACTGGAAAATGAATGGATGCCCATCAATTGGAGAGTGGCTGAGTAAATTATGGTATATGAATGTTATGGAATATTATTGCTCTGTAAGAAATGACCAGCAGGAGGAATACAGAGAGGCTTGGAGAGACTTACATGAACTGATGCTGAGTGAAATGAGCAGAACCAGGAGATCATTATACACTTCCAACAATGATACTATATGAGGATGTATTCTGATGGAAATGGATATCTTCAACATAAAGAAGATCCAATTCAGTTACAGTTGATCAATGATGGACAGAAACAACTACACCCAGAGAAGGAACACTGGGAAATGAGTATAAAATGTTTGCACTATTGTCTTTCTACCCAGGTTACTTATACCTTCAGAATTCAATTTTTACTGGGCAACAAGACATTTGGTTTTACATACATATATTGTATCAAGAGCTCTATGATAAAAGGTAATAAAGGAACACAAAAAAGAAAAGGAAAGAAAGTGAACAAGAAACAAAAAAGGACTTTGACCACCAAAAACTACTATGATGACAGGGAAGGCCAAAACACCAATACAGATAAGAACAAAATGTCCGCCAAGAAATCTCAGAGTGATATGAATTGGTCTCAAGTCCAAAGAAGCTTCTTGGAAATGCTCATAAAAGCCTTTAAAAGGCAAATAAGAGAGGTAGAAGAAAAAAGAGAAAAGAAATGAGGGGCAGCTAGGTGGCGCAGTGGATAGAGCCCCAACCCTGAAATCAGGAGAACTGAGTTCAAATCTGGTCCTAGACACTGAACACTTCCTGGCTGTATTGACCCTATCAAGTCACTTAACCCTAACTGCCTCAGCCAAAATAATAATAAATAAATGAAAGGTATACAAAAGAAAGACTGAAAAAGGAAGGCAATTCCTTAAAAAAGAAAAATTGGCCACTGAAGAAAACAATGCTTTCAGAAGTAGAATTAATCAAGTGAAAAAAGAGATACAAAAGCTAACTGAAGGAATCATGCATTAAAAACTAGAATAGGACAATGGAAGCTAATGATTCTATGAGACATCAAGAATCATCAAACAAACTAAAAAAGAATTTTAAAAGGGAAGAAAATTTAATGATTCTATGAGACATCAGTCAAACAAATTAAAAAAAACTCTAGAATTTTAAAATGGAAGAAAATGTAAAATACCTCATTGGAAAAATAGCTGACCTGGAAAATAAGTTTAGAAGAGACAATTTAAAAATTATTCATTTATCTGAAGGCCATGACCAAAAAAGAGCCTGAATAGCATTTTTCAAGAGACCATCAAAGAAAATTGCCCTGATATTCTTGAAAAAGAGGGGGAAATTGTTATTGAAAGAATCCATCAATTATCTCTGGATAGAGATCTCACAAGGAAAACTCCAAAGAACATAGCTGCAAAACTTCAGAACTATAATCTCAAGATAAAATTAATACACGTTCCCAGACAAAAGCAATTCAAGCATCAAGGAATCCCCTCACCCCTTCCCCTAGATGGCAAATAGTCCAATACATGTTAAATACAATACATGTATACATATTTATACAGTTATTTTGTTGCACAAGAAAAATTGGATTTAGAAAGAAGGTAAAAATAACCTGAGAAGGAAAACAAAAAATGCAGGCAGACAATAACAGAAAGAGTGGAAATGCTTTGTTGTGGTCCACACTCATTTCCCATAGGTTTTTTGCTGGGTGTAGCTGGTTCTCTTCATTATTGAACAATTGGAACTGATTTGGTTCATCTCATTGTTGAAGAGAGCCACGACCATCAGAATTGATCATCATATAGTATTGTTATTGATATGTATAATGATCTCCTGGTTCTGTTCATTTCATGTAGCATCAGTTCATGCAAGTCTCAAAAATACATATTTCAAAAAAGAAAAAAAAACAGTAAGTTCTGGGCACAGATAATATACTACATGAAGTCACAATAAAATGAAATTGATGATAGCTTTCATAGAAAAGTAAAAATAAATAAACAAAAATATACTTCATATATCTCTTGAGACATTGGTAGAGATATTTGAACAAACTAAATGTTTGAAAAAAAGAGAGAAAGATGTAAAAAAGAAGTAAGAAAAAGTAATGAATTTATCAGAGAATAGTTAGACAACATGTGGTACATGAATGTAACAGAATATTAGAGCACCCTGAAGATCAATTAATATAAAGAATACTAAGGGCAGCTGGATGTCACAGTGGATAGAACACTAGTCCTGGAGTCAGGAGGACCTAAGTTCATATCTAGCCTCAGACATTTAACATGTCCTAGCTGTGTGACCCTGGACGAGTCATTTAACCCCAATTGCCTTGCCTCCTCTCCAAAAAGCATAGGAAGATTTATATGAAGTGATGCAAAATTCAATTTAAAAAATCAGGTAAGAAATAGACATGATGCCTAGAGAAATAGTAAATGAAAGGAACACAAGTTTAAAAAATCTAGAAACTTCTAATAATGTGAAATTATAATGATCAAGCTTGTCTTCAAATTAAACAGAAGAAAATCTACTCTCCTCCCTTTGCAGAGAGGAGACAATATTATTCCATCCCTATAGATGGAATATTACATAACCATTAGGTGTGGTTGATATGCCTTTTAGTTTTGCCGTATATCTTTTCTCTCTCTTTTTTTATTCGATTACAAAGATTGGTTCTCTGAAGAGAACAGAGAAGAATATATTTAGATATGAAGATGATGGAAAAACAAAAGCTATCAATAAAAAGTGTTTTAAAGAAAAAAGGAGGGTGGAATAAGTGACATTCTAATTTCCTGGGCTGGTTCAGTATAAAGGCCAAGAACATAACAGGTACCATACATTTTTTCCCCCATGAAATTCATCAATGGGGCAGCTAGGTGGCACAGTGGATAGAGCACCAGCCCTGAAGTCAGGAGGACCTGAGTTCAAATCTGACCTCAGACACTTAACAATGTGTGACCCTGGGCGAGTCACTTAACCCTAATGGCCTCAGCAACAATAGAAATAAATTCATCACAGAGTTCCCCAGAGATCTTTAGGTCTATATACTGACAATTATTGAATCAGCTTTCCATTTTCTGTTCTGAAAGGCTTCATCAAAACCTAACTCTCAGTTCCAATGTTAAAAGAATCCTGCATTTTATAGATAAGGAAACAGAACCAGATGTTGAATGATTTGCCCAGTCCACACATCCAGCTAATGGCCGAGCCAGGATTAGAATTCAGGTTTTTTGAAAACCTGAGAGTTCTTGATTTTTGAAAAATGGAAAAGTACTAAGTTTGGAATAAAGAAATTCATTTCTAATACTTTCTACTTCTATGACTTAACTTCTCTCATCTATAAAATGGGGGTGGTAATACCTATATATAGTATTTTTATGTAAGTTTGTTGTGAAGCTCAAATAAGATAATGGATTAAAAGTTATTTGCCAAAGTGTTATATATAAAGTCAGATATTTTCATTGTCATGCTTTTTATACTATACAGTCCATAAATAATAGCTCAAGTCCATATGGCACTTTAAGGTTTTACAAAACAATTTCCTTACAAAAACTCTGTGAAGTAGGCAGTAGATGTAAAATTGAGAGAAATTTCTCCTCTCTAAAAGCAATGTAAAGCAGTCATAGCAATGGTGGGCGAGGCATGAATCATCAAGAGGCAGATGATCTGTTTTCAAGTCAAAACAGTTCTGGACTTGTCCTGCCATCACTGGGCATCCCTCAAATGCTTATAAGGACACAGAATACTTTCACCTGTTTGACACCATTAGCTTTTATTGTTGCCCATGGTCATGGAAAAAGATTGTCTAGATTCAGCAGACTTGAGAAGGAATCTGAAGACTTGAAAATTTTGTTGGGTACCTATGGGGGTAGAAAAAGGTGAGAACAACATGGATAGAAAAACCATTGGATTCTGATGAATGTGATGATGAATCATGACCTCAGAAGCCTGATAATGAATCATGCTTCCTACCTCTTGGCAGAGAGGTCATGCCCTAGAGATATGGAATGAGACATACATTTTTTAGACACAACTAATATGTGCATTTGTTTTGCTTAATTCTACTTATAAGGAAGAGGTTTTTTATGGGGTGGAGAGGCAATAATAAGAGAAGAACTATGGAGGATAGTAATAATGAAACAAAAAAAAAAGAAGAAAAAGAAAATAGCATTAGTGAAATATTTTTTAAAAATATACCAAAAAGAGCAGAAGGAAATTCAGAAAGGAGCATAGGCAAGCATGGCACAGTTGGAATTACAAGTAAAATTTAAGGTATACTTATTAAAAGCCAAGTTTTACATGATAGATATTAAAAATGTTTTATATGTCCCTTTATATACTTGGTTTATGGTAGGGGAGATGGATAGTATTTCAATTCACAAAATGCTGAATGCCCAGAACAAGGCTAGCTACATTTTCATACCCACCTTCCCACCCAAGCAAGGTTCTAGAAAAATTCCCTGAGGAATTGTTTCTTTTTTTAATGTTATCAGCCTGAACTCTTGTTCCAGTGTATTTCCAAAATTAATTGACAGTACTAGCCAGTCTTTTCAATATCACTAATAGCATTGATTGATGCCCTAATATAATTTAACTAGTTAATATCAATTGCCTCCTGCAAAAGGGTATTTACTAAGAAGATAAAGCAAGAACAGAAGTATAAAAATCTCCCCAAATTAGAGGTGCTTGATCCTTTCCTCAGTCCCAGAGCAGAGTGCTTAACTTAAATTTAAAACATTTGCTACATACAAAGCATGTGTCCTACCAGCTTCCCTTCTGGGTTTGGCTGCCAGCAAAATCTGGTGTGAACTCCAGTTCCCGGATCTTTCAAGATCTCACAAAATTATAACTTAGTTCATTCCATCATCACTTATTTATCTACAACCAAGAAAGAATAATTGCAAAGAGGTAAAGAAATAGACACCATGTCTATGGACCCACATAGAAAAACAGCTGGCAGCAGGAGACCACAACTACTACCACTACTACTCCAAGTGTATATGATTGCTGTTGCCCTGATCAAGGGAGGCAGAGAGACTGAGTTTCCTCAGTGGGAGTCTTTTGTAAGTTTTCTGTTCAGTTCTGGCTCAAAAGCCAGTCAACAATTCTTTTCTTCACCTTCACAAAGAAAACAAAATGTCCACAGAGAAAAGCTCAAATAATTATATGAATTGATCTCAAGTCCAAAGAAGCTTCTTGGAAATGTTCATAAAAGCCTTTAAAAGGCAAATAAGAGAGTTAAAAGAAAAAAATGAGAAAAGAAATAAGGGGTAGCTAGGTGGCGCAGTGGACTGAGCACCAGCCTTGAATTCAGGAGGACCTGAGTTCAAAAACTGGCCTCCGATACTTAACACTTCCTAGCTGTGGGACCTTAGGCAAGCCACTTAACTGCTAAGCTAAAAAAAAGGAAAAAAAATACAGAAAGAAAACAGTCATAGAATATAGGATATAAAATGAATATTCCAAAGTTCACATGGAGCAGAAAAGGCTATGAACTGGTGCTAAGTGAAATGAGTAGAACCAAGAGAACATTGTACATAGCAACAAGATTATGCAATGATCAATTTTGATGGACGTGGCTCTTTTCAACAGCGAGATAATTCAGGCCAGTTCCAATGGTCTTGTGAATGGAGAGAGCCATTTGCACCCAAGAGAGAGGACTGTGGGGACTGAATATAGATCACAACATAGTATTTTCATTTTTTTGTTGTTGTTTCTTCGCATTTTGTTTTCTTATTTTTTTTCCTTTTTGATCTGATTTTTCTTGTGCAGCAAGATAAATGGAAATATATATAGAAGAATTGTACATGTTTAACATATATTGGATTGCTTGCCATTTAGGGGAGTGGGTGGGAGGAAGGGAGGGTAAAAAATTTGGAACATAAGGTTCCAAATGTTGAATGTTGAAATATTATCTATGCATATATTTTGATAATAAAAAACTTTAATAAAAAAAGAAAAAGAAAACTACCTAGGCATATGTTTTGAAAATAAGAAAAGGACTAGGCTTTCATTATCCCATTATATATATAAAGTTCTCTTTTTCTGCTCTTTGTATAAGGAAATGTTTTCGGTTTTTATTTGTTTGTTTGTTTGTTTTTAGAGATATTTGTCAAGTTCATAAGAAAAAAAGAAAACAAATGGAGGAGTCAAGAAAATAAAATATTACTAACCCTATAGTTCTTAAATGTTTCATAGAAACTAGAATTGGAAAGCATAGACCAGATTAGATGGATTTTTACTGCTAACTTCTAGAAAAAGTTGTCTACACTTGATGCTTCCATTTCCCCATCCTTTTGTAATCTAGTTTATGAACTCACCACTCCGCTGATGAAAACGTCTCTTTCCAACAACACTATCAACGACCTTTTTATAAAAATTTACAAAAATTAAGATTAAGTGACTTGTCTAGGGTCACACAGCTAAGAAGCATTAAGTGATTGTTTTTCCCTTACTTCCTTTTGAACATATTCTTCCTATCTTCCCTTATCCAGCAAACCAAAAGAAGAATGAAAAATGAAAAGAGGAAAAAATTGTGTTCAGCAAAATTAACCTACCAAGCCTGACAGTTATAGGCAATGTTTCAATTCTATGGGCTTGTACCCTTTATTTCCCCACCTCACTCAGTATTGCAAAGAAGGGGGGGAAATTTATTTTCTCATCTCTTCTTTGAGGCCAACATTGATTATTTAGTTCTATGGGTCATTTAATTTCATTTTTCTTTTTTGTTCTTTCCATCAACAGTGTTGTTGTTGTGTAAATATATTTTCCTAGTTCTGATTACTTTATTCTATATCAGTCACGTCAGTTTTCCCATGTTTCTCTGAATCTTTCATATTTTTTTTATGGCATTGTTTCTTGTTGTAAATATTATTCCATTCTAATCAATAATCACAATATATTTAGCCACTCCCAATTACTTGATAATTATTTGTTTCTAGTTCACTGCTACTACAAAAAAATGTTATTATGAATATTTTAGTATAAACAGTATATCTTTCTTTTCTATCTTTGACCTCCTTGGAGTATATATATCTAGAAATAAGATCTCTAAATTAAAGAGAATGACCATTTTAGATATTTTCTTAGTTTAATTCCAAATTGCTTTCTAGAATCATTGAAGCTATTCCCAATTCCACCAAAATAAATATGCTTCTTTCTTTCTTTCTATATCCCTCGAAAACTGACTATTCACATCTTTTGTCATCTGCCAATGATCTCTCAATTGTCTGATCCAAGTTTTTTCCTCAGTGCTCATTCTCCCTTGCTATTCTACAACATTTGATATTGTTGACCTCTCCCTCTGTCTTTCTCTCTTTCTTGTGTGCATACAAATATTGTCTCCTTCCTTAGTTTTTTACACTCCTCTCTCCTGGCTTCTTCCTACTTTCTGGCTACTTTCTGGCTACTCATTAGCTTCCTTCACTGATTCATAATCCTACAAATGTATTTGTCTTTTCAAGACTCATCTCTTCTCTTTTCTGCCTTTGAGCTCTCTCCTTTGACAATCTATATTGCGCATTTATCTCCATGGTTTCAATGACTTCCATACAAATCATTCCCAAAAAGTAAATGCCTCCTAAATAACTGCCTCAGAATTTCAGCCCTGTATTTTAATCCAGGTCCACTGATTCTAAGGGCAGTTAGGCAATGCAGTGAATAGAATAATGAACCTGGAGTCAGGAAGATTCCTAAATTCAAATCTAGCCTTCAGATATTTACTTTCTGTGTTGACCCTGGGCAAGTCATTTAACCTTGTTTGCCTCAGTTTCCTCATCTGTATAATGAGCTGGAGCAGTAAATGGCCAACCATTCCAGTATCTCTTCCTAGAATGTAATATTCTTCTCTAAAATATGATCTCTGGGAGCAGATTTCTTGGGGGGCTTCTGGCGGTAAACTTAGTTTCAGTTCAGTATAATAATCACCTCAAATGCAGCCAGGAGTTAAAGTCCAAATCCTTTATTGTTTCTGTCAAAATAGCCCTATTAGCTTTCTTAGAGGCCTATCTCTCTCCTTGGTTCTGAGAACTCTTGCCCTAGTCTTTTGTCTCATCCAGCTTCTGCCTCTAGCTCCCTCTGAATCTAAAGCCTCCAGCCAGCACAAAGGTGAAAAATGGAATGAATCTGTCTCCACCTCCAAGAGTGGGCTTGTGAGTCTGGCCCTGAGAGCTTCTTGCTTATATGCTGTACACTGAGCATACTCCAATCATTACATCACTAGGAAACCATTATTTGTTGTAGGATTAAATCAATGCTAAATTAGATTTAACCATTGTCTCCTTAAATCCACTTAGTTCCTTGTTTCAAATTCTGACCCATAACATCTCCTTGTAGGATCAGATCAATCATACTGAACCATGATAAATTAGATAATTATTTTCTCTATCAATTCCACTGTCTTAGTACCTTTTAAGAATCATAACAAAGAAAACTCCAAATGGGGTTACAAAAAGCCAGACATGACTGAAAAAAATGACTGAATAACAAATACTGACTCTAAATTTGATTTTCTTTCCATTGTTCCTTGTTGCCTCTACTTGGGGTATCATAATAATTTCCCATTTTCATCTCCTGTTTCTGGTATTCACTCTCTCTAATTTATTCTTCATATAATTGCCAGAATCATCTTTTAATGCACAGATCTGACTAGGTGACTCCCTTGCTCAAAAACATCTCATAGTTAGTTCCCCTTTCGATAAAGTGACAGTGGTTTCTATGGACCACTGCAATTTGATTCCAAACTCTCTTGTCAGCCTTATTTTACTCTTCTTTTAGAACAATACCTGTTTGTACCCACCAATTTTTTCTTCCACTTAAAACACACCAGGGCCATTAGTGAAGAGGAGCAGCAAGGGCTCCCACACTAACCTGTGTACTTCTGAGGATAAGAAGGTAGACATACACAACTGCATGTTTACTAAACCAGTCTTTTTAGGAGATAGAGGAACTATAGGCATTCCATGATTATCTGAGGCATGAAAAGCCCAGTAAACAGAAAGTCGGTGCTGGAGGTTTTACCAGAGCTTTTACTGACCAAAGGGGAAATGCCTTCCCAATCTGATGTGACAAGTTGCTGTGGTGATTGCAGAGGAGGAGGGGAATGGTGTTTTATCTGATTCAGTATCCTTTTTAATTTTAGAAATTGCAATTTTGAAATCTCAGATTATCAGTTATTTTTATTGTATTTTGTGGTCCATGAGTACCTTACTGTATTTTAATACCCTTCAATTCTCAAAATGAATCATTAGATTGACCTAGGTTAATCAAGGCTCAGAATAACTCTACTCCCTTGCATGTATTTTGTGTTCCAGAAAAATTGAACTTCCCATCACATCTGGCCTGCTCCTACTTCTACACAATTAGTCTTCATATTCAAACATGGTCCTTATCTTCTTTCAAGACCCTTTATCTTCTTTCAAGGCCCATTTCAGTTATTATCTATTCCATGAAATTTCTCCATTTTTACTTCCCATCAGTTAAAAGAATCAGTCTCTCCTCAAATTTTCTTAGAGTTCTTTGTCTGTAAAAGTTCTTGGGCCTAGAGAAAATTATCTGCCTAGAAAAAAATCTTTATTCCTAATAAATTTTACTTGTATCATGTATTTGTGTACATGACATATTCCCCTAAACTCATTTAAAAGGATTGTCTTTTTTTTTTTTTTTTTTTTTTATCCCTAGTATATAGCACATTTCTCCATACATATCAGGTGCTCAGCAAATGTGTGGGTAAACCATGCCTGACATTCTCCAAAGTAGTAGATATAGTTGATTATTCAATGTTTTAATACCTGTATGAGGAGTAGAGTTAATGACATCTTGGGCAAGGAAAGATACTGGGCTTCTGATTTCCAGCTTCTAGAAAGAAGAGATGTGGTTTTTATATTCTCTTTAGGTTCCTGAAGAGAAAAAAAGACCTTGGAAGAGGCCAACATGTGGAGAATCCAACATCTGATCACAGCCCTTTTCTTGGCTTACTACACTAGAGCCTTTGGGAAATTTCCCCTTGAATGAAATCTAGAACTCTCTTTTGGCTAAATTATGATAATTCACTAAAAATGATTAGAGTTTATTTACTCTGTGTATTATCTGGTATATATATTTTTATATGTATTTTTTCTCTGATTTCTGCTTGGTATTGACTTGGTTTTGTTTGCTATTTGCTACATGTATTCAATGTAAAACTGGTATTTGGTGGCAAGAGAATCAAATCTTGGATAACTTGAGGCACTTCTTCCCTAAGAAGGAATGTCATCAGGAATTCAACTTGATGGATATCTTCAATGTAAAGAAAATCCAACTCACTTCCAGTTGATCGATGATGGACAGAAACAAATACACCCAGAGAAGGAACACTGGGAAGTGAATGCAAAATATTAGCACTACTGTCTATCTACCCAGGTTACTTATACCTTCGGAATCCAATACTTAACGTGCAACAAGAAAATTGGATTTACACACATATATTGTATCTAGGTTATACTGTAACACATGTAAAATGTATGGGATTGCCTGTCATCTAGGGGAGGGAGTAGAGGGAGGGAGGGGAAAATTTGGAAAAATGAATACAAGGGATAATGTTATAAAAAAATTACTCATGCATATATACTGTCAAAAAATTTATAATTATAAAATTAAAAAAAATTTTTAAAAAGGAATTCAACTTGAATATAAACGTTATTTCCTGTAGGCTAACAATATTACTATGCTATAATTCTAGCCTAATATTCTTTCCCTAAGGAGAGGAGAGCAGGTAGCTTCCAGCCCCAATTTCCTACTCCCCTCCTGGCAAAAATCAAAGTCTCCATTGGAGGATAATGAACAGAGAAACCTTAGAAACTTTAATACTTCCTAGAGATTAATTTGTTGTTGTTGCTTTTGTTTCATTTTTCGGTCATTTCGCACTCTTCACTACCCTATATGGGATTTTCTTGGTAAAGATACTGAAATGGTTTGCCATTTCCTTCTCCATCTCACTTTACAGATAAGGAAACTGAGGCAAACAGGGTTAAGTGATTTCTCCAGGGTCACTCAGTTAAAAAGTGTCTGGAACTGGCTTTGAACTCATGAAGATTGTGATTCCAAAGCCAATGCTCTATTCACTGGGCCACCATATCTTCCTATAAACCATATCTAGACAGATCTAGGTAGATGCACATAATATATATGGATAACACCCCCACACACCCTCACACACACTTACCTGAATTTAAAATCTTGGGGCACCCACATGTGCAAAAATGTTTGTGGCAGTCCTTTTTGTAGTGGCAAGAAACTGGAAACTGAATGGATGCCCATCAGTTGGAGAATGGCTGAATAAATTATGGTAGATGAATGTTATAGAATATTATTGTTCTATGAGAAATGATCAGCAAGATTATTTCAGAGAGGCCTGAACAGACTCAGATGCTGAGTGAAATGAGCAGAACCAGGAGATCATTACACATGGCAACAGCAAGATTATATGATGATCAATTTTGATGGACATGGCTCTTTTCAACAATGAGATGATTCAGGCCAGTTCCAATGGCCTTGTGATGAAGAAAATCATCTGCACCCATAAAGAGGACAGTGGGAACTGAATGTGGACCACAACATAGTATTTTCACTCTTTTTATTGTTGTTTGCTTGCATTTTGTTCTCTTTCTCATTTTTTCCCTTTTTGATCTGATTTTTCTTGTACAGCATGATGTTTGTGGAAATATCTATAGGAGAATTGCACATGTTCAACATATATATTGGATCACTTGCCATCTAGGGGAGGGAGTGAGGGTAAGACAAGGAAAAAAAATTAGAACACAAGATTTTGTAAGGGTAAATGTTGAAAATTATCCATGCATATATTTTTAAAATAAAAAGCTTTAATTAAAAATAAAATAAAATCTTATCCTCAATCAATGGAAATAATATTGTTTGGTTGTTAAACACTTGTTAAAGAGAAAAGACAACATTTTTGGCAACAGAAAGAGAAATGGACTTGGATTAATGAATTTAAATCCCAATTTAGTCAGCTCTTTATAAACTGCATGATCCTGGGCAAATCACTTAGTTATCCTCACTCTAAATTTCCTTACCTATCAAAAAAGAAAAAGAAAATAATATTTGCATTACCTAATTCACAAGATATTTGTAAGGAAAGAATTTTATAAATGCAATGGGAGATAGTACAATGAGGGACCATTCTTCCAAAGTAATCTTAATCTTGATTCAGTAAACTGTTTTTAAAAATATACTGATAACTGTATTTCAATATAATTGGTTTTCTATGTGTCTATGTGTTTTATTCTATGTATAATCCAAGACTCAACATTATACTTATGACTGTCTTTATTGGTAGAAAATAACTCAATACTCTACATTGGGGCAATGTTGGTGAGAACCTGGAAAAGCGAAAGATCCTAGTGCTTCATGTTCTAAACCTCTAGAGAGGACACACATGTGTCTTCAAGTTCATTTCAGGGAAATGTCCTGGAAAAAGGATATATATATACTACAAGAAGAAACTTCAGCTTATCATATTAGAGAATTTGGAGAATTTCCACTTGAGTAAGATTTCTCACTGAAAGTAAGAGAATTCATTCAGTCTGAGTATTATCTGATAAATTTTAATCTGTATAATTCCTCTGATTTCAGTTTACTATTGGCTTAAATAAATGTATTTATTTGTTATTTATATTTATCTTCCTGTAATTGATTTCTGGTAGAAATGGAATCACACTTTTGAATCTAGCTTTGAGGCATTCCTTTCTAAGGGATAAATCTCAGGAAAGTGGTTTGAACATAAAAATTATTTCCCTAAAGCTAATAATATTGGGGGGGGGGTGAAGTAGAGAAAAGATAAATATAATTCTAGTTTGATACCTCCTCTCTGAGAAGAACAGCATAGCCAGCCTCATAGATCTAACTTTCTGATCCACTTCCAGGGAATCAAAGTCTCCCTTGGAAAAGGGTAGATAGAGAAGGTTTTAGAAACATCTATTCACCCCTCCCTGTGAGCGGCATCTAGAGAGATCCATATGAATACATAAAATCTACATGGAAAACACAATATACATATATACTTATATCTATATACATTTAAAAGATTATTCTTAGAAGGGTCCATAGACTTCACCAAACTGCCAAAGAGGCCCATGACATAAAATAACTCCTGCTCTAGAATTTATCCATTCAGGTGGGTTTTAGAGAATATGTGCAGATATTCCCTGTCTGGTTTTAATGCAACATATGGAACTTTGGATAGCCAGTTTCTAAGCATGAGTAATTGGTACAGTGTGATGATAAAGGCTTTGTATTTGGAAGGATTGATGACTCAAGAGTCACTGAGTCCCCATGCAAGAAAAGACAAGCAGCAAATCTCTCATGCTCTTCCTTCCTAAAAATGAAAAAAGCAACCATTTGGAACTTCTAAGAGGGAGGAAGGGTGTGACTATTGTGTGTCCTATCATTGTGAACATGAGCATAAAAGGCTTCTGTTTATTTCTTGTTTCCCAGATCTTAATTCCTTGAACTAAGTTTCATAAACGGAGTCCATCAAATTATATCCTTCTGCATTTTGAAAGGTCAGAAGAATAAGTAAAGTTTCCACCTCCAGCTGGAGCCAAGAGATGAATCCATTGGAAGCAGTAGTAGTGAATAATACAACAGAGAAAGTTTTAGCAGATAAATATGGAAAGTCAATCATAGAGAATGATGATAGCTCCAAGGAGCATGACTCCTTAACCTGAAGAGAAGTTCAGGCTATAGAATCTAGAAATGCACTGATGCTTGTTGAGCAGCAAAAAGCTATTTCTATGGAAAACCTCATGAAGACTCCATGAAGGAAAAAGGAATTCATATGTTCTCTACACATTTACCTTATTTCTTCTATATTTTAAGTTATGGTTTCATTTTCCCCAAGGACCTTGTGGGAGTAGGATATTTTGTTATAGTTATTCTTTCCATGCCTTCTCAGTTAATCCCCATTCTAAAAGCTAATAGAATTCTATTTGTTTATTGATTAATGGGCAGCAAACCTGATAGGGACTCAGAAGTTAGAGGCAGCAAGGCATGCTCAAACTTTTCTATATAGCATTGATTCCATTAAGTTCATGGCTAAAAGTTCTCCTGACCTTTTCATGAGAATATAACCATTTCCAGTCTTCTTCAATCAATATACATTTAAGTGTCTACTCTGCTAGGCACTGTGATAAGCAAACCAAAAGAGAGTGCCTGCTCTCAAGGAGCTTACAGTATAATGAAGGAGATGACATACAGCAAATATATACAAAGCAATACAGGATAAACAGGAAAAAAATAACAGAATGAAGGCATTAGAATTGGGGAAGGCTTCCTACAGAACATGAGATTTTAGATGAGATTCAAAGGAGGCCAGGGAAGAAGTAGTCAGAGAAGGAAAGCATTCTAGGCATGAGAAACAAGACAAAGTGCCTGGAGCTGAAAGATGAAGCCTCTTGTTTGTGAAAAAGCCAGGAGGCCAATATAATGGACCTGAAGAGTATGTATTGGGGACTAAGATGTAAGAAGACTAGAAGAGAGCTAGGTAATGAGGAGTTTTGAATGCCAAACAGAGAATTTTGTATTTGTGACTGGAAATAATAGAGAGCCACTGGAATCTAAAGAGTAGAAGGGTATATGTGGCATGGTAAGATCTGCATTTTAGGAAAATCACCTCAGTGGCTGAATGGAAGCTGAATTGGAGTGGAAAAAGACTTAAAGTAGACAGGCAAGTTATCAAAATAACTATATAAGGGCCTGCACTAGAGTTCTGGCTGTATCAAAAGAGAAAAGGAACTTTTTATATGATGTGACAAAGTTGAAATCCACAGACCTTGAATATTGCAGGGTAGTGAGAGTAAATAGTGGGCTACAAACCCATTGGTAAGTTAAGGTGGCTTCTATCACAAGCTTGTGAAGACTTTTTCCATTGGAATGGATGGATGAGAACTGAAGACACTATAGTCATTTACAGCATCCCAGGTCATTGCCAGTCATTATGATTTTTGTCTTGCCACTGGATTTTGTTGACTGTGCAAGAGATAGTAAGGCTCATGACTTTATGCAACTCTGTCTCACTTAAATCCAATTCACACACCAGTCAAGACATCACCTTTAATGTCTTGGGTCTTTTGAGAATGGAAGCCAAACAGTAGGAAAAGTATAAGATAGTAGTGTCTCAAAGACCTAGAGAAATGAGAGTATCAAAAAGAATCCTTCACACAAATAAATGAATAAAATTTTTAAAAATTCAAAAACTTTATTACTCAGATGGGAGGATTGATTTGATGTGTTCTCCAAAGAACATGAATTTCAAAACAGTTTAAGTCATTCACTAAAAGAAATAAAGGAAGGATAAGGGAGAATTAAACATGAGAAAAAAAGAAACGCCCTATTCTGCAGTACTTTATATAGTTTTGAATCCTAGCCTAATAAATAACATTTTTAAAAGGGAAAAAATTAATCCTTCACCTAAAAATAAAAAAAAAATTAAGCAAAGAATTAAAGACCCCTATTTTGGGACTATAGGTGAACCTGAGATGAGGAGGGCCAAAGTCTTACATCGAAATGCAACAAGTCAGAAGTCAGATTATAGAGACAGGCCTGTGTAAACAAGTGCCCTATGAAGGCACCTCATTTCTAACTTCAAAACTAAGCAAAAAGGCTCCTCTTCACTACATAGTTGAACCTGGACCAATTACAGAATGTCTATGCTCCATATAGGGGTTATTGTAACAACTGAGTACTTTGGACTTGTTCATAAAGACTAGGCTCAAAGGGACCTGCACGTACAAAAATGTTTGTGGCAGCCACTTTTGAAGTGGTAAAAAACTGGAAACTGAGTGAATGCCTATCCAATTGATAGGCTAGTCTCCAATTGGAGACTAGCTGAATAAATTATGGAATATTATTGTTTTATAAGAAACAATCAGCAGGACAATTTCAGAGAGACCTGGAGAAACGTACATGAATTAATGGTAAATGAAGCGAATAGAACCAGAAGATCATCGTATATGGCAACAACAAGATTATACAATGATCAATTCTGATAGACATGATCTTTTTCAACAATGAGATGATTCAGGCCAGTTCCAATGGTCTTGTGATGAAGAGAGTCATCTGTACCCAGAGAAAGGACTGTGAGGATTGAGTGTGGACCACAACTTAGTATTTTCACTGTTTTTGTTGTTTTTTGCTTATATTTTGTTTTTATTCTCATTTATTTTCCTTTTTGGTCTGATTCTTCTTGGGCAGCATAATAGTTGCAAAAATATGTATAGAAGAATTGCACATGTTTAACATATATTGGATTACTTGCCATCTAGAGGAGGAGGTGGGGAGATGTGAGGAGAAAAAATTTAGAACACAAGGTTCTGAAAGGATGTTATTTTGAAAATTACCCATGCATATGCTTTGAAAGTAAAAAGTTTTATGCCCATCAATTGGAGAATAGCTGAATAAGTTATGGTATATGAATGTTATGGAATATTATTATTCTATAAGAAATGATCAATAGAATGATTTCAGAAAGGCTTAAAAAGACTTACATGAACTGAGGCTAAGTGAAGGGAGCAAAACCAGGAGATCATTGTACATGGCAACAACAAGATTATATGATGATCAATTCTGATGAACATGGATCTTTTCAACAATGAGATTTTTTTTTTTAATTTTTTATTTTATTTTATAATTATAACATTTTTTGACAGTACATATGCATGGGTAATTTTTTACAATATTATCCCTTGCACTTATTTCTATTCAGATTTTTTCCCTTCCTCCCCCAACCCCCTCCCCCAGATGGCAAGCAGTCTTATATATGTTAAATATATTACAGTATAATTTAGATACAATATATGTCTGTAGAACCGAATTTTTTGTTGCACAGGAAGAATTGGATTCAGAAGGTAAAAATAACAGTTTACACTCATTTCCCAGTGTTCCTTTTCTGGATGTAGCTGGTTCTGTCCATCATTAATCAATTGGAATTGGATTAGCTCTTCTCTATGTTGAAGAAATCCACTTCCATCAGCATACATCCTCGTACAGTATCATTTCAACAATGAGATTGATGTAAATTGTGTCCCCTTTAACCTTTGGGGAGCCCTGAAACTGTGTCCCTTTTAATCTGTGGGGAAAGGGTGATTCAAGGTCTCAAGCTTTCCCCTGGGAAAAGCAGACCTTTCCCAGACTATACCCTTTCCAAGTTAAGTGGTCTCATTCCATTGGAGATCTTAGCCAGGGACATAATCACCACCATCTATTGAATTGGAGATTAGTCCCTGGGAGCAGTTGCTCTCAGCTCAGGGCCTGGGAAAACCCCAAAAAAGCCTCAGAAGGCTAAATATAAGGCAACTCTGAACCCTGAATCTTTGCAGATGTCTGAATAGTACCCTGCCCACTGTTGAAGATATTTTCTTCTCAGTGTAACCCACCTTTGCTATATTCCTTGTCCACTAAGAAGTCTGTCTTCCTAGCAAGCTGGCTTCTTAGAGTTAATAAATCTTTCCTTTGTCAGAAACCTTGTGCCTGTATTCTTTGGGGTTTGCAAACTCTTTCACAAAGCCAACGCCACCAGCCAAGGGGATCACATTGCTGTTAGGGGATCTCTTTCTCTCTATTCTCACACCTCATCAAGATGATTCAGACCAGTTCCAAGGATCTTGTGAAGAGAGCCATCTACACCCAGAAAGGAGTGCAGGAAATGAGTGTGGATCATAACATTCTCACTCTTTTTGTTGTTGTTTGCTTATATTTTATTTTCTATTTCATTTTTTTCCTTTTTCATCTGATTTTTCAAGCAAGATAAATTGTATAAATAAATTACATATTTGATTTAACATATATATTTTATCATGTTTAACATATATTGGATTACTTGCCATCTAGGAGAAGGGATGGAGGAAAGGGAAGGGGAAATTGGAACACAAGGTTTTGCAAAGGTCAGTGTTGAAAATTTATCCATGAATATATTTTGAAAATAAAAAAGTTTTAATTAATTAAAAAAGAAAAAAAAGAAAAGAAAAAGCTTTAATTTAAAAAATGAAAAAAAAAAAAAAAAGACTTAGGCCCATCAGAAAATGCCAAATTACACAAGGAAAAACTAGCCTTAAAATACTCCTTTATCCAGTAGTTTACCTACTTTTAGAATTGAATATAAATGAGAATTGTTAGTATTGTGACAATTGCTTTATTAGTTTCTCTCACAAAAACAATAGGTGCATCTTCAACACATTTTGGAATCTTAAATAGTGAATGTTTAATGACCATTATTTGAGAAGTCAGTGGTGAGAATGTATTTTACATTTTACCTGTAATGACTGTGAGATTAAAGTTTTAATAGTCATCTTTTATTGTCTTTCTGAATAGGCTGGTCACATTGGTATTTGGAGAGAAGTAGATGAAGAAAAAAAGAATGAAGAAAACTTTCTTAGAATCATTTTAACTTTTAACTTGTGAAGGAACATTATAAACAAAATTTCTTGAGGAATCTGTAAGACTACTCAAGAATTTTAATTTTTTTATTAAAACTTTATTTTCAAAATATATGCATGGATAATTTTTCAACATTGACCCTTGCAAAACCTTGTATTCCAATTTTTCTCTCTTTTGCCCCCCAACTTCCTCCCCTAGATGGCAAGTAATCCAAGATATGCTAAAGATGATTAAAATATATATTAAATTCAGTACATGCATACATATTTATACAATTATCTTGCTGCACAAGAAAAATCAGATCAAACAGGAAAGAAATTGAGAAAGAAAATAAAATGCAAGCAAATAACAAAGAAACAAACAAAAGAGTGAAAATGCTTTGTTGTGATCCACACTCAATTCTCACAGTCCTCTCTCTGGATGTAGATGGGTTTCTTCATCACAAGACCATTGGAACTGACCTGAATCATCTCATTGTTGAAAAGAGCCTTGTCTATCAGAACTGATCATTGTATAATAATCTTGTTGCCATGTACAATGATCTCCTAGTCCTGCTCATTTCACTTAATATCAGTTCATGTAAGTCTCTCCAGGCCTCTCTGAAATCATCCTGTTTGTCATTTCTTACAGAACAACAATATTCCTTAACATTCATATACCACAATTTATTCAGCCAGTCTCCAATTGATGGGCAACCACTCAGGTTCCAGTTTCTTGCCATTACATTAAAAGGGCCATCAAACATTTTTGCACATGTCAGTCCCTTTCCCTCCTTTAAAATCTCTTTGGGATATAAGCCCTGTAGAAACACAGCTGGATCAAAGGGTATGCAAAGTTTGATAGTTCTTTGGACATAACTCCAAATTGCTCTGCAGAACAGTTGTGTCAGTTCACAGCTCTACCAACAATGTATATTTTTCTGTCATCTTAGCCAATGTGACAGGTGTGTAGTAGTACATTAGAGTTGTCTCAGTTTGCATTTTTCTGATCAATAGTGATTTAGAGCACCTTTTCATATGACTAGAAATGGTTTCAACTTATTCATCAGAAAAACAGTTAAAATTCTCCAGTCTCTCCAACTGATAAATGGTCAAAAGATATAAATAGACAATTTTCAGATGAATAAATTGAAACCATTTCGAATTTTAACATTGTAAATAATTATTTTTCTTTATGTTATTATTGGTTACATTATGAATAAATTACATACATTAACATTTATTTCAGCACAGGAGATTCAGAATTTTTACAAGGCAGAAAAAGATGATTACACTTAGGGGAAAAGAGCTTTCTCTAGTAACAAACTAAGATAGTGATCAGAGTTGCTAAACTAAAGAAAGAAATGCTGCAATAATGAAACATCCTAACATTTTCCAGTAGGACTCCAGAAGGCGAGGATGAATATGTAAATGAGTCAAGTAGAAGGGTGAGATGTGATTCCCCCTAAGGTTACATGTGAGGGTAGTCAGCACTCAAACCCTGTTATATTATTCATATTTCATTCTAAAGGGAAGAATGTTATTAGATTATATTTTTCTCACAGAGAAAAAAACTCCCTAAGGTTACATGTGAGGGTAGTCAGCACTCAAACCCTGTTATATTATTCATATTTCATTCTAAAGGGAAGAATGTTATTAGATTATATTTTTCTCACAGACCTAACAGCTAGCAGGGTTTCAATTGACTAGGCAATTTAATACTTTTTTTTTTCTTTTTCTGAGGCTGGGGTTAAGTGACTTGCCCAGGGTCACACAGCTAGGAAGTGTTAAGTGTCTGAGACCAGATTTGAACTCGGGTCCTCCTGAATTCAGGGCTGGTGCTCTATCCACTGCGCCACCTAGCTGCCCCTATAAAAGGTAAAAGTTGACAAACTTTGGTTACATAAAACTAAAAAAGCAATAAAAGCAAAGCAACTCAAATTAGAAAAGAAGTAGATAAATAGGAGAAAATAATCTTTTCAGCATATATCTTTGATAAAGATCTGTAATGTTCTGTAGTCTCCAGAAACTGCTGATCACTCTCTGGGAGGAGATCTGCTGTCTCAACTCAATCTCTCCGCCAGATTCTTCTTCCTGTAGAGAGCCACCAACCCTGATCTAGAGTAGAGACTCTTTCCCTTGCTCAATGTTGCTTCTTTTATCCTCCCAGAGAATGGGCGTGAGATAATGCAAGGGCTTCTGGGAAAAATTACTTCAACTAATGAACTTGCTCCTCCTGAGCATGCAAGCTCTTCCCCAGGAATTCAAAGAGGTAAAACTCCCAGTAAAGGCCGGAACTAGAGAATTGTTAAGTACTGACTTAGCACTTAGTAAGAACCTAATATCTCATTATCTCATTAGCACTTAGTAAGAACCTAACAAAGTTCTCATTTCTAAGGAAATTTCTAGGGAAATGCCTCAAATTTCTGAAAGTAAGGCCCATTGTTCAATTGATAAGTAGTCAAAGGATATGGACAGGCAGTTTTTAGAGAAAGTAAACCAAACTGTCACTAATAATTATAGAAATGCACATTAAAAGCACCTTAATGTTCTATCTCATATGCATCAGATTGAATTTGACAGAAAAGGAAAGTGACAAGTTCTGAAGGAACTGTGGGAAAACTAGTACATGAATGGTGGAACTAAGAAGTAGCTCAGCTATTGGAAAACAATTTGGAATTATGTCATATCTTTCTAACATATACATGTAACATAACAATATCACTACTAGGTCTATATTGCAAAGAGATCAAAGAAAGAAAAAGGAACTACATGTACAAAAATATGTGTAATAGTTGGGGTTTTTTGGTGGTTTCATGTACCTGGAGCCTGAGAGGATGCTGATCAGTTAGGGAATTGTTAAGCAAGTCATGGTTTATAAATGGGATGAAATGCCATTGTGCTATAAGAAATAATAAAGAAATGGTTTCAGAAAAACTTGGGAAGACTTAAATAAACTGATATGGAGCCAACTGAACAGAAGCAAGAGCACAACTTATACCGTATCGATTTTACAATCCTATTTAAAAAACCCAATGACTTTGAAACACTTAAGAATTCTGATTAATGCAATGACCATCCCCAATTCTAGAGGAATTATAATGAAACATGCTACCCAACTTGTGATCCAAAATGTGATGTGCCCAGAGTACAAACTGAGACACACAAACACACATACACATATTTGGATTTGTCTAATGACGATGCATTTATTTGGTTTAAGAAAATATATTTGCTCCTAGGGCTTTTTCTTTTTTCCTAATGAGGTAAAAGGAGAAGCTTATTAATAACCATTCTTATATTTTACCAAGAGATTGAGACAAAGCCATCACAAAATGAAGGATTTGCTAGCTGACTTTAAGTAGTCAAAGAGCTATGTATAGGAGACATTAGATTCAGTTTGGCCCTAAAGGACAGAATTAGGAATCATGAGTGTAACTTGCAAGGAAGCCAGTTTAGGCTTTCTGTCAAGAAAAACTTTATAACAATAATGTTATACAGAATTGGAATGGGGGTGGGTTTCTTTTCCTTGGAAGTCTTCTAATAAAGACTGAGGACCCATGATCTCTAGACTCCTTGAACTCGTAAGTTTCCTCAAGATTGATATTTGATCACTTAGGATGAGGCAGAGAAACACAAAGCAAAACAGGCAGCCAAATGCTCATGGTTAAACTCTCTTAAGTGATCTGTCTCAATCCCCACTCTCGTTCCATATGAAAGCAGGGCCAGAGTACCTCTGCATATGTCCTGGTACTCTTAAATTGGACTTTATCAAAGATGGCAAACACATTGTTTTCAACACTCTGAAATGTGGCCTGAACTATGTTAAAATTAAATTATAGGCAAATATTTAACAAAATAAATAAAAAATACAACAAACAGGTAACATTAATATGTGGTTATCTAAGTCAATATGTGGTTTAGAATCTTTATATATTAGTTTAGTTATCCTTTCTATTTGAGTTTAACACAATTGAACTAGCTGACCCCTTTAAATAGTGAAAAGTCAACTAATGCTGACTCTAACTCCAGTATTCATTTTGCTAAAGAGTAGAGTTGGTGATCAATATTTTTAGCTGAGTATTTTATTACCAAGAAAATTCAAAGATATGTTTATCAAGGGCTGATTTAATCTGTATACTTCCTATCACAATGTCTTCTTTATTTATATCCATATTGGACAAGAAAGGCTTTGTTTAGCTGTTTAGCTCATAAGCTCTTTTGAAGGCTAGGATCACATCTCCATGCTTATTTTGCATAATAATGTACTTAAGATATTGTCGTGAGATGCTTAGGAAACATTGAAATTAAACTCTTCAAAGAGGAACAGGAATTGTATTTATGTTCTAGTAGTTCTCTTTATTTTTACTGTTAAGAAAATTATACTGAGTGGATGCCCATCAATTGGAGAATGGCTGAATAAATTGTGATACATGAATGTTATGGAATACTATTGTTCTGTAAGAAATGACCAGCAGGATGATTTAAGAAAGGCCTGGAGAGACTTACATGCACTGATGCTGAGTGAAATGAGCAGGACCAGGAGATCGTTGTATACTTCAACAACAATACTATATGATGATCAATTCTGATGGCCATGGCCCTCTTCAACAATGAGATGAACCAAATCAGTTCCAATAGAGCAATAGTGAACTGAACCAGCTACACCCAGCGAAAGAACTCTGGGAGATGACTATGAACCAATACATAGAATTCCCAATCCCTCTATTTTTGTCCTCCTGCATTTTTGATTTCCTTCTCAGGTTAATTGTACACTGTTTCAAAGTCAGATTCTTTTTGTATAGCAAAATAACTATACGGACATGTATACATATATTGTATTTAACACATACTTTAACATATTTAACATGTATTAGTCAACCTGCCATCTGGGGGAGGAGGTGAAAAATTGGAATAAAAGGTTTTGCAATGTCAATGCTGAAAAATTACCCATACACATCTCTTGTAAATAAAAAGGTATAATAAAAAAGAAAAAAGAAAATTATATGAATCTGGTACAAAATTCTTTGGATTTGGGATCTCATCAAAATAGGCTCATATTCCAGTGCTACACGGATTTCAATTCGACCATCCCTTTTCATTTTATGTAAATCTTATTGGTTTCCTATAAATCTTCCATAAGCCTGATGGGGGATTTCCTCTAGATACTATGACATTGCATAGATACCAAAAAAAGAGTACACATACTATGTAGTTCTTGCTGTATGATATGTCCTTTTCAAAATATACAGTTTTCTGACTATATTCCTTTATACCACTTATTCTACCCATCTCTTCACTGGTCATACATAGCAACTTACATATCCAATCACATTCTTCTCTTTTACCCTTTGAGTGTCCTATACCTTAATTTCTTTGGAGATTGGCATTTCATAACGATGTTATATAGCTTCTAGAGGATACAACAATGATTTTGAGGTTCCCTGACCTTAGGGGGCTTCAGTTCTAACAATAAGTCAGTGATTCTAAATCTTCTGGTTTTGAAGTCTGCCTCAGAGAATTCCCACGCCCAATCTAAGAATAACAATCTATTTGTCAACAAACATTACTGTCTGTTGGTCAGTGATAACCAAATTCCAGAGATGACTCCTTGGTCCTACCTCTGGCCCACAAAATTAACATATCTATAACCTGAAGAATTAGATAAATGTTTTCTTCTTTGCTTCTGTTTCTTTGCTAAATTCTCTTGAAATTTAGACCACTTGTAATGGCATTACATTTACAATAAACTTTGCCCCTTGACTAGGAGATGGGTTCAACCCTGAAAATTCTTTTGTGACATCAGTGTGTAATCCCAAATTTTGGGGGTCCCTTTCCCAACCTCAACAATGACTTGCAGTAGAAGAATGTAAACTTATAAAAGGGAAAAGGGATGTTTAAGGGAGAATTTGAGAGTCATTAAAATCACCATATAGGGGCAGCTAGGTGGCGCAGTGAATAGAGCACCAGCCCTGAAGTCAGGAGGACCTGAGTTCAAATCTGGTCTCAGACACTTAACACTTTCTAGCTGTGTGACCCTAGGCAAGTCACTTAACCCCAGCCTCAGTAAAAAAAAAAAAATAATAATAATTATAAAAAAATCACCATATAATCTCCCCAAATCAATTCAACTTTCTTTCTTCCTATTCAATTCTAGATCTCTTTAAAGTATATGTCCAAAAATTTATCCATTGATAGGCCAAATCTTTGATCTGGTAAATCGCATAGCAGAGGCAAATAGGAATTTTCATTCACTTTGTTTTTCCTAAACAGCCCAACTGTAAATGTGGTTGAATTGAATAAAATTATCACACATAATTTATTCAAGCCAAAAGATTTCCTATGTTTTACAGAACCTTTCAAAGAATAAATCTAAGTTCAATTGTAAAAAGCAGAATAATTTGGAATAACATCTTATAAAATGGGATATACCTATCTCTTATGGAGTGGGAAAATCAATTTGACCCAAACTCCAGGCCAATCTGTGTTGGAACTGGCATGAGAATTCAGGCATTCCTTTATCCAGTCTTTGACTCTACTCTTCACAATTCACACCTCTCCCTGGGGCTAAGAGAGGCTCCTTCATCCACTAGAACATTAAATCAAGCTCATTGTGTGCAAATAGAGAGTACCTGTGTCTATGAATGAGACCATACAAGTAAGTGGTGCCTCTGTGCCTCCCATAGAGATTAGTAGTCAGGCCAAGTTTGTCTTTCTTTGGAAAACTCTTAATGTTTCCATTGTCTAGTCCTGGTTAATTCAAATTAATTCATCTTAATTAAGTGTCTGGGTAGTATTGGCTTTTTTCTCCTTCTAGTTTCTGTTAGTCTTTGTTTTAGAAGCCAAAGGGACAAAAGGTCTTAGTGTTAGGGCAAAAGTTATCTGTTAGGAATAACATCCTCTAGAAAGAGCCAGCTCTCTATGAGTAACTAGTTAGGAAGTTAGTTAGTTCTGCCTTATTCCTCTACAGTTAAAAAAATCTATTGTTCAATTACCTTGTGCTCCTGTGTAGGTTGTGGTATGGAAGATACTGCTAAATGCTAGGTACAAATGACTTGTGCTTTAAACAAGTCAAAACTTCAAAACTTCTCTGCCTTAGTTTCCTCAACTGTTCAAAGGAAAAAAAAAGCCATTTATACCATCTCCCTCAATAAGGTTGATGTGGAGATCAAATGAGGAAGGAAACAAAGATTTATTAAGTACTTACTATATACCAGGCACTATGCTTTACAAATATTATCTTTTACAAAGATGAATGTTGAAAACTATCTTTGCATGTATTAGAAAATATTATTTAAAAAAAAAGAAAGAAAAATCTGCTGCAGCCTTGTAAAGGTTCAATCAAACATTCTTCTGACTCAGTGGGTTTCTATATGGTGATAAGTAGGCCTGTGTCTACCTGAATCGATGCTATGTCCTTACTGAGCATCCTTCCATGCAGCTGCTAAGTAAATTTCCTTTTTGCCACATATTAGATGGGTTATGATTGCTTAGCTTTGTACCAATCTCAAATCTGAACCACCAGTCTAATTCTGAGTCAAACCTGGCCCTATAGCTGTGGCTACAAAAGCCAATTTTTTTATAAAATGGGGTGTTATTACTATCCCCATTTCACCAAAAGGGAAACAGCCTGAGAGAGATCAGGTGATTTGCTACAGGTCACATGGTAAAATGTCTGAGTCAAGATTGAGAATTTAGGATTCCCTGACTTCAGACCCAGTATTCTAATCATTGTGCCATTTTGCTGTATAATGGTTAGTATGCCATGGAGTCTAAAGACTCAAGTCTCAGTATCATCTCTGGCATTCACTAGCTGTGTGACAAAGTATCTATTTTTCTGTATCTGTAAAATAGGAATAATGAATCTTAAAGTAACCACCTCACATAGTTGTTGTGAGAATGCAAATAAGATAATAAATGTAAAATGCTTCACAATTTTAAAGTGCCATACAAATATCAGTTATTATTATTATTATTGGCTTCACTTTAGTATTCTCTTTTTGAGATATTTTTGGATCCTGATTCAGTCTTCCAACATATTAGTTATCTCAAAGATGATGTCTCTGACTTCATCCAAATGACAAACACCACCTTGGTTTAGATTTAAAATCAAAAGACTAGGATTTTTATCCTGGCTCTTGTGTGTTTTAAGTGTGTGAAAATGTATGTGTGTGTGGTCCTCAAACTTTTTAAATAGGGGGCCAGTTCACTGTCCCTCAGACAACATGTTGGAGGGCCGGACTATAGTAAAAACAAAAGCTCACACTCTGTCTCCGCCCTCAGCCCATTTGCCATAACCCAGCAGGCCACATAAACATCCTCAGTGGGCCGCATGTGGCCCGTGGGCCCTAGTTTGAGAACCCCTGGTGTAGAGTTTTTATCCTGGAAATAAAAGTGATATAGAGACAGAATAAATTTGTATTTAATTTTTAAAAGTAGAAACATAAATTTGTATTTCTAATGTGATGGTACAGATTTCAAATCAAGTTAAGCTTTTATTAAGGACCTACAATTTGTCAGATATTGTGTAAACACTAAGGATGCAAAGATAAGCAAAAACATGGCCCCTGATTTCAAGAAGCTCTTAATCTAATAGGGAACACAAAATGTAAACAAGATACTCATACTGGATAAATTGGAAATAACCAACAAAAGGAAGGCATTAAGGAGAACCAAGAAAGACTGCTTATAGAATATGAGATATTGGTTGAAACTTGAAGGAAGCCAGGAAAAGAGAAAATGTTTGATACATTTTTTTAAGTGTACTTTCTTTTCTTGGAACCTGAAAGAGACTTGAGAAATCTGAAACATATGGTCATCTTACCTATAAGCCAAACTTCTCATGTATTACTTTGGTACAATAGTAACTTCAGTGTTTCCTTGAAGAACCAGTCTCTCTCTCTTACCTCAGTCCCTGAATTATGAGCTCTGTCTCTCCACACTTAGTTATTTTCGAGCAGATCTCAGGGCTACAATTTGAGGCTGGTGAGAGATGTTCTATCCCTAGCTCTTGAAATCTGAGGCTCTTTGTTATTTTGAACAAGCTGTGGCAACCCTAGTTTCCCTGATAATCTGCTGCAACTCCTCCCTGTTCTAGGAAGAAGAGGAAAGCATCCCAGTCCATTATAATAAGGTAAACCAAAGGCTGGCCCTTTGAAGTCAGGAAGTACCACTCATCCAAAATCTGGGAATCATAGAAATGGGAATGGTGCAGAGATCACTTGATACAGTTTATTGCTGAAATGGAAAGGAAGCCAGGGACAGTGGAACATTTCTCCAGGCAGAAGGCAGCAAGCCAGACTCAAAAGAAAGCATGTTACCCCAACAGCAAAACCATCAGACTCCTTTGAAAAAGATTTCTTTTTCCTGATCCCATATATTGACTATTTAAAAATAACTGGATTATGTACAATAAAAACAATTTCCTTAAGACAAAAGGAAATATCGGCAGGGATATGTGTGTGGGGATTACAATTTAGACAGAAAGAGATCCATTATCTAGAATCTTTAAAGAATTGATGCATAATTATAAGAATCATAATACATACTTTCCAATGAAACAATAATTTAAGGAAATGAATAGACAATAGAGGAAAAGATATAATTGTTAATAATCAAATAAAAGGATGCTCAAATTCCTTAATAATTAGAGAAGTACAAATCAAAAAAACCCAAGATATTTCTCCCTTCTTTAATAGTAAAGATTATTATATTTTTTATATTGATCTCTCCATTAACTAGCCCAGTGTTTGGCAAATATTATGTACTTAATACTTTTGATTTATTACATGGCATTTTTTTCTCAATAATCTTTTTAAAGTTATGAAGCATCCTTTAAGCTAGACAACCCCATTTGGGACTGAGAGACCATAAGTAATGTGTCCAGGGTCACATATATAGAAAAGCTAGGATAAAAACTTTAGCAGCTTACATTCATTAAAACAGCGAAAATGGTGAAAAAAAGGAGAGAAAAATATAATGTTTTGAAAGAGATAACAATGGAGTCATTAGGTCAAAAGATGATCAATTTTGTTTTTTTAACTGTTCTCCAAAATATTTGGAGCTGATAGTGAAAACATTCATTTGTTGTTGGTGAGACAGCAAACTGATATACATACATAATTATTTAAAAAAAAACATTCCTCTTATAAATAATAGTTACCATTTATATAACACTTTAAGATCTGCAAAAGGCTTTAGATATGTTAATTCATTTGACCTCACAGCAATCCTTTTGAGGTGCTATTATTATTTCATTTTTTATATGACAAAACTGAAGCTGAGAGAGATTAAGTGAGTTGCCCAGGGTAACATAGTTTTTCTGAGGCCAGATGTAAATTCAAATCTTTCTTACTCCAAATCTAGCACACTTATCCATTATACCATCTGGTTACCTCATTAAATTATTTGTTATTGATAATAGAATTGGAATAAACTTTGAAAACCAACTAGTTTAACTTTTTCATCTTTCAGTTGAAGAAATGAATCTCAAAGGGGAAAGTAACTGGATTTAGAGCTAGAAGAAGTAGGTTTGAATTCCTCATGAACTCAAGCAATCTTGATGCTTAGCTTTTTTTTTTTTTTTTCCTGTAAAATGATCAGGTTGGATTAAATGATTCTGAAAATCTTTTCCTCTCTAGATCTATGATCCTTGCCCAAATGTCCCATAGCCAGGATTGAAACCGGGTTAGAATGCACATAATAGAGCCAGGATTAAAACTTAGTTTCCATTTTACCTGTTAGATTTATGAATAAGGGAAGAATTTATGATCAAAAAGGGATAGAGAGGCTCATGAGAAGTATGAATAATTTTGACAAAATGAAATTAAAAAGGTTTTGCACAAAGCCAATGCATCCAAAATTAGAAACAGGAAATCAGGAAAGAATTTATAGCAATTTTCCCCAATAAAGGTTTCATTTCTCAAATGTATCAGAAATTAAGTCAAATTTGTTAAAATAAGAGCCATTTCCCACCTGATAAATAGTCAAAGGATATGAATAAGCAGTTTCCAGAAAAAGAAATCAAAACTATGGAGAGTTACAATGAAAAAATATTTATAAGTTCTAATGATTAGAAAAATGTAAATTAAAACAATGCTGAGGTACCACCTTACACCTATCAGATTGGCTAACATGACAGAAAAGGAAAATGACAAATATTAGAGGGGTGGTAGAAAAGCAAGATTACTAATTGTAAACTGGTTCAATCATTCTGACAATTTGGAACTAACTCTAAAGGGCTATAAAATTGTGCATATCCTTTGATCCAGCAATACCACTACTGGGTTTATTTCCTAAAGAGAATTAAAAAAAAAAAAAAAAAAAAGGAAAAAAACCTATTGGGTACAAAAATTTTTATAGCAGCTCTTCTTTTTTCTCAATAGTATTTTATTTTTCCAATTACATATAAAGATAGTTTTAAAAATCACTTTTGTAATATTTTGAGTTTTAAAATTTTTCTCCTCTCTCTTATCTTTCCCCTCCTAGGTTATACATGTACAACCATTCTAAACATATTTCCATATTTGTCATGTTGCAAAAGAAAAATCAGAACAAAAGGGGAAAAAACATTAGAAAGATAAAGCAAACAAACAAAAGAGAGATGAAAATAATATTCTTTGATCAACGTTCAGTCTCCATAATTCTTTCTCTGAATGTCGATAAGCATTTTCCATCCCGAGTCTATTGGAACTGTCTTGGATCATTGCATTGCTGAGAAAAAGAAAGTCAATCATAGTGGATCATCACATAATCTTACTGTTACCTCATATAATGTTCTCGTGATTCTGCTCACTTCACTCAGCATCAGTTCATGTCCTTTCAGGCTTTTCTGAAATTACCCTGTTTATCATTTCTTATAGAACAATAATATTCCATTGCATTCATATACCAAAACTTATTCAGTCATTCCCCAGTTGATGGGCATCTCCTCAATCAACAATTCCTTGACACTACAAAAATAGCTACTACAAACACTTTTGTACCAAATAGATCCTTTTCCCTTTTTGAGATATAGAGCCAGTAGTGACACTATTGGATCAAAGGGTATTATAGCAGTTTTTTTATTTTTGTTTTTTGTGGTAGCAAAAAATTGGAAATTAAGGGAATGCTCATCAATAGCAAATGGTTGAACAAGCATATGAGTGTGATGAAATATTCTTGTGCTATAGGCAAAATGGTTTCAGAAAAACCTGGAAAAGACCAATATGAAATGAAGGAAAATTCTCAGAGCCACCATGGTTACTTTTGTAGTTCAGAGAACAGATAAAAAAAATCAGTTTCTCTTTGTATGAAAATAAAGAGTCCTTGATACTGTTTTAGGATTGGGCTTACCTTTCCCTGATCTAGTAGTGGCATTTATAAACCATTGTCTTTATCACCAATACAGAATACCCATTCCTGTGCAACCCCATTCCAGATACTTGGCTACAAAATGACTAGAGCCAGTTTCAAATGCTTTCAATTGAACATTTAAGGAAGCCAAGAAAAATCTTTACCCTTTAGCAAGTAGTCCAGAATTGTAATTGGCCTCTAGGCATAACCATACTGGCCATTCTTTTAATCAGACTTTTGAGCAGGTAGCCAGGTTTACATTTTGATCCAGTATGATCTGGGCTAAGGGAATAGGAGTGGACAGTGTCTCTTTAAAACAGAATCTTTAGTGAAGAAAATGAAAGAAGGAAAAAAAATGACCATTCCAGAAAGTTCATAAAAATGAATGGAGGGCTTTATTTTATGAGAAACAGATGACTCCCTTTCCCCTGACCTTTATCTTTCTCCAGAAATTTGTCCCTATTCCCTTTTTTCCTCCAAAATAAATATTTTGCTTGATTTAAGGAGACTGATTCTTTTCTCTCATTCTAGACATTTTAGATAGGAACTAGCAAATGACAGATTCACATTGAATTTAAATACATATACATTTATATAATGGTGAATATACCTTTTTAACAAGCCCAACAGAACTTATCCATCCTTTGGATGGATAAAATAGTTACCATAGGAAGCCATCATTCTGCATATTTCTAGAAGCTCTCTTTGGGAATCTCCTTTAGAGCTGCCAATATGTTCTCATAAATAGCCACAATAGTGGCAGGACCTCCTACATAAGGCATTTCCTGATCCCCTTATTTTTCAAGATCTTAATCCTTTTGAAATACCTCACATTATTTGCATATACTTCATAGTTATTTATGTCAGGCACAATCCAGAGTTAGGGTCTGTTCCACAGAAAGGACTCACATGCTGATTTCTTTCCTGGGAGAACTTGATCAAAAAGAAGAGGATAAAGCTTTTTCTCATAGTCTCTGGATTATGCTGGTTTCAAGGAAAAATCTCAAACAAAGCTTAGGTACAGATTGTCGATGCATAGAGTGCTTCTATAAATAGTATTCATTATGCATAAAGTTATACTCTATATATCAGATATAAGACATCTACTTATTTTTTCCACCACAAAATAAATTCTTAAATGCAAAAGATACACAAGTGTATATTAATAAATACTTAAAACAGTAACCTATTATGTCACATATTACAATCTCCAGGGAAGTCAAAACAACTTTTCAGTAGTACTGCTCAACTTATATTTCCCTTTCACTTCAGATCTATAAGTTTAAGAAGCTTACAAATCTGGATGTCCTGGTAAGTTAAGGCATGGCTTGGGCTCTTTTAGTCCTTTAAATTGAATTATCCTGCTGGTGGTTCCTATTAGTGATAGGGTTGCTATATCTTCTCTTTCCAAGTAGGGAATACCTCCTGAAAGGACTACTGGCACTGACTAAGGTACTTCCAACTTCTTGAACTCACAAAATTATTACATGGACTGACAATATGCATTTCTTAGGTTCATTGTTTGATAGCCTCAGGGAAAGTAACAAATTTCCAGCAGAAGATAATTGGAAGGTCTTCAGAAAAGATCTATCTCACTTGGCCTAGTGCAGAAACAGCGCAGAGAAACCTAGTGGGAGGCTCTTAGCCAAAATACAACAGCATTGGCTACTCTGTCCTGGTTCAGAAGCCAGTGGATCAGCACATTAGCTGTGAGATTTTCAACAAGCTACAGAAGGCAAACACTGAACCCCTAAATCCCAACATAACAAGTGGGACTTGACCACGCTTACCCAGCATTGGAAGGAAACTGATAGCACCAGCCCCAAGGCCACACTGGCTCCAGGGCAGCATAGACCAGTCTCCTTGTAGAGGAAGTTTGGGAAAATCTCTCCTTTAACCTTTAAAAATGAGCAAAAAAGCAAAAAAAGCTCTGAATATAGGTACCTATAATGGAGACAGGGAAAAACATAACTCTAAACCTTGAGAACCCTAAAAGCAAAATGCCTCCAGATGAAGCCTCAAAGGGTGATATGAGTTTGTTTCCAACTCAAAAGGCTCCCTTGGAAGAATTCAAAAAGAACCTTTAAAAAGAAGAAAGAAAAAAATGGGGAAAGGAAATGAGAGTTTTAGAAAAGGAAACATAGAAATTAAAGAAAACAACTTAAAAACATATTTGGCAAAATGGAAAAAGAAAATAACTCCTTGAAAAACAGAATTGGTAAAATGGGAAAAATATTCAAGGAACAAAACAACTCATTTAAAAGTTCAATTGGTCAAATGCAAAAGGAGATAAAAAAAGTTAACTGAAGAAATTAATTCATTAACAATTAGAATCAAATAAATGGAAGTGGATGACTCAGTGAGACATCAAGAATCAGTAAAACAAAACCCCCAAAATGAAAAAGATAGAAAAAAAAATGTAAAATACTTCATTGGAAATAGTGAGTTGTTAGAGCATTTTGACATATATTCTTAAATTAGGGGTAAATTAATTGTTTCCTTGGGAAATGTACAAATTCAGCAGATCAGGGGAGATCCCATTTTGTTTACTGTTGTAAATTATTTCTACTTAGTGGCAGAGATTCTTCTCACTACACTTAGTACTGAGTGTTACAGAAAGTAAGTATCTAATAAATGTGTGTTTAGGGAGAGGGGGCTTAGCCTATGATTCAGTTGGCACAGAGAACTCTTAGTCAGGAAACCCCTTAGCATTATAGATTGCCATTTACTCTCAATCTATAATCTTAGGAATTTCCCTAGTTCAATCACTAAACTAATACTGTTTGATGCAGCCTGACTTCTTCACAAGGACTCAGGGATCATTTACTTTATGTTCAAAAGTACTTCAGACCCCATATCATCATGGTAATGATCACACTGACCAATCCAGAATCATTTTTTGAAGAGGTAGAGAGAGATTAAGTAATTTAGAGAGGAAAATGGCCATTTTTTTATCATCAGAGATGGGTCTTTTTGATGCCAAGGAACATGCATAAAGAGCAGGAATTTCACAGCATAGTGCAGTTCCAAGAGAGTTGAATCTGATTAGTGTCAGAGGACCAGGGTTGAAATATTGGCTCCTTTACTTATTACCTGTGTAATAATAACTTCTCATTTACGACTTTGTTCCCAAATTGGTATGGAACTCTTTCCTTATTGGAAGAGATGAAAGTCCTAGCCTGTGAAGAGCAGGGTGTAATTAGCAAGAGATGAGAACTTTAGTTCTCAATAAATCCCCCTTTGGGAACTCATCATTCAGGTGCTTTTGGCTTCCAACTTCAAGAGAGATGGAAAGGGTCAACCCCACTTCAGGTTGTTAAAGGAAAAAGCTCTGGGAAGCAGGAGAGAAGTTAGTCTTTATCATGACCCTAATTCCTAGAAACTTCAGGCCCTAGGTAAGATACTAGACCTTATCTCTTGGTTAAATTGAGTTATTTTGCTTCCAATGGGCATTATGCAAAAGATAGAAGGTTTAATCTTTGCTTTTTGTTGCTTGCAGGTTTTTTAAAGGATCTTTCAAAGTTTCCTCACATGCCTATAAATTATCTGTTCTATCACCTATACTAAAATAAATAAATGTTTTGAGAGGTAAGGAAAATAGTTTAATTGTTTGTAATCGTTTGCACCAACATTTTTGGTTTCTAAAACCAATGGATGATTATTATCCTTTAAAAGTAAGAAAGCCATGGGTCTTAGACATGGACTCAAGAGTTAGCAGTTCTTGCAACTTTCTCAGGCATAGAAGGAGATTTGAACTCCTAAATTTAGATTCACAATCTAATGCTTTTGGAGAACTTCACTTTTATTTTCTGGGATATATTGTCCATTGTTTGCCTTCATTGATTTCTATTTTGTTATTCTGAATAAATGAGCTTCTTTGCTATTCTCTATGTGTTCAGTACAAATTAGATGGAAAAGAAGTCAGACTTTGGAGATATAAAGCCTGGGGTCTCTTCCCCAAAATGATAAAATAATCAAAAGTTAGATGGAATCCAATCTAATTTTTAAGGAATTATTTTCTTCAATGAGCTTTTGTATCTCTTTTCCCATTAGCCAATTCTACTTTTGTAAGGCATTATTTCCTTTGCTGAATTTTTGGGAATTTTGCATATCTTTTTCCATTTGGTCAATTCTGCTTTTTAAAGAATCTTCTAATTGCACATATTTAACCTATATTGAATTACTTGCTTTCTAGGGGAGGGTAGGTGGAAGAAAGGGAGGGAGAAAATTTTGGAATACAAGAGTGAATGTTGAAAACCATATTTGTATGTGCTTTCAAAATAAAAAGTTATTATCAAATTTTTTAAAAATTAAAATAAAAAAAGCATTTTTCTCTTCAGTAGATTTGTGTGCTTCTTTTATAATTTGATCTATTCTGTTTTTTTAGGAGTTATTTAATTCAATATTTCTTGTGCTTCCTTTCCTTACCAAGCTATTGACTCTATTTTCATTATTTTCTAGCATTACTCATTTCTTTTCCCAATTTTCCCTCTTCCTCTCTTATTTGATTTTTTAGCAGGAGTTCTTTTTTTGGGGGGAGGTGCTAAGACTAATTCACATTTTTCTTTGAGGCTTTGCATGTAGCCTTTTTGACATTTGATGTCCTCTGAGTTTGTTTTAATCTTCCCTGGCAACATAACTTTCTATAATCTGATGGGTTTTTTTTTTTGTTTTTTTTTGTTAGTTGATCATTTTTTCAGCTTTTATTGACTTTGAACTTTATGTTACAACTGGGTTCTGCTCTGGTGAGAGAAGGGTACTATCTGAAGTTTAAGGTTTTTTGTTCTATTATTTTTAGAGATAGTACTGGAAATCTGTAAGTTTTAAATTCTTCTAAAGTGATATAATCTAAGAAGAAGTGTTATCACTGCTCTCCTAGTCTGTTGCCTGTGAGCAACTACAAGCACAGTTTTCCATTCTGGAACTGTGACAAGCATCTTTATGCCCCTGCAATTAGGAACTTTAGTATATTAATATTCCTCCTCACCATAGGACTGTGACTCCACTTCTTGTATGGGCAATGCAACAGAGTCCTGCACTTTGTGCCAAGTAATGTAATCTCCTTCTGATCAGTTATCTGACATTCTTCTGGGGGCTGAGAGCTCTGGAAGCTGCTGCTACTGATTCAGTAGACACATGGCTTGCAGGTAGGTGGGGCTTCATGATTGGCTTGCAATGTACACTACACTGCCTTCTCTTACCTCAGTGAGAAACATCTTACTTTTCAAACTTCTAAGTTGTCTTGGACTAGAATCTTATTTCACCCTATGCCTTTGTTGGTTTTGCTACTCCAGAATTCATTTTGAAGTATTATTTTAAAGTTGTTGGGAGCGATATTTGGAAGATCTCCCCTCCCCATTTTAAGTGTCGTCTTTAAACAAGATTTGTTTGATCATTTGCCAACCATATTATAAAAGGGTTTCTTTTTTTCAGTACCAGTTGTTCCAGTTTAATTGGTACCAGTTTAGTACTGGCATTAAATGGCTTCTGAGGTCCTTTCCAACTCTGAAATTCTGTGATTCTGATTTTATGATTGAGATTCCAAATCATAGATTTCTCCTATAAAACCTGAGACCACCCCCTTTTTCATCAATAGACATGTCATGCCTTGCACTGAATGTAGCACTCATTTATTTATTTATTATAGCTTTTTATTTACAAGATATATGCATGGGCAATTTTTCAACATTGACCCTTGCAAAACCTTTTGTCCCAATTTTTCCCCTCCTTCCCTCCACCCTCTCCCCCAGAAGGCAGGTATACCAATACATGTTAAATATATTAAAGTATATGGTAAATACAATATATATATATATATATATATATATATATATATATATATATATATATATATATATATCCATATAGTTATTTTGCTGCACAAGAAGAATAGACTTTAAAATAATGTACAATTAACCTGTAGCAATCTATTTATTTACACAGTCTCTTCCTTCTTTACGATGCAATGGCATGACACAATATTGACTAACAGCAAGTCTTATTCTGTTATTATATAGTAAGTGAGGAAATGGGTGGTTGAAGTGCTTTTTTCAGGGTTGCATAGTAAGGAAAGGACAGAATGATTCCTCCTCAGTTGTACAGAGTAGAAAGTTTCCAATTAACCTTCTGTGAGGAGCACTAATTTAACATCAAAAACTTTTATATTTAATTTTAAGTAATTTTAAGTGAAATATTTATTTTTAAGGATATAAAAATAATTAACATTAATTTACATTTACTTTTAAATTTTAATGTTTTTTTAAACATGGCAATCATTTTATAAAACTCCTTTCCTTTTATTGAAATCTTTGTTTTAAAATCACATTTATTTAAGAATATATCCCTTCCTTTTCCTCTTACCCAGTATGCCATCCCCTATAATAAAGATTCTAAAAGAAAGAAGGGGGAAAAAATAGTTTAGCAAAACTAGCCAACCCACCAACTGATTTTGAGGGTATTTGCAGCAATCCACACCCACTGCCTGATCTCAATTCTGCAAAGAAGTGAGGGAGGTGCATTTTCTCATTTCTTCCCCAAGGCCAAGCTTGGTCATTATAATTACAATGTTTTGTTCGAAGATTTTTGCTGTTGTTGTTCTTTCCACTTTTTCCATAGTTGTAGCCATTGTATATATTATTTTCATGGCTCTGTTTACTTTGCTCTGACTCAGCTCACATAAGTCTAAGAGGCATTTTGGTATAAAGCAAAGAGCATCAGATCTTGACTTAGTGAACCTAGATTTGAATTCTAGACCTGCCACTTTTGTATGACCTGGACATAACCATCTCTGGACTGTAGTTTTCTTATCTGTAAAGAGTTCAGACTAGATGACTTCTAAAGTCTCTTCCAACTCTAAAATTCTGCTCTAAACATCAGAATTATTTATATTCCTATGCTATGAGGACATAGTGATATTATATTCATGTATTACCATTATTTGTTTATTCATTCCCTAATTGATAGACACTTTGCTTCTAATTCTTTGTTAAAGTATTGCTATGAGTACTTTAATACATATGAAACCTTTATTTCTATCTATGACCTCCTTAAGATATTTGCCTAGCAGTGGACTCTCTGACTATAAAGGCATGCGTGGTTCTTTTAGTTCCTCCTCCCTTTTTTAAAAAGCATAATTCCAAAAAGATGTAGTCACTGAGTCAAAAGATATGTATCTTTTTAATTGTTTTTAACCATAATTCCAAGTTAATAATATCTTTGTTTTTAACATGCCCATCATTTCCTGAAATCTCTTCTCACAAAGAACCTTCCCTTTTAAAAAGTTTTTATTAATAGATTCTGTTTTTATATCACTTTTATATCCTGATTTTTTAACCTTTCTTCCCCCATACTCAATTAGCTACCCCTTGTACTGAAAGATTTTAAAAATTCCATTAAACTAGAGGCAGCTAATGGCACAATAAATAGAACAAAGGATCTGACTTCAAATTTAGCCTTAGACTCTTAACACTTACTAGCTGTGTGACCCTGGGCAAGTCATTTAAGCCCAATTGCCTCATCACCACCATCTCCCAAAAATTCATTAAACTAATCAACATATGAGATACAACTAACAAAATATGCAGCTCCTCTCTAGGGCTAATCTTCTTAGTTATTATAATTACACAGCATAGAGCCTCCTTTTTAAGAAAAAACAAAAACAGCTAAGCAACACCTCCTAACATAATGCTTTTCTGGATTTTTGTCAGAAAAAAGATATAATATTTCTAAGTTATTTTGCAAATCTTCAAGTGTTATATAAATCCTATGACTTGGTTTTGTTGTTATCGTAATAATTGTTTTTATTACATATTATGCAAAGTTATACCACATCTTCTACCTTTGGTTTCAAAACTCCAAGGACAGTGTTCTTAGAGACAAAGATTAGTCGTTGCATTTAATCTGAGGTAAGCTACTTTTTAGTAAAAAATTTTGTGTGTATGTTACATCAGACATCTTTTACCTCTATATCAGGACTAGAGTATTAGGTTGGGTAAGAAGAGCAGGGCTTTTCAAATGAAGATTTTTTGAAAGAGAGGATGGAATAAAGATATTACTTCAGGATTTTGAGAACTGCTTGGGGAGGCTGCTTGGAAAAGCAATGAGGCAAGGTCCATCTAATTCTTTGAGGTATCTGGTGAAAGGTATTAAATAAACACTCATTATCCTCATCACCATGCTTGTGTATCTAACAACAGCCACAACAATGGATGGCCCAGAGGTCAAACTTCGGTCTTCTCTTGGCTAATGCATTTAGTAAGGATCTGGAGGAGGAAATGAGTTGATGAAATATGTTGATAATTCCAACAAGTTTGGCTGGCCATATGCATGGAGGCCTGTGAGAAATTCCAGATGGAGTAAAAACTCCTTGGGGCCCTGGGCAACAACAGATGGCAGATGAGTTTTAACCTGAATGAATGTGAGTGAAGTCAGACCCACTGGTGAAAGCTCATTTCAGCTTTTACCAGGTGACCTAAGATTCAGGACCTGTGGGAGCCTGGAGAAGATAAAACTGAAAGAAGTCCTGAGAAATGAGTATAGTCAGCCTCAGGGGAAATGGATGATTGCCTTGAGCACAACAGCAAACAAAAGCTAGATTGAAACACCTTCAAGGATTGGTAATTGGGGTCAGTAAAGCATCTCACCACCTCTATCCCAATTGAGTCCTTGTGCCTATGGAGGTCACCAGCCCCCATGTAGTGGAGCATCATTAATTATACCTGGGAATGGAACAATAAGACTAGGGATGACACGGGTAAACTCTGAAAAAATTATGTAAAATAATCATTGAAACCATGTCCCCTTTGATCTGCAAAAGAAGAGAGATCAGACTCTCCCAGCCTCCAAAGAGTCTAGAAAGACATCCAGGGTGTGATAAGCAGCATTATTCAAGGGCAAAATCAGCTCTCATTGATCTTTTGGGGAGTCACATCCTCATTCAGGAAATTCTGAAACCTTCAAGGTAATTTTCATTCAATTGAGAAATCCTGGTCTGACCATCAATTCAAATTGCCCCCAGATGTGCTCATAAAATAGGTCTTTGCCAATCATTTTTTGCAAATTTTCTTCATTAAGAAATATGCCCACTAAGGGAAAGCCTCTTAGTGAAAAATAAAAGCTTTTTTTTTTTTTTTTTTTTTTTTTTTTTTTTTTTTTTTTTTTGCCACAGACTTTGGGATTAGTAAATTCTTTCGCTTCTGGACCCTGAGTCTCAGAGCAGAAGGGATCTCATTCATTCACACATTGACAAGGAAACCCCAAAACTCTGAAAAATCCTTAAAGGAGAAAACCTCCTTGGACTCTGCCTCTGGGAGAGGACTCCACCCTAAGTTTCATCTTTGTTATCTGTCTCAGTCCTAAAACCCATTGAATTCAATTCAAATTCTAACGATGTCTGAAACCCAGCCTGGAGCCAACCTGGGACTCCACTCACAACCCCCTTTAGCTAAATCTCTCTTTATAAAAGAGTCAAGCTGGAGCCCTCTCTTTGCAGAGGTTCCAAGCATGTCAAAGGATCTCTGCCCACTGGAACACTGGTTCTGGTGCCTTCTTCTCTTTACTTAACACCTTTTACTAACTAGACTTTACCCTTACTTCCAAACCCTACAACAAACCTCTTTTATCAATCTAGGTTTTCAGGTCTGTAAATTCCTTTACAAGGGACTATTGCGCCACCACTAGACCTCCTTTAACTCTGTCCTTGCCCCGAATCCAAAGGGATTACAGGGGAGCTCCATTTGACTCCCTGTACCCCGAACCTGCCAGTAGACCTCAATTAAACCTAATTTCATTTAGATACCCCAATTCTAAACCTCATCAACATCATCAGGGTGAGGTCACCCCAGTTCTATATGTTATATATCTTAGTTGACATACTCATTAATGGATTCCCAAGAACCCAGAGTAATGGACTACAATCTAACAACAAAATTTATTAGGTGCTTACTATGTGCTAATAATTGGAAATGCAAAGAATTTTAAATTGGCCTAGTACCTGCCCTCAGGAAATTTTATATTTTCGTAGGGGAGATAAGAATTGTATGTATAACAGAGGAGCTCTTTTATCCTCTGGTAATTTTTCTAGCCCCTGGCTAAAGCTAAGCATGCTCTTAGACCATTTCTGGTGATAGATGTGCCCTAGCTTAGCATGAAAGAATTTATGTTTTAGATGATTCCTGTAAATTGATCTTTTGGTCCCTCTGATAATGAGAGGGGAAGGGGTTTGTACATCAAAGAGAATTGGGCACTAATTTGGTATGCTTTAAAATGGAACCAGCAAGGTGGCTCAGTGAATAGAGTGGTGGGCATAAAGTCGGGAAGAGTCAGCTCTGTGAAGCCAGATGTAACTCTGGACAATTCATTTAACCCTGTTTGCCCCAGTTCCTCATCTGTAAAATGATCTAGAGAAGAAAATGGTAAACCACTCTAGTATCTTTGCCAAGAAAATCTCAAATGGATCATGAAGAATGGGGTCATGAAAAATTTTATATGACTTAAAAATTAAAAACAAAAACAGAAATACTTTGAAAGGAGAGACAACGTCTGCTATTGACTCTCTTTAAAACTCCTTCAAGGAGAAAGTCTCCTTGAACCCTGCCTTTGTAAAAGACCCTGACAGAGGGAAATAGGATAAACAGCTTCATTCTGTTATCCTGAGAGATGGGCACCACCCCCATTGATAACACTCACTACTAATTAAGCTCTCTATAGAGGTAAAGATTACTCCACAGACACTCATTCAATTCCAAGATTCTCTATTCTAATTCCAGCTCAGCTGTACCCAGCCCCCATCAAGAGCAACCCCCAGTTTGTAGCCAAGGCCTCAATTATAAAATAAGCCAACTGGGGCTTAGTCTTTGCAGAGGGCTTAACATGCCATGCCATGCTCCCCTTTATATAGCAGCTCTGCCCTCTGCCCTCTGCCCGCTGAAATGATATTCTCTTTCAGCATTACCCTCTCTTTATCTTTCTCACCTATTTCCCTAACAAGACTTTATACCTCTCTGCTAGAACTTTTCTATTTCTCTCCCAGGACTCTTCCACTAGAAACTTTATATCTCTGTCAGGACCTTGCTACCAAGGAATTCAGTCTTTCTATTCATGCATAGCAAAGGCTGAATTCCCAATGCCAATAATAAACTTCTTTTACCAGCCTAGCTTTTTGGGTTCATAAATTCCTTTATGAAGGACCTCTGCGCTGCCAGAAGGGGTTCCTACAACTCCTTGCTCTGCGCCAAATCCTAGGGGCATCTAGAGAAGCCAAACCTCTTCATTTGGTTCCCTGAACCCCAAATCTGCCACTAACCTCATCATTTAACTCCCTGACAAGGAACCCTAAACTTATCATTTGGTTCCCTCACTAGGAACCCCGAAATGTAAACCTCATCAGTATGGTCCTTTTCCTCATCTATTGAGCATTTTGGTGTCCTAGTAGCTTCTTCCTTGAATTTCCATTGGGGAGAATCTTCCCCAGCTTCTCCCAGCTATGGAGGTTATTCATGTTTGGTAAAGAAGAGCATATGCTTGTTTAAAAGAGCCTGAAACTTGAATTTTAATGTCCTAACTACCTTTTCTATTTTGTGTTTCTTTTCTTGAGTATGAGTTCATCTTTGAGAAATTAACTTTTGGGTGCTCCAAATCACTATTGATCAGAGAAATGCAAATGTTGTGTTTTAATGGTTTAAGTACCAACATCTAGTTCAGAAAAATAGGAACATGTGGTTGTTGTATGTATTTCAAACACATGTTAATGAATAATTAATTTATAATAATTAGTTTTATGTTTAAACATTTCTTATGTGATGGAGGAATTAGTAGCTATTTTATATCTAATCTATTTTATGTATTTAATACCTTTCTAAATGGGTTTTTTTAATCTCACTTAGGTGATCTTAAATATAATGCACCTGAGATATGAACCATTTATAAACTTTGTTTAAGAGATTTACTCAGAAATTTATCAGGGTTGGGGGAAAAGAGAAGTCTATCTCCAGGATGTCTGAAGTTGGGACTGTCTGAATCCCACCATGACTGTCATGGGGGAAGAGAACTAACAGAAGCTATCATCTTTTAAGATCTATTGCTTGGGCAAATTTTTCTGCTCTTTGGAACCACTCCTATTCCCCTTACCCCCTCATCATCATTATTGACCAAAGAACCAATCAAGAAATTGTTCATCATCCTAAAGCATCAGTTCACAGAGATAAATAATGGGTCACTGCTTCATTCCCAAAGCAGAAGTTCTGCATAGCTGAGTCAGAGCATTTATGTCACCCAAAGTGGAAAGAATATTGAATTTAGAAGCAGAGACTTAATATCCTTAGACACTTATAAGCTTTGTGATCCTGTGAGCCTTTTTCAGTATCCATAATATAGGAATAATAATAGCCACAGGATTGTTATTAGAATCAGTTGAGATATATGTAAAATGCTTTCCAAACAAAATGCTGTATAAATACTATTTATTACTGTTGTTAACTGCTGGTTTCATTATTAAATAAGATAGGTAAGGCAGTTTGGAACCAGACTGGATAAGGCCCTAAAAACCAAGCTATAAAGTTTCCCAAGTAATGGGAAGTAACAGGAGGCTTTTAAGTATATGATCAGGTTTGTGCATTAGGAAGATTATTTTGATTATTATGCAAAGGATGAATTGGAGAGGAGAGAAAATGGATTTAGGAATCCAGTGAAGAGAGAGGACTCTGAACTAGAATTGTGGTTCTATGGAGAGAGAAGGAAAGAAATTCAGGAGGTGTGGAGGTAGGATCAATAAGAATTAGTAACTGAATGGAAGTTAGGAACAGTAAATTGATTAAAAATTAGGGGAACTAAATCACTTTCTGATAAAAATAAAGAAGTTGTAATTAAATGAAAGAATGACTCATAGGTTTGTCTCAAAGAAGCATATAGAAAAGATGAGAGAGTCAGTTTTATTATGTACTAAAAGACAATAAGAAACATCATTTTGTGGAATATTTGGTCATTTTACTTTACTGATAGGAAAGGAGGACAAGACCATCATGAAAATAATAACTACAATCTATTAAACCAACATTTGTTGCAGAGGATGCAATCTACAGAGAAGACATAATTCTGTATTATGTATACTTTCTACAAGAAGAGATTTGGAAAGTGCTAACCTTGTAAAATGATGAATATCCTCCCGAATGAAATTGAAGATATTTTAACAGAAAGGAAATGATAGAATCTAGATATAGAAGTCATTTCCAAAATAATCTACTTGGGTGAAAGAATGAATGGATTAATGATGGATGGACAGATCAATGAAAAAACAATTATTAAGTATTTACTATGAGCTATAGTCTATGGAAGACTTTCAAATGCAAATACAAAAAATAAAGTCCTTGCTTAAAGAAGATAAATTGATGATTACCGACAACAGGGAAGCCAGGGCTATTCAATTCCTATTTATTCGGCAAAAGAGAAAGAACTTTAATTAGGAAAGGACAGAACAAAAATGATTAACCAATTTATACCCAAGATTAGTAAAAAGATAGTAAGACAGCACACATATAACCTTAGTAAAATCATTACTTGGTCTATATAAATAGGATCTTGAAAGAAATGGGATTGAAAAGACATCATTAGTGACATTTGAATGATCACAGAAAATAGGAAAAATAACATCAGACTAAAAAAGGGCCAGTGTTGTCTCAATTTTCAAAACAAGAAAGTGAATAGAAACTTTGAACTATAGGCCAGTGAACTTTGAATCCTGTGAAAATTCTGGAAAGGATTATTATTTTTTTATTATACCTTTTTATTTACAAGATATATGCATAGGTAATTTTTCAGCATTTCAGTTGCAAAACCTTTTATTCCAATTTTTCCCCTCCTCTCTACCTTCTTCCCCCAGATGACAGGTTGACCAATACATGTTAAATATGTTAAAGTATATGTTAAATACAATATATGTATGCATGTCCATACAGTTATTTTGCTGCACAAGAAGAATTGGACTTTGAAATAGATTAACCTGTGAAGGAAATCAAAAATGCAAAAATAGAGGGATTGGGAATTCTATGTAGTGGGTCATAGTCATTTCCCAGAGTTCTTTCTCTGGGTGTAGCTGGTTCAGTTCATTACTGCTCTATTGGAACTGATTTGGTTCATCTCATTTTGGAGAGGGCCAAGTCCATCAGAATTGATCATCATACAGTACTGTTGTTGAAGTATATAATGATCTCCTGGTCCTGCTCATTTCACTCAGCATCAGTTCATGTAATTCTCTCAAGGCCTTTATGAAATCATCCTGTTGGTCATTTCTTATAGAACAATAATATTCCATAATATCCATATACCACAAATTATTCAGCTATTCTCCAATTGATGGGCATCCACTCAGTTTCTAGTTTCTGGTCTCTACAAAGAGGGCTGCCACAAACATTCTTGCACATACAGGTCCCTTGCCCTTCTTTTAAGATCTCTTTGGGATATAAACGCAGTAGTAACACCGCTGGATCAAAGGATATGCACAGTTTGATAACTTTTTGAGTATAGTTCCAAATCGCTCTCCAGAATGGCTGAATGCGTTCACAATTCCACCAACAATGTATCAGTGTCCCAGTTTTCCTACATCCACTCCAGCATTCTGCTTTTTCTTTCCCTGTCATTCTAGCCAATCTGACAGGTGTGTAGTGGTATCTCAGAGTTGTCTTAATTTGTATTTCTCTGATTAATACGGTCTTGGAGCATCTTTTCATATGACTAGAAATAGTTTCAATTTCATCATCTGAGAACTGTCTGTTTATACAAAGGAGATATTTGTAAAGCACTTCTTAGCAGTGTCTGTATATAGTAGGTACTTAATAAGCCTTCTCTTTATTAGCAGAGTATTTTTCTTTCTCTAGTAGATAGGGGAAATGCTGTAGATATAATTTATTTAGATTTTAGCAAAATTTCTTATATTATTCTTGTGGAGAAGATAAAGAGATATGAATTAGACAATAATACTATCGCATGTATTAAGAAATGGTTGGATAGCTGTCAATGTGAAAGGAGGTCTTTAATGGACTATCCCACAGATCTGTACTTGATTTTATGCTTTTAAATATGTTTTATCAATGGTTTGAATAAATACATAGGTATGTATACTCATCAAATTAGCAGATAACACAAAGCTGGGAGGTATGTTTTCAGCTAACATACTAAATGTTAGAGTCAGAATCCAAAAAAATTTTAGATAGCCTACACCATTGGGTAGAAAATTTACAAAATGAAATGAGTGGATGCCCATCAATTGGAGAATGGCTGAATAAGTTGTGGTATATGAATATTATGGAATATTATTGTTCTATAAAAAATGACCAACAGGATTATTTCAGAGAAGCCTGGAGAGACCTACATGAAATGATGTTGAATGAAATGAGCAAGACCAGGAGATCACTATACACTTCAACAACAATACTATATGATGATCAATTCTAATGGATGTGGCCATTTTCAACAATGAGATGAACCAAATCAGTTCCAATAGAGCAGTAGTGAACTGAACCGGCTACACCCAGCAAAAGAACTCTGGGAGATGACTATGAACCACAACATGGTATTTCCAATCCCTCTATTTTTGTCCGCCTGCATTTTTAATTTTCTTAATAGGCTAATTGTACACTATTTCAAAGTCCGATTCTTTTTGTACAGCAAAATAACTGTTTGGACATGTATACATATATTGTATTTAATTTCTACTTTAACATATGTAACATGTATTGGTCAACCTGCCATCTGGGGGAGGAGATGGGGGGAAGGAGGGGAAAAATTGGAACAAAAGTTTTGGCAATTGTCAATGCTGTAAAATTACCCATGGATATATCTGATAAATAAAAAGGTATAATAAATTTAAAAAAAAATTTACAAGATGAAATTCAATAGGATAAACATAAAATCTTACACTTGTATTCAAAAAGCCAAATCCACAAATATAAGGTAGAAAAGCATGGAGAGATGGTAATTTTTTTTTAAAGAATATTGGAATTTTAATGAACTTAAATATTCAAAATGTTAAAAAGCCAATATGAGTCAACAGTGTGATTTAGCAGGCAAAAAAAATTAATGCATTCTTTTTTTTCCTCAATAGTATTTTATTTTTCCAAATACATGTAAAGATTGTTTTCAACATTCATTTATGTAAGATTTTGTGTTCCAAATTTTTTCTTTCTCTCACCGTCTCCCCAAGACAGCAAGTAATCCAATATAGATTAAAGATGTACAATATCCTCCTAAACATATTTCCATATTTGTCATATTGTGCAAGAAAAATCAGGCCAAAAGGGAAAAAGAGACAAGAAAGAAAAAGCAAAAAGTTCAAAGCATTCTTGCATTGCATTAGAAGGGGAATAGCTTCCAGGAATAGGGAAGCATTGATTCCAATGTACTCTACCATCAGCAGAACTCATTTGGGTGATTGTTCATTTCTAGAAACCCTGGCTTAAGAAGGACACTCTTAAAGTTTAAGAATGTCCCAAAGGAGAGCGACTAAGATAGGGAAGGGCCTTGAATCCATAACATAAGAGCTAATCATGTGAAAACCTGGAGGAAAGAAGATTAAGAGAGAGACATGATAGTCACTTTCAGGTATGTGGAAAAGGGATAAAATTTCTCTTTGGCTCCAGAAGACAGAATCCAAGTTTCAAAGAGAATAAATTAGGCTGAATGTAAACAAAACAAAACAAAACAAAACAAAAATAACTTTCTAATCAAAAGTAGAACAGTTTATCTCTAAAGGTATGGATAATTCCTTTTTAGAACTCTTCAAGCAGAGGCTAGATGACCACTTGTCAGGTAGATTATTATGGGGATTCCTTTGTGCAAGAGTTAGAATAAAAGGCTGCTGATATCTCTTCACATTCTCATATTTGATGATTTTATAAGCCTATTCCAATTTGTAATCCATATATGGGAGCAATGGCTTAGAGAAAAGCAATTTTGGTATAGGAAGTCAGGGGATGGTGATGATCTTTAAAGTAGTTATTTGATATACTTCTTCCAAAAAACAGTGGTGCTTTAATTTGATTTTTAAAAAGTATTGGTCCAGAACAAGAGATGGGAAGGGAAAAGTGGGAGTATACATGTTGGGGCAGATAAATGACAGGAAGGAATAGAAAGTCTGGTCTCAATTGGGGCTAGGTAGAAATTGTAAATCAAGCGAATTTGTGTTCCCTCAATGAAAATAACCCTAAGAACAGGTGTTATAAAACTGAATATGTTAACTTTCTCAGGAATTAGAGAGCATGGATCATGGAGGGTTGGTGTGGGGAGAAGTGAGGTGATAGAGGTGAAGGGATGACTGGATGGGATATGAAACATAATTCAAGGGAAGGCTAAATATGTTGGACCATGAAACTTGTCTTCATTAAAGATAGCCCCAGAGTAGGAGTTTCAAAATTGAGTAGCCTGACTTTCCCAAGAGTCAGATGTAGTCAGACTATCAATTATTAACCCAAAGGTCATAATCAAGAAACTTTTGAAGGATAAAGATGAGAAAAAGGATAAACCTGACCAATTTCGCTAAACTATTGACTGGGAAATAAAGGTTAACTATCATTATTTTAAAGAAAGTTGGCTGATATAAAATAATAACCACATCAAGGAAGGCCAACTTGATTTCCTTGCTGAGAGACATGGAAGCCAAAGGCAACACCATTTATAGTACAAGCTCATTTGTGATATGTAACATGACTATATCTTTATGACTAAAGATTTGGAGCCTCACAAAATTATGAAAAAGCAGTGACAAAGGAGAGCAAGCTTGCAGAAATGTTGGTGTGGAATTCAACTGGGTCAGAACATTTCATCTATGGATGAAACTTGAGAACAATGAATAGACATGAAATGGAACAAATTTGCTACGGTTTCCATAGGGATGTATTCTCATCATCAATTATAGTGGAAATATCACATTTGAACTCTACTAATTCATACCCAATGTGTTATATAAAGTAGTGAGAAAAGCACTAAAGAAGATGAAATTGGGAAAAGTGACTGTACCTGACCAACTCTATACAAAAGAAATCCATACAGTGGGTGTCACAATTTTATTTTTTTTTGAAATTAGCAAAACCTATTTTATTGTATTTTATTTTAATATCTTTTTTTAAAAAAATTTTAGCAATACCTTCATTTCCGAATATATTCTTCCTCCTACCCTATCCAGGCATTGAAATATAAAGATAAAAAAAGAAATTAAAAATTGTTAGGTGACACTTTTAAAGGCACCTGGAATTTATTTCCAAGAATCAACGATTACAAAATAATGAGAAAGAGCATTGCTACATAATGAAACAAAAAAAGAAATCATGAAAACATCAACAAATATTGGTCTATGCTCCTGGTTTTTCATTTTTATAGCATTTTCATGAGAAGGAATTATTTACAAATTAAGGGTATCTTTAAGGAATAGTGCAGAGGAAATAGCCAGAATTTCAAAACAATTTTCTATAGTGGATCCTATCTTCAAAGGCACACAATTAACTGAGAGATGTGGATAGTAAAACAAGACTATTCTGGTTATTTACTTATTTTTTGTGGTTATTGCAAAGTAATTGAAGTTAAGTGACTTGCCCAGGGTCACACAGCTGAGAAGTATTAAGTGACTGAGGCCAGATTTGAACTCGGGCCCTCCTGATTCCAGGGCTGAATGCTTTATCCATGTGTCATCTAGCTGACCGATTCTGTTAATTTTTATTGATAGCAAAAAAATATTTTATTTAGACAGTCAAATGTAGTCTTAAAGTGTCCTCCAAGAAGGTAGAGACACATATAATTATTCACCACATAAGATTCCTTGAAAGATATACACCCAGAGATTGTTATTCTCATAATCTTCTGAATACCAATACCAAAAAGAGGGAAAAAAACAGGAATTTGTGCTTGCTAAAAGTATTTGTTATGTAGAATTGTCTTACACCACAGTCCAGAAAGAAGAGAAATTCTCTGTGAGGTTCTCTTTATGCTCATGCTCTTAAATAGCCTTGTATCAATTATATATAATTGTGTCACAATAGTACCTCCATAGTTTGACCCTTCATGAGTAGTTTTCCACATAGGAAAAACCAAGTGGATAAAGATATAAAGTGCTAATATAGTAGGGCTAGTTGTTGAGGTGTCTGCACTAAGTCCTGTCACTGATATGTAGAACCCCAAGGAATGTAGTCACCAGCTAATGCCAGAAAAATAGAATAGGCTAAAGCTTCCATGCTAATTTATTTAAGATTTGGCCCATAAATGACTACTGTGCTTCCAAGTTGGGTATGACAAAGAGAACCAGTTTCCAAAAAATAGATTATTCTTCAAATAGTTGCTTGGACAAGTCAATGCTTAGTACTTCAGTACATAGATCTTAGATAAGCATTTCAGACAGTGAATAAAAGGAGAGCAAGCTGCACTGCATTTGGACACTTCCTTCCTGTATTTTCTCAGCTGAGGGTCCTCATTTCATGTTTTTACAGAAAAATTTTTTTTGATTGAGAACTCCCTGTTCTTTCTTCCTTCTAATCTTACATCATTTACATGTCTTCCTTCCCTGTCTCCTCCTTCATTTTGGTCTTAGAGGAGGAGTCAATCCTTCTCCTTATGAAGGTAAATTCCTTTATTTGCACTCTTGATACTATCTCCTCCTAACTTTTCCAGCAAATTAACACTTATCATCCCCATTCCCTTTCTTATATTCAATTTGGACATATCTTCTAGATCCTTCCCTACTGCCTACAAACAAGCCTATATTTTCATTCTTGAAAAAACCCAGCCCTAATTGGTCTAACCAATTCTCCTATGTATCATCTTTTCTTCTTCCCTTTGTGGTGAAACTAATTGAGAAATCAGTCTACAGTTAATGCCTCCACTTCCTCTACTCTTAACCTCTTCTAAACTTTTTGCAATCTGACTACTGACCTCATCATTCAATAGCATCCACCCTCTAGAAAGTTTCTAATTATCACTTAATTTAAGAGACTGAAAACTTTTCTCAGTCTGTTCTCTTTGATTTTTCATTTGATACTATTGATTGTATTGTATTCTCCTTCTAGATAAGTAATCCCTTCTAGGTTTTCTGACATTTCTTTCCCCTAATTCTCCATTTGTCTGACCTCTCCTCAGACTTCTTTTCTATTTCTTTATCCATGTCATGTCCACTAACTTTGGATGTCCCTCAAAGCTCTGTCCTGGATCTCCTTCTCCTCTCTGTAGTCTATGTTGTCTAACTTGGTGCTCTCATCATCTTCTATGGCTTCAATTATTGTCTCTATGAAGACAATTTCCAGGTCTATATGCAGAGACCCTGTATCCTTGCTGAGCTACACTCACACCTACAGCTTTTTCTTTGACGTCTTTAATTGGATGTCCCATTGACATCTCAAATTCAATATGTCTAAACATAACTCATTACTTTTTTCCCTGATGAACTTCATTATTGTCAAGGGCACATCATTTATTTTCTTATTCCCCAAGCCTACAATCTGGTGAAATTTGCCATTCCTCACTCTCACTCTACAACTCTAATCCAATGACAAATCTTGTTTTTTCTATCTTCAAAGAATTTTTCATGTATGTCTCCTCTTTACTCACACAGCCACCATCTTAGTTCAAGCTCTCATCATCTCTGGCCTTGTCTATTAGAATAGCTTTCTAACGCTAGTCTCAGCAATAAGAGCCGAGAAAGAGATTCAAAGAATTAGAGTAGGAAATGAGGAAATCAAACTATCACTCTTTGCAGATGACATGATGGTATACTTAGAGAACCCCAAAGACTCTGCTAAAAAGCTATTAGAAATAATTCAGAATTTTAACAAAGTTGCAGGATACAAAATAAATCCACATAAATCGTCAGCATTTTTATATATCACCAACAAAATGCAACAGCAAGAGATACAAAGAGAAATTCCATTCCAAACAAATGTTGAGAGTATAAAATATTTGGGAATTCATCTACCAAAGAATAGTCAGGAATTATATGAGAAAAATTACGAAACAGTTGCCACAAAAATAAAGTCAGATTTAAATAATTGGAAAGACATTCAGTGCTCTTGGATAGGCCAAGCGAATATAATAAAGATGACAGTACTCCCCAAATTAATCTAGTTATTTAGTGCTATACCAATCAGACTCCCAAGAAACTATTTTAATGACCTAGAAAAAATAACAACAAAATTCATATGGAAGAATAAAAGGTCGAGAATTGCAAGGGAACTAATGAAAAAAAAGTCAGATGAAGGTGGTCTAAGTGTACCTGATCTAAAGCTATATTATATAGCAGCAGTCCCCAAAACCATTTGGTATTGGCTAAGAAATAGACCGGTCGATCAGTGGAACAGATTAGATAAAAAGGACAAAAAAGGGTACATCTATAGCAATCTAGTCTTTGACAAACCCAAAGATACCAACATTAGGGATAAAAATTCATTATTTGGAAAAAACTGTTGGGAAAACTGGAAATTAGTATGGCAGAAATTAGATATGGACCCACACTTAACACCATATACCAAGATAAGATCAAAATGGACCCATGACTTAGGCATAAAGAATGAGATCATAAATAGATTAGAGGAACAGAGGATAATCTACCTCTCAGACCTGTGGAGGAGGAAGGAATTTATGACCAGAGGAGAACTAGAGATCATTATCGATCAGAAAATAGAAGATTTTGATTACATCAAACTAAAAAGTTTCTGTACAAACAATACTAATGCAAACAAGATTAGAAGGGAAGTAACAAATTGGGAAAATATTTTTAAAGTTAAAGGTTCTGATAAAGGTCTCATTTCCAAAATATATAGAGAACTGACCCTAATTTATAAGAAATCAAACCATTCTCCAATTGATAAATGGTCAAAGGATATGAACAGACAATTCTCAGATGATGAAATTGAAACTATTTCCATTCCTACGAAAGAGTGTTCCAAATCACTACTGATCAGAGAAATGCAAATTAAGACCACTCTGAGATACCACTACACACCTGTCAGATTGGCTAAGATGACAGGAACAAATAATGATGAATGTTGGGGGGGATGTGGAAAAACTGGGACACTGATACATTGTTGATGGAGTTGTGAAGAATCCAACCATTCTGGAGAGCAATCTGGAATTATGCCCAAAAAGTTATCAAACTGTGCATACCCTTTGATCCAGCAGTGCTACTACTGGGCTTATATCCCAAAGAAATACTGAGGAGGGGAAAGGGACCTGTATGTGCCAAAATGTTTGTGGCAGCTCTTTTTGTTGTAGCTAGAAACTGGAAGGTGAATGGATGTCCATCAGTTGGAGAATGGTTGGGTAAATTATGGTATATGAAGGTTATGGAATATTATTGCTCTGTAAGAAATGACCAGCAGGAGGAATACAGAGAGGCTTGGAGAGACTTACATCAACTGATGCTGAGTGAAATGAATAGAACCAGAAGATCTCTGTACACTTCAATGTTGTATGAAGATGTATTCTGATGGAAGTGAATATCTTCAACATAAAGAAGATCCAACTCACTTCCAGTTGATCAATGATGGACAGAAACAACTACACCCAGAGAAGGAACACTGGGAAGTGAATGTAAATTGTTAGCATTACTGTCTATCTACCCAGGTTACTTATACCTTCGAAATTTAATACTTAATGTGCAACAAGAAAATTGGATTTACACACATATATTGTATCTAGGTTATATTGTAACACATGTAAAATATATGGGATTGCCTGTCATCAAGGGGAGGAAGTAAAGGGAGGGGATAATCTGGAAAAATTAATACAAGGGATAATGTTATAAAAAAATTACTCATGCATATATATTGTTAAAAAAATTATAAATAAAATTTTAAAAATTATAGCAAAAAAAAATAGAATAACTTTCTAGTTGGTCTCTCTGACTCAGTTTCTCTTTATTCCTCTCCTTAGTTCCCAAAGTAATTTTTGTAATGTATAGTTCTGACTATGTCATCTACCTGCTCAATAAGGTGAACAATACATGTTGTTGTGTTCCCCATCAGCATGTAAGCTCCTTGAGAGCAAGGACTAATTTTTGCCTTTCTTTCAATCTCCTCTCTTAGCATGCTGTCTAAATAAATAAACATTAAATTAATGAAAATTAATGAAAAAGTTAAGCACCAGATACATGCTTACTAAATGCTTGTTGAGATTTTTTAAAAAATAAATGTTCTATTGATGTTTCTTTTATATCACCAAAATTTTCCCTAGTAATGGGAACTTATTTCCTAAGATTCTAATTAATCAACAATAAGCATTTCTTAAATTCAATCTAAATCTAAATTTCTACTATGATTCAGGCACTATGCTAAGGAAAAACTTATATAACACCAGTATCTCATTTTATCAATCTAAATCTAAAATACATTTTTGCTGCCAAGGTCAGGAGAGCTTTCCCATATTGAGTTAGCTATGATTGGGACCATACTTCTATAACTCACTCTTAGAGGTCTAATGGTAACCTTTAAGGAAATTGCTGTACTGTTGAAAAAAAGTATGATACTGTGACTTTACCAAATTCTTCAGTGGTCTGAATAGCAGAGAAGAGGCTTTGTCTAGCAGGAGAGAAAAGAAGAATTGTACAGAATATTGTTTAAACAAACAACCACAAGCTTACGTTCCAAAGTCAGGAGTTAACCAAGGCATGTGAATTTTCCTACTTAAGAGTCTCACAGAAAGGTTTTTGTGTGCCCACTTTCTCCTCAACAGCACAACAATTCCTTAAGTCTCGAATCTGCTGGGTAATAAAGTCTGTGCTATGAGAAGTTTCCCCTCCACAAGACATCGAATTCAGTCAAGAGCAGGCAAGCCCTTGAAAGATTCTTTCTTTCTCTCAAGTGATAGATAGTGATAGGGCAAATGCAGGTTTTTTTCATCCTGCTCTTCAAATAACAGAAGATTCAATTTTAGTCAGCTCTCAGCAAAATGAGGTATTTTTTCTTCAATAAACATTGCTCATAACAAAGAGCATGTGAAGCCTGCTTTTCCCCCAATAGGTCTCCCCTTTCTTATTTACAGGTCAATGAGCTCAGCCAGCTCTTCATACATAAGAATCCTGTTTTCTCCCAATCAGTATCCCAGCATCTGAAGGGTCTATTTAGCTTCATTTGGCTCTTTCATTTGACTTCTCCTAAAACAGCTATTCTTATCTTCCAATTACCCTCTTCACTCACTTCTTTCAAATAACACGAAAGAACATTTGCCGTTAGCTTCTCTTTTTTGGTACCTATTGTATCTTCTTCTGTCTTCTCATCCCTCCCCTCTCTCTCTTTTAAAATAATATTAATGCATTATTATTAATATTAATAAATTAAATAAATAATATTTATTATTTTTTTCTAATTACAGCTTTCAACATCATTTTTGTAAGATTCTGAGTTCCAATTTTTTCTCCTTCCCTTCCTTATCCCTCTCCAAGATTATACATGTACAATCATTTTAAACATGTATTTATTCATCATTGTTATTAGTCATGTTATAAAAGAAAAATCAGGGAAAAAAGGGGGAAAAAGAAGAGAAAGAAAAAAATGAAAATAATATGCTTTGATCTACATTCACTCTCTATAGTTCTTACGATGCAAATTATACTTAAAAAATTTCAATAGTATTTCATTTTTCCAAATACATGTAAAAATTATTTTTGACATTTATTTTTGTAAGACTGTGTTCCAAATTTGTTGTGGCCTTCTTGATTGAGACTCAAAGTCTTTGAGTACTTTGATCTCAGAGGGGAGATGAATGAGATCGGAGACTCATAGAGTGTGAAAACAGCTCCAGTTTATTAAGTACAGCCTTGTTGATATACATTTTTGCAAGTGTGATTAGTACATTAACAAGCAGGCAATCCCCAATCACCATTCAGAGAAGCAGCTCGTGGGCTTTGCATATGCATGTATCTGCCAATGGGAGGAGAGCCAATCCAGCCATTTCAGTAACCCACTCACAGGCAAGTGGCCCTGTCAAGGTATCCCTGCTTATGAGCAACTATGCTATGACCCTTAGACTGAATCCGTTCCCATGTTCACACGTTACTACCCCTTGCTCAACAAGGACATTTCTGCAATGTGACAGAAAATTTATTATGTACGAAAAGTTGAGGTGGCCTCAGTACTCCCTCTAGACAGGGTCCCATACACTAGCACAAATTTTTCTCTTTCCCTCCCTTCCCTCCCCACCTCCCCCTCCCTAAAACAGCAAGTAATCCGATACAGGTTAAATATGTGCAATTCCTTTTTTTTTTTTTTTTTTTTTTTTTTTCTGAGCCAATTGGAGTCAAGTGACTTGCCCACAGTCACACAGGTAGGAAATGTTAAATGTCTGAGGCTAAATTTGAACACAAGTCTTCTTGACTTCAGGGCTGGTGCTCTATCTACTGTAACACCTATCTGCCCCTCCTGTGCAATCCTTTTTTTTTTTTTTTTTAAATAGTTTTTATTTACCAGATATATGTATGGGTAATTTTACAAAATTGACAATTGCCAAACCTTTTGTTCTAATTTTTCCCCTCCTTCCGCCCCCCCAGATGGCAGGTTGACCAACATGTTAAATATGTTAGAGTATAAATTAAATACAATATATGTATACACGACCAAACAGTTATTTTGCTACAAAAAGAATCAGACTTTGAAATAGTGTACAATTAGCCTGTGAAGGAAATCATGCATGCGGACAAAAATAGAGGGATTGGGAATTCTATGTAGTGGGTCATAGTCATCTCCCAGAGTTCTTTCGCTGGGCATAACTGGTTCAGTTCATTACTGCTCTATTGGAACTGATTTGGTTCATCTCATTGTTGAAAATGGCCACATCCATCAGAATTGATCGTCATATAGTACTGTTGTTGAAGTATATAATGATCTCCTGGTCCTGCTCATTTCACTCAGCATCAGTTCATGTAATTCTCTCCAGGCCTTTATGAAATCATCCTGTTGGTCATTTCTTATAGAACAATAATATTCCATAACAATCATATACCACAATTTATTCAGCCATTCTCCAATTGATGGGCAGCCACTCAGTTTCCAGTTTTTGGCCACCACAAAGAGGGATGGCACAAACATTCTCTGTGCAATTCTTTTAAACACATTTTCTTTTTGTTATCTTGTGCAAGAAAATTCAGATCAAAAGGGAAAAAATACAAGAAAGAAAAAAACAAAGAAAAATGAGAAAATACTATGCTTCAATATATAGTCTCCAAAGTTTTCTCTCTGAATAAGGATGGCATTTTCCAGCAAATTTCATTTTCTATCTCCCAAATGTATTAGAATTGTCTTGGATCACCATATTGCTGAGAAGAATTAAGTCTATCATAGTTGACCATCATACAATCTTCCTGTTACTGTATACAATGTTCTACTAGTTCTGCTCACTTCATTTAGCATCAATTTATATAAGTCTTTCCAGGTTTTTCTGAAGCAGCCTGTTCATTATTTCTTATAGGTCAATAGTATTCCATTACATTCATATACTATAACTTATTCAGCTATTCCCCAATTGAAAGGCATCCACTCTGTTTCCAATTCCCTACCGCCACAAAAAAAAAAAAAAAAAAAAAAAAAAAAAAAGTTGCTATAAACTTTTTTGCACATATGAATCCTTTTTCTTCTTTTATGACCTCTTTGGATACAGATTCAATAGTGACACTGCTTGATCAAATGGTATGTACAGTTTGATAGCCCTTTGGACAAATAGCTCTCCAGAATAGCTGTTTTAGATCATGGTTCCACCAATAATACATTAGTGTCCCAGTTTTTCCACATCCTTTCCAATATTTATCATTATCTTTTCCTATCTTAGCCAGTCTGATAGAGTTGTCTTAATTTGCATTTCTCTAATTAAAAGTGATTTAGAGCATTTTTATATGACTATAGATAGCTTTAATTTTTTCATCTGAAAATTGTTTGCTCATTTTCTTTGACCATTTATCATTTGGGGAATGACATGTATTCTAATAAGTTTGACTCAATTCTCTAAATATTTTTGCTTACTTTCATCTCTTTCTCTTGTGGCATCTAATGTCTTAAATCAGGGCCCATCTCGTGACCCATCTATAACTCAAGTGAAAAACTTTAAAGTTCATAGTTTAATCAGATATAATACAGACAAACAACAGAATTTTTCCATAGATTCTAAACAGTTCTTTGTTTATAGTTTCTCAGCTATATCTTTTAAAATTCTAAAAACAAATCATATGTAAATAAGTCAATAAACAGTGCCTTGTAGCCATCCACAACTTCAATCAGTACTTGTTTTTAAATAGCTTTCAAACCATGTAATTTTCTCTCAGGTCCTCAAACTACTTTTCACAATTGGATATTCTTTTTCTACCCATGTATAAGTGTAGTATAAAGAAGGGCCAAATACACACAAAGTCAATCACTTTCTGAAAAGCTTTCCTATATCAGGGATATATCAGGGCCGAAATTCAGCCAGCACCTGTGCTAAGAATTTTCTTTTACAATTTTAAATAAAATTTTATTGTATTTAAAAATATAAAAAGCATTCTTAGCTCAAGAGTCATACAAAAACAGATGGTGGGCAGGATTTAGCCTGCAGGTCATAGTTTGCCAACTTTTGCCCTAGACAATCTACTGATTTATCCCCATCATCCTCCCAGTCATTAGTTCATCTATTAGTTCAACTAACTATTAGTTCATCTATTTTGAAAACAGATTGTATTATTTAGTCTAGAGACAATGTGGAATATGGAATAAAGAATAAAACTTCCAGAAAGGGAAGTCAAGTGTTATCTCTGATATATTCATGGATAAGTCACTATAGGCAAGTCATTTCACCTTTTATGGTCCTTATGAAACTCTCTTACCCATAAGATGAATCAGAGAATAGTTACAGATCTATATTAGTACAGGAATGTTCCTCAGTCATTCTTTAGAGTCTAGACCAATAAAATTATAAGTCTGGATCAAGTGCTTTTTATTTACTTACTTGTGAACAGTATTGTATTAGCACATAAGTGCCTTAAGGCAAAGACTGTTTTAGTGGGTTATTGTTGGTTTGGGTGTTTTTTATCTTGGTCTTTGTTTTCTTTGCATATAATAAAGGTGGTTGATAAAAAATTGTTGACCTGAGCTCTTGAAATAGTCATCATCCATCCTGATGTAATAGAAAGAACATTGACCTTGGATTCAGAGTATGTTTATGTTTATGGGTATTATTTTGAGTTAATTGCTTAATATTGATCTATGAAATGAACATAATACTTGAATGCATAACTTCAAAAATTATTGTAAGAAAAGTGCTTTGTAAGTCTTAAAGTTTTTTATATAAAGATATGTAAATGTAAACCTTGTTTTTATTTGTTATTAAGGCAAGTAGAATAAAAGAGAGTTAGCCTGGAATCAAATCTTGCCTCTGATTTCTTGTTTCATTTACTTGGGCAAATCACTTTATTTCTCAGTGCCTCAGAAATTCTTTAAGATTCAATGGGAGAAGAATTGCCCATTGGTAAGAGGGAATTTCCTCATTCAAAGTTCCTTATCCTGAGGCAACCACAGGTTTCATCCTAAAAAAAAAAAAAAAAAAAATCATTATGTGTGGGATGTAAAAAGACCCCTACCCAAAAATGACTACTCAGAGATCACTCATAGAAAGCAGAATTATTTAAGCAGACCATCCTGTTCTGTGAGCCCAAGTTCACAGCAGGATGGCCACTCCCTTGAGAATGGTCACAGTTTTTACATAGTTCAGACAAAGAATCCCCAAAATCCCATCCTCTATATGTTGTCATTGATTACACAAGTCTCTATTCCCATATTTGGTCAGTGGAATGCAGTAGATAAAGTGATGTAAAGCTCCTTCAGCTACTATACTGTTTTAATCCCTTCTTTGGACAATGGAATGTAGTCCAGGCTTTATTTAAAATCACGTGACTCGGCTGGTTCAATATTAGGAAAACTATCTCAGCATAACTGACTATATCATTAACCAAATTAACAAAAACCATATAATTATCTCAATAGATGCAGAAAAAGCATTTGATAAAATCCAACATCCATTCCTAATAAAAACACTAGAGAGGATAGGAATAAATGGACTTTTCCTTAAAATAGTCAGGAGCATATATTATAAAACCATCAGTAAGCATCATATGTAATGGGGAAAAACTGGAACCTTTCCCAGTAAGATCAGGAGTGAAACAAGGTTGCCCATTATCACCATTATTATTCAATATTGTATTAGAAATGCTAGCCTCAGCAATAAGAGTCACAAAGAGATTAAAGGAATTAGAGTAGGTAACAAGGAAACCAAATTATCACTCTTTGCAGATGATATGAAGGTATATTTAGAGAACTCCAGAGATTTTACTAAAAAGCTATTAGAAATAATTCATAACTTTAGCAAAGTTGCAGAATGCAAAATAAATCCACATAAATCCTCAGAATTTTTATACACCACCAACAAAACCCAACAGCAAAAAATAAAAAGAGAAATTCCATTCAAAATAACTGTTAATAGCATAAAATATTTGGGAATTCATCTACCAAAGGAAAGTCAGGAATTATATGAGCAAAACTACAAAACACTTTCCACACAAATAAAGTCAGATTTAAATAATTGGAAAAATATTAAGTGTTCTTGGATAGGCTGAGCAAATATAATAAAGATGACAATACTCCCTAAACTAATCTATTTATTTAGTGCTATACTAATCAGACTCCCAAGAAACTATTTTAATGACCTAGAAAAAATAACAAAAAAATTCATATGGAAGAACAAAAGGTCGAGAATTTCAAGGGAATTAATGGAAAAAAAAAATTAAATGAAGATGGCCTAGCTGTACCTGATCTAAAACTATACTATAAACCAGCAATTATTAAAACCATTTGGTATTGGCTAAGAAACAGATTAGTTGATCAATGGAATGGGTTAGATTCACAAGACAAAATAGTCAATAACTATAGCAATCTAGTGTTTGATAAACCCAGAGATCCTAACTTTTGGGATAAGAATTCACTATTTGACAAAAACTGCTGGGAAAACTGGAAATTAGTATGCCAGAAATTAGGCATGGATCCACACTTAACACCATATACTAAGATAAGATCAAAATGGGTCCATGATTTAGGCATAAAGAACAAGATCATAAATAAATTAGAGGAACATAGGATAGTTTACCTCTTAAGACTTGTGGAGAGGAAGGAATTGTGACCAAAGGAGAACTAGAGATCATTATTGATCACAAAATAGAAAATTTTGATTACATCAAACTAAAAAGCCTTTGTACAAATAAAACTAATGCAAACTAAATTAGAAGGGAAGTAACAAACTGGGAAAACATTTTTATAGTTAAAGGTTCTGATAAAGGCCTCATTTTCAAAATATGTAGAGAATTGACTCTAATTTATGAGAAGTCAAGCCATTCTCCAGTTGATAAATGGTCAAAGGATATGAACAGACAATTCTCAGATGAAGAAATTGAAACTATTTCTAGCCATATGAAAAGATGCTCCAAGTCATTATTAATTAGAGAAATGAAAATTAAGGCAATTCTGAGATATCACTACACACTTGTCAGATTGGCTAAGATGACAAGAAAAAATAATGATGAATGTTGGATGGGATGTGGGAGAACTGGGACACTGATGCATTGCTAGTAGAGTTGTGAACAAATCCAACCATTCTGGTTTTTTTTTTTTTTAATTTTATTTATTTATAATTTTTTTTACAGTATATATGCATGAGTAATTTTTTTATAATATTATCCCTTGTATTCATTTTTCCAGATTATCCCCTCCCTCCCTTTACTCCCTCCCCTTAATGACAGGCAATCCCATACATTTTACATATGTTACAATATAACCTAGATACAATATATGTGTGTAAATCCAATTTTCTTGTTGTACATTAAGTATTAGATTTTGAAGGTATAAGTAACCTGGGTAGATAGACAGTAGTGCTAACAATTTACATTCACTTCCCAGTGTTCCTTCTCTGGGTGTAGTTGTTTCTGTCCATTATTGATCAACTGGAAGTGAGTTGGATCTTCTTTATGTTGAAGATATCCACTTCCATCAGAATACATCTTCATACAACATTGAAGTGTACAGAGATCTTCTGGTTCTATTCATTTCACTCAGCATCAGTTGATGTAAGTCTCTCCAAGCCTCTCTGTATTCCTCCTGCTGGTCATTTCTTACAGAGCAATAATATTCCATAACCTTCATATACCATAATTTACCCAACCATTCTCCAATTGATGGACATCCATTCATCTTCCAGTTTCTAGCCACTACAAAAAGAGCTGCCACAAACATTTTGGCACATACAGGTCCCTTTCCCCTCCTCAGTATTTCTTTGGGATATAAGCCCAGTAGTAGCACTGCTGGATCAAAGGGTATGCAGTTTGATAACTTTTTGGGCATAGTTCCAAATTGCTCTCCAGAATGATTGGATTCTTTCACAACTCCACCAACAATGTATTAGTGCCCCAGTTTTCCCACATCCCCTCCAACATTCATCATTATTTGTTCCTGTCATCTTAGCCAATCTGACAGGTGTGTAGTGGTATCTCAGAGTTGTCTTAATTTGCATTTCTCTGATCAGTAGTGATTTGGAACACTCTTTCATATGAGTGGATATAGTTTCAATTTCTTCCTCTGAGAATTGTCTGTTCATATCCTTTGACCATTTATCAATTGGAGAATGGTTCGGTTTCTTATAAATTAGGGTCAGTTCTCTATATATTTTGGAAATGAGACCTTTATCAGAACCCTTAACTTTAAAAATATTTTCCCAATTTGTTACTTCCCTTCTAATCTTGTTTGCATTAGTATTGTTTGTACAGAAACTTTTTAGTTTGATGTAATCAAAATCTTCTATTTTCTGATTGATAATGATCTCTAGTTCTCCTCTGGTCATAAATTCCTTCCTCCTCCACAGGTCTGAGAGGCAGACTATTCTCTCTTCCTCTAATCTATTTATGATCTCATTCTTTATGCCTAAGTCATGGGTCCATTTTGATCTTATCTTGGTATATGGTGTTAAGTGTGGATCCATATCTAATTTCTGCCATACTAATTTCCAGTTTTCCCAACAGTTTTTTCCAAATAATGAATTTTTATCCCTAATGTTGGTATCTTTGGGTTTGTCAAAGACTAAATTGCTATAGATGTACTCTTTTTTGTCCTTTGTATCTAATCTGTTCCACTGATCTACCGGTCTATTTCTTAGCCAATACCAAATGGTTTTGGGGACTGCTGCTATATAATATAGCTTTAGATCAGGTACACCTAGACCACCTTCATCTGACTTTTTTTTTCATTAATTCCCTTGCAATTCTCGACCTTTTATTCTTCCATATGAATTTTGTTGTTATTTTTTCTAGGTCATTGAAATAGTTTCTTGGGAGTCTGATTGGTATAGTACTAAATAAATAGATTAGTTTGGGGAGTATTGTCATCTTTATTATATTCTCTCGGCCTCTCCAAGAGCACTGAAAGTCTTTCCAATTATTTAAATCGTACTTTATTTTTGTGGCAAGTGTTTCGTAATTTTTCTCATATAATTCCTGACTATTCTTTGGTAGATGAATTCCCAAATACTTTATACTCTCAACATTTGTTTGGAATGGAATTTCTCTTTGTATCTCTTGCTGTTGCATTTTGTTGGTGATACATAAAAATGCTGAGGATTTATGTGGATTTATTTTGTATCCTGTAAATTTGCTAAAATTCTGAATTATTTCTAATAGCTTTTTAGCAGAGTCTTTGGGGTTCTCTAAGTATGCCATCATGTCATCTGCAAAGAGTGATAGTTTGATTTCCTCATTTCCTACTCTAATTCTTTGAATATCTTTCTCGGCTCTTATTGCCAAGGCTAGCGTTTCTAGTACTATATTGAATAGTAATGGTGATAATGGGCAACCTTGTTTCACTCCTGATCTTACTGGGAAAGGTTGCAGTTTATTTATATTGCATATTATGCTTACTGACGGTCGTAAATATATGCTCCTGATTATTCTAAGGAATAGTCCATTTATTCCTATACTCTCAAGCGTTTTTAGTAGGATTGGATGTTGAAATCCAACCATTCTGGAGAGCAATGTGGAATTATGCCCCAAAAGTTATCAAACTGTGCATACCCTTTGATCCAGCAATGCTACTACTGGGCTTATATCCCAAAGAGATATTAAAGAAGGGAAAGGGACTTGTATGTGCCAAAATGTTTGTGGCAGCCCTTTTTGTAGTGGCTAGAAACTCGAAAATGAATGGATGTCCATCAATTGGAGAATAGTTGGGTAAATTGTGGTATATTAATGTCATGGAATATTATTGTTCTGTAAGAAATGATCAGCAGGATGAGTATAGAAAGTCTTGGAAAGACTTACATGAACTGATGCTGAGTGAAATGAGCAGAACCAGGAGATCATTATACACTTCAACAACAATATTCTATGAGGATGTATTCTGATGGAAGTGGATATGTTCAACAAAGAAAAGATCTAATTCAGATCCAATTGATCAATGATGGACAGAATCAGCTACTAATCAGAGAAGGAACACTGGGAAATGAGTGTAAACTGTTTGCATTTTTGCTTTTCTTCCCAGGTTATTTTTACCTTCTAAATCCAATTCTCCCTGTGCAACAAGAGAACTGTTCGATTCTGCACACATATACTGTATCTAGGATATATTATAACATAATTAACATGTATAAGACTGCTTGCCATCTAGGGGAAGGGGTGGAGGGAGGGAAGGGAAAAGTTGGAACAGAAATAAGTGCAGGCGATAATGTTGTAAAAAATTACCCAAGCATATGTTCTGTCAATAAAAAGTTATAATAAAAATAAAATAAAATCATGTGACTCCAGAGAAGCCAAAACTGAGGCCTTAAGGCTTCAACTAATTTAACAATCACTTTTCAATATGTGCTTGGTCTGTAAGTTCTTCACCTTTTCTACACAATTATTATCATCCTACTTTTTAGAGTATAGAGAGTGAACATAAAGCTTCATTTCAACAGGAAGTATTAGTAAGTAGCAATACTGGCTGACTTTTTTTTCTCCCTTTTTCTGGCCCAGTCTTTGATGAGTGAAGCAGTGAGGAAACAACCCCAGAAAAGGCAAAGCCTGAGAAAATTAGACTTTGGAAAACTGTGACTAAGCTGTCAAAACGTCACAATGCCAGCTCACACTTTTCTAGTACACTTTAGGGCAAGAGCTCAGAACACTTAGTGTATTCTCCCTAGCTTAAGCTTCCTAGGTAGAGGGCAAGACCTTATTTCCCAGAGGAGGGGATATGCTGGAAAATATTTTCCCAATAGGCTGGCTGGGAAAAGGGGGAGAAGAGGAACAATATATACATCATACCTTTTTAAATTTAATCTGCATTTTTAATACTTTCTCATGTCTAGATAATCAACAAAACAACAAATGAAACCCTTGTTTGTATTACTTGCTGATTTCCGAAGTGTAAATTTTAACTTCTGGCTCTCTCAATCTGGTTGGAGCTGATTTCAGCATGCTTTGTTCAAATACAGAAAAACTGAGGTAAAAAGAAAGAAAAGACTTCAACAATGCCATTCAACCAAGTCAGTTTGGGGATTGGAAATAAAACTTAGTAGGCATCTTGATCCTTCTCCATCATTTTCTTTATCTGTCTTTCACCTGTTATAAACTTTTATTAAATGTTAATCTCTTGGAATTAAAAGTTTTAGAATTAGAATCATTCAGTTCAGAGTTGTCAAATACAAAGCCCATGAGGCTCATCTTGGCCAGTAAAATTTTGAATGGAGCCTAAACCAGATTAAAATGTAACTGGGAAATATTTGATAAAATAAATAAAAATACAACAAAACAAAGATGCTAACCTATAGTAACAGGGTTCCTTTTCCAAATTAGTTTGACAACACTGATTTAGTCCAAGAGCTCTTAACTTGTTGTCCATGGATTGTCAAGAAATCCATGGATCAATTTCAAGGGGTTTGTAAGCATGTAAGAAAACAAACAAAAAAACAAAAAAACAACCCAAAATTCTGACGAGGTGAGATTAACAGAGAGAGATTGAAATATTAATAAAATTACTCCCTGATCAGTTCAATCTTAAACTTCCATTCCCTCTAGAGGTTGTGGGTAGCACTATCTTGCTATGTTCAGTCAGAAATCCAAGTTAGGTCAAACTCCTGAAGTTAAATTTCTCCTATAAATCTATCTATGGCCCATGGCATCTTTGCTGAACCTCTTTTGGGTAAGTCTGCCTTAGCATTCTGCCTTGTAGTGTCTTTCCCCTTTTCCCACCCCCATGCCTCATGGTGTCTTTCCTTTCATTCCCTGACCATGCCTCCAGTGTCTTTATCTTATAGCTAACTCTTTTGGAGTGCTAAATCTCTTTTAGGATTTAGCCTATCAGTCAATGGTATGGTCTCATGGAAATATTTCCTTTCTCCTAGTTAATTATGAGTTCCACTAGGAAACTTGCCTTTCCATTGTTAATTGTTAAAATCCCTTTCCTTGCTAACTATATGCTCTCCAAACTCTATTTTGTATTCCTGGTATCTCTTCATTTTGTCTGTAACCTCTTCTCCTAAATAAATCCTTTGGCCAAGAGAATGGCAATTGTGAATTCTTAAGGCTGAACACCAACATTTGGTGCTAATTGCTTTTCTCAATCATATCAAAATCAACTACATCTTCCATCTTCCTCCTTACCACATATTCTTCTGTCCACTGAAAGTGTCCTCCTGTTATTCCACAAACAAGATACTTCTCTGGGCTCTGGGCATTTTCACTGGCTATCCCCCAAGTCTAGACCGATTTCTCTCCATATCTTCTTGTATATTATCTTCAAGTCCCAAACCAAAATCCCATTTTCTTTTTTTTGAATATTTTTTATTAAAGCTTTATATTTTCAAAACATATGCATAAATAATTTTCAGCATTCACCCTTGCAAAATCTTGTTCCAAATCCCTTTCCCCACCTTCTCTCCTAGATGACAATTAATCCAATATATGTTGAACATGTGCAATTCTTCTATATAAATTTCCACAATTATCATGCTGCACAAGAAAAATCAAATCAAAAAGGAAAAAATGAAAAAGAAAACAAAATGCAAGCAAACAACAACAAAAATAAAAATACTATGTTGTGATCCATACTCAGTCCCCACAGTCCTCTCTCTGGGCGAGGATGACTCTCTCTATCACAAGATCATTAGAACTGGCCCTGCATCTCCTCACTGTTTTAAAGAACCATGTCCATCAGAACTGAGCACTATATAATTTTGTTGCTGTGTACAATGTTCTCCTGGTTTTACTCACTTCACTTAGCATCAGTTCATGTAAGTTTCTCCAGATCTTTTCAAATCATTCTATTGATAATTTCTTTCAGAACAATAATATTCCATAACATTCATATAACATAATTTATTTAGCCATTCTCCATCTGATGGATTTCTAGTCAGTTTCTAGTTTCTTGCCACTACAAAATGGGCTGCTACAAATACAAAATCCCATTTTCTAAATTCTTTTTCAAACTTTCTTCATTCTGGTGCCTTCCCTCCTTTAATTATTTCTGGTTCTTCATTGTGCAGACATATTGCTTGCTTGTTGTTTTCCTCATTAGACTGTGAACTCCTTGATAATAAGAATACCTCTTATCTTTTTTTATATCTCCAGCTCTTAGCATATTTGTTGTTGCTGCTGTTCAATTGTTTTCAATGATGTCTGATTCTGTATGACCCTTTTTGGGACTTGGTTGAGCAAAATACTAGAGTAACTTGTCAATTCCTTCTCTAGTTCATTTTATAGAAGAAGAAACTGAGGTCCTTGCCCAAAGTCACACAGCTAGTAAGTAAGTATTTGAGGCCAGATTTGAGTTCAGGTATTCCTGACTCCAGACCTGGTATTCTATCTACTATGCTGCCTAACTGCTCCTAGCACATTTATTGACTTACTGGCTGATTGTTTTCACTAACTTCTCATTGAAATGTAACATTTCTTTCAATTAACTTGAGAAGAAGTCCATGGTCTTCTCCAAACTTTCAAAAGGTCTACAACACACACACACAAAAAAGTCTGAGCCTTTGATTCTAATTCAAACCTCTTATTTTGCAAATAAGGAAACTGAGTCCCAGAAAGGGAAATGTATTCAAAGTCACATAGGTAATTATTAAATAAAAGAGGATCTAGGACCTCTGATGACAAATCCCATCCCTTTTATCCTTCCCTATAGCTGCTTCTTGGTATTGTGCTAAGAATAGATAGGATTGTGCAACTAGATGATACAGTGGCTAGAGCATCAGCCCTGAAATAAGGAGAACCTGATTTTAAATCTTATCTCAGACATTTAACCCTTCCTAGCTGTGTGACACATATAAAGATCATTTGATCCAGGGAAATCAAATTAATATGTTTTTTACTACCAAATATAAAAAAGAATTGACTCAAAAACTTTCATTTCAGTTTCTGAACTTATTCCTACCATTTCAAAGCAATAATCTGATGATGAATGGAATCATAGAATGATGGTAGAGGAGGTCCTCAAGATCTCAAGGAAGCCATTTCTTTGATTTAGTAGTACGTTGCTAATTCTAGGAGAGGAAGCATACAACTTAGTCCCTGTTAGAATCATCTATTCCCTCACTATAAGGCTGGTTCATCTATCCCAGAACTATGTTTAAAAACAAAACAAAACACACTCACACATATATACACACAAGCACACACACAAATTAAAAAAATAAAAAACTTTACATTTAAACTGTGATAAGTTTATAGCTAGTTCATACACTGGATAGAGCTCCAGGCCTGGAATTAGAAATAGCTGAATTCAAGTTTGACCTCAGATATTTACTAGCTGTGTGACCCTGGGCAAGTCACTTAAACCTGTTTGCTTCAGTTTCCTTATCTGCCAAATAGAAAAACAATAGCAAGCCACTTCAGTATCTTTTCCAAAAAAATCCCAAATGAGATCACAAAAAGTTGGATGCAACTAAAAATGACTGAACAACAAAGACAGCATTTACTGGATTAAATTAGGAACAGCAGCCTCTTCAATGTTGGTAAGATATTACAAAGGAGAAATACCCAGTGTTCAGAGGGCTAAAGATAAGGAGGGACACTTAGCTCATATCCTCCAAAATTTTTATGTTAAAGGATAGGAATCAAAAGAAAGAAAAAAAGAAAAATGGAAATTATAGTCAGGATTTTCATGATTTCTTTCCTCTCTGAGTACATACTAACTTCTGAGGAACTTCTTCCACACTACAAGCAGTATAGTCTAGAAGTCAGAATATCTGGGCTTTCTAGTCCTAGATCCACAACATATCATTTTGTGTCCTTAGTCAAATTACTTGGTCTACCCAAGCTTTTATTTTCCCTAATGGTAAAAGACTCAGGAAGACTTAAGTTCAAATCTAGCCTCAGACATTTATCCGCTATGTAATCTTGGGCAAGTCAATATTTGCTGTTTGCCTCAGTTTCTTCATCTGTAAGTGAGCTTAAAAAGAAAGTGACAAATAATTCAAGAAAACCCTAAAAGAGGTGATGAAATACGTGATAGAATTAAAATGACTGAAAAACAAAAAAGATGGCACTATGGAGAAAGGCTACATTTGAATTCAAATCCAGTCTCAGACAGATATGCATGCTGTGACTCTGGGCAAGTCAAGTTAACCTGTTTCCTCAATTGTAAATTCCTCAAATGATTTTTGTGAGGTCAAATGAGATCATATTTGTAAAGTGCTTAGCGCAGTGCTTGGAACTTAAGTAGGCACTTAATAAATGCTTATTTCCCTCCTTTAGAATTCAAAGAGTTTTGGGTCCTTCCTGTATCTCCTACTTTGGGTAAACCATTTAACTTCTCAGGCAACTTTCTTAACCTATCTATTATAGATGACTTGCTGATCTGCCTTGGAAAGGGAGGATTCATGATGAACTTTCCTCATGCTTGTGAAATCACTTGCCTAATGTTTATAGAATGTTTTAAAATGATTGAATGGAATTGAAAACCAATTTCATAGCCATCATCTCTTTTGATCCTTGCAACAATTTTTGGGAGGTAAGAAAGGCAAGTGTTTAACTTCTGAGTAAAATGGAAGCTCACAGTGTTATGCCACAGCCTCCTTTTATTGTTCTGCCTCAGTCCCCCTGGTTGCAACCTCCCCTTCCTGACCATTAAGACTGATATATCTTAGGGCTGGCTAGTCTAGAATCACAAACTGTAAATGTTTAATCTCAAATAAGGGGGAGATCTTCTATTTCAGACATCCTGGCTCATAGGTCCTCCTAAGTTATCAAGAATTTATTATGGTCCTCACCCCCAACTTGTCAGAACGGAATTCATGGTCTGCTCACCAGTGCTCAATTCCCTCTCCCCCCACCCCACTCCCCGCCCCCTCTACTTTGTCTCTCTTGATCATTGGAACCTTATAAAGAATCCTTGGAATTGCTGGATTCTTTGAGATGAGAGTCCAATTCAGTTCTGAGGGCAACATGGATCCTGTTTTGCCCCTAGCACAATCTCTCCTGTAGAGGGTCACAGTCAGTGGGGAAACTCTGGATGAGGTCTAAGACCCTTTAGCCCAGAGGGAACCTGCTAATAATGTCTGGTTTGGCTCCTCATCTCCCCTAAGGGCTCTCAGCCTTCTTGAGAAGTCAGGGGATGGTGACAACCTATGTTGAGATTGAAGCAGAGTGATACCAGGTAGCAAACTACATAGCAAGTTGTTTCTGTGGTCCCATGTGCTCAGAGTTGTTTTTGATACATTATAAAAAGGGGAAAGTCCTTGAAATAAATTGACTCCATTTTCCCACCCTCCTCAGGAGTTTTGCCTCATCACAGGATTCAATTGGATTGAGAATAGAATTATATCCTGTGATTGAAGAGTTTGACTCTTCAGGCCAAGCCAGAAGATACACTCCTTTTGATCTGGAATTATTAAAGATTTGAAAAAGGGTTGTACTCTTTATGGGGCTACATCTTCTTATGTAAATATGCTATTAGAGAATCTGGCTTATGAAATTTTAACACCTAATGACTAGAGATCTGTAGCAAGGACATGTTTAGAACCTAGATAAAACTTGTTGTGGCTTTTAGAGTATAGAAAACTATGTAGGATACAAGTCCACTGAAATAGGCAAACTGGAGTTAATATATCAGTCACCTTTAACCAACTAGCATGTATAGACACTTTAACACAGATTAATTACCTTTTGGCAGTGTATGAGCAAATTACTTCTTTAGCTATCAAAGCATGGGGCACCCTCCCAGGAAGACAAGATAGAGGGGAAGCCTTCATAAAAATAGTGCAAGGTCCAAACGAACCCTTTGGTGATTTTGTTGGATGTCTTTAGACAACTGTCATACAAACTATTGTGAAAATGCAGCTACGGGAATTATGGTAAGAATACTTGCTAGAGAAATACATAATGAGGATTGTAGAAGAGTTATATTAGGGGGGAGTTTTTTGTGTTTTTTTTTTTTTTCTGAAGCTGGGGTTAAGTGACTTGCCCAGGGTCACACAGCTAGGAAGTGCTAAGTGTCTGAGATCAGATTTGAACTCCTGAATTCAAGGCTGGTGCTCTATCCACTGCACCACCTAGCTGCCCCGAAGAGTTATAAGCTCCTTTAGATAAGATCACACAGTGGGCACAAATACCTTTTATGCCCAAAATATGATGCAGATTTTTTAAGCTCTGAACATGGGAAGATAGGGTTCCTTTTAGGAAGGGGCTTCAAGAGAGACACTTCAGTGCTTTCAATGTGGTAAAGTAGGGCATCTGAAAGATCAATGTTGGCAAAAAGATAAAGTGAAAAAACAGAGTAGGAGAACAAGACCCCAAACCCCGTGCCCAAAATATAACAAGGGCTTCCACTGGGTGTCAGAATGTATATTGACTCTGGGAAATGGGAAGCGGGGTTCGGCTCCAGGTCCCCAGGCAATAAAACACTTGGGGCATGATGGCAGCTGCTGTTATATACCCAGAGAGTCTTTAAAAGTTCAGTACTCAGACATGATCAGTCACCTGAGAAGCAACCTGATGGGAGAAAGGGATTACAATTGGGAAGAAGAGTTGTATGCAGCTGGAACTATTGAGATATCCCCTGTAGAGGTGAAACCTGTCCCTATCTGGCCTATGGATCCCTTGCCTCTACATAAAGTAGGCTTAACCATTTTACTTCCTGAGAGTGCTTATAAAACAGTATCCATATACTGATTTGGGAAACTGGGGAATAAGTAGCTAATATCCCTAATATTACTAATATAGGTAGGCAACGTGTGATCTATCACTCAGGAGAAGTAGTAGTATCAGGCCTACTTATACACTACTGAAATGTAATTTGGTAATATTGATCCAGATTTTGACTCCCAATAACAGAATCCAGGATCAAGACCCTCCAAAAATAAAAGAGGGGGAGCCACAGGTAACCCTAGAGAACTTATACATTTAACTTTATGTATTAAATTTTTTTTTAATTTTTGATGATGATGCACCTATTCCAGCAAACAGGTTTCATGACCCGCCTGAAGGGCAGTTTCCAGTGGGAGCAGCACCACTATCTTCCGATAATCGCCAGGTGATGTGGAGAGATCCAGAAAGTGGTGAATGGAAGGGACCAGATAGGTTAACTGCTTGGGGGAGAGGGTTTGCTTGCATCTCAATAGATGGAGAAGGAACCGTCATCAGAGAGAGACAGAAAGGGAGAGCACCCTAGGGTGAAGGAGAGGAGGGAGACATCAGGTAGTTATATTGCTGACTGTGCCCACCACTGAAGGAGCTTGGCAGTTAACTGTGTACTCATGAACATCAGAAATAATTCCCTAAGGCATAAGACTGATGCAGTACTTCAAAACCTGCAGTAATCATTGGATTTCTTGACACATGAAGTGATGGAGAATAGATTGGTTTTGGACTATTTCTTGTCTGCTGAAGAAGGTATATGTGTGATTGTGAATTGATAGTTATTTTTTACATCTTCTTTCTGGGACTCATGGAAATCTTTATAGTATTTTGTTTATTCATATTGTTTGTTATGATATTATAACTTGCCTGTGTAATTCCTCTCATGGTAATGGATTTAACCACTGGTATATACTTGCTTCAATTAAAACAAGATATATGCATGGATAATTTTTCAGCATTGACAATTGCAAAACTTTTTGTTCCAATTTTTCCCCTCTTTCCCCCCACCCCCTCCCCCTTAATTAAAACAAAAGCAAGGGCAAGATGTAGAGGGTCACAGTCAGTGAGGAAACTCTGGGTGAGGTTTAAGACTCTTCAGCTCAGAGGGAACCTGCTAACAATATCTGGTTCAGCTCCCCATCTCCCCTAAGGGCTCTTGGCCTTCCTGAGAAGTCAGGGGGTGGTGACAACTTGTGCTGAGATTTAGGCAGAGTGATACCAGGTGGAAGAGTGATACCAGGTGGCAAACTACATAGCAAGTTGTTTATGTGATCCCATGTGCTCAGAGCTGTTTTTATTATATTATAAAAAGGGAAAAGCCCTTGAAATAAACAGACTCCCTTTTCCCACTCTTCTCAGGAATCCTGCCTTATCACTTCTCCACTAGGAAGATATATTTAATCACCCCAGTGTGAGGGCTCTAGAAAGCAGGACACAACACTCCCTTTCAAATAAAATATTAAAAATTCTCTAATCTCTATATCTTGTTCAGTTTCTCTGTCACTACAATAGCCAATGAGTTATGGAACTCGATCTCCTTGTCCAGTGTCTTTTATCTCAATCACTTCATCACTCCATTAACCTGCCTACCTCAGATGGTTAAAATGAATAATTAGAGCAAAAACTACCAAAATTCAAGATTAAGCTAAGAACACAACAGCAAAAAATCTGTCCATAATCACAGAACTATCTGTATTCCCAGAATTTTGTTTTGAAGGATAGCAGAAAACAGTCTAAGCTTCAGGCAAGGAAAATACTTACAGTGGGAGTTAGGTTGGTTTCCCTCTTTATTTTCTCCCACTTTGCTCCAATTTCTCTCCAGTTTCATAATCCTAATCTTCTCAACCCAGAACCAACTCCAAAATCCTGCAGTTCTCAAATCTTTCAATGGAAAAGTGGACAAAAGACCTTACCTTTGGACTTTTTATTAAAAACCAAAAGTATAAGACAAATAACACTAAACCATCAGCGGAAAAGCAATGATCATTTTCTATGTGATGACACAATGAAAGTATTGGAAGAAATATAAAACAGGGTCATTGATCCCAAGAAATTTACAACTGGTGTTTGTTTATTTATTTATTTATTTTTACATAGACATAAAAGATAACAAACTATTAGATTCTAAGCTCTTTATTGTTTCCCAGTAAATGTTTACTATATACTGGATATTCCAAGTCTTAGGATATTAACTTTTAATTGCCCTAAGGCCTTTGGGACAATCTGTATTTAAATTAGTAGAGGGAAAAGTAAGGGAGATTTTGTGGGATAATGCAGGAAAAATCATAAAAACAAGTCCTTGTTCTCAAAGATTTAAAAATATGATATAAAAGCCCATTTCTAATGGGATAGGAACAAACTGTAGAAGGCTCCTCTCCTCTCCAAGAATGGAAGAATCTATGATTTCCTGGCATCTAGATGGTGTAGTAGATAAATTACTGGTCCTAGAGTCAGTCAGGAGGTTGCCTCAGTTTTCTCAAGTGCAAAGTGGGAGAAAGAATAGCACCTACCACTCAGGATTGTTGTGAGAATCAAATGAGATCCTATGTGTAAAGTGTTTAGCACAGTGCCTGCCACATGGTAGACACTATATAAATGCTTATTTCTTTCCTTTCCTTTCCCTCGGTCATGGGTGGTATAATACAGATAAACAATTTCTCTGTAACTTAATCTTGTAGAATTTCATAAGAATTCTTAAAGTGACTAAATATCATAAGATCAAAGATCTAGGGCGGGAGGAACCTCAGAGACCATGTAGTCATTTACAGATGAAAAAACTGAGGCCCAGGGAGGTAATGATTTTTCCCTGGATATTCCCTAGCCATCCATGTCTCAGAGACAGATCTTGAACCAGAATGACTCCAAGTCTGGCTTTGTATATCCCTCAAGTCAGGCTGTCTTTCATAATGAATACATATGATTAAGAAACTATGTAATTAAGCAAAATTCATATTGAGGATTATAGGAATTCAGAGAACAGGAGATCCATAAAGACTATCAGTAATCAGAAAGGGTCTCATTGAGAAGTGAGATTTTGAAGTATATATGGTTTACAATAAATGGAGAGGAATGAGGAACATCGTGATGAGGGGAATGTATTTTTGAGAAAGAGCAGGATAAGGCATTCACATGTGTTTGTACTTGTCAGCTTTATCTTTCTCGACTCCTCATTCTTTCTAAAACATACTTCTGACTCCCTTTCCCTTCTGACACTGCCATCACTCTGGTATAATTCTCTTCATCTTTTATTTGGATGATTGCAGTGGTCTGCTGGTTGATTTCTCTGCCTCAAGTCTCAGACAGAAACTCTCTTAGAGTCCATTCTCCTCTACTCAGCTGTCAAACTTGTTTTCCCAAAGTGTAGATTTGAGTGTGTCATCCTTTATTCAGTAAACTCCAGTGGCTTTAGGAACAAAGATATCTTCTGCTTGGCATTCAATGTCCCCATTTCCCTTTCCAATCTTCTTTTACTTTATTTCCCTTCCTCCCCATCCTCTAATACTTTGTAATTCATTGACAACTGCTCTCTTGCTGGTCCTAAAATCAGATACATCATGTTTTGATTTTGGGCATTTTCACTAGCTTAAAATTTTCTCTTCATCTCTGTCTTTTGGCTTCCTTGGCTTCTTCCAAGTCCCAGGTCAAATTCTACCCTCTACAAGAAGCCTTTCCTGATCCCTCTTAATGGTAATGCCTTCTTTCCTTGTCTATAAAGACATGTCTACAATTAATTTGTACATAGTTATTGGCATATTGTATTCCCCCATTAAATTGTGACCTCTTTGAAAGCAGATAAATTTTTTTTTTTTTGCTTTTCTTTGTATCCAGAAGCATTTAGCACAGAGCTCAGCACATCATAGGCACTTAAAAATGCTTGTTGAATGTCTTACACACTGTTCACATTGGAAATGATTAGGAAATAACCTGCTAATCTGTTATCTCTGGTGGTGAGCTAATTTTTGTATAAAAGTCCAGGATAATTTTGTAATAACCCAAAAAAAGGAGTTACAATTTAAAAATAATCATAGGAGTAGCAACTGCAATATTCCTAACTCTCTGGAATGCAAGGTACTTTCTCTTCCTCCAGAACAAAAATGATACTGGAAGAACTCCAAACCAGGTCTCTTCCTCTAAGGAAATCCCCTTCTCTAAGGGTCACTTCTTTATACCTCTCTCAGGATAGGAGAATCCTGGGGAAATGTCACTTCTAGAATGAATTGTATAAGGTTTAGGACCTCATTACTTGCAGTTTTAAAATGGGAGTACCACAGATTAGTTACTGAATACACTATTGAATCTGGATGTAATGGGATACCACTACACCATAAGAAATGATGAAAATGAATTCAGGGAAACAGTGGATTGCTAATTACTAATGCACAATCAGAAAAACAATATACTCATAACTTAAATGAGAAGAACCTGGAATGCATCCTAATCATGATCAAACTTGGCCAGGAAGAACTGAAAAAATAAAATGTACCTCCGTCCCTTCTTTGTATCGGTGAACCAGTTTGGGTGTGGAATAATACACATAATGTTAGCTAAATGGCTGTGTTGGCTAGTTTTGTTGAATTGAGCTCTATGTCTTTTCGAACCTTTGTTAAGACTTAATGAATCATTGAGTAGCAGAATGAGGGAGGGAATATGTTTCAAAATGAAACAAACAAAATTCAACAAATTAGTAACAGTAAAAGACTATGCAATCAACCCAGAATTATGACTCAGGATTCTCTCTGACACTCATTTTTCTCTGCAGTTTTAATCGGATCAACACTTTCTTGAGCTAGTTTTCTCCTAGGCTACTATACAGAGATAACTCAGTTGGCATGCAGAGAACATGGTCTCTAGATCATGAGAAAGCACAGTAATTAAACAAATATCAGTCAGTTAATCAATAAAGTCCTTACCCTCAAGAGAAACATAAGAAGTTAATAGCATATAAAAGAGTGTAGAGAAAGCAAGGGAAGCACATATTCGAGGGAAAATGTTTGGTCCAATGTCCCCAAATCTTGTCTGTCCCCTAATAAAACTTTGCTGGAGATTAAAATGAAAGAAATTACAACGAGTGACGGGGCAGAGAGTTGTTGCTGCAAATGATGCTGGAGGTGGGAGGCAGGAAGAATTATGGTAAAATCTCACCTATTAGAAGTCTTTCTGATCCTTCTTAAATCTAAAGTCTTCTGATATTACCTGCCATTTATATTGAATACAGTTTGTTCATATGAAAACATTTGCATGTGGCCTCCCGTTTTAGGCTGAGCTTCTTTGAGTTCAGGGACTGGTTTTGCTTTTCTTAGTATCTCCTGAGCTAGCACGGTGCTAGGCACAAAATAGGCTCTCGTAGAGTGCAGAAGCAGCACTTTACCGGAAGCCAAGAGCCCGGTTTCTGGCTTTAGCAGTATCTACCCAATTCATAGGCTTGTTGTTAGGATCAAATGTGCTAAAGGAATTAAAAAAGAAAGAAAGAGAAAACTAGATTTAGGGGAAGGGAGTGAAGGAGATGTTGGGGGGGGTGAAGAAAGAGGGGTGAAGAAAGAGGGGGAAAAGGAGTACGGAAAAGAGGTGGAAAGAGGAGTGAGGAGTAGAGGAGAGGGAGTTATTCGCCCAAATCAACCTATATTAGCAATTGTGAAGCTGATGGATATTAGGAAGCCCCAATGAGAGGCTAAAATAGGAAGTTTGGGCTACTCAGATTAGCCAATCAAGTTGTTCGGGAGGGCTCTGCTCGTTTCTCAGCAGCGCTCCTCCTCTCCCTCCAGCTGCGTGTGCGCAAAGATTAGCTTTGAGTCCAGGTATTGAAAGAGCTGCCTTAGTCGCTGCGGCTGCCTCTTCCCGCCCCCCTCCCCCGCCCCCTGTAGCCAGCCCTTCTCTCTTCTCTCCTGCCTCTCAGTAGCTGGGCGTAGGGGAGTTCACACGAACAGCTCTACCCGCTCCAGTCCAGCCCCACTCAAACTGTGGCAGGAGCCACAGCCAGGAAAGAAGGTGGAGGACAAAACCCAAGGACGCAGATTCGACCATGGATCATTATGATTCTCAACAAACCAACGACTACATGCAGCCGGAAGAGGACTGGGATAGAGACTTGCTCCTAGACCCTGCCTGGGAGAAGCAGCAAAGAAAGGTAACCAGCCCTAGTCACCTTCCTCTCCATCCTCCCCCAGTCCGCGCCCTGCTGGTGGGATCGCCGCCTTCCCTAGACCCTGCATCCCAGGAAGAGTGCTCGGCTAGCCGTGGAAGGGAACTCGCCGGGGCTTGCAGGGGCGCTTAAGGATTGGGGTGTTAGGTTTCAGACATTTAGCAGGAAAAGAGGGGTGGGTGGATGGGTGGGAGTGGAGGAGGTGCTGGCTGGATTGGGCTCCACCGCTGCTTCTGTGTATTTCGCTTCCCCATGGTGCACTGGAGTGGAGAACGTGGAGGAGGGAGCTGCTACCCTGACGGGCTAGAGGTGGGGTTGGAGGGGAAGATAGGCGGATTAGCGGGCAGGTTTCCTGTTGTGCCCCGGATCCAGGCATCCCCGCCCCCTAGCTCGTCTGGAAGGCTTGGGAGAATGGGGAAGAGATACTGAGCTCAGGCAAAGACCACCACCAATATCGATGATTTAAGAGATCCATTCCCCTTCCATCTTCCCGTTCCCGACCCTATATGACTTCCATATGGCGTTCAGTGGCAGCTTGGTTTCCTTTGCTTGCTCTGTGCTCAGTACCTAGGGAAATATAATCTTAAAAGCGCAGTAGTAGCTGCGTGCCAGACCTCTCTCCTTCCCCTGTTCCCTGCCTCCCACTGGCTCCCCTGGATCCTCCAGCACAGCGGCCCACGTAGCTCCGATCCCTGGGTAGGTAGGGGGAGCGGCAGAGTCTCTTAAGGGTCTCTCCCTGAGAGCGTGTAGGAGGTGGATGTGGATGTGAATTCGTGATCTGGGGTGGGTGGGAGGAGAACGGGGAGTTGTGTTAGCTCGGATCCGTTTCTCGACTCTTTCTAACAAGAGACCAAAAAAAAGCAGAAGAAAGAAAAAAAGAAGAGGTAGCTTGGAGACTTCTCTGAGGGGGTGGAATGAGGAAAATCAAACCGTTTTATTGCCCAATTTAGGCTGGAGAGAAGTTTCCTTTTGCGGTTAGCAACCCAGGAACTTGTATCTACTTACTATATTTACCTGCTTTTGTTGTTCACCTTCAATTTCTCACCTTTCCTCTTTTACTCTCCTTTACCACCCCCCCCACCCCACCCCCGCCTTCTCCTCTTCTTTTTGGAAAAATTGTTCTTGGGGGAAAAGGTGAATCTTTAGGAATCCCTAAGGTTCCTGGTCCCTGAGTTCGGTGCAGGAAGTTCAGATAAAAGTTGATCTTCCAAGCATCTTTATGTAGAGACCTACTGTGTGCCCAAGCACACCACGAGGTCAGGGACTATGGACAGGTTGGAAAAGTGATTCTGAAGCAGCTGGTGGTTGGAAGAGATTGGGAAGCTCCCTCTAACTCTTTCCCGTTCCTACCCCATTCTTGTCCGAACCCCACTGTGGAAAGTGGGACGTGGGACCCAGGAAACTAGTCCGTCCACCTCACTTGGACATCCCAGGTTTCAGGCTTGCTCTCTCGCCTACAGTCTTCACTTTCCAAACTCTCTGCTGCCGCCTTCCTTAGGCCACCACCCCACCCCCTCCTTCGGACTCCTCCCCCACTTCCCATTCCCCTAATTCCAGCTGATCTTCCGAATGGGGAGGATAGTGCGGTTTTAGGGCAGGGCTAGAGGGAGAACGCTCATGTCCAAAAATGGTAAAGTTCATTCCCTTTTTTAAACTTAAAAGGAGTGGCGGGGGAGGTGGGCGCGAGTCGACTGAACTTTTTTTTCCCCCTTTAGCCAAAGGCATCCTGTATTAGCTCACTCTGGAATCCTAAGCCCTGAAACATTTCCCTTTTAGTCACTTCATCAAACAATCAAAGGTAATTTAAAACACATACGCTAAAAGGCTTGGCTTGTTGCTTCCTACAAATGTGGCAACCTCGAGGCCTGGGAGTGTCTGGCCTAATCCTGGTTCTCTGCCTTATATAGTATTATATAGTAGACAACTTTTTCTACAGTATCCCCCTTCCACTTTGTATCCTCCTCCAGTACCCCACCCCACTACTCACATACAATTTGGAGAAGGGGATGGCTAGGATAAATGGGACCATATTAAAAATCAGCCATATTTTCTTGTACTAATTGGGAATTGAGAGGAAAAACTTTTTTTTAAAAAATGTTTTATTGATTTTGTTTTTAAACCTAAACATGAAATCCTCATGTCCCATTCATTGATGGCCCTAAGTCAAAAAAAATAAATTTGTGAAATTCTTCACTGGCACCCCACCATCTCTTTGCTAGGAGGCATGATTGATTCATTTGAAGTCATAACTATTCACTTCATAAGAATTTTGAATTTTTTTCTATTTTATTTTACAATTGTCGTGTAAATTCTTCCCTTAGTTTTATGTATTTCATTTTGTTATCTGTTCATACAAATTTTCTCAAGTTTCTCTAAACTTCATATTTATTATTCCTTAGGGCATAGTAATTAATATTCATTTACATTTATATACCATACCTGTTTTGTACAGTAGAAAGATCACCGAACTAGGAGTCCCAGGAGCATATATAATCCTGGCCTTGCCATTTACCATTTTTTTCCATTTTAAAAGCTATTGGACAAATAATTACCTTGGGTAAACCCATTTTCCTATTTGGACTTGTTTCTTCATCTAATTAGGTAACCTCTAATGTTTCTTCCAATACTAAATCTGTGATTCTACAATCTGTTCAACCACTTAGTGCTACCTTCATTCCAGTTCTTTGCTACCACAAAAAATGCTGCTACAATTATTTTTGTATATGCGGGACCTTTCCCTTTGTCTAACATTCTTGGGATAGTTATTTAGTAGTAGTATCATTGGATCATGGAATATGTACAGTTTATTAGCTTTTTGGGTTTAATTCCAAATTGTATTCCAGAATGGTTAGACCAGTTCATAGTTCCAACAATGCTTTAATGTGCCTACTTCTGAGAGGTAATTAAGTTCCAAAGAGAGGTTTTCTTTTAGTGAAGCTTTTTAGAGGTTAGAATTTAGTTTCACTTTGGGGGTGGGAGAATGCTAGGAGATATGGTTAAAAAAAATAATAATAATAATCCAGGCAAATTATATATGAGCTCTTGAATTCGAGGTGGTTGTTTACTCCTGTTGTAATACTATATTGACACCTTCTGTGTGCAACATTGTGAGAAAGATATCATGGGAGACACAAAGAAACTCCGTCCACTTATAGGATTGAAAAAATCTAGTTAGGGGAGAAAAGGCACACAATATCCTGAAATTATGGGTAACCCTAGAGGAAAGATATTGTTTTAGGCCAGGGGTTTTTAATCTTTTTTATGTCATGGATCCCTCTGGCAGTCTAATAAAAAAGCCTTGGACTCCTCCTTAGAACAGAACAGAGATACAATCAGCAAAGTTTTTTTTTTTTTTTTTTTTTTTTTTTTAAGTTATTGTCCTCAAAAAAAGAGCCCCTGGTTTAGGCTTTGGCATTTGTCCTTTTGGGTCAACCAGATTTGAACCATGGCAAGTATAAAGTTTGGTATCAAACTTTGGTAAGAACAAACCAGCTATGACTTTATAGGACCCACTTGTACCAAGTCTGTTTAAGGAAAAGGAGCAGGAGGTAGGAGGTCTCCAGAAACAGTGGGAGTCTGGAGGTGGCAAACAGCTGATTTATCTTGGTAGAGATTATGACAGAGGCAGTATGATATAATGGAAAAAGCTATTGAACAAGAGATCAGAGATTTGAATTCCAGGATTGTTTAGGCTTTTTATGAAGTCATGTGATCATGGTTAAGTCACTACTAAGCCTCTCTGGGTCTCAATTTCATCATCTATAAATTAGAGGCAATATATCTACTCAGTATATATCAACCTCAGAATTGTCGTGGTGAGTGAATGAAACATTTTTGAACTTTTTTTCCAAGACTTTTTGAAAAATAAAGTATCTTATATTAATAAGCCCTGCCTTCCACAAATACTCCATCACCGTATTCTTGGTGGGTGAATGATAAAATTGACTTCACACTACAGGGAAATTGGGGAACATAGAGGTGAGGAAGGGAATCAGGAACTTCTAGGGGATAGAAGAGATTCAGATAGAAGTCTAAGAGATGGGGGATAAGGAAATTGCCTTGATAAATAGGCTAGAATGTGCTCAATTATCCTGAGTGGTTTTGTAGTTTTGTTATCATACATTTGTGGTACAGAAAATCCTTTGTAAATCTCAAAGTGTTTAATAACTACGACTTGCTATTATGTATATGATTTGTATTTTCTCTAGATTTTAAGAAAGTTCCCTGAGATCAGGGATTTGTAACTTATTCATCTTTGCAACTTTGTATCACCCAATAAAGAGCCTTAAATCTAGTCAATAGTAATAAAAATTTATTGAGTAAATTTAGAAACTGATGCTCTCAGTTGATAGTAGTTAGCCACTTTATCTTTAGCTACCTTCATTCTTCTGGGTTACTGAAGGTCCCAATGGCAGTTTAGAGCATTAGGGTGAGAAAACCACACCAGTTTACCTGTCCAACTGTAATGAAAAATCCCTTTGGCCATGTTATATGTGTGAAGTAACAGATGAATGAGGATTATGGGATGATTGATTTAGAATGATAGGAAACCTTGGTCTAATTTTCTTACTTTACAGATGAAGAACAAATGAAGTGACTGACCAAGATTAAATAGGTAGTAAGTAGAAGTATTATTTGAATACACCTTTTCTTCCAAGTCCAAAACTTTAGTACTTTTTAAGTTTTGCTAAATACTTTAAAAACATCTCATTTATTCTCAGAAAAATCCTGAAAGATATTCTTATCTTCATTTAATAGAAAAGGAAACTGAGGCAGAGACTATGCAACCTGCCTAGAGTCACACAGCTATTAAGTAGTCATCTGAGACAATTTGAATTGAGGTCTTTTTGCCTCCCCTAGATTCAGTGCTGGCTACACCACTTGGTTGCCCCCTAAAGATGATTGTATCTAAAAAAAGGAGTAATTATAAAGGTGTCCCCTGGGAACTGGGCAAGGTCTTCCATTCATCTAGTTAACTTAGACATTCAGGAAAGTATTGGTAAAGAACTAACCTCTCCATGTTTGTGAAATGAAAGTAACTTATCTCTCCAGCATTGCCAAGCAGAGTGGTATCATGGGTATTAAAAAAAAAGATGAACTAAATTGGTTTGTTGTCTTAGGTGACGTTATTTCCATAAACTAAAAGAACCTCTTCTATTGTTCTCGAGTATGTCATTTTAGTTCGAGTACAGGGCAACCATCTTTACTTTTAGAGGTAGCCTCTTTCAGTTGGGAGTTGAAACCAATAGCTGCTACCTCCACTCTTAGGATCACTGGGGACCATCTCATCTCAGAAGCCATCTCTTCCAATGCCTTCTTCAGTTTATAGATGAGGAAATGGTCCCAGAGGTATGAAGTGATTTTCCTGAAATCACAGAGGTAATAAAATGACAGTCCTGGTATTTGATTGAACCCAGAAGCTTTTGATTCAGCACTGCTTACCCTTACCCCAATTTTCTGGTTTTCTTTATATTTAGATGTGATATGCAGAGACTCATATAGATTGACCTTTGTAGCCATTTGTTTTGGGGAATCTATTATAGAATTGGAGCACCTGCTTTTCTTGACCCTATACCTCTTTTTTGGTTGAAACACTTCACTATTCTGAGTGACCTCATTTACTAGATGGAGATGTTGATAAAAATTCCACAGATATAATATATTGCTTTCTTCCCTCTTCACAGAAAATTCAGGATGAAGATAAGATGATAATAATAATTATTAGTTTACAGAGCTAATTATTTAGTATTGTTGCTAATCCCAGTAATTATTGCTAATTACTGATTCCATGACAATGTACATGAAAATGCTAAAGCACTATGGAAATGTAAACAACTATTATTACTAATAGGAATTTCCTTAAAATGTTCATTCAACATATTCAATCTGCATTGTAAATCAGTAGTTAATTAGTCTAGTTTTTTTTTTTTTTTCCAGGTTCATTGTCGCTTTGAATACTGGCTAGAGTATTCACTGTATTTATAACTGAACAACCCGAGTTCCAATCCTGGCTTTCCTGCATGAATGGTGGTTTTGCATACAATGAAAGGTGTCCTAGATGAAGTCTAAAGTTCCTTCTGGCAATGAATTCCTTAAGGGCTTTGCTCAGTGACCTTTTCAAATTCCTTTTCAAGATTCTTATCCATAACCAGTTTAAGACTACTTGTCCAGGTTTCAAAACCTGGGTAAAGGTGTCAAGATTTCTCAAATTGCCTATGTCTTTTTTATTTGGGTTGGCTAGTGCTTTCTAGGTATGAGATGGGCCAGATTTATTCCTGAGAAGGAATAGATAATAGAAGCCATTTGTGCTGAAACAAACAGTAGACAGCTTTTTGATTCAGAGATAGCTGTTTGGGGGCTATCTAGATAGTATCGCTACTTGGAAGAACTAGATTTTGGAATGGCTGAGGAATATTGTTGGCTTAGTAACCTCATTTGGCATCAGTAAAAATAATAACAATAATAAATAAGTGACCATCTATAATGTTTAAAGTTCACAGAATATTGAGATTAATTTGTTCATAATAAGCTTTTTTTTTTCCACATAAACTTTTTAAAAAAGAATTGAAGGAAATAATTTTTTAAAAAGATGACCTTTCTAGTGATTTTGGGTGGCAGTGGTATATGGCTGAGACTGTCAAGAAGACTTGCCATAGGCCAAGGGGTAAATATCTGATTAAGGTTTTAGCTTCCCTTTCCTAGACTTAGACAAAGATAATAAACAATACAAAACAGTAAGTAATAAAGTAGCAGGTAAAGGGGTGATAGTGTTGGAGATATTCAGAGAACAGAGAAATCAGTTTGCTGGGATAACTGGGAAATTCTGGTCCACAAACATTTATTAAATACCTATTCTATTTTAGTGAAGAAGACCAAATCTTCCTCCTTTTCCCTACACACTCTTGTGATTTCCTTATTGTAAGTTCTATAGTAAGTTCTCTTCTCCTCCCCCCTTTTTGGGAGGCAGTTGGGTTAAATGTTTTGTCACGATGATATAACTAGAATGTATCCAAATTTTCCTGACTGGACAATCTTCTGTCTTCTGCACCATATTGCTAGAGGACCTGGAAGGATTATTAAAATATTGTTCCTGCTGTCATCAAAAAGAGGACCTATGCAAGTAATTGTATATAAAACAAGTCAAACATATGTAAAATAAAGAATGTACTGTGAGTTTCAGGAAGGAAAAAACATTTCTAACTGGGGAAATCGGGGAAAGTTTTCATTAGGTGGAGAATGCGAAGGGAAGGGTGGGTATAGAATAAGATGAAGCATTCCAGTTGTTCAGAACTGTGAACAAAGAAAGGCCAGGGAATGGGAAGGTACAGGACCAGTCAGTTCCTGGGAACATGGAAGTTCTAGGGTGGGAAGTAGTGAGAGATAAGATTGCTTGCAAAATCATGGTGGAAAGGGGACTTGAACTCAGCCTTGAAAAAGAGAAAGGGTACATGGAAAGTTAGCAAATAGCTTAGAGGAAAACATGTTAGAAAAGACTCATTTTCCTTGCAGCTTTTTTGTGGGGGTGTACGTAAAAGAGAGAATGAGAGGGTGGAAAAAGGAATGCAGGCAAAGTGATGAGTAACTCATGTGGGTGCAGGAGCTATCTCCCAAGTACACCTCCCTCCTGGTTTTCTCCCTGTCGTCTGATGGCTGCAACCTGTTGAATGGTGTCCCTGTTTTTTTCTCTTCCCTCCTATTATTTTTCCTCTCTCTGTGTCCCTGCCCACAATACAATGATTACTTCTTTTTTCTTTCTTTCTTTTTTTTTTTTTTTTTTGAGGCTGGGGTTAAGTGACTTGCCCAGGGTCACACAGCTAGGAAGTGTCAAGTGTCTGAGACCAGATTTGAACTCGGGTCCTCCTGAATTCAGGGCTGGTGCTCTATCCACTGTGCCACCTAGCTGCCCCCCAATGATTACTTCTTACCTATATAGGAGGTCAGACTTGGCTTGAGGTACAGGTTGCTTCTATCGCATGACTATGATTTTTTTTTTTTTTAAACCTCAAAAAACTTGAAATAGATTTCATGCCAGATAAGCCTATATGTAATTTCCTGTAATTACTTCCTACATAGGTTAACCTGGGTAGGAGACTTGGGGATATGGAAAGGGTCCTAAAAGATGATACTATTAAATTGAAATTAAGGCACCCAGCCTAGGAAACTTAACATCCTGCCCCCTTTTCTTGGTCACCTGTCTTCAGAGTGGGTGGTGAGCACATTGGCTTTAACTCTTGCTTTAAATAGGGAGATAGCCAGAAGACAGGGTGTAAATATGTTCAGGATCTGCTTGGTTGTAAGGTTAGCTTACTGTGAGTCCTTACTAGTAGTTTAAATCTCCCCTCAGATACTTATTAGCTGTGTGATCCTAAGTGTCTGTTTGCCTCAGTCTCCTCACCTGTAAAATGAACTGGAGAAGAACCACTCTAGTATCTTTGCCAAGAATCCCAAATGTAGTCAAGAAGAATCTTATGTGACTGGACTACAACTAAAGAGGAAATGAGAAGAAAAATGAGTAATCTTATACCTTTGGGGGGAGCTACTGACTTTCCCATTGATTTGCCTGATGCCTATTAAGTGGAGAGCTTAGTCCTGCAAATGAAGTTTATGAGGGAGGAGGAGGAGCTCAGCTCAGCCTATTCTCTTTTATCAAATCGGGTCTTTTCTGTGGCATTACTGACAATTTGAGGGATGGAGTGAGGAACCCTCTGAGATGTCACCCAACAGCCTACTTTCCTCTTAATAATGCATTCTTTTGTTAGTAACTGGAGAATTTTCAATCTTAAACAGGATTAAAGAGAAGGCTAATGCCAGCCCTTGGATTGGGCCTAGGTATTGAATATTTTCCAAGAAAGTTAGGTATTCCAGCCCTTTCAGACTGAAATTTGCATCCACTTCAGGCTTCAACTCCACATTTTCCAATAAACTTCTTTCTTAGTCCAAGGGGAGAGAGACATGAGGGAGGCCTTAATGAATTTTCCCAGGACTCCTGCTTACTTTTACCCCAATCATGCCTGCCCAAAACTAGAATTTTAGAGCTTTGAGGAAATAAAAGATTAGCTGCTCGAAAAGAAGATTAGTTAAGAGAGAGGTGATAGCTTTAGTGAGAGATAGAACAGAATGAAAAGCATTCTGGGTCTAGGAATCAAGAGACCTGGACAATTACTCTGAATCTTAGTTGGCTCATTTATAAAATGGAAATGCACTAATAGAGGAAAGGGGTAGGGGAGAAAAGAACAAACATTTATTAAGCACTTAAAATATTTATAAAGAGCTTAGCATAATCTCTTTGGATTGCTTATTTCCCAGTGCTATGAGGAAAGTATTCTATTTCTATAGTGTACTATTAAAGTATGTTTTATAAGATAGCTAGAGGGTTTAGTGAATAGAATAGTGGACCTGGAATCTAGAAGAACTGAGTTTATTAATTTTTTAAAAATAGTATTTTATTTTCCCATATACATGCAAAGATAGTTTCAATATTTGTTTTTGCAAAACCTTGTGTTTTTTATTTTTCTCCCTCTCCTCCCCGCCAAGATAGCAAGTAATCTGATACAAGTAAAGCATATTCAGAAGAAATGAATTTAAATCTGTTAAATGAGTTAAAAATGAGTCTCAGAAAGACATTTACTAGCTTATGTGACTGTTATAATATTTATAAAGCATTTTATAAATCTTAAATCATATATATGCATGTATGTATGTGTGTATGTATGTATGTATATATACACACACACACATATATTTTTAAAATATACATATCTTTATCATCCTTTACAAACTTGGTTTGGGAATTGCATAATAGTCTTTTGAGAGAGATTATAGTATGGAGCATTAATATTTGGAATCAGATTAGGTTCAGATACTAACTTAATATCTTATTACTTAATATAGCAGAGGATCTAGCAGGGGTTCTCAAACTATGACCCGAAGGCCAGTTGTGGCCCTCTGAGGATGTTTATGTAGCCCTCCAGGTTATGGCAAATGGGCTGAGGGATGGAGACAGAGTGTGAGTTTTTGTTTTTACTATAGTCCAGCCCTCCAACAGTCTGAGGGACAGTGAACTGGCCCCTATTTAAAAAGTTTGAGGACCACTGATCTAGAGCTTTAGAATAGCTTTATTGGAGTGGAGCTAAGGGCACAGTGGATGGAGCATGAACCTGGAATCAGGAAGACCTGAATTCAAATTTATTCTTAGACATTTATTAGCCGTGTGATCCAAGGCAAGTCACTTAACTTCTCTTTGCCTCAGTTTCCTTTGCTGTAAAATGGAGATAGCAATAGCATATGCCTTCTAGGCAGAGATCAAAGGAAATATTTTTTTTTTCTGAGTGTTTGAGTAAATTTTATTATAGGTAATTATCTGAAACATTTGAATTCACTTAACATTTTTTTCTCTCTCTTTTTTTTTTATTATAGCTTTTTATTTACAAGATATATGCATGGGTGATTTTTCAGCATTGACAATTGCAAAACCTTTCATTCCAATTTTTCCCCTCCTTCCCCCCACCCTCTCCCCCAGGTGGCAGGTAGATCAATACATGTTACATATGTTAAAGTATAAATTAAGCACAATATATATATACATGTCCATACAGTTATTTTGTTGCACAAGAAGAATTAGACTTTGAAATGGTGTACTATTAACCTGTGAAAGAAATAAAAAATGCAGTTGGACAAAAATAGAGGAATTGGGAATTTTATGTAGTGGTTCACATTCATTTCCCAAAGTTCTTTCGCTGGGTGTAGCTGGTTTAATTCATTACTGTTCAATTAGAACTGATTTGATTCATCTCATTGTTCAGAATTGATCATCATATAATATTGTTGTTACTATGTATAATGATCTCCTGGTCCTGCTCATTTCACTCAGCATCAGTTCATGGAAGTCTCTCCAGGCCTTTCTGAAATCATCCTGTTGGTCGTTTCTTGCAGAACAATAATATTCTATAATATCCATATACCATAATTTACCCAACCATTCTCCAATTGATAGGCATCCACTCAGTTTCTAGTTTCTAGCCACTACAAAGAGGGCTGCCACATTCTTGCACATACAGGTCCCTTTCCCTTCTTTAGTATCTCTTTGGGATATAAGCCCAATAGTAACACTGCTGGATCAAAGGGTATGCACAATTTGATAACTTTGATAACTTTTTGAGCATAGTTCCAAATTGCTCTCCAGAATGGCTGGATGTATTCACAATTCCACCAACAATGTATCAGTGTCCCAGTTTTCCCACATCCTCTCCAACATTGCACATTATCTTTCCCTGTCATTCTAGACAATCTGACAGGTGTGTAGTGCTATCTCAGAGTTGTTTTGATTTGAATTTCTCTGATTAATAATGACTTGGAGCATCTTTTCATATGGCTAGAAATAGTTTCGATTTCTTCTGAGAATTGTCTGCTCATACCAAGGAGATATTTGTAAAGCTCTTTTTAGCAGTCTGCACATAGTAGGTACTTAATAAACCTTTTCTCTATTAGCAGAGTACTTTTCTTTCTCTTTGTTCTAGTTCCTTTCCTACTTTATCCTGTATATATCTTGTTTGTACATATTTGTTTGCTTGCTGCCTGTCCTCTTAGATGGTTTGGATTTAGAAGGATTGCCTTCTCTCTTTTTATATCCCTGTTATCACTGTTCCTGGCACTTGGTAGGAACTTAATAAGTACATATTGATAATTGAAATAGGTGACCTCTATAATTTCTTTCAGTTCTAAATTAATGATTTCATGATTCTTTTGCCCATTGCATGGTTTGTTGTTCAGTCATGACCCCATTTGGAAATTTCTTGGAAAAAATACCAAGTGGTTTGTCATTTTCTTCTCTAGCTCATTTTACAGGTGAGAAAACTGAGGCAGAGAGGATTAAGTGACTTGCCTAGGGTCACATAGCTAGTAAGTGTCTTCCGCCAGATTTGAACTTGGGGAGAGATGACTTCCTGACTCCAGGCTTAACACTCTGTCCACTATATCACTTATTGTGTCTCAATGTTTGGGGATATATTCATTTTGGCCTTCCTTATACTCTCATAAGCTCCTTGGAAAAATGTTTGTGGAGACCTTCTTTTAAAAAGATATATGCATGGATATTTTTTTTTATTTTTATTTTTTAGTTTTATGACACATTTGTTTCCCTCTTCAGGAAGCTATTCCTCGTAACCAAGATTTGTGAAGTTTAAAGGAGAAAAAAAGCCTTTCAACAAAACCAAGCAGTACATCACCTGAGTAGTTGTTTCACAAGTGGTGTTACACTATAGAGATTTCATCCATAGTCCCCCAACTTAGCAACATGGTGCATTTTCTCAACTCTTTTCTGGGGCCAGATTTCAAGCCCTGCTTTAGAAAGATTATTAAGCAATGCTCTTGGGTCTGAGAGGTGGAATGCTTCCCTTTCAGTACCCCTCATCCTGTTAACAAGAACTCAGGGTGGCCTGAACCTCTCCAAACCTATTTCTTGATGGGGGAGGGGAGAAAGAATGTGTTTATTTTTGGCCTCCAATGTGGAGGGGCGGAGGTTAGTGGTAGGGGTATGCATTCCACAGGAGAGGGAAAGTAACAAGCAGTTCTCTGTATGTGCCTAGCAACAGTAGGAAACAGTGGTAAGTTCTTTAGGAGCTCAGAAGACAAGGATATTGCTAACTGGAAGGTGGGGGGGGGGAGCAAAAGTAAAGTTTTGTATGCTGGTGAGGGGCCTTCTAGAGACAGCTTCCCTACTCACTGGCCCACAGCGGGACACCCTTTCTCACAACTGATCACTGGCTCTGTTTCCAAGATGAATGGTGACTCCATTTTTAAGTCTAACACTCAATAAGAAAAATGATGTCATCATCCAGATCCTTAAAATACTGTTCTGCCTAGGGCAGGGATTCTTGATCTGTTTTTTATATACTTTGGGGCCCTTTGGAAATCTAATTAAACCTATAGCCCTCTTCTCAGAATAATGTTTCTAAATTCATAAAATATAAGACATCGGATTACAAAGGAAACCAATTCTATTGAAATACAGTTATCAGTGGGGCAGCTACGTGGCAAAGTGAACACCAGCCTGAAGTCAGGAGGACCTAAGTTCAAATCTGACCTCAGACTCTTTATACTCCCTGGGCAAGTCACTTAGCCTCAATTGCCTCAGCAAAAAGAAAGAAAGAAAGAAATACAATTATCAAAATATATGTTCATGGACTTTAGGTAAAGAAATCATTGTGGTTAATTCAAAACCCTTCATAGGACATTCAAGTCTAAAATCACAGGTTAAGTTCCTACCATATGTGGATATTTTGTTACATTGAAGGAAAAGCAAAAAATGATTAAGATCTACTCTTGCTGTCAAGGAATTATAATCTAGTCAGGGTTTTAATTTAAGAGAGCTGCAAAGTCATGTGAAGTGTGCTTGATACATAAATAGGTGAATACTTGATTGGGAATTAAAGACAATTTATAACCAAGGAAAGTCAGAGAAAGCTTCATAGATAAGTGAGTCATTATGGAAACTCTTATCCCAAATGTAATGGTGAAGATTGGTTTATTTTAGTTATTAATCAGCCAATCACACATCTTCTTAGAAAGTTGATCATTGATAATTTTTATATCATCTTCATTTTTGAGTTTGTATCTCATCTATCTAGCAAATCCTTGTAACAATAAGAAATTGTGAGGTTGGGGGGGAGAAAGGAAGGGCTGTGGAAAGGTGGGGAAGTAGAGTGTGTGAAAGTTTTAGCACAACCAAACAATGCACCTTGTAGATGCTGTATTCTATGTTTCCAAGTTCTTTCAATGATTCTGACCAAATTAGATGATCTAGAAAAAGATCTTAAATTTTCCAGCTGTTTTTACCTTTTGTGAGTATAAAGAATTGGTCTCTACATGGGATTAAATCTTCCTTTCTGTGTAATACTCATAAGTGTTAAGTGTCTAAGGCCACATTTGAATTCAAGTCCTCCTGACTTAGGGCGGGCTCTATCCAATGCACCATCTAGCTGTTCCTGCCATTTTCTTAGTCTGTTTTGTAGACTCTTTCCTTGTTAAATCTTTTATTTGCTAACTGTTTTTGTTTTTGAGATTTCTCACTTGGATAGCATAGCTGCTTAGAGCAAATAACTTAGAATAAGAGTTTTGTTTTATATTTAAGGTTTAAAAAAATGCAATGTTTGAAGTTCTGTGTGTGTGTGTGTGGTTTTTTTTTTTTTTTTTTTTTTTCTTAAGTCTGATGATGACTCTTGGGAATTTTGAGAGAAGTTTTGGGGAAGTTGTATTACTGACATTGTATTACTGAGGTTCAACTTTTCAGCTGCCTAACTTTTCAGTTAGCTTTAAAAGCTAACTAAAACCCAAATCCTCAAAAGACAGCAAAGTCTTCCTCACTTTCCCCACTTCTTTCCTCTTCCTCTCCCCCCAAAAAGGTAATAATTTAAAATAGGTTATATTATGTGCAATCATTTACACATATTAGGCAGGTTGTGAAAGAAATCCATCAAAATATCTCTTATTTAGTGGTAAGAAACTGGAAACTAAGTGGATGCCCATCAGTTGGAGAATGGCTGAATAAATTGTGGTATATGATTATTATGGAATATTATTGTTCTGTAAGAATTGATCAGCAGAATGATTTCAGAGAAGCCTGGGGAGACTTACATGAACTGATGCAAAGTGAAATGAACAGGACCAGTACAAGGCAACAGTAAGATTATACGATGATCAATTTTGATGGACGGGGTTCTTCTCAACAATAAGATGATTCAGGCTAGTTTCAATGATCTTGTGAAGAGAGCCATCTACATCCAGAGAGAGGACTGTGGGAACTGAGTGTGGATCACAACATAGCATTTTCACTCTTTTTGTTGTTGTTTGCTTGAATTTTATTTTTTCTCATTTTTTTATCTGATTTTTCTTGTGCAGCAAGATAATTGTATAAATATGTATGCCTATATTGGATTTATATATATTTACCATATTTAACATATATTGGATTACTACTTGCCATCTAGGGGAAGGGGCTAAAGGGAAAGGGGGCAAAAACTGGAACACGAGGTTTTGCAAGGGTTAATATTGAAAAATTATCATTGTTTTGAAAATAAAAAGCTTTAATTAAAAAAAAAGAAAGAAAGAAATCAACCAAAAGGGGAAAAAAAACCAAGAAAAATAAAAAGTGAAAATATTGTGTTTTGAATTGCATTCAGACTTTATCAGTTCTTTCTCTGGGTATAGATAGCATTTTCCATTATTAGTCTTTTGAATTGTCTTGGATTATTTTATTTTATTGTCCAGAAGAGCAAAGTTATTCATAGTTGATGATTGTGTGGCTTTGCTATTAATTGTGTACAATGTTCTCTTGGTTTTGCTCACTTCATTTTTTTTTTTATAGCTTTTTATTTACATATATACATGAGTAATTTTTCAGCATTGACAATTACAAAACCTTTTTTTGCGTTCCAATTTTTCCTCTCCTTTCCTTCACCCCTTCCTCCAGATGGCAGGTTGACCAATACATGTTAAATATGTTAAAGTATATGTTAAATACAATATATGTATACATTCCATATAGTTATTTTGTTGTACAAAAAAAATCGGACTTTGAAATATGGTCACTTCGTTTTGCATCACTTCATGTAATTCATTCCAGGTTTTTCTGAAATTTGCCTGCTCATCATTTTCTACTCTGAATGAGCCTGCAGACAAGATAACAAGAGACTCATGCAATTCCTTCTCTTTTCCCATCCCTCCATTCTCTAGAGCATTTAGATCTGCCTTCACTGCTCCGGTTGGATAGATCTTCTGTTATTGTTCTTTTTGTACATTCTCAGGTGCTATATAATTTCAATTTGCATTAGAATTACCAGTGTTTAGGACACCTTTCTTTGCAGGAGCTAAAGCATTTTTATAGATCAGATTAAGGCCTGGAAACTACCAGGAAATGGTAGCTTCATTTTCTATTTCACCAGTAGAAGAAAAGGTGGCAGAAGTAAGTTAGGGAATAGGGGAGAACAGTTAATCAGTGGTTGAACTAGAAAGAGAATTTAAGTTTTCTGCCTTCCTCTTTTTCCCTCCTCTAGGAAAGAAATAGCTAAGGATGTATTTGCATATATGAGACATCTCAATCTCTCTATAAAGTGGAGGCACTTTTGCATTAAATTTGCACTTTAATGCAAGCATTAATCCAAATTCGGGACAATGTGGTACAATAGAACATTGATTCTAGAGTTATAGGATCCAAAATCTTTGGTGCTTATTAGCTATGACATCTTTGGCACGGAGTCACTTAACACTTATCCCCTCTCCCCCAAATACATTTAGTTTCCTCATTTGTAAATGGGATGTGAGAATAGATAGCCTTTTTTCTTTTTTAGCTCTAGTTCTGTGATCATGACCTATGGATTTTACAATTATTTTTTAAAACAACAAAAACAAACCTCCCCACAGTCTATCATAGTACAGTTTTTTTGGAAGTTATGAGTTAGGGGGGAAATTGAGGAAGACCTCTTTCTATAAAATAGTTTGTTTTCCTGGTTTATTTGTTTACCTGGGATGAGATGTTGCCTAGTATCTGATGAATGAAGCTTTTTCCATTGGGGATTTTGGTCCAGTACTTCAGGTAAGTACCTGGTCTGCATAAACTTGCATTGTTGCAGGTCTTGTCTGGTCATAGAGCTCAAAAAGATGTACTTGGCAATTCTTAGTCCCCTTTGTGTGTGCCTAGGAGACATTATCTTTCCTCAGAGACCAGCTATTTTGGAGGAAAGCCCATCTTGTCAACTGTGCTTTGTACTCCTAAGCAGCCCACACTGATTTTTTTGCCTTGTGATCAATTCTTTGGCTTATAAGTACAAAAGGAGATTTCTATTTCAAAGTCTTTTGATATCCTCCCCAACCCCTCATGGGATGTCTTCTTAGATGCCTACAAAGGAGAAGGATGAAACCTGATTCACTGAAGAATCTCCTGGAGGCAATGAGACTGACCCTCTTGAAGTCTCTCAAGTAGTAAGTGAGGAACAAGATAAATACATGTAAAATGTAAAGATAGTTTTCACTTTTCATTTTTGTAAAACTTTGTGTTTCAAATTTTTCTCCCTCCATCCTCCAGATAGCATGTTTGATATGATTTAATCTGATACAGATTAAATATGTGCAATCCTTTTAAACATATGAAATACTTTTTAACAGGTTTGTACAAGGTCAGGTAGTTGTTGGTATTCATGAAGAGGTCCAGATGGTGGGATGAGATCTTTTAATATTTCAAATGAGATAAGTAATATCCAAGTTAAGTGATTTTCTCCAGGGTCATATAGGTAGAACTGAGATAGGAGGCCCAGTTTTCTGACTGCCAATTTTTTTTCAGCACATCATGTTGTTGAATTTTTTGAATTGTGTCTGACTCTTTGTGACCCTATTTGGAGTTTTCCTGGCAAAGATACTGGGGTGGTTTGCCATATCCTTCTTTATTTCAATAAATTATACTGTCTCTTAACAGTTTTTAGTTTTTTGGGATAAAACTTGGTTTTTCTAATTTCTTCTTTTGGTTGCTAAGGCTCTTCCTCTCTTGCTCTCACATTTCTACTTTTCTTCTCTTTCCTTTGGAATAACTAAGTCCTTTCGCTGTGGCTTTACTCCAAGTTACTGTTCTGTGGGAGGAGTTGGGTAGGAATCCTAGGTCTGATTTCATGTTAATTTACTCTATCATCTTGGATAAATCACTTAATCTCATCTATAAAATGGAACTGAATGAGATGGCCTTTGAAATCCTTTTCAGTTTTAGAGTTGTGAGTTGTCCTCCGAGCCCTTCTGGATTCTTCTCTGTTTTGGTTCTGGGGACAAGCCAAATTGGTCAAACTTAAGGAAATCAGCCAAGGCTTTGTTGGAAGTGTTCTGGGAAAGGCCTGATTCAAGCCTATTCCCTGGTTTAGCATTGGGAAAAAATTAAGTATCTTATCCACAAAAGATTTACTTAGCTATAGTAGGGGAAGGCTATTCCTCCTGGAGATCGTGTTAATTTTAGCTGAACGATGCTTTTCCTGCTCTTGTGTTGTCCCATGGCAGAAAGGGTCAGAGAGCTCTATATGGATTTAACTTTTAGTCACCTGGGCCTATTAAGTCATAAGGACAGTTTTATTACCTTTTATGGAAAAGAAATAACTCAGTCCACATACAGGGGGACTCTGTTAGACATTCCTTCTACCACAGAGGGAATATACAGGGAAATGGGTGTCTGGCACGGAGTAGTGGAAAGAACTCTGGGACTAAGCAAATCATTTCACTTATCTGAGTCTCATTTTCCTCATCTGAAAAAATGCTGGTAATAATATTTACACTGCTTGTTCTCATAGGATTGTAGCCAGCATGGGTGAAAATCAGGAATTAAATCTAAAATCCACTCCACAGAGTACCTATCATCATGACCACCATTATCTTATGAGAAAGGTCAGAAACAAGGATGAAGGTTGGATTTCATGGATATAAGCTTAAGGCTTATAGCAGTCCTTGCTTTTATTGTGTGGGATGGGCAAGCCTGATAGTGGCTGTAGTCCAGCCTGGCTCCTACCACACCCATATCTTCCTGAAGCCATTTCCTGTGTGGGATAAGAGCCTCTGTGAAGAGAACTCTGGATTCTTCTAAGTTTTGCCAAAGCTGGGAAGATGCCAAGAGCTGACTTGTTACTCTTGTGGCCTCCAAGGGTTCCCACATCCCTCCCCCATCCTGGCTCCAGAGACACAGACTCCAGTCCTCAGATCTCACAATTTTGTGCTGGGGCCAGTAGAAAGAATTAGTTTAGAGCTTCTACTGACCCCCAGGGTGGGTGGGGGTGGGGAAGAGATTCTTTGAGCTGGCTGGGCCTAAGAGTAGAATCTTTAGTCTCAATTTTTAACCCATAGCCTTCAGCCATCGCATGCTCTGGCCCTGACATTCAGATATAGTTAATTAATTTATTTTTATTTTCCCCAATTTTCTTTTTGGTTATATACGTATATTCATTTCTTACATCTTTCCGTATGAATCATGTTGGGAGAGAAAAATCAGAATAAAAAGGATAAACCATGAGAAGGAAAAAAAAAAAGGTGAACATAGCATGTGTTGATTTACATTCTGTCGCCATAGTTTTCTCTCTGGATGCAGATGGTGTTTTCTATCCAAAATTTATTGGGATTGCTTTGGAAGGGATTGCAACTTTTTTTATTTTTTTAAAGAAGCTTTTTATTTTCAAAATACACACATAGTTTTCAACATTCACCCTTGCAAAATCTTGTGTTCCAAATTTTTTCTCCCTCCCCCTTCCCTCCACATTCTCCCTTAGATAGCAAGTAATCCAATATATATGTTCAACATGTGCAATCTTCTATCCATATTTCCACAATTATCATGCTGCACAAGAAAAAATCATATCAAAAAGAGGGGAAATGAGAAAAAATAAAATGCAAGCAAACAACACCAAAAAAAGGAAAATAATATGTTATAATCCACATTCAGTCCCCCCAGTCCTCTCTCTGGATATAGATGGCTCTCTTCATCACAAGATTATTGAATCACCTCGATGTTGAAAAGAGCTATGTCCATCAGAACTGAACATCACATACAGTGTAAACAGTAGAACAATAATGCTCCATAACATTCATATACCATAACTTATTCATTTCCCAACTGAGGAGCATCCACTCAGTTTCCAGTTCTTTGTCATTACAAAACGGGCTACTTTAAACATTTTTGCCCATGTGGGACCTTTTCCCTTTTTTAGGATCTCTTTGGGATACAGGCCCATTAGAGACACTGCTGGATCAAAGGGTTTTGCACAGTTTGGTAGCCTTTTGGACATAGTTCCATATGGATTTCAACTTTTTAAAATTCAAAAAATTTTTTTCATTTTCTCTCCTATTTCTCCTTCTCCAAGGGGGAAAAAGCATGCTTTCATCAGAGATAGGTGTTCAATTTAAGTGGAGACTTGATATGATATGAAAGTAAAATATTGAAGAGCCCTTAGATTGTATGACTCTCAAAGGAAACTTCTTAGAGTAGAGAAATGGGTACCATATCCTCCTCAAAATGGTTGGGTGAGTAGACAGAAGGAACACTAATCTAACAAGTAGGGTTGAAAATTTCTGGGTGTGGTAAATAGTAGAACAAACAAGATCAGAGCTTGAAAAGACTCTGTAATGTAACTCTCTTATTTTACAAATGATGAAAGTGAGGCTTAGAGTAAGTCCCTTGTCCCAGGTTACCCACAGATACCATCAGAAGGGGTATTTATACCTGCTCACTGACTCCAGAGCCAGTGCTTTATCTAATCTTCTTTGTTCATCTGCCACCTGTTTCTCAGTCTGGGTTTGACCATAGTGCAGAGAACTTTGCATTTGGATTCCTAGTCCACTGGATTGAATCCTATCTTTTTAAGGTTCTTTCTTTTTCTAACCCTGTAATTTTCCCTCTCTTGTATCTTGATTCTCGCTCTTCTGTTGACTCATGTGGCATGGTATGGCATGTGTGCTTTAATTTCTTCTGCCAGTCAAGGAAGATGGCCCATACCCTGGTGCCAATCACACAGAAGTTCTGTGGTGTCAGGTCTAATAAGAGAGAAGAGAACCCTTGTGACTATTTATTGTAACATCTGGTCCAGTAGAGAGACCACATTTTCCCTTTAGCAGGAACAGCAGCAATGACTCATCTTCCTGTATTTAATTTTTCCTTTCACTAGAGTAATTTGAATCAATTGATCTTGCTCATCATACAGTAAATGAGCATTTACTGATCATGCTCTTGGGCCTGGCACTCTGGAGCAAGCATTGTAGAGGATCTAGGAGTATCTGGTATGGCCCCTGCTGTCACAGGGTTTATACACTCATCCATAACAACAATAATAATCATAACTGATATTTATATAATGGTTTAAGGTTTGCAAAGAACTTTTCAAATATTATCTGATTTCATCCTCATAACATCCCTGGGAAGTAGGTTTTATTGTCTCCATTTCACAGATGAGGAAACTGAGGCAGATCAGTGCATTTAAATGATTTCTCCAGGGTCAAACAGCTGGGTGACTAAAGTATGATTTGAACAATAGTCTTCCTGCTTGAGTCCCAAGTCCTGTGTTCTATCCACTATACCACCTAGTATGTATGTGTGTGTGTATGAAATGAAAAGTTAAATTGCATGTTAAGTCTAGTTAAGAGGTATTGGTTTTATTGAATTGCTTTTCCTCCAACCGGTCTTCCTTATTCATTGCTATGGGAGATGAAGAGGAAGAAGCATATTTGAAAGATATAAAAACGATCAGGATCTATAAATTTTATAAAAAGCCAAAAATGTCTAAGCCATAGGAAGCTAAGAAGGGAGATCTCACAGGATCTAGAGTGGTGAGAGAAGTTGGTTGAACAAATGAAACCACATTTAGACTTTTGTTCTGCCTTAATGGCTGAGTCTTAGTTTCCTAATTTATAAAATATGGGGTTTTTAAGGCTCCTTTTGGCCCCCAGATTCACCAGTTCTATGAGGTGGGAGAGTCTCCATTCTATTGAAAGTAGGTAGTTGGGAGGTAGGCATGACCCCTATTGCAAGGAGGGAGGCTTGAGTGCATAGGGACAGACTGGAGGGCAAAGAAAACAAAATTCTGCTTTCATAGGACCATAGCCATCAGGGTGGGCTTTAAAGCAGGTTTCAAATTCTCAGAAATCTGCTTGTTGCTCTATTAGGGGGGTATTAGAATACTGGCTGGCCAGGGGGATAAGAATGACTAAGTGGTTGAGAAGGATGGCTTTTGGCACACCACTGACTTTGTTCTGTTGTAAACCCACACTCCCTCTTCCTCATCCCCTCCAAATAGTGGGCACTTGTTAACTGACTTTTATGAGAAATGTAGATTGAGTCTAGACAGGGCTGGGGCCATGACATTTCTTCCCTTTCTACCTTCCTTTCCTCCTGCTGGGTGGCCTTTGAAAGCATGGTCTCTGGGGCGAAGGGCCTGGCTTGATTTATAATAAAACTGGCTCTCACTTAGGTTCTAGGGTCAGCAGGACCAGCTTTTCCCACTTGTTTGCCTTCCTCATATTTGCTTTCAGTTGCCAGATCTTGCTTTGGCTCTCATCCTAAAGCAACCATTGCAATTTCTGGGGTGAGACAGGAATTTCCCCAACTTTCCCTGAAACAAAGAAGAGAGAGAAATTGTGGGATCTTAATGGCAGCAGAGGATAGGACCAGAAGCTAGAGTTCTCTTTCCTTTCTGCCTTTGACTTGATGTGATCCTAAACAAATAATTTAGTCTTTCTAGGGGGCACTTTATCTCTCCTTGAAAATTAGGGGTGGTGGTCCCATCTTATCTTTTCTTCCACACAGAATACTATTGGCTAATGGTTCAAAGGTGTAAAAGTGACCTGAAATCATTGCTGATCCCTATGTACACACAAACACACAGAATATGCATATTTGTATTTATGTATATGCATATGTATGTACATATAAATTTTAATTTTTATAACTATTTTTTTCCTTATGTTACCTCCTTGATGAATAAAAGAAAAAGAAAAACAAAGTCTTTGTAAAATTGTAAAAAAAACATTTCCTCATGGTCTCTGTCCAAAAAATATGTTGCATAGTACATTTTGAGTCCATCACCTCTGTCAGTAGGAAAGTAACTTGTTTTAAAGTTGTTTGCTGGGGTGAGCATGTTAAAGTTTATATAAGATAATCTTCCTTATACTTTCACTTCTGGCATACAGTTACAATGTGATGTAGATGAATAGTTGATACTTTGACTGCAAAACAGAGACAAAGGTGCTGGATTTGAATCCTGGCTGCATTTTTTACTGTTTGTGTGACCTTAGAGCCACATTTAACCTTGGACCTTAGCTTTTTTACATGTAAAACGAGGTCTTTAGGACTTAAAGGCCTTTCATGTCTAAATTCTATGGTTTCATTAGTTTTTACCTATGCAGCAATATCAAATCTGTTCATATGTATGCTGACGTTTCTTTTTCTTTTTCTGTCAAGTAGAAACAAGAAATCCTCCAAAATCTTTTTTTTTTTTTTTTTAAATTGGAATATGTGGCTAATAATACTAGCATCTCAATTATCCTTGAGAGCCAAAGCAGTAAATCAATCTCAATAATCAAGGTGAATCCTGAATTCACCGTGAAGGAGAAATGGAAAATTGCTCCTACCTTTTCTTGGCAGAGCTAGAAGACTCTCAGTATGGCACATCAGGGCATCTTATATACTGTCAAGGTTGGATGATATATTAGTTAGCTTTGCAAAATATCCTTTTTTCTCCTTCTATCATTGTTATTAAGATTGGCTCTTGGGGAAGGGGGAGGGCTAGATTCAGGAATGAAAGGTGATGAAAAAAATGAAAAATATCCATAAATTTTTTTTAAAAATCATAGGAAAGTTGAGGAAGTTGCTACTGAGAAGGACGATACTGCTGCTGCTTTATCCTCAAAGGGAGCTAAGCTGACATTGGGGAACTGAAGCTTGAGAAAGGAAGCAACTTTCCCAGCTACTTGGCGTTGGCACAGTGCAAATAGGAACAGAGGCTGCTGATTACTCAGCCATTGATCTCTGGACTGGAGCCTAGCCACTATTCCCCTCCACTCCCAGGTGTGCACTTGAAAAACACAAAATCAAACCAAACTTTTTTTTTTACAATCTTAGTTTAATAGAAAGAATATTGGTTTTCATCCTCAGCTCTGCTACTTTTGGCTCAATAAATCTATAAGAATTTATTAAGCACTCCCTGTGACAAACACTGTGCTAAGATGAGAGGGGAAATGGAGTGGAAGGGGATGCAAAGAAAGTCAAACAGTCCTTGCCCTTACTCATTTCACATTTTTATTGGGAAAAATTTACAGTCAAGTAGGGAGAATTACTTAACTCCCACCCCCACTCCCTATTTCAAACAGGACTAAGAATGACTTCATGCTTCACATTTCAGTGTTGCTTTGAGTGTCAATCCTTTAGAAATCATAGCACTATACTTTCCTTTAAGAGTCACTGAATAATGTTGTGGGTTTTTTTTTTTTTTTTAAACTTAGGATTTACTTTCTGCTCTTTCCTCCCCTCCCTTTTTTCCTTTGGCTCTTTCCCAGTAGGTAGGGGGGCTGTGTGGGTGAAGTTCTCTGTCTGTTCAAGCATGAAGTTTGACAGTTGGCACTGAAATCCGGACTGACTGGATGACCCCGAGGATAGTATGTTGACAAATAAACACCAACTTTTGTTCAAAGTTTTTTTCCTTTGTTTCTGTAACTATTGGGGTTAATCTAGACTTACCATGAATTTGAAGGTGTTGTGGGATGGGGGAGAGACTAAGGATCCAGAGCATACCTTTTAGATGCTTAAAGAAGACCGGAAGTAATGATTCTCATTAGGAGGTCACAGTTTCCAGCCGGGGGTGGGGGTGGGGCAGGTCACTTTTTCTTTCTTTGTGTGGGTGGACTGCCAAAGGAATCTGAATGGAGTGAGTAAGTTCTTAGGCCTCTTTTGCCAATTCCAGTCTCCTCATTCAACTTTCTTGTGGCCTGCAGTATTCCTCAGTGGCTATCTGAAGTGGAGGTCTTTAAATTAACTGATAGAACTTGCTTAGCCAAAAATTATTTGGGGCAAAGCATTTCAGTTTTAGCTGGATAGCATGTTACAGACAAGAGCAGAAAAGTCAGAAAGAAAGGAATGGAGGTGATAGAGGGGAGGTGGTTAAGAGAGAAAGCCTAAGTAAAAAGAGGTGGAAAGGAAGAAGGAAAGGATACCATTTCTCCCCCCTCCCCAAGTTCATTTTTTCTTTGAAGAAGTATACTTCCCAAGATGCCTCCTTAGGAAATCATACTGTTATGTCTCTACTCTATAGCTAATGGCATTGCCTCAAGGGAGGAGGAAGAAAATTGGAATGGGTCTAGAAAATTCCAAGGAATTTCCCCTGACTCTGTATCTGCTCTCCTGCCAGCTCAGCCAAGCATTCTTGTGGCCTCCCAGCTTTGCTTGTGGACATGCTTTGGCCTGGCATTCTGGGAACCAACCAGCTGGGTTTGCACACGGTCCGTGAATCTTACTACTTCAATAATGGCTTAGATACATATAACACTTTGTATAAGGTCCTATCTCATATATTCTTTCTTTTAGATCTTCACAAAAACTCTATGAAGAGGGTTATGAAGCTGCTACCATGTCCATTTTATAAACAGGGAAACAAACCAATTTGTGAATTTAAATAATTTAAACTTCCAAAGTCAACAGAGCCAAGACTAGAATTCTACTTGGCTGTTAGGAAAGTACTGCCTTTCTCCTGCCTCCCCCTCCTTACCCCAGCCTCTTTTTCAGAAATATCTCTGTGACCTGTCACTCTTCACAATTTCTCTATTACTTTATTCATTGGCAGAGCCTTATTTGGGGAAGGGGAAGAGCTAGGGGATTTTGGACCAAATTTTAACTTATAATGTGCTTCCCTTGCTTTGATCTACTTCTGAGAATAAGAGCAACTTAACCCTTTTCCTACCAAAACCCCATGAATTTCCCTTTTTTGGGTCCTCTTCTCTAGTGCTTGTAATAGTGTCGTGGGCTTTCTAGGCACTTAATAAATTTGAGTTGAATTACTATACTTTCTTAGATATACTTTAGTCTATGTTCTCTGAATATGAAATGAGTTATCTCTATCTACTAGCTTAGGTCTGAAAAGATTCAAGAAAATGTTGATTCAATTAAAACTTCAAAGATGAAATGAGTCTGGGAGAAAATCCTGACTCATATTTGCCTTTTGTTTTTTTATGACATTCATTTCTGAACATATTCCTTCCCTCCCTTTCCCATAAAATGTACCATTTCTCTTAACAAAGATTTAAAAAGGAAGAGGAAAAGATCAGTTTAATAAAACCAACCAAATCTCCATTTCAACTGACATTACATGCAATATTCCACATCGTAGCTTCCCCATCTCTACAGTAAAAGGAGAGGTACATTTTTTTCAGTTCTTTGCCCAGGCCAAGCTTGGATTTATAATCACATAGAATTTCACTTATTTTTTTTTTATCACTTTCCATTTACCTTGCTCTGTAGTCTGAGTATGTTGTTTTTCTGTTTGTGCTTATTTCATTCGGTATCAGGTATTATGTATTATATCTATTGTTATATATTGTTTTTCTAGATTCACATTAGTAATTTTTTAATTGCTTCCCATTACATTCACATTCAACAGTTTATTTTTGTAGCCCTCAGTTAATGGTAGTATCCCAGAATCTTAATAGGAGATGAGGCCCTTAAGCCTTGAACAATTGATTGTACAACCCCAGGAGCTTGACATCCTCGGGGGTTGAGGTGGGGAACTATGGGATTGGCTCTTGGAGAAAAACCTCCTTTGGACTTCTTCAAATATCTTGTTTGGTCTGGAGGAAGGGAAACTACCTTACATTCCAAAGGGACAGCAAGAATGTTGCCAAAGTGGATATCTGTGTTGTTATTCTTATCATCATTCTTAAGTCGCATCTCCTTTTCTTTTTTTTTTTTTTGGGGGGGGTAAATGTTACAAAATTATTCTAACCTTTATATAAAAACTAGCTCCAGCTGAGAATACAATTATCTTAGCAACAGAGCTAATAGATTGGCAACCATTTTTTCATAATTATTTTTACTTGGGGAATATGTAAGAAAGCTGACTGTGGTACTCCAGAGCAATTCACAAACAGATACAGAGCCTGATCTTACGTCTCTTTTTTCTGGAATGACGATGAGTCTTTCCATGAATATTTCTTACTCCTCCCCATCTATTCAAAACTATACATGCTTCAGACATTCTGACACAGGTTCCATTTCTCCATAAAGCCCTCCTTAACTGATAATTAGCCATCACTACCTCTCATCCTCTGAGTTCTGATAGCCCTCTGTATGTATCTTGCAATGGATTACTTAATCATATGTAATCAATATGAAAGACATTAGGGTTTGGTAATTAAAGAGCCAGATTTTGAGACTTTAAGTTACAATATCAGTGAAGGGATTTCTCATACCACCTATAAAATCATAGTCTCCTGTTGTCATTGGAGATTTGCTTTTATAATCAGATTATAAAGTCCTTGAGGACAGAGATTGTCTTGTGATTTTTGTTTTATATATTTTTCCATAGCATCTTCTCCCTTAATCTTACTCCCATTTGAATTAAACATATTAAACATTTACTGTGTGAAAGAAGCTCTGTGAGGTTCTGGGGACATTCCTTTATTGTTACATCCCTTGTTCCCTTGCTCTAGTGCTAGCATGTGCCTTGCTGAACTTTAACCCTATATTACATAGTCCCTCTCCCTCATCTTCCTCCTTTGCTCCTAACCTTATACTATTGAATAGAGCAAAGTATTTGGGGTTTTAGAATGTGTGGACCCAGAGTAAGCAGTGTTTCACATTTTACCTGTCCATGTCTGGTACTTCTCCTTGCAACTGTGGTGTCCTCCTCAGGTCCTCACTCTATTCACCATACATATGCAGGCAGTTGACACATCTTATTTCTTCTACTCCCATATTCTTTTTTAAAAGATGGTTTTCAGCTTTCATTTTTGTAAGATTTTGAGTTCCAAAATTTTTCTTCTCCTTTCCTCCTTTCCCTCTCCCCTCCTTATTAGCAAGTAATCTAATAATAGGTTATATGTGGATATTCTTTTTTAAATATTATATGAGTCATGTTGAGAAAGAAAAATCAGAACAAAAGGGAAAAATCATGTGGAAAAGAAACAAAAAGGTGAAAATAGAAAGCTTTGATCTACAGTCTCTATAATTCTCTCTATGGATTTGGATGGTACTTTCTATCTAGTATTTATTGGGATTGCTTTGGATCACTGAACTGCTGAGAAGAGCCAAGTTCATCAGAGTTGACCATCACATTAATCCTGCTATTGCTATGTACAGTGTCTTTTTCTATCCTCATATTCTTTCTTAAATCTTCCTCTTTTCTATGCTTAAATAACCACTGCTGTACTTTATGTTCTCATTGACTCTCAGCTGAACCATTGCTACAGTCCTTTACTTTTTCTAGGGACAATTCAGTAACTATGGTCTCAAGTCTCAAGTCTCTACTCTTCCAATTCACTGTAAAAACAACCGCCAAAGTAATTTTCTTAAGTGTGGTCACCCCTCCCCCTCAAACTCTAGTGGCTCCCTATTATATCTAGGATGACATAAATACAATAATTTGGCATTCAGTTAATTATGTATTTATTTTTAATAGCTGGACCTTTCAGTTTTTCTAGTCTTCTTGCACATTATATTTCCCTCTGTACACTACAGTTCAGCCACATTGACTTCCTTGCTACTTTTTACCTGCTTGCTCTGTCGCCTTTTTCTGTACTGGCTATCTCCCATGACTGGAGATCCCTTTTCCCAAATCTTGGTTTCCTTCTAAGCTCAAAAGCTACCTTTTGGAAGAAAACTCTGCTGTTTTCACATCTGCTGGTGTTTTCTATTCTGATGACCATATATTTATTTCTACCTATTTATGTGCATGTTGTCTCTGCTATTAGAATGTAATATTCCCTGTTGGCCAGGATTGTATTTTTGGTATTTCCAGGGCTTAAAGTCCCTAGTAATTCATGAGTATTTAATAAATGCTTATTGATCGAGTGATTTAATCATGTACTAAAGGACCAAGATTTAGCTTATCCAGTATCTGGGCAAAGAGCTGTATTAAACTAAGTGTGCATGCATAAATTTATTACCAACAATTAAATATTGTCAAAAGTTTTAATGTACCTAAGAATTACTGGTCTATACATTCTTTTTTGCAAACACATTCTCTTTGACTCTCCACCTTACAAACTCAAATATGATTTTTTTCCCCTCCACAGTGATGATACAGCTGTGCTTTTCTTAGGAGAAGGAAATTCATGAAGCACTTGCTGCAGCTACAGTGGCTTATTGGAGACTGTGTAGTTTGTGAAATACTAATGTCTCTCATGTAGCAACTACAACATTTTCATGGGTGTAATATATTGTTTTAATTATTTTATGTGTTAAATAAATATGATTAGAATTTTAAAAAAATTAAAGGCTTAGGGTAGGCTCTAGAGTTATTTGTGGTTTTTCACATTTGTGGAGATCTTGAACTCCTAATTCCCATGAATCTTGATTGAATTTTCCACATGCTATCATAGAAAAAAATCAAAATTCTGAAAGAGAAAGAACAGTATAACAGAAGGCTTAAGAAGAGTTGCCCAGTGTTATGGCGAATGGCCATTTTTCTTGGGTTGGGATGACTAAGTATATAAAGGGGCTGATTTACTGTAACTCAGCTTTAGTGTGTCAACCAGGACTTTTTTTTTTTTTTTTTTTTAAATCAAGTACAGTACCAATTTTCATGGGTTTATTTGAAACTTTAAAAAATTTTTTTTTTATTTTTTGCATTTCAGAGCTTTAAAACTTTTTCTAAATAGTATTTTATTTTTCCAAATACATGCAAAATAGTTTTCAATTCACCATTGAAAAACCTTGTGTTCCAAAATGTACTCCCTCTTAACTCTCCCTTTCTCAAGACAGTCAGGAATCCTATATGTTAACCATGTATATTTCTTCTAAACATTTCCATATTCTTAATGCTGCCCAAGAAAAATCAGATCAAAAGGGAAAAAACACAAGAGGGAAAAACAAACAAGAACAAAAAAGGTGAAACTACAATGCTTTGATTCGCCTTCAGTCTCATAGTTCTCTCTCTGGATGCAAATGGCACTTTCCTTCACAAGCCTATTGGAATTGTCTTGAATCATCTCATTTCAGTCAGGACTTCTGAAATTGAAATAGTCAGTATGGATCTCCTGGCTCTATGACAGCTCCTCCCTTTATAAGGAGGCAGTCCAGTATAGTGGAAAGAATACTGGTTCTGGAATCAAAGGAACTGAGTTCAAATTCTATCTCTGATGCCTATTTGATCTTAATTAAATCTCTTAGCTTCCTTTGACTACTATTTCCTTATTTGCAAAATGAAGGGATTGGTTAGGTAGCCTCTATCTCCTGTCTGGCTCCATTATCTATGATCTCTTATTGCTTATATGCTGGTTAACTTATTCCCTAGATTTAACCTGAGGCACAGTGTTAGAATTAATGTCTAGAGCCATCTCTATATTGGATTTGTTGATCCAACCCTTTTATAAGCATTCTGCCCATCATTTCTTTCTTTTTCTTTTTTGAAAAAAATTCCTATTTATTTAATTTCACATAATAACACATTGATTCTGCTTTTGTTCATTCCTTGAAAGAGAATTTAATTCAAAGCAACAAATAGTCAATTAATCAAATACCATGTTTAAGGAATACTATGCTAGCCACTGGAGATATATAAAAATGAGTTGCAAACTGAGATGTAAAAATAGAAAGGGGTTTACCTGAGAATACACAATAGTAAATAATTTTAAAAAACCAGTTCTTGAATCCTGGTACTTTAGACTGATGTTCCTTCTCTTCAAATAAGGAAGACATGACCAGCAACTCAAATGAATTACAGCACACATTTCCTCTTCGAAAGACTTAATTTTCATTCTTCTAGTGCATTTCTGTAGTCTTCAAGCAAAAATACAGGGATAGTGTCTGAGGTCAATATTGATTATAGTAATACTTAATCCCTGCTTTACTTTTTGCCCTTCACTTGAGAAATTCCAACAGTTTACAATTCAAAATTAATCTTATCTTCGAGTTATATCTCTAGAACAAAATATTATAAATGATTGTGAAAATAACATTATATGTAGTTAGTCTATCAGGGTTTAAATCCAGCTGTGCCACATAACTGCTTCTCTGACTAAGATCACTAATCTTTTACATGAATGGGGTTGAACTAGTTGACCACTTTAGAATTCTTCTAGCTCTAAGTCTGTGATAGTATTGTTTGAAAGTTGACAAAATAGGGAATAGGATAGAATAGGAAAAATTCTTTGGTCTCCATTTTTTTTCCTCATCTGCCCCATTGAGATAATATTCCTTTGCTTCTGCTTAACTCTCAAGGTTGTTTTTGGGAAAAGTAACTTTAGGATGGAAACTGGGTTCTCTTTCTTAGCTCCTACCATTAGCTTGTTGTGTGACTTTAGAGAGATGGCTTAAAAGATCTCCTTCCTGAGCTTTATCTAGCTCTGACATTCTGTAGCTGCATTATTTTGTTTGTTAGATTATAGCCTTATTAGGCTATATTTTATTTTTATTTTATGAAATTTAATTTCCCCCCAATTACTTGTAGAAACATTTGGTTGTATTTTTTTTTTTTTCAGTTCCCAAATTCTTTTCCCCCTGCCCTTCCTCCTCCCTAAGAAGATAAGCAATCTGGTAAAGGTTATACATTAGCAATCATGTAAAACATTTCCAGGAAAATTCAAGAAAGAAAGCATGCTTTGCTTTGTATTTAGACATCATTAATTCTTTCTCAGCAGGTGAATAGCATTTTTTTATCTTTAGTTCTTTGGGACTGTGTTGGATCATTGGTATTGTTTAGAACAATTCACACAGTTGTTCATTCTACAATATTACTTTTGTTACATGCAGTGTTTTGGCTATGCTCATTTTATTCTTGTCAGTTCATGTAAATCCAAGTTTTTCTGAAATCATCCTGCTCATCATTTCTTTTTCTTTTTTCTTTTATCTTTTTGAAAAAAAAATCCTATTTATTTAATTTCACATAATAACACGTTAATTCTGCTTTTTTGGAGAGTATTGTTCATTCCTTGAAAGATAATTTAATTCAAAGCAATATTCAATTAATCAAATACCATGCTTAGGGAATACTATGCTGGCCACTGGAGAGATATAAAAATGAAGACCCCAGTTTCTGTATCTGGTAGGATGGATAAAATAAGTGTTCATTTAGCAAATTTAAATTATAATATAATATGATGAAGAGAAGCCTATACAAATGAAAACTTGGGATCAGAAATTTAATTCTCCACTAAAATCCATCCTCTGATGCATATAGTAGCTGTGGGAATATGCTGCTTATCATTTTTTATAGCACAATAAAATTCCATTCCATTTACATACAACAACTTGCTCATTGGCCATATATTTTATGTACGTTTGCATAGGTCTTATTTGATCTTTAAAACAAGGATTATTACTTACTAGAGGATACTAGAAATAAGGCACAGAAATAACATCTGGCACTTATTCCTCTCTCATAGGCTACATGCTATACATGTGATTGTAAATCCTGAGTTTTATAATTTTGTTTATTCAATTTTTATTCATTTCAATTTTGTTTATTCAATATTTTACTTTCTTGCTGAAATTTAGAATTGGAAAAATCAATGGATTTGAGATTTGGTAGGTCTAAAGTGGACAGTGACTCTGACTTGCTGTGTCACCCTGGGCAAATCTCTTTAGCTTTTTGGGCTTCAGTTTCCAAATCTGTAAAATGATGGAATTGGACAAGGGGGATTCTCTTTTTTGGTGACGTCTTCTTTTAAAAATATATCTCTATTGATCTTTTGCTTTTGAATCAGCTACATTTTCTTTTCTTTTTTTTTTTTTTTTTTCTCTTTTTTTTCTATTCTCTTTTTTTTTTTTTTTTTTTTTTTAATTTTTTATTTTATTTTATAATTATAACATTTTTTGACAGTACATATGTATGGGTAATTTTTTACAACATTATCCCTTGCACTTACTTCTATTCAGATTTTTTCCCTTCCTCCCCCAACCCCCTCCCCCAGATGGCAAGCAGTCTTATATATGTTAAATATATTACAGTATAATTTAGATACAATATATGTGTGTAGAACCGAATTTTTTTTGTTGCACAGGAAGAATTGGATTCAGAAGGTAAAAATAACAGTTTACATTCATTTCCCAGTGTTCCTTTTCTGGATGTAGCTGGTTCTGTCCATCATTAATCAATTGGAATTGGATTAGTTCTTCTCTATGTTGAAGAAATCCACTTCCATCAGCATACATCCTCGTACAGTATCATTGTTGAAGTGTATAATGATCTTCTGGTTCTGCTCGTTTCACTCAGCATCAGTTGATGTAAGTCTCTCCAAGCCTCTCTGTATTGGTCATTGGTCCTGTTGGTCATTTCTTATAGAACAATAATATTCCATAACATTCATATACCATAGTTTACCCAACCATTCTCCAATTGATGGACATCCATTCATCTTCCAGCTTCTAGCCACTATGAAAAGGGCTGCCACAAACATTTTGGCACATACAGGACCCTTTCCCTTCTCTAGTAGTTCCTTGGGGTATAACCCCAGTAGTAGTATGGCTGGGTCAAAGGGTATGCACATTTTGATAACTTTTTGGGCATAATTCCAGATTGCTCTCCAGAATGGTTGGATTCTTTCACAACTCCACCAACAATGCATCAGTGTCCCAGTTTTCCCACAGCCCCTCCAACATTCATCGTTATTTGTTCCTGTCATCTTAGCCAATCTGACAGGTGTGTAATGATACCTCAGAGTTGTCTTAATTTGCATTTCTCTGATCAATAGTGATTTGGAACACTCTTTCATATGAGTGGAAATAGTTTTAATTTCATCATTTGAAAATTGTCTGTTCATATCCTTTGACCATTTATCAATTGGAGAATGGCTTGATTTCTTATAAATTAAAGTCAATTCTCTGTATATTTTGGAGATGAGGCCTTTATCAGAACCTTTAACTGTAAAAATGTTTTCCCAATTTGTTACTTCCCTTCTAATCTTGTTTGCATTAGTTTTGTTTGTGCAGAAACTTTTTAATTTGGTGTAATCAAAATGTTCTATTTTGTGATCAATAATGGTCTCTAGTTCTCCCTTGGACACAAACTCCTTCCTCCTCCACAAGTCTGAGAGGTAAACCATCCCATGTTCCTCCAATTTATTTATGATTTCGTTCTTTATGCCTAAATCTTGGACCCATTTTGATCTAATCTTAGTATGTGGTGTTAAATGTGGGTCCAGGCCTAGTTTCTGCCATACTAATTTCCAGTTTTCCCAGCAGTTTTTGTCAAATAATGAATTCTTATCCCAAAATTGGGTTTGTCAAAGATTAGATTGCTATTTTTATTCACTATCTTGTCCTGTGAACCTAACCTATGCCACTGATCAACTAGTCTATTTCTTAGCCAATACCAAATGGTTTTGGTGACTGTTGCTTTATAATATAGCTTTAAATCAGGTACACTTAGACCACCTTCCTCTGACTTTTTTTTCATTAGTTCCCTTGCAATTCTCGACCTTTTATTCTTCCATATGAATTTTGTTGTTATTTTTTCTAGGTCATTAAAATAGTTTCTTGGGAGTCTGATTGGTATAGCACTAAATAAATAGATTAGTTTGGGGAGTATTGTCATCTTTATTATATTCGCTCGGCCTATCCAAGAACATTGAATGTCTTTCCAATTATTTAAATCTGACTTTATTTTTGTGGCAAGTGTTTTGTAATTTTGCTCATATAATTCCTGACTCTCCTTTGGTAGATATATTCCCAAATATTTGATACTATCGACTGTTATTTTGAATGGAATTTCTCTTTGTATCTCTTGCTGTTGGATTGTGTTGGTAATGTATAAAAATCCTGAGGATTTATGTGGATTTATTTTGTATCCTGCGACTTTGCTAAAATTCTGAATTATTTCTAATAGCTTTTTAGCAGAGTCTTTGGGGTTCTCTAAGTATACCATCATGTCATCTGCGAAAAGTGACAATTTGATTTCTTCATTTCCTACTCTAATTCCTTGGATCTCTTTCTCGGCTCTTATTGCCAAGGCTAGAGTTTCTAGTACTATATTGAATAGTAATGGTGATAGTGGGCAACCTTGTTTCACTCCTGATCTTACAGGGAAAGGTTCTAGTTTATCACCATTACATATGATGTTTACTGAAGGTTTTAAATATATGCTCCTTATTATTTTAAGGAATAGTCCATTTATTCCTATGCTTTCAAGCGTTTTTAGTAGGAATGGATGTTGGATTTTATCAAATGCCTTTTCTGCATCTATTGAGATGATCATATGGTTTTTATTAATTTGATTATTAATATGGTCAATTATACTAATAGTTTTCCTAATATTAAACCAGCCCTGCATTCCTGGTATAAATCCCACTTGGTCATAGTGTATTATCCTGGGGATGATTTTCTGAAGTCTATTTGCTAATATCTTATTTAAGATTTTAGCATCAATATTCATTAAGGAAATTGGTCTATAGTTTTCTTTCTCAGTTTTCGATCTACCTGGTTTAGGTATCAGTACCATGTCTGTGTCATAGAAGGAATTTGGTAGGACTCCTTCAATCGCTATTTTTTCAAATAGTTTACATAGCATTGGAGTTAGTTGTTCTTTAAATGTTTGGTAGAATTCACCTGTAAATCCATCTGGTCCTGGGGACTTTTTCTTAGGAAGTTGGTTAATAGCTTGGTCTATTTCTTTTTCTGAGATGGGACTATTTAGACTACTTACTTCTTCCTCTGTTAATCTGGGCAAGCTATATTTTTGAAGGTATTCTTCCATTTCATTTAAGTTATCGAATTTATCGGCATAAAGTTGAGCAAAGTAGCTCCTAACTATTGTTCTAATTTCCTCTTCATTAGTGGTGAGTTCACCCTTTTCATTTTCAAGACTATCAATTTGCTTTTTCTCTTTCCTTTTTTTAATCAGGTTTACTAAGGGTTTGTCTATTTTGTTGGTTTTTTCATAAAACCAACTCTTAGTTTTATTAATTAATTCAATAGTTTTTTTACTTTCAATTTTATTAATCTCACCTTTTATTTTTTGAATTTCAAGTTTTGTGTTTGTCTGGGGGTTTTTAATTTGTTCCTTTTCTAGCAATTTTAGTTGTAAACCCAATTCGTTGGCCCTCTCTTTCTCTATTTTATGCAGGTAGGCCTGTAGAGATATAAAACTTCCCCTAATTACTGCTTTGGCTGTATCCCACACATTTTGGTATGATGTCTCATTATTGTCATTTTCTTGGGTGAAATTATTAATTATGTCTATGATTTGCTGTTTTACCCAATCATTCTTTAGTATAAGATTATTTAGTTTCCAATTATTTTTTGGTCTATTTTCCCCTGGCTTTTTATTAAATGTTATTTTGATTGCATTATGGTCTGAAAAGGATGCATTTACTATTTCTGCCTTACTGCATTTGATTTTGAGGTTTTTATGCCCTAGTATATGATCAATTTTTGTATAGGTTCCATGAACTGCTGAGAAGAAAGTATATTCCTTTCTGTCTCCATTTAGCTTTCGCCAAAGATCTATCATATCAAACTTTTCTAGTATTCTATTTACCTCTTTGACTTCTTTCTTATTTATTTTGTGGTTTGATTTATCTAATTCTGAGAGTGCAAGGTTGAGATCTCCTGCTATTATAGTTTTGCTATCTATTTCCTCTTGCAGCTCTCTTAATTTCTCTTTTAAGAATTTAGATGCTGCACCACTTGGTGCATACATGTTTAATATTGATACTGCTTCACTATTGATGCTTCCCTTTAGCAGGATATAATGCCCTTCCTTATCTCTTTTAATTAGATCAATTTTTGTTTTTGCTTGATCTGAGATGAGGATGGCTACTCCTGCTTTTTTGGTTTTGCCTGAAGCATAATAGATTCTGCTCCACCCTTTTACTTTTAGTTTGAATGTCTCATCCTGTTTCAGGTGTGTTTCCTGTAAACAACATATAGTAGGATCAGCTACATTTTCCAGTTTATTTTTTCTTTCTCCCTGTGGCAGAGAACTATCCCTTGTAATAAAAGGAAGGAAACATAATTCAACAAAACTAAATTAATACATTACAAAAAATCCAACATTATATGCAGCACTTTTCTTACCTCTGCAGAGAAATGCTTTCTTTTTAATGACTTTTTTAACATAATGCAAAATTATTTGGAAAGTATGCTCATAACTCATAACATTAATGATATTATCACTCACAATGACTATATAATTATTATTGATAATAATGATTAAGCCATTTGGAATGGTTAAGCATAGCTCTTAAGATGTTTTCTAGGTTGAATGTTCTTTGACTAAGAAAGCCATGATTTGTCAATTCAAATTCAAACCAATAACAGCTTTTGACTCTGGGCATAACTTTACCTCTCTGTGCTTTAGGAAACCTCTCTTGTGATTTCAGACTACAGAGAAATTATTTGACTTGGATAAGAAGAAGGTGTGTCCTCACCTGGAGGTCTATAAACCAATGAAAATCCCTTTCCCTTATCCTCTTATTAGGAAATGCTAATTAATGATCATCTAGCATTCAGCTTTTGGTGTTAGGTTTCTCTGTTTTGCTGAGGGTTACCCTAGTCTATTCCTCCCAAATTCTTATGTTTGGATATTTGCTCAAATAGTTGAGGTTGTTTGTGACATGTAGAAACCTAAACTTGTTTCTCTCTCTCTCTCTCTCTTTTTTTTTTTTTTTTTTTTTTTTAAATATCTCTTCAGCTCTGCTTAGAAGTCTAACTACAATCTCCCAGAACTCTTGGAGAAGTCATCTTAATCCTTATCCCTTCCTTTAGAATTAATTGGAAATTATAAGTGGACTTTAGGGTGTACTCATAGTCTTAAATTTATCATTCATGTTACATAGGAAAAAATTTAATTATTTTTCTCTATAATAAGATTTTTCAGGGTTGTTATTGGTTGTGCTTGTCTGTCTTCCACTAACATCCAACATCCTAATTTTCCAAGTGGCTACTTTCAAAGGGTGGCAGAATGTCTGGGGCCATGAATCTATAGTAACTGTCTTTAGTTCCTCTATATTTTTTACTCTGGGGAACACATTGCTTGTTAGAATGTGGAAGAATGGGAAGCTACCACATGAAAAGATGCTCCAAGTCATTATTAATCAGAGAAATGCAAATTAAGACAACTCTGAGATACTATTACACATCTGTCAGATTGGCTAGAATGACAGGGAAAGATAATGCGCAATGTGGGACACTGATGCATTGTTGGTGGAATTGTGAATACATTCAGCCATTCTGTAGAGCAATTTGGAATTATGCCCCCAAAGTTATGAAACTGTGCATACCCTTTGACCCAGCAGTGTTACTACTGGGCTTATATCCCAGAGATCTTAAAGAAGGGAAAGGGACCTGTATGTGCAAAAATGTTTGTGGCAGCCCTCTTTGTAGTGGCCAGAAACTGGAAACTACATGGATGCCCATCAATGGAGATTGGCTGAATAAATTGTGGCATATGAATATTATGGAATATTATTGTTCTGTAAGAAATGACCAGCAGGATGATTTCAGAAAGGCCTGGAGGGTCCCACAATTCCTCCACCTTGTAGCCATGTGGTTGGGCTGGGATATATTTGTTCTGGATGGTTTTCTTTGTTACTTTACTCCACCCGAAACCACAATAAAACAAAGAATGGTTTAAGTAAAAAGGATTTATGGTCATTAGGATGAGATGAAAAGATTTTTGTCTAATGAAAGAGGGAGTCCTGGTTCAAGACTGGAGGCTGTGGAAGTATTTTGTTGTAAAGTTATTTTATTCAATGCCTTTTTTGAATGAGTACCTTCCATCAACCAGTCTAGATCAGTAGAATTTACCTGTGATTTTTTTTTTTTTTTTAATACTACTAAGTCCATTTGCTCAGTAAATCCCATCATGACCCACATAAACTTTTAAAAATTTATGACTTTAATTCAAATACAATCCTATTATATATTAAGCTTTGGAAATACAGGGAGGAAAATTAGGCAGCATCTGGAAGAGCAGATAGTCTATAGGGTATTACAAAGGAGATAAGTAATTTAAAAAGTCTATGATTGGTGAAACAAAATAATTTCAGGAAGGGAGTGCACTAATAATTGAGAAGATCTGGAAATAATAACAATAATAAAAAATAGTATTTATGTAGCAGTTTTTAACGTTTACAAAGCCTCCCATACATATATAGTTTATAAAGCTTAAAGCTAACCCTTTTGGAGCTCCCTATATGTGATTTCATTTGTTCCTTATGTTCAAATGAATAAGGAAAGGCCTTGTGTGGCTCAAGTGGCTCCTGTTCTTAGCAGGAAATTAGATATTTTCAAAGTCAAAGGTTGAGTGGGCAGTATAATCTGGACACAAAGGGACAGCCTGTGACCTAGGCTGGAGTGGAACATTATGAATGGGATATAATTAGTCATCTAAGTTGACTGAAATATATTGAGTGAGAAGGATTATTAATATGAAATTAGACTGAAGTAGGTGGGGACTATGCTATGGAGAACTTTAAATGCTGGGCTGAGTATTGAGCTCATGATTCAATACATGAAATTTGATTTTTGCCTGTAATATTATAGGGAACCAGGGAAAAGTTTTTGAGATGGTGATATGGATAATGTGTGCCAGGCCCTGCACTATACACTTTAGAAATATTAGTTCATTTGACCTTCACACTAATCCTGGAAGGTAGACATGGCATTATTCTTATTTTACAATTTTACAGTTGAGGAAACTGAGCAGATAAAGATTAAGTGACAGTCACCCAATTTATGTATGTGACTAAGACCTCATTTGAATTTAGGTCTTCTTGACCAGACACAACATTCTATTTATTATTTTACTTAGCTATTTGGTTATCTATAAGGCAGCCTTAGAGTATGAAAACCATTATTTTGTTTAAAATCGTCTTTTTCTTCAGCTCAGTCATCATTTCAAACATGAGACCATAGCTATTGTTCAAAAGGCATATGTTCCAACAGTAGTTATGCTTTTCAGGGCTAATGCATAATCCTGCAAGGTATAACTTGCATCTGGAACATCATTCATTCTCTTTCTCCTTCCTCCCAAAGAGCTGATCCCTTTTAAGATAGGGAACAAGGAGAAGAAACTGAAAGCCTTTTGAGTGCTAGTAAGTCTTGGGAGTTATATCATATCTTCTCTGACTTGCTCTTTGGTGTGGTAGGATTGTTACTGATAATTGTTGTTAGGTCATTTTTCAATTGTGTCTGAGTCTTCATAAACCATTTTGGATTTTCTTTGCAAAGATACTGAAATGGATTGCCATTTCTTTCTGTAGCTCATTTTAAGATGAGGAAATGAGGCAAATAGGGTTAAAAGATTTGCCTATAGTCACAGAGCTAGTTGTGAGACCAGATTTAAATTTTTTTGGAAGCAGGAATCTTAGTGACTACAGACCCTGAAATTCTTATCTTGTTGCCCTATTACTGCTACTCATAAACTATGCCCAGATTCTGAGTGAATGAATGAAAAATCATTTATTAAATATCTAGCATGTATGTAATTAAGCACTAAAAATGCAAGTAGAAAAGGCTAGATGTTTTTGCTCTCCAGAAACTCACCTGATAATTGGAGGAAATAACATGGGTGTAAACTCATTGTGAGTAGGGATTATTTTATTTTTTGTACAGTTTGTATCTCCAGGGCCTACCTAGCATAGTGTCTAGCAATAGTGGGCACTTATGGTAGAAAAGCCCACAAGGCTTCAGCTATGGGGCAAGTTGTCACATCCCACAAGACCTTAGGTAAACTGACAATGCTGGAGATCTTGAGTCCTGAAGGTCTGACAAGGCCTGGTCATCTAGCTCATCAGAAGGAAGACATATTGGCAGTTCCAATCTTAGCCAAGCCATCTGAGCAGTCACACAACCTCATCAGTTGAATGATCTGGCCAGGAGAGAGAAAGGTCAAAGGCAAGTCATGATGGGTGGTGCCATGCCCCGTGGTGATGGTGGGTGTTCCCATTGCCTAGCCGTCCTGGATGTGGGCCAGATATCCCACAGAGCTTGAGCACTCTAGCCCCATGCCCTGCTTAGGCATAACATCTGTGTCTTCCACTGACCTTTTGTTTCAGTCTGGTTTCCTGTGGAAAGGGAACTTTTGGACATATTATATCCTCCCTCTTCCAGAGCTTTCTTTCTGTCTTGCCCCTTTTAATAACCTTTAATCCCCAAACCCAACACTAGCCAAATTTTGATTTCAGTCTGCTCCGTTCATAGGTGTACATGGGGAAACAACAGGGAATTGGACTTGGGTTAAAACAAACAATAAAAAAACCAACATCATCACTATTTTAATTTTGCTCCATATATGTGTGAGGTGGGATAACTATTTTAGCCTCCAGCTCTGCCAGCTGAGAGGATGTCCACATAAACTAATTTCTCTGTAAAAGGATAGCAGGAAATAGGAGGAATGTATAATCTTTGCAGGAGTCAGTTTAACAAACTCATTCCCCTACAAGAACCACCATACAAGGGAGTGGGATTGAGTTTGCTTTTGAGTTCTCCAGGAAACCCTCTGGCCATTCTCTTCCTCCCCATTCATCTGAGATCTTTGTCTAGAGACAGATGTAGTTTATGGTCATTTGGAAAGAAGTACTTCATACTTACTGTATGAAGGGGAACCAGATGATCAGAGAGCATTTTGGGAACTCCACAGAATCTATAAGGATTAAAGGAGGCCAGAAGACCTGTTAAAGGGACACTGTGGTAGAGTACTTTTAGTTACTTAAAATCTATCCATCTTTTTGAATACAATATCATCCTAGAATATCACTGAATAGTGGAACAAGATACTTGTCAGGGTAGGGATAATATGAGAGGAAGCTAAGGGTTCTTGAGATTAAAAAAACCCTAACCAAGTAAATCACTCATTTGGGCAACAAAAACACATGAAAAGATGAAACAAGAATAGAAAATATTTTAATCAAGCTTAGGGTCTCTCTCAGCTCAGATATTTAATCACAGAATGTTGGATTTGGAAGGTCCCTTAGAAAGTCCCAAACTCTCATTTTATAGCTTAAAAAAAAAAAAAAAAAAAAGAACGAATAAATGAAAAGCAAGTATTTGCCATTTTACTATGCTCGAGTCACTGTACTCAATGCTATAGATGCAAATAAAAACAAGATTGTCCCTGCTCATATTCTAAAGGCAGCTAAATAGTGCAGAATCTAGAACTTGGAGTCAGGAAGATTTGAGTTCAAATTCTATTTCAGATACTTAGTAGCTATGTGATCCTAGGCAAATAAATTAGTCTACATGGCTTAGTTCCCTTATCTGTAAAATGGAGTTTATAATAACACCTACCTCACAGAGTTATAAGGATTGAGTTAATGTAAAATGCTTTGTAAACCTTAAAGTGCCATTTTAAATACTAATTATTATTGATAGGGGAAGGGAATACATCTAGAGGGTTTTGGGTTTTCTGACAAAGCTTATGGTGATGCATCTTGATGAATTATTTCCACTAGTTCTTTTTTTTTTTTCAGTGGCCAGAGTCTTGGTAGCTATGGTTGCTGAATAGTTAGGGACTGAAATGCATGAAAATTTAGTTGCCAGGTCCCATCTCCACCAGGATTGCTCTTCTGGCTGGCGGTCTGGAACGTTTGCTGTTTCTGGAGAAGCCCAAGTTCTGGGCCTGTCTCTATTGGGCCTGAAATCTTGACAGTGGTTTGACCTACCTGACATGCTGTGTTCTCTCACTCTGGGCTTGTTTCTGTGGTGAGGATGCCTGCCTGCTGGTGGTTGGTACTGGTATGCCGGATCTCCACAAAAAAGATGAACTTTTAAGAGGCTTGGAGAACTTGAACCCAGGGCTTTTCAGGCCTCACCTAGTATTTATAATAAATACTCAACAATTGTAATAAAAATTATTTTTAAGTTTAAAAATTTATACTAGATTTAGTAGGAGTTTTTATTTTTCGACTTTTGGTCTAGATTTTTTTTTTAACTGTAATTGACAGTTTCCTTGGGCACTGTGACATATTCCCTCTCTCGCATAAAGCTCCAATTTTTTTTTTTTAAAGGAATATTTTTTTTGGAGGGGGATAGGGGGCAATCTAGGCTAAGTGACTTCCCCAGGGTCACACAGCTACTAAGTGTCTGAGACCTCATTTGAACTCATGTTCTCCTGACTCCAAGGTTGGTGCTCTGTCCAATGTGCCACCTCTGGAATACATTAGCTTTTAAAGAGAGTAATAATAAAAAGAGCACTGTTTCTCTGTTTTCTTTGTCCTTTGTGGTACACTCTGATTTTGTGATTCTAAATATTTAAACTTAAAATGTAAAAGGGTGTTATGGTCTGGTTCCAAAGGAGACTTCACAAAGGAAGAGGTGGGACTGGAGTGCAGCCCTTGAAGCTTGAGGAGGAGGAAGAAGATGGGGGGGGAGAGGATTTGCTTCTAGGTTTCCATAGAAGGAAACTTTTTTCCTGAGGGGCAGAATAAATGACAGACAATTTCAGTCCATGCTTCTGGAAACTTAGAAAAAAATAGGACTATGTAGGAAGGTCAGATTTGAAGTTACCTGTTCTGATTCTGGGCCAGTGCTTGCAGTCACTTGATGCGGTCAGGGAACCAGATGATGAGGTAAGTGGCAGTGCAGAGTTGAGATGTGAGAATCCCCTTCTGGTCGGCACAGGTTCAACATGAAAGAATTCACAAACCTGAAATATTAGACTGGCAAAAAGAAGTTTATTGTTGGCCAGCTTTTGCTAGGAAGACTGATTTCCGAGTGACAAAGTCCTGGCAGAGAGATAAAGGTCCTAGCAGAAAAATCCTGGCAAAGAGATAACAAAAGCTTTATCAGCGAGAAAAGAATATCTTTTCACAGTGGGCAGGGTCATGGTAGGCAGCTGTGCCAAGAGGAGAGAGGTCCCTTGGCATAGCATGATTCCTATTTCAGGTCTCTGCAAATTTTATGCAATTTTAAACTAATTGGGTGTTTTTATAAGGAATCTGAGACTGAAGTTTCAATTGAATGAGATTCCTTCAATGTTGTCACTGCCCCCAGACCAAGATTTCAGGTTGAATGGGAGTGGCCAATTTTCAGCTTAATAGATATATCAGGTCCTTATCTCCAGCTACATGAGACCACTTAAGTAGGAGTGGTCCTGGACTCAACTCAATAGGGGGTCTAACTGATCCCACCAAGATCTCACCAAGACAACAGATTCAAACCACTTTATCTTGATTCCCTGAGGCCGGTCTCTCAGGGGAGAGCTTCTCTCCCCCTCCTCCCTCCCCCCAAAAGTCAGGACAGTTTCAGGCTCCCCGAATCACACTAGCTAACTGCTTTCCTGAGCTAACTAGAGTCTTTCGTTACTGGAAAAAACTAGAGAAGATGTAGAGCTAAAAGGAACCTTAAAAGACCATCTAATCCAGGAGTTTTTAACTTGGGGTCCATAAACTTGTTTTTTAAAAAAATATTTTGACAACCTATTTTTCGACATAATTGGTTTCCCTTATAATCCTATATGTTTTATTTTAAGCATTTAAAAACCTTGTTTTGAGAATCTGCCTTTGTCAGATGGCCCATTCCTCTTTTTAAGTTTTGTCTTCTCCCATTAGAATTTAAACTTTTTGGAGGTTAGAGATCATCATTTTACTTGTATTTAAATATCTGTTGACTTTCTGTCTTTGTTCTGAGCTTCTTTGGTTCTGGAGGTAAGCGTTCACTTTTTGCTTTTGGCCAGACTTGACAGTTTGTTTAAACTGAGACCTAATTGAGAGCATGTGGCAGAGAACTGGAGGCCCTGGCCCTTTAAGATTTAGCCTTCAAGTGAATTTTGGCAGAAGAGACACTGAAGATTTAATTTTAGAGTCTGAGAGGGGACTGGGGGGAAAGTCCCCAGTCTGCATCTGGTTTGCATTAAACCCTTTCCTTTAGCAAAGGGCTGTGTTTACAGTTGAAATTCAGGGCCCAAGCTGGGGGATGAAGAGTGGGGGAAGAATATTATCATTCCTTGCAGTAGGCACCAGGGCTCTGTGGTAGTACATATGACTTTCTATGGGTCCTTCCACTATGTGATTAAAAAAAATTAGTCCCCACTTTTTACTCTTAAACTTGAGATAAGCATTAATGTGCAAGTAGTTACAGTTGGAATTTGCCGTTTTAGTTCTGGCCCAGAGCTTCTGAACTCTACTGAATTGGCTGTCTGTCAGCTGGGTTTGTCTTCAGGATCATCCTACTGAGATATATGTGCTATCCTCATTCTCCAAAGAGACCCACAAGAAACTTCTTGCTGAGATATTTTCTGTGATCCTCCTGTTGGGCTATGGAAGGATTAAGGAAGTCTGAAATAAACCTGCCAATGAAATTCTCCTTTAGAGCAGGATTTTTGGATTTGGATTTTCTTGTGGACTATACCCAAGTGTGTGGAGGAAGAGATCCAAGTGTTAGTGAGAAGTTTTGTTATTGTGTAGGCACTGTATACTTACTCAGGAGCCTGACTCAAGTTATAGAATGGGATTCCCTTTAACAACTTTCTTAAGATAGTGTAATAATTGTTCCCTTTTTTATAGGAAATGGTAGTGATGAGGTCCTGGATCATTAGGTGAGGTTGGCAGAGAAAGCCTGAAGTACTGATAAGATTACTCTGAGACAAGCAGAGAAGGGCACTGATGGGGATCAGCTCACCCTTACAGACCTATTCCCTGTGGAAATCTTGGGTAACCCCATTTTATTGTATTAAATGAGATTTCAAATCCCTGAGGTTAAATTTTCCCTAAAGTCTTTGATGGCCCACACCATCTTTCCTGAATCCTTTTAAGGTTAGACTGTCAAGGTGCCCTACCTCATGGTATCTTTCCTTTCACTCTGTCATTCCCCCATGCCTCATGGTGTCTTTCTCCTTTTTCTAGCTAACTAACTCTTTTAGGATGCTAAACTGATGGACTTAGCCTGCCAGCCAATGGCATACTCCCACCTCAGAAGTTTCCCTTTCTCCTGGTTAATTGTCTTTTCTATTTTTAATTGTTAAAACCACTTTCCTTGCTAACTATATGCTCTCCCAATTCTATTTCATATTTACTGCTGCTGGTGTTTATTTTACCTCTTCTCATAAACTTACCTTTTGCCAAAGAGGAAGGCCATTGTGGATTTATCACATGACCAAACTCCAACATTTAGTTCACTGAACTTCAAACACATCATTAGTAACTAATCCAAGGTCAAAAAATGTTAAGGAAGTGACCAGAAATAATATAATAATATAGCTAGCATTTATGTAATGTGCACTGTGTAGAAGACAGTATGTCAACAACTTTACAAATTTTAGCTCATTTGATGCAGCAGCCTAGGAGATAAGTGCTATTATTGTTCCCAACTTACAGTTGAGGAAACTGAGGCAGAGATTTTAATTTTTTTTTTTTTTTAGGGGTCTCGGAGCCATTAAGTATTTGGGGTTGGAATTGAACTCGGGTCTTTTTGATTTCAGGCCCAGTGCTTTGTGCCACCTCTCTTGAATTCCTGGGTTTTCTGTCTTATTGCCATCTTCTTCAAAATGGTTTGGATTTTCTTCTCAATTGTCTTTGTTTCTTTCTTTTATCCATTTCTTCCCTTTAAAAGGAACTAGCTGTGTGAGATTTCCTTAAAGCAGGATGCCAGGTAGTATTTTTAGGGAAATATCCCCTCTTGTGGCCCTAGAGATTTAGAAAAAATAGGAAATTCTTAATCTGAAGGGGTAATATTTGATCATTCTCTGTGGCAAGCCAGTTTTTCCTGTAAAATTCTGCCTTTTGTGAAAGAGGAGAGCAGGGGGCGAGAGATAGAAGGATTAGAAGAGCTAGCAAATATACTTCTCTTCTTGAGAAACTTCTTATTGAGAGCTCCTTCTTATTGGAGCTGGTTTCTCTTAGAAACACTCTTGTTTCCCTAGGGCAACAATCTTTACATTTTAATGAGTAATTATTAAACACCAGTAATTATCCTGAGCCCCAGAAATGGGATTATCAGAAGTTAACTCTTGGGTGTTTGCTCTTTTTTCCTAATTTTTTCCTAACTCTATTTTCCTAAATCTGTGGCAACCATTTGCTGAGTCTGACACAGTAGCTGCCCAGGATAATCCAGGCTGGTTGGGCTGCTGGGTGTCTTCCCCCTTTAACTGACATTCCCCCCTTCCCTCCTCCCCTCCTTTTCCAGGACCACAGGCAGGAATGATGGAAAGCAGAGCCTGTCCCTGCTTTGGCTGCCATACAGCTCTGAGGGAAGTCTGGAGTTGCTGAGTTAATAGGAAATTCCAGCAGCACAGACTTGTACTTTTAAGAGAATGGCCTTGTTTGGATCTGTCCTTTCTTCACCCTCCCAGGCTGATACACAAAGATTTGGCCTAAGGCTCTGACAGAACACCACTGGGAAACCAGGAACATCAAATGACTAAGATCATACTGGATACAGGAACATTTTCTTACACATTCCCCTTCCCCTCACTCCTGTCCTGACACTCCTCTACCCCTTAAGTTCTTTCTGTTTGAGTATTATTGTTCTCATTCCCAAGATCTTTGGGTAAGCTGCTGGGTGACAATTTTTGGCTGGTGGGTTATAAAGAATGATCCAAAACTTCTTAACTGGTCTTTGGGGGAACGTCTAGTCAACTTCTTTCTTTTTCCTTGCAAACAAATCAGGCTATCCTTCATTCTCTTTCCTTCCAAGTCCTCCTAACACAGAAAAAACCCAAACACTGCTTTCTTAGCTCTCATTTTCTTATTGAGAGCTCCTTCTTATTGGAGCTGGTTTCTCTTAGAAACACTCTTGTTTCCCTAGGGCAACAATCTTTACATTTTAATGAGTAATTATTAAACACCAGTAATTATCCTGAGCCCCAGAAACGGGATTATCAGAAGTTAACTCTTGGGTGTTTGCTCTTTCTTAACTCTATTTTCCTAAATCTGTGGCAACCATTTGCTGAGTCTGACACAGTAGCTGCCCAGGATAATCCAGGCTGGTTGGGCTGCTGGGTGTCTCTCATTTTCTGACTCCCTAAACTTTTTACCTTGGCATTCAAAGGCTTCTATCTCGACTTTCCAACTTTCTCATAATTTTAAAACACATTAACAAGCAATTAGCACAAAATTTTACATATCTATTATGGACCAAGCACTGACAAGAAAATCTCAAATAGTACCTATATATTAATTAGATTGTAAGCTCCTTGAGGATAGGGACTACTATCATTTGCCTCTTTTTATATCCCCAATGCTTAGCTCTGTGCCTGCCTGGCATATAATAGGCACTTATTAAATGTTTATTGATTAATTGACATACAAGTATATTCAAAGTAAATAAAAAGTCATTTATAGGGATGGATCTGGCAGGAATCAATGTAGTTAAGGAGGGAAGTAGATATAGAAGCTAGAACTTTTCCAGATGAGACTACTGAGATCCAGAGTTTGACTTGTTTAAGGTTACATTTTTGTAAATGTAACGAATCTTCAGTGTTAGGTGTGGTTATCCCTGAGGCAGGCTGGGAGAAGGCTCTGATTTGAGATCAGTTTAGCTCCATGGTTCCTGCAGGGAGGTCATCTAGTTTGAAATTCAAATTATGTCAAACCCCTGAGACCCTCCCTCCAGAGGTCTCCAGCAGTCTCACCTTGCCTGTGCCCTGTTAGAAATTCCAGTCATGTCTGTGTGTGTGTGTGTGTGTGTGTATGTATGTATATTATAAAAATATAAATTTTCCCTATAAAATGTATTTATGGGCCATCCCATGGCTGCTGCTCTCCTTTGGGCCAGAAAAACCATGGTATTCTGCCTTGTGGTATCTTTCCCCTTCCCTTTCCCCATGCCATGCAGTGTCTTTCCTAACTCCACTATGGTTCCCAACTCCACTTTGCCTAACTCAGTCCCTTTCAGGATTTAGTCTGCCAGCTAAGGGTATGGCCCAACCTCATGGGGTGCTCCCTTTCTATTGAAAATCATGAGTTCCTCTGAATCCAATTCTTCCTGTGCAACAAAAAATTCGGTTCTACACACATATATTGTATCTAAATTATACTGTAATATATTTAACATATATAAGACTGCTTGCCATCAGGGGGAGGGGGTTGGGGGAGGAAGGGAAAAAATCTGAATAGAAGTAAGTGCAAGGGATAATGTTGTAAAAAAAATTACCCATGCATATGTACTGTCAAAAAATGTTATAATTATAAAATAAAATAAAAAATTAAAAAAAAAAAAAAAGAAAATCATGAGTTCCACTGAGGAACTCGTGGAAGATATTCTTCCAACTCTTTCATGTTTACAATTCCTAGTGTCTATTGTATCTCTTCATTTTGTCTCTAACCTATTCCCCTTAATAAGCCAAAGAGAATGGCTATTGTGAATTCTTCACTGACTGAACTCAACTTTTGGTGCCTGTCATTTATCTGGTGTCTACGTCACCCACACATATATATTTTGGTCCTTCAACCATATCAAGTGGAAGAATTGGGATTCAAATGCAGCTTTTCAGACTCTATTCCTAGCTCTTTCCCCTACCATGTCCCACAATTTTTTCCTGTTACCCATATTTTATCTAAATCTGAAGATTATTTCATCTAGAGAAAACAAGTAGAACAAAGATTCACTAGTGCCTGCTTTGTCACAGTATTGCTCTATGCCCTGAGACTTCTTATTTTTCTTTATTTTGCACCTCAAAATGTTGTGGTTTGTAGCAGTGCAGAGAGTTGAGGTGTGAGAATATCCTTCTGGGTCAGTGCAGGTTTTGCGTGAAAGAATTCACAAACCCCAAAGTTTGACTGTCAAAGTTAACACTGAAGTGTTAACACTGAAAAGAGAATGTCTTCACAGCAGACGGGGATCCTGACAGGCAGCTGTGCCAAGGAGAGAGAGGTTCCTTGACAAGGCATGGTCCTGTTTTGGGCCTCTGTAAATTATGAGTTTAAAATTGCCCTTTTTTATAAGAGATCAGTTGAATGAAATTCCTTCAATGTTGTTATTGCCCCCAGGCCTAGATTTCCAAAAGAATGAGACCACTTAAGTTTAAGCCAAGTAGTTGTGGTCCTGGACTCAACTCAATAGAGGGTGACCCACCAAGATAACAGAATGTAGCCACTTTATCTTGATTCCCTGAGGTGGGTCTCTCCCAGAGGAGAGTTTCTCCAGAGTTCCCCCATGGCTTCCCCCCCAAAGTCAGAGGACCATTTCAGGGTTCCTCCCATTAAATATATAGGTCATTATTTATCTCTACTTTAGCATCTAATTTTTCCCTGGTCTGAATCAAGGCCATAATAGTGATTCCTTTAGTAGTCCCCTCATCTTCTAAGGGGATGAATTTCATTTGTGATGCTGACTTTGGATTTATGCACACACTTTTATCCCATGCCTGTAACACCCTCCCCTCATTCTAGGCATCTTTGGGATTCTGTTTCCATTGCCCTACACAAACATTGTCCTTTCCGGATTGCTTATTATATTTATTTTCTGTATAATGGTTTTGCATTTAATTATAACTCACTATTTATTCTGTATTCTGTATTAGGTCTCCAGTCAGCTGTATTGGAATCTCAAGGGCAGGGGAATTATTAGCTATTTTTCTTTTATGATACCTGAGTCATGTATCTCCTCAATCCACTTATTACAGGGTGCACAAGTATTATTATTCCCAGTCAAGTCAACCAAAAGTTTTGCTTGACATATGTATCCTAAATATCTGTAATTTCTGTTCAAAACCAATTGTGGCAGATAGGGTTGAGTATGTTGTGTCACAGTTCTCTTTTAATGTCCTGACCCAGTTTCCCTAATTCTATTCAGTTATTCTGCCTCAGCTTATAACCATTCCTCTTAATGTTAGGATAAAGGTCTTATATCTTACACCTTAGGCTATACTCATAATGTTTGATGGGATAAAGGTCTTTATCCATTTTAGACATCATTAGAATATCAGGAGCCTCTCCAGTACCTCCCTCCATTGTGCCTGCTTCCTTTATATCATCTTCATCCTAGGTTCCTCCCCCCATTAGGTCATCCCCATCCAGGTACCTCCCCCATTATGTCATTGTTCTTGTTACACTATAAAAGAGTCTTGTGTCTGACATTCACTGCTGGATTCTTTGAGAAGATAGTCTCATTCAGTCCTGGGACCAACCATGGATCCCTTTGGTCCCAGTAATAATGGGTCCCTCTCCCATTTAATAAATTATTAAACTCTAATCTCTATTTTGCTCAGTTTCTCCGGCTAATTTCATTCAGAACCTGTGTTCTTTCCTGGTTGGACAACTCTTGGGTCCTGCCTCTGCATTTTTTTCCTAAGATGTTGATATATTTGTTGCTTGGTCTTATGTTTTGTCACTACTCTTGTTATTTGTCCTTCATTCTCAAAAAGAACCATGACATCAGGGACCCGAGTTCAAATCTGGTCTCAGACACTTAACACTTCCTAGCTGTGTGACCTTGGGCAAGTCACTTAACCCCAGCCTCAGGAAAAAAAAAAAAAGAAAGAAAGAAAATTAACACACAATTTTGTACTGGACACTAATTTTAGTATAACTATATCTAAACAGATATGTATAGTTTGTTATGATTTAAAATATAAAGTCCTGAGGGGAGAAGGAGGCTTCTACAGGTGACTTTGGTTAATTACTTAATTTTTCTGCCTCTCAGTTGCTCCAGATATAAAATGAAAGTGTTGAGTTGAATGACAACTCTGCTCTAAACATTTTCAGATCCTTTGGGCTAGATTCTGTATTCATGGGCATAGGTAGTATTCCCCTTTCCCAATGCAAATTATAATCTCTTTGCAGTTTAAAAAGTCACCTGGGATACCAAAAAGGTGATTTGTAGATGGTCGTAATGCCTGGAATACTTAAGTTGTAGTCACCTATGCTACCCAACCCTCTGTGCCCTTTTTCAATTGTTGACCTGAAGAATGAATGTAGGATGGAGGCAAGATGATTGGGATGCAAATCTGCATACTAATCTTAAACTTTGTAAAGATTCATTTCACTGCTTATCCCTATTATGTAGATTTTCCTGAAAATATATAGATAATGGAGGCTCCTAGATTTAGGTTTTTTTTCCATGGTCACACAACTACTAAAAGTTAGAGTATGGATTTGAATCTGGGTCTTCCTAGCTCTACATTCTATCTACATTTTTCCCTTATCATGACTAGGTGGGAGGAAAAATGATGATGGATGTGATGTAAACTTTGATCTTTGGGGGATGGGGTGGTCCTGGATTAGAGAAACCCTAAAAATCCTCATTTCTCACACCTCAACAGATGGACTCTTTTTATGTGGCACTCTGAGATCCGTCAAAGCATTGTTAGAGGGCTTCCCCTGAGTCAGAACTATCCTGGGTGGGCATCAGATTTAGGGCTATTGTGTGTAACTCCTCAGATAAGGAGGCACTACTTCCTGAATAGCCATGGTGAATCGCCTTCCTTTGCCAGTCATTCTTTCCCTGTGGAGAGAGAATTGCAGAGACTTTATTCTGCTATCTCCCTGGGTGGTGGTAGCTGCTTTATCAACAGGAAGAAATTATTCCCTGGGAAAATTTGAGTTTTGGAACACTGGCCTAGGACCCACCTCTGTGGGAGTCCCTGAGTCCCTCCTGGATCTAGTGATAAGGGTCTTGACCTGGAGAGGCTGGACCTTGATGCTCAGTTGCAGTGAGATCAGATTTCTTTACTACATAGTTTGACAAACATTCCTAAAGGAATGAGGCCATCTCAAGTCCCAACTCGCCCATTGTAAAGCCTTTCCCATGCTCCCTCTATCTAGCCCACACAGATCTCTTCTTCAGTTCCAGTCAACACTTACTATCTGTCTCTTCTACTCTTCTTTATCTTTGTCTTTATTTCCTTGGATGCTGCATACAAGACTTGTTATTGAACAGTTTTCTGGTGAATATCCCTTCTCCACAACTATGTTGTCAGCTTTTTAAGAGCAGTGCCTTATAATTCTGTCATCAAATTTGATTCCCAGTGTTGCTATTACCTATAGGATCATGTTCAAATTGCTTTGGGCCTTGATTTCCCCAAGTGTCAAGTGAGGGGTTTGAGTTAGACTGATGTTTTTTACTCTGTGAACAATTACCAGAATAAAAAAAAGCATTGTAAATTCTCAGGGTAATTTAATATACCACTCATAACATTCGTTTAGGTTTGTTCTCTACGTGCTTATAATAACTACTCTTGTCCCCAAAAACTTCAAATTAAAATTTGCAAACCTTCAAACATGTTGTCACAGAGGAAAAATGTATTTATAGCATAATCAAGTAATCTTTAAACACAAAGAACCATTAAAGAATTTTTAGCTTGAACTTGGGGGCCAACCATTAAATGGAAAACATTATGTTCTTTTAACATTCTCTTTCAGCTCTAAATCCATGGATCATTTCCTCTCACCTACCAGGTTTCCAGTCAATTCATGTCTTTAGTGATAGGATTCCGGGACCCTCTTCCCCTTCTTTCTCTCTTTTCCTGGGCAATTCGTGGTAGTTTTTTTGGGGGGGTGACTGCTATACCCTATCTATCTATTATTAAGATGCCCACAGGGAGTTTTGGATTTAAATGCAAAATAAAATATATAGAATTACAAGGGAAATCAATTATATATAAATTCAACATGTTCAACAGTTGTTAATATTTAAAAAAAATACTAGACTAAATTAAAAACTAGTAGAATAGAGATTAGCTGTTATAAAAACACTTAAGGAGATGAACAGGAGAAAATATGAGCATGAGGTAGGACGAACTATGTGGCGGTGAGGGGGAGAGAATAATGGTGCCATATGTCTAATGAGGTGGAATACAGAAGGGGAAGAAAGCAAACAGCTATACAAATTATCACAACAAGAAATTCAAACTAGTATTGTGGACACTAAGATGATTAAGTCTCCCTGGGGTTGGAGCTAATCATCTTGGTCTAGCTTTTTTTTTTTTTTTTTTTTTTTTTTTGCTGAGGAAATTGGGGTTAAGTGACTTGCCCAGAGTCATCTAGCTGCCTTTTGGTACATCTTTTAAAATGATTGACAATTCAACAAGTATTTAAGTTGCTTTACTAATAACTTATTCTTCAGTGTCTCACTGTGAGAGGTGACCTTGAATTTTCAAAGATTATGTCAGGAATATACAAGCTTTGACAGGTCCTGCCAAATTGGTAGAGCATCATTGACCTGGCAAAGGACTTTGTCCCAGGGCTAACCTACCTTGAAATGCAGAGGTTTACATTCTGTATTCATGGGCATAGGTAGTATTCCCCTTTCCCAATGCAGATTGTAATCTCTGCAGCCTAAAAAGTCACCTGGGATACCAAGAAGTGTATCCCATACATCTAAAGTGTATCCATGACATAGCAACTTTAGCTCTTCTTTTTGCTTATAATGAATTGTGAAGCTACCTATGGAGCCATGGAGAGATGCTAAATGTGGGAATACTTACTGAGTACCCATTGTAGGATTATTGCTCTTCTAGGTGCTATGCTTGCATGTGCGTTGTCTTCTCCCAGATCCTGCCAAATGTTGGCAAGGTTCGGGAACATGTTGTATGCTGGCTGGTCCCAACAGTCTCTGGATTTAGATATAATATTTTTAGACTGTCTTCAGATCTAGCTATATTAGTCTGTTGTATTTACTTAATGTTTCCCTCCATCAATGGCATATCCGGTCAATTTACATAAGATCTATCTTATGGAAAATGTACATCGTGTAATGGTTATCTGTCATAGATATAGAATGAAACAGAAGGAAAATGGGAGGTGGTGATGTCGTGGTCACTCAAGAGAAGCAGGGATAGGTCTGCCAAAGTTCCTGCCCAGATTCTTTCAATGCTGTAGAAATGTAAGGGTAGAGAAATTAAGCAATCTGTTAGGCAGAGAGCTAGTGATTTTAGAATGTTTCCCTTTTCCACATTATTAAGAAGAATATTGGGGTTGAGATTAACCAATAATACCCATTTCCAAGGGTACCTAGTCCAACCTCCCATTCAGTGCAATGATTCCCTCTATGGCAGCAACCATCAGAATTCTGTTTAGACATTTTTCAATGACAGAGAGCTCATTGCTTCACTTAGCAACCAGTTCCATTTTTTTTTTTTAAAGAATATTTTTCCTACTCTTCATCTGAAACTTCTCTCTCTGTAATTTATACCAATTGTTCTTTGTAACATTCTCTGGAGCTACACTGAATTGCTTTTCAACATGATAGCTTTTTAAATATTTAAAAAATCTTATTGTGACCCACTGAATTCTGCCCTTTCCCCCCACTCTGGCTAAATATCTTTGGTTTCTTATTCAGAATCAAGAGTTTCTGCCTGTGACCCTCTAGTTACCTAGTTACGGTCTAACTCTTTAAAAAAAAAAATCTCCTTTTTTTTGCCTTTTTAAAAATGGCAGTCTGTTCATCCTAGCCTGATTTTACCTGTAAGGAGAGTAGAGATGGGAAGGTAAATTATGATTTTTCACTCCTTCTCATCTTCATAAACAAAGACAGCTGCTTATGCATTGCTCCTGGTAGGATCCTGGCTTTTCATAACATGACAAGCTACAGTACGACTTTAGAGGGGGATAGAGAAAACTGGGGTTTGTAGAGGGGAGTTATTCCCTTAAGGGATGGGGAACTGGAAGTTAGGGTGTTGTAGAGAAGATAAGTAAAAGAGTAAGGATATAGAGATCAGTTCAAGGAAACTTGATAGCCCTTATTGCCAAATGTGACAGAAAGAAGGATGGAGAATATGAGGGATGGTGGGAAGGAGTCCATATTTTCTTTGTTTTTTCATAACCAGGAGTCAAGGGCCAGGAACCAGACTGCCTATTGAATCTGAGTGATGGAGTAAACAGCCCAACACGCATCCTCCCTCTGACAATAGGCTCAGCTTTTATAGTTATGTCTGTGATAATAAAACATCAGTGATTAGGTTACTGGGGACATGCCAAAAATATGGAGTAGGGAATGGGTTCCTTGAAACCAAAAATCACTATAGATTTAGAGTTTGGGGAGGCTTTGGAGGTCTCAAAGGTCTTGAACCTAAGGCTTGTGACTCCCGGGCTTCTTCCATTATATCATGGTGACTCCTGGGTTCAAATTGCTAGTTTGGAAAGAGGCAGGATGGAGGAGGATAAGGAGAGGGATTCAACATTATGTTGTTGCCAAGAGGACTTGACATTGCTTGTTTTAAATGCAAAATAAAATATATAGAATTACAAGGGAAATCAATTACATATAAATCAAACATATGTAGATTATCTTAAAGCATCTTCTTGAAGATTGATAAGTTGTTTTGATGGGAAGTACTTACTACTTCCAGTCCAAATCCAGTTTCAGTTTGTGATTAATAGATAAATCCTGAGGCACCCAAAAATCAGTCAATTTTTAGTCAATAAAAATTTATTAAGTACTTGCTATGTTCCAGGAATGGTACTAAGTACTAAAAGTTAAGTGATTTGCTCAGTGTCACCAACTAGTACATGTCAAAGGCATGTACTAATTCTGTTAAACCACTATATTATAATACTTCATATTTCTAAATCAGGAAAGAAGGAAACAAATATTTATTAAATACTTACTATGTGTCAGGCGCTTTGCTAAACACTTTACAAATAGTATCTCTTTTAATCCTCACAACAACCCTGGGAGATAAGTACAGAGGAGGAAATTGAGGCAAATGCTAAAGATCACACAGCTAGTAAGTGCCACTTAGTGGCCCAGTGGTTAGAGTAAGAAAGATTTGGAATTGGAAAGGCCTGAGTTCAAATCCAGCCTAATACACTAGCTGGGTAACTCTGGACAAGCTAATTATAGTTGCCTCAGTTTCCTCATCTGTAAAATTTAACTGGAGAAGGAAATTCGTATTTTTGCCAAAAAACCAAAACCAAAACCAAAAAAGGGATAAGGAAGAGTTAGATACAATTGAACAAACAACATCTTGACTCTAGGCCCAGTTCTATATCCACTGGACTCCCTTTTTCCTTAGCTAATTTAAGGTTTTGGTTTTTTTTACTTGTTTATGTGTTTTAGTTTAAATAAAAAATGCTTAATCACACAGGATAGCAAATAAAGATTCCTGCTTTGTCCCTGTTTCCATGAACACATGAAATACAATTCATGCTGATAGATATTTAACAACTGTCTCTCTGGGGGAAAAAATGTACTAGAGATATACTTTTAAATTTAATCTACATTATTTTCTCCATTACTTTCTTAAAAATCTAAACAATCAACAAAACAAAAAGCCAAGTCCTGACTTGTAGTGTTAGTTAACTTCAAAGGTGTAAACGTTGTGAAAAATGGAATAGCCAGTTCTCAGAAGTTCAGCTGGCTGCAGTATATTCTGTCTCCACCATATAACCATACCACTATGAGTGGAGGGCACACCATTAGCAGTGTGGCTGTGACGTTTTAAGGTTTACTGAGACAATGTTTACAGCAAACCATGTGAGGCAACAGAACAAATATTACTCTTTTTCAACATGTTCTAGTTGAGGAAGTTGAAAAGCAAGATTAATGTGTCGGAATCTTCTTTCTCATCATATCATTGTCGTTAAACACTTATTTATTTAGTGACCAGGATGTGACAGGCAATAAAGTATAAGAGGAATGGTCCTTTATTGGGGATAGAGAAGTGTCTGATTTAGTTTATCAGTTGGAGAACCACAGGTATGGTAGTATACTTTTTTATTGGCTAGTAACTAATCTCTCAAGAATAATTTGAGCCACACCAAAGTTAAGTGACATTCCAGAGCCTGCAGGAAATAGGCCATCAAACTGAATCCAGACCTTTTTAGCACCTTAAGACAGAGATATAAGAAGCTAAATACCAGTAAAAAGTAGCTTTTGTTAGTAGGTAGTACAGAGAATTCATAGGAAGGCTTCCGTCTGGACAGGGATAGTTGCAGTAGGTCAGTTCGGACTTGATTTAAGCCTTAAAGAAGGGGAGACATTAATACAATTGGAGAGGAGGGAGAACATTCCATTTAGGAGAGCAGCTGAGGCAATTTTGCTTATGCAGTAGCATGGCGATAATTTATCTGGAGGGAAAGGCTTAGGAAGTAATGGAAAATTAAGCCTATGGGTTTATTTTTTGTCCTTTTCTTCCAGGTAGACAATAGAAATTCCTGGACATCTCTCATGGAATAGTGGAGCATTTTTTTGGACAGTGTACTCATTTTTGGGGGAGGGAACCCTTAAGTAGATTAACTGATAGGATGAAAAATTGGTCATTTAAGTAAGCCTTTTTGAAAATTTACTTGAACTTTGTATCCCTTCTTCCTCTCCCTCTCCCTCCACCTATTGAAAGCCTAGCACAGGACTCTTCACATAGTAGGCATTTACTAAATGGGTGTTGTTAAATGAGTTGGACAGGTTAAAAGGTTCCACATTTAGGGTGTGGATATTAAAGAGATTGCTAGGATTTCATACCATCATAGATTTGATCCTAAAGGAACCAGCCCCTTGAGATCAGGAGTAAGAGAGGTTGAAGAATTATAGTAATCTACTATATGTATATATAAGTGTATATAGTAATCTATTAGTGATCAGGCCTAGTTATATACTTACTAACAAACAAAACATTTTTGTGCTTCTTTGTATTTTAATTATTCAGCATCTCTTTCAATTAACTTTTTGTGTTTTTCTTTCTTCCTCTCTTCCCTCCCTCCCTCCCTTCCTCTCTCCCTTCCTTCCTTCCTTCCTTCCTTCCTTCCTTCCTTCCTTCCTTCCTTCCTTCCTTCCTTCCTTCCTTCCTTCCTTCCTTCCTTCCTTCCTTCCTTCCTCCTTTCCTTCCTTCCTTCCTTCCTCCTTCCCTCCCTCCCTCCCTCTGTCCTTTCTCTTTCTTTCTGTCTCTTTATTTTCTTTCTTTCTTTCCTTTTTCAGCATGGAAATAGGGAGCAAAAAGCAAACTTAGGAACTTTTTACTAGTATTGTTGTGACAAGCTGGTTGTTACTGAGGCATACAGCTGGGGAGGGAGCCTACCTGGAATTTTTCAGGAACTGGCCTGGAGGGTTCTGGATAGACTTCAGGACTTTCTTGTGCTGGGGAAGGCATGTGAGCCTTTATGTTGAGCTAAACATCCTATACTTGGCAGCACCAGAATCTAAGCTTTGTTTTTCCTTCTAATACACCTGTGATAGTCCAAAAGGCCTCTGGGCTTTTGGAACTCTCAGGGACCCATGGGATTAATTTTCAGTGGACTGATTCTGCCCTGCATATGTGCCTTATCTCCTCATCTTTTCTGGAAACTTCCATGCATACCATTTGTTTTTCCCATTGGATTCATTGTCTAGTTGCCTAGTGCTTCCTTGTCTATGAAATCACTGATGAAATCACTTTCCCCTCCAAAAAACCAAAAAATCCTCTGCAGCCACCTCTGATTTCCTTTATGTGGATGAGTTATGAACCAGGAGGGTGGGCTTTCCCAGGACTGTCCTAAATTACCCTCTTTTTTTCCTCTTGCTGTGGCCTGAACACATCACCTCTGTCCCCCATTCTATTCTCCATCTATCTGGCTTTGAGCCTTCTCTAAAATTTTATATATATATATATATGCACCCCAAAGATTTGGGGGATCTTTGGGTCCCCAGCCTTTTAGAATAGATTGAGATAAAACCTGAGGACTTTAAAAGAGTCTCTTTGGTCTCAGGGCTTCCTTCTTTAAATTGGGGCCAATGACCTCATTACACAGAGTACAGTGCAGGTGGGTAATATGTTGCTTGTGTATAATTAGTTGATTTTGCTTAGCTATTATCTTTGTTATAAGGGATGTTCAGTGAAGGGAAGAGGTTTGTAATGACTGGTGTAAAAAGTCTTTAAAATATTAGACATTTGGGGCAGCTAGGTGAGGCAGTAGATAGAGCACCAGCCCTGAATTCAGGAGGACCCGAGCTCAAATCTCATCTCAGACACTTAACACTTCCTAGCTGTGTGACCCTGGGCAAGTCACTTAACCCCAGCCTCAGGGGGGAAAAAAAATTGGACATTTAAAAGACTGGAGCCAGTGACAGTTTTCATCTCCATTTGAAAGAGAACAAATGATTGATGATTTATACACACACACACACACACACACACACGCACGCACACGCACGCACACACACACATTTCTCCCCCCACTTTATGACAAGGGCTAAAGATGGTAAGGAACCAGCTTTTTTTCTGGCTTCCAGGTCAACAGTGGTCAACTGCCTAGGGATTACAGCTTTTATTCATCATTCCCAGAGCTCCCATCTTGGAGCGTTCCTGAATAACTCTTTCTTATCACTCTAGTTTAATCATCAAATTCCATCTTGTTCTTGGACTCCACCTTGGCCATTCCATCTGCACCCAGTTGTCTTTCCCTCCCAGGTCCCTCTTTCCTAGGGAGTTGGCCTTTCTGCATGGTTCCCAGCTGGCATCTTATTTGCTGGACTCATTACATTGGGCTCTTCCCCTCTGGAAATAGCTAATCAGGTGGTCAACCGAATGAGAAATCATGACAACCCATGTGAACATCTAGATTTTGAAGCTTGTGCTGGAAAGGCAAATATTGACTTTGGGTTGGCACCTCCCACAAGGGTTGGGCAGGGTTTTTTGTTTTGTTTGCTCCTTTAAGTACTTCCCATGGCTCCCATAAAGGTGCAGACCCTGTGACCTGTATGAGAAGGTAGCGTAAAAGACTCCTACTAAAGGCAGGCTTGCCAAAACACTCTGTTGTCTTCCCATCAGTCTTTCCTGGGATTTGGAAATGTTCCTTCTGATGTGGAATAATTGTGAACAGCCTAGTGTCATCAATCAATCAATCAACAAAGATTTATTAAGCATCTACTCTGTGCCAGCCACAGTGATAGGCAATAGGGATACAGATTCAATGAATGAAACAATCACTCTCAGCAGGAAAGAAACTTTTATTTTAACAAAGGAGACAAATGTGTGTTTTATGTGTTTTATACACAGAATATATCACGATAATATTTTTATGAGGTATAATTAGCTTCCTGTTTTAGGAATTGTTCAAAGTATTCTTGTTCCATGAATAAGAAACTCCCATTTTCAGCTCTAGGCTCTCTTTCTGGCTATTCCCATGCCTGGAATGTTTTCCCTTCTCTGCTCCTGCAGCTGACCTCTCTGGCTTTCTTTAAGTTTCACCTAAAATCCCACGTTCTACAGGAATCCTCTAACCCCCCCCCTTTTTTTTTTATAAACTCCTCTTAATTCAAGTGATTTTCCCCTTTTTATTATATGTTTATTTCTATGTTTTTTTCCCATTACATTGCAAGATTCTTGAGGGCAATGATAACTTTTTTTTTTAAAGGTAATCTGGGTTGTGATACACAGTAAGTGGGCAAATGTGCAAATATTATCTTTTGCCTTTTTTTTCTTAATCCCCAGCACTTAGTACAGTGCCTGGCACATAGGTGCTTCATAAATGTTTATTGAAGTCTAGGTGATTGCCTGGCAGAATAATGAAGAGGAAATTTTTTTTATGAGAATGTAAAATTGAACCGGATAACCACTAGAGAATCATGACTCCATTTGCAGTAGGTCATTAAAAGGCATTGATTCCCATTAGGCTGACCTTTTTATGCACCAGGTGACTCTCCAGCCCCTCAACGTATCTTGAGCTCTAATGTACTGATTCTGCCTATCTTGACCCATGTGCCCTAGTAGGGGTTGTTCATATCACATAACAGACCCTATATCTTGCTTTTGATGCTTACTTAATACCTGGGTATGACTTTGGGCTAATTAGTTCACTTTCCTGATCCTTAGTTTCTTTTCCTGCAAAGTGAGGGGTGACTTCTGAAGTTACTTGAAGCTAAGCTGTCAGGGACAGAGACAAAGTAGGAGATATAACATAGAGGGGACTTTGGATGCTATTTGGCACCATTCTGCTACTCCCAATTGAATTTTCTCTTTCCATTCTTTACCATCTCTGTGCTTCTTCCTTCTGTTTGGTTGTTTTGTTTTGTTTTTTTCTTCTTCTCCCTCCTTTCTTCCTCTGGTGTCCCATTGTGGTGATAGTTGATATGGGTCAGAAGCATAAATTTAGCCCAAGTTTTCCTAAACTCCAAGACCTCTCTACTTTTCCACCCCACTACTGTTATAATTCCTTTATCTTTAAAAACATTTCCTGTTTTTCATCTATTAAAGCTAGCCAGAGGGCTCATTGCTTAGCATGTTGTGCCATTATGAACATACATCAGTTGTCTTATTCTAATCATAATCACTTCATTTTTTCTGTGCTTTAAAGTTTTTAGGAGTGCTTCTCCACACATTCTATTTGGTAGGTTATACAATTATTATTTCTGAAGTTTTTATCCATGTTAGGACTGCTGTTGTTTTGCATCAGAATTTCTTGATAAGACAAATAGATGGAACTTTCTGGTGAAACATTTATATCTGACATTTGGGGTTTGCAACATCCTACTTTGGTAGACTCCCTCAACCTCTCTAGTGAGAGGAAAAAGGATATGATTTGTCTTCCCTCCTCTAAGACCAAGATTGGTCATTAGTTTTAATTTTGTTCCTATTTTGCAGCTGAGGAAACTGAGGCTTAGAAGGATTAAATGACCTGCTCAAAGTCTCATAATTAGTAAATGGATTTTACCCCAACTTCAGTATTCTTTGTACCATACCAATAAATTGTTGCTGAATTTATTTCCCAACATTTAATGCACTTGTTATATGAGGTAGGCTCTTAAACCTTTGGGTTTATTCTGTTGCCTTGTTTACCTCAGTTCAGTGTTGATCACTAGTTAATGGTACCAAAAAGCACTGAGCAGCTGGAGCAGTTACTAATGGTTATATAGCACACTTCAGTTAATAGCCCTCAGTATTCTCTGGTGGTAGTCACGAAGAGGAACATAATTCCCATTTAATCACTTAGTTTGAATAAGTTTTGTTTCAGGGATAAAAAAGAGGATGTCAAAAATGGTTTTAATTATTTTATTCAGAAATTTAGCCGATGTGAACCAGTTGCCAAAGCAAGGAGACCAAAAGAGAATTAGAATTATCTTAGCAGATAAAAATGGTTTACAATATAAAGCAAGTAGATATACCAATTATAGAGAAGGAATTCATAAAGTAGTGTTGGGTTTAGGCAAAATATCCTGCTACCAGCCTTTACTTTCTGCTCATTTTTCCTTCCTTGAAGGCATCTCCACCTATTTTGAAGTATCCAGCACTTTTTAGCTCTCCTGATCAAAGAACTAAGATCATAGATTTAGATCTGGATGGGGCATTAAAGGTCATCCAGCCCAACCTTCCCATTTTACAGATGAAGAACTAAACCCTGGAGAACTTAAGTAACTTGTCCTTAACCATTCAGGTGGTAAGTGGAAGTTTAGGAGTCAAAATCAGGTTCTTTTAATTCCAGATTGAACACTCTTCATTTCCACTATATGCCACTATTTCTTCACACAAGTTTCTTTATCTTGTCCAAATTTACTTAAGGTGGAAAATCTGATAAAATAATTCATTTATTTTAATAGATCTTATTTGTTTTTATAATAGCTTTTAATTTTTTCAAATCTATGTAAAAATAATTTTTCAACAACATTCACCCTATATTTTTTTCTCTGTCCACCTCTCCTTTCCGTTAGAGAGCAAGTAATCCAATATAGATTAAACACATATTCCTACATTTATCATGCTGCACAAGAAAAATCAGATCAAAAAACCCCACAAAACTAAACTATGTCTTATTTTTTTTTTAAACTATATTCATTGATACAGCAGATAAGCCATATGTGCCTTTTCATCCCATGCAATTTATATTCATTTCTTTCCATAAATTCTTTATTAGATGTATTCTGGAAAACCTAACTTTTAATAGTTTGTGCACGCCATTGGAACACTTATGGCTACCCTTGTTCTAACTACATGATTAGCTCAGCCCATATCCTTTTCTGATCCTATCTATACTCTTACTGATATGTTGGATACTGAGCATTGTTGGTCATTCAACGCAGATTAGCATATTTCTCTAATCTCTTTTGGATCCTCTGATATTTTGTTCATTCTGAAATTATGGCATCTCATAAGTTGTGGCCCATATAGCATTATCTGGAAAGCTAGGGTTTTTACTTTTAGGAAGTGTCTTGGGAACTCCAAAGAAGTAGTCTCCCAATTTGAATCAGACTTCTGGACTCTGCTTTGTTCCATCCTGGACCCAGCTCATTGGTAATCCATCTGGTAGTGCCTATCCAAGATTTATGTTATGATAGAATCTTTATTATTTTTTTTTTCCTGAGCAGATTGTCAATCCAGTAGTGTTTGATGGTCATGTATTTCATTTAAAAGTTTGGGCAATGTTCTAGTCAGTGGTGTCAAATTCAAATAGAAATGAGGCCACTGAATCATACATAAGAAAGAATCTGTGTGGGCCACATATTTCCTTAGATAACACATACTAAAAGTACTCATTCTGTTCTATTTTTTATTTTTTCAATAAGGCAGTTTTGCCACGTTTGGAACAGCCATGCCTCTGTTCCTGCAATTGATTGAATTAGCACAAGCGATACCTCCTGGATCTCATCATCTTTAGGGACCCCTCTAAAATTTGGACTTTGTATAATAAGACATCATGTATATAACAACACTGAACATTTGAGGATTTTTTTGTTTGTTTGTTTTTTCTTCCTTTGATATGATCATAATCATAAGGTCATTGAATAATAATATTTCTGGTTTTATCTATCAAATCAATAAACTTGATATATTTTTGAAAGAGACAATGCCATTTAGTTATAATTGAAGATTTTAAGATTCCTTCATTACATTTACCAAGGATATTTGCATTTCATTTCCAGTCAAAGCTTTGCTAAAGGAAAAGATCTAAAATCAGAATTTCAGGTGTGGGAAGGTAGGAGTTGGAAAAGGATGATCAGTGAGTGAAATCATACCAGCAGAAAGTAATCTATTTTACCCATATATAAAGTCATCTCTGAGTTATACAAAGAAAGTTTAGAAATGGAGTACCCCAGAGAAGAGAGCATGAAGGGGTCATAGTAACTTACCCTGATTAGAGACTACTTAGTGACAAACTCCTCTGGTAACATGAGAATTTGCTCAGCCCTTTTCCTGATCAACTAACATTTTTATCAAGCAACTGCCACATGCAGAACCTTCTTTGTGGCACTAAGATGCCAAATTTAGACAAGACACAATTCTTGAATTAATGAAGTTTGCAGTAATTATAGATATTTATATGTATTTTACACACACACTTAAAACTAATACATAAGGGATACATTCAAGAAGTGCAAAATAAATTATTAGGTTTAACAAAGAAATTAATGTTTGCAGGATGGAGGCAGGAGAGTGACCAGGGATGGTTTCATGAAGAAAGTAGTGTTTGAATTTGATTTTTTTAAAAAGTTGGGTAGGATAATGGCTAAAGCAAACCTCAGAGTCAGTAAAACTAAGGTTTCAAGTCTTATTTCTGACACTTATTGGCTGTGTGACTCTGGCAAGCCACTTGAATCTTTCAGGGCTTCAACTCATTTTAACACATAAGTTGAACGCTGGTGGAGGGAATTTCCTTACCAGGTATCTCTACTTTGATGAAAACACAAGGCGTTCTTTAGAAAGCTGATGAAGCATTTTTTTTTCTCTTGTGTGTTCAGCATGATTCTAACCAAGCCCAGTACCCCATTGGAGGGAACTTTGGGGATACCTTTTAGCGATTTGTTTTGAACAGTATAATTCTGGGAAAAGAAGTCGATGGCTTTTGTTCTTGTGTCTTCATCCTTTGAAACCACTTCTGAAGCCTTGATAAGTCACTTAATGCTAAATGGGAAGACTCTTGTTTTTAATCCTTTGTCGGCCAATTGACAGCTTTTAAAAAATTGACAGCCTTGGTAACTTAATTGAATATTCCAGTCTAAATTAGCCCCAAAGATATACATATACTAGAGGGCAGTTCTTCCTAGGACTATCCATGCATTGCCATACACTGACCAGACTGGCAACTTATTTTAAGAGGACTGATACCAAGGACAAACTACTGGAAATAGAATAATTTCTGGCTTTTGATCACTAATTTTTTTTTTTTTTTTTTTTTTTTTTTAAGATTAAAGGAGTTGTAGAAGAAAATTCCCAGCTCTAAAATGTGTGCTCAGCTGCCAATATACCGAGGGCTAACAATAATACAGAGGCTTGTGGAAGCCGGTGATACGTATTTCCCCTCAGACAGTGTGTTTTCAGGAAAGTGTGGTTGCCCAGTAGGGACAGTAGGAAGTGGGGAAAGGATAAGAAAAACTGAATTGTGGTTGGGGGCTAGTGACTTTTTAAAATTAGTGGTTCTCAAACCTTTTTTTTTTTTTTTTTTTTTTGGCTTGTGGCGTGGTATTCTTTGTATCAAAGACTTTCCATACACTGAAAGTTTACATTGGCAACACCAATAATGAGCGGGCTGAGCAATTTTGTTTGTGTATAGGAATAGAGCACAGGCCTGGAGTAGGAACTCTCATCTTCCTGAGTTCAAATTTGGTTTCAGACATTTTCTAGCTATGTGACCCTAAGCAAGACCATGTTTGCTTCAGTGTCCTCATCTGTAAAATGAATTGGGGAAAGAAATGGCAAACCATTACAATATCTTTGTAAGAAAACTCCAAGTGGGATCATGAAGACTCAGAAGTGATTGAACAACAGGACAACAACAACAAAGTGTTTTATGTAGCTTTATAAGGTTGCATAGTTCTTTTATTTCATTTGATCCTCAAAATAGCAGTATGAAACGGGTGCTATTATCTCCATTTTACACCTATGGAAACTGAGGATAGAAGTTTAATACTCTACCCTATGTTATATATAAGCTTAGGAGTAGCTGAAGCAGGAATCAAACTCATGTTTTTCTGATTCCCAAGTCATTGTATTTTGCTGCCCATCTATAAAGATTCTTTTGTTTGCGGTAATTAAACATGAAGAATTTCATAGCATGTTCAATAAAACTCAAAGCAGGCCCTTTAAGAATCTATCTGTGAGTGAACCTAAAAATTGTATGGGAACTTTTCCCCAGGGATGCATACACTGCATGATAAAAGTTTTGTATGTCTCTAAGGAAACCTTTTCTTAACATAGAATAATCCATAAATCTTTGTTTTGTTTCCTAGTTCTAGGACATCACATCCCCCATCCATACCCTATAGCTAAGGAAAACAGTAGTGGGAAATTTGCCAGCTCTTTAGTTATGTTTGCAACAGTTGTCTAGACTAAATTTCAGAAGCTAACCAAAATTGAACCTAGTTAGTAACTGAATTAGAAACTGCCTGGAAATACTGGAAACTAGAAGCTCAGTAGGCAGCTTGGTACAATGGAAAGAGCATTGGCTCTAGTAGACTTTGATTCAAATACTGCCTCTAATACTCGCTACCTGTGTATCCAACCTTCTTGGGCCTCTGATTCTTCATTTTTAACATAAGAAGGTGGTTACATGGCATTCATTGTATAATTTTTAGAGTTATCCCTTCAGCCACTGAGTGAAAGAAAATCCTCATTATTGACTTGCTTATAGGTAGAAAATAGCTCATTATGCTCTCTTTATTTTTATTTTTTTTTAACCAAATCAAGATATTTATTTATAATTTTTTTGACAGTATATATGCATGAGTAATTTTTTTAAAACATTATCCCTTGTATTCATTTTTCCAAATTATCCCCTCTCCCCTCTACTCCCTCCCCTTAATGACAGGCAATCCCATACATTTTACATATGTTACAATAAAACCCAGATACAATATATGTGTGTAAATACCATTTTCTTGTTGCACATTAAGTATTAGATTCCGAAGGTATAAGTAACCTGGGTAGATAGACAGTAGTGCTAACAATTTACATTCACTTCCCAGTGTTCCTTCTCTGGGTGTAGTTGTTTCTGTCCATCGTTGATCAACTGGAAGTGAGTTGGATCTTCTTTATGTTGAAGATATCCACTTCCATCAGAATACATTCTCATACAGCATTGAAGTGTACAGCGATCTTCTGGTTCTGTTCATTTCACTCAGCATCAGTTGATCTAAGTCTCTCCAAGCCTCTCTGTATTCCTCCTGCTGGTCATTTCTTACAGACATTATGCTCTTTTTAAAAGTATCCAGTTTTGTTATTATCATCATCATCTCATTTGACCTTCACATCAAGCTTTAATTTCCTCATTTTAAAAATTAAAATTAATTTAAATAATTAAAAAATTATAAAACTAAGTCCCAGAAAGTTGTACAGTAAGTCAGACCTGAAGCAGGACTAGAATACACATTTCTTGGTTCTTCTTCTAGTGTTCTTTCTGTTATAAATGCTGTCTCTTAATGGTGTTTATGGTGACTCAAGGACAGTTATCCATGTTGCATCTTTTCCCTGACTTGGATCAATCTTCTATCAGGGCACTGAAGATAAGGGGTACTATATAAGAGGTAATACAGTCTGGCTGGAGAATAATAGGGAATTTCTCTCATTTCTCACCCAAGACCTGCCTAAGAGGTTGGTTTTTTCCATATGGAAGGGAAGAGGGAGAAATCTCATTAGGTTGCAGATGGGTTTTATTGTTTGTGCAGGTACTGCTTAGTAGGTTGGAAAAGAACCTATGTAAACAGTTATTCATCCTTCTATAGAGGTCAGCCAATATCTTGGACTTTGGTTGCTGTTTTCAATTTGTTGAGGAGGGTAAACATCAGAAAAGGGAATGGGGAAGGAAGAGAGTCCAAAAGTGGACCATTCTTAAAGCTGCAGAGTCCTAGAAATAATAGTGGAAATACTTCTCCAGAAGAGAAAAATTCCAGCGAAGAGCTATTTCTAAAAAAGTACTGACTAATTTAAGGAGAATTCAGTGGGGAGAAGCATTACATTAGCTAGCACTAGGCAAGTCAGAACCTCATGTTTTGAGTGGACTAATTATGTTATATACATATCTAGGAAAACACCTTTTTGCTCTTTGTTTTAGTACCCAAATCTGTGACTGGCTGAAACTAATCTTTAGCTTTCAAAAGCTTCCTGGGCTGTACTGGTTTTGTGACTGAGATCAAGTCATACTAGATAATTCATTCAAGCATTTATTATTACAAGTACTGCACTGAGTGCTTTATTAATATTATGTCATGATCTTCACCACAACCCAGGAAGGAAGGTGCTATTTTTTCCCCCCATTTTAAAGTTGAAGAAAATGAGGCAGACATATTAAGTGAATTGTGACTACAATACGGTATCCAAAATAAATACCAGTGAATCCTAAGCCACATCTATCTCTACTATTACATCACTACAAACCATTATTTGTAATATTGTAGATATATAACTAGGAGGGATCTCAGAACCTATGTAGTCCAACCTCCCCATTTTTACAGATGAGGTAATTGAGAACCAAATAAGATTAAATAACAAGGTCAAGAAGGTAGCAAGTATCAGAGGTAATATTTGAATCCATTTACTCTGATTCCAGAATCAGGGTGTTGTGTTGTGTTATGTTGTGTTGTTTTGTTTTTTTTTCTCTTTTCTCATTGACAGCATTAATCACATGTTATGGGAGTCAGAGCTATAAAACCAGTTGTCTGAGAGTCTGGGAAAAGAGGGACTTAATTGATGCCTTATAGTCCAAATTGAAATTTTTCTGAAAAGGGAGGGTAAAGTCATTAAACAGAGCAACTGAATTTGGTAAGAAAGGTTGCAGTTTGAGAGAGGTAGAGCACTCTTTGGGTGGGAAGAAAAAATTATATTACTTGGATGACCTATCGAAATAGCTTTCTAAGGAAAGAGATTTCCTTGAAAACTCTTGTGTTTTTTTTTTGTTTGTTTGTTTTGTTTTGTTTTGTTTTGTTTTTTTAACCCCCCCTTCTTTTAAGACCTTAAAATGGCTGTGCTTTTGGCACAGAGAAGCCAGGACTATAAAAGGAGAGGGTCCTTCATCAAGGTGTCTGGAAATTAGTTCCTGGGCATGACTCACTCTCCAACCTTGTCCTAATAAGGTAGTGACTGTAAGAAAAGCAGAACCCAGAAAGCTAAGTTTAATTAAATTTGATCTTTCTTAGGAAAGATTTCATTGTGGTCAATACCCTTTAGCTGTCTGGGAATCCAAACTTGTAGTTTCACACAAGGAAAGAAAAATGTCTTTCTTGGGTGGATTTTAGCATTAATCAGCTTCTGGGAATGGATTGCCAATCAACAATATTACCTCTTTCCTTCCCTCCCTTCCTGTCTGCCCCCCTTCCTCTGCCTAACTTCCTTTTACAGACTAATAGTGAACATTAGCCAGGATCTTACCCATGAACATGGATTAGTTTGTGGGGTTTAATTTAGTATCCTCAGCATTCATCATTCAGCAAAGAAGAAGGGTTACACTATCCCTTGCCATTGTTCTTTTAGAAGAAAAGAATTCATGTTTTTCAGATTTAGAAAAATCACAAAAAAGTGCATTCATATCTTAAGCAGGTTTTTCCTGTTGTGTTCTATGGATCATGCTGCCTAGCAGACCATCAAGCCAGTATTGGACAATAACCAATGGAACATGAGCACCTGTTTGCCAAATGCTTTGAGTCATGGAAACCTTACAGCTTTAGAGCTGGGAGGCTCTTTACAAAATTGATTTGCTAAACTTAATTACTACAGCCTTCTTAGTGTATAGATAAGTAAACTAAGGTTCAGAGAAGTCCTATATACTCTACATATCTATCTTTGCCAAGTGTCTCAAGAATATTTTTCATACAGTGTGGAGTAATGGAAAGAACTTTGGCTTTGAAATCAAAAGACTGTTCAAATCATATCTCTAATAATTCATACTTTGGTCAAATCACTGAATATCTCAGGGTCTGAGTTTCCTCATCTATATGAAGGAGGGCATAGGTTCATATGAACCTCCCTCTTCCTCATTTATAAAATGGGACTTTTGGATTAGATGCCTCAGAGATCCCTTATATCTCTATATCTATGATTTTTTTCTATAATTGATCTTACAACAATCTGGAAAGCCCAGATTGAATTTAGGGTATTGGAAGCTATAAATATTTACTCCAAAGTGGTCAGTAGAGAATTTGCTGGTCTGATGTGTTGTTGAAATATGCCTTGATAGGGACAGCTAGGTGGCGCAGCGGATAGAGCACCAGCCCTGAATTCAGGAGGACCCAAGTTCAAATCTGGTCTCAGATACTAAACACTTCCTAGCTGTGTGACCCTGGGCAAGTCACTTAACCCCAGCCTCAGAGAAAAAAAAAAAGAAAAGAAATATGTCTTGATAGTTATCAAGTATATTGTTAGATTAATTCTTATTTTTTTCTACTTAATTAATAGAAGTAGAGGGAGGTAAACATAGAAAATTGGCTTCAAAGCCAGAATACTTATTTTCATATTCCATCTCTGACATATAGGCTGTGTGACCCTGGACAAGATCTTAACCTCTCAGTAGTTTTGGCAACTCTGTCAGCAGTACCAGTGTTGATAGAAGTATTTCATCACCCCAATAATTGAAAATACAGGTTCATTTTCTTTCTCTATTTTTTATTTTTTTCTCAATTACATGTAAAAGTATGTTTTTAAAACATTTTTTAAAAATAACTTTTGAGTTCCAAATTTCCTTTCCTCTCACTCTTTTGAGAAAGCAAGCATTTTGATATAGATTTATACAAGTGCAGTCATGTAAATTATTTCCATATTAGCCATGCTGCACATGAAAACAGACTTAAAAAAAAAAACTAAGAATAACAGAGTTTAAAAAGTTTGCTTCAATCGCATTCAGACTCCATCAGTTCTTTCTCTGGAAGTCCTTCAGAATTGTTCTGGATCATTATATTGCTGAATTTAGTTAGCCATTTAGAGTTCATTGTACGATATTGCTGTTATAGTGTACAATGTTCTCCAGATTCTGTTTTCTTTACATCAGTTCATATGGCTTTAGAGGTTTTTCTGAAAGCATTATGCTCATCATTTCTTATAGCATAATAGTGTCCCATTACATTTTGTATCACAACTTATATAGCCATTCCCAAATTGATGGATATCCCTTCAATTTCCAGTTCTTTGCCACCGAAAGAATAGCTGTTATCATCTCTACTCTTTACAATAGAAATACAAGGTCAAATTTCACCCGTGTTGTATAAGATCCAGTACACAAAGTATCATAGTGAAGAAATGTACAGCTTCTTATTTGACATTGCATTCATACTTACCTGTATTTGTAAAGTATCCTGAGATCATTTTATCAGAGACTTTGTAAAGTAGGTATTCAACATTTCTCTTCCCTTTTACCATCTGCGCTCCTGTCATCTGATCCCTGTGATGCTCAGGGTCATCAGTACAACAGTCCTACAGCTGGGGTACATGAGGGGAAAAAAAAGGTGGCTCCTCTGAAAGCTGAGGAAGATGTACAAGGGTTAAAGAGTTACCACTTCCCCTGGGAGCTGAACTGTTGATGTTTGCTTCTATTGGTGGTTTTGTGCCCAATTCCCCCTGAGAATTTGCTTCAAGGACACTGCTGCCAGCTGCTATTGCCCTCAATATCCTTATTTCCAGTCTCCCTTCTTCTCTTTTTAGTAAAGTTCTATTGTCAATTTAGGAAGCGTGATAAAAGTAAATGCTGAGTGGTGAAAGGAAGTAGGGGGCATCTGGAATTGTCAGATAAAACTGGAGGCTTAGCCACATTGATGAGGGAACATGGAGTGCTGAGGTGATAAAGTCATTCATTTACATCTATATTTATAGCCTTCCTTGTTAAGATGATGGATTCTTGAATTTCTAAAGTTCTGGAAGGACACTGTCTTTTGTGGAAGGTGAGAGAAACAGCCATTTCAGTGGTCTCTGAGTCAGTTCAGACTGCCAAGGGCAGAATTCTACATTACCCTGCGGCATTTACCATATAGTCCCCCCCCAACCCTAGTCCAGGGGTTCTCATCCCTGACCCCTTAAAAACCCCAACATATCCTTACTCCATCTCTTAAGGGATTCAAATCTTGACTCTAAGCTGTCACCCAAGACCACACAGATATTAATAGCATAACAAAGTCATTCAATTTCTTTAGACTTGATTTATTAAATGAGGGCATTGGACCATTTGGCCTCTGAGTCCCCTCCCAGCTCTCAATCTATTATCCTATGATTCCAAAGTAGACATGCATCAATTAGATTTATACAACTTACACCTGATGTCCAAAGAAGAAATTGCCTGAAAATGTGTCTAGTCCTGGACAGTTAGGTAAGAGAGCCAGGTCTGGAGTCGGAAAGCCTCATCTTGTTAAATTCAAATCTGGTCTCAGCTATGTGACCCTGGGAAAGACATTTAACCCTATTTGCCTCTATTTCCTCATCTATAAAATGAGCTGTAGAGAGAAATGACAAACCATAGCAGTATCTCTACCAAGAAAACTCTAAATGGGTGTTGGACATAACTGAAATAACCAAAAACAATAATAAACGAGATTTACCAAAAAAAAGAGTATTACAGACAATTAGCCTTGGTTTCCTCATTGGTAAAATGTGCTAGAAAAAGAAATGGCAATCCACTCCAGTATTTTTGCCAAGAAAATCCCAGATGGGATCACAGAGTCAGGCATGATGACAACAAGAACAATGACTAATCTTAGCTATGATGGGAAGTTCTGTTACTGATGTCATTGCATCTATCATCCTCCCTCTCTGTTATCTTCAGTTTCTCCTCATGTGCTAGCTCCTTTCTTGGTGCTTATCATGTCAGTGTCTTCTCCATATTTTAAAAAACAAATGAACAATTCAAATCCTTATTTAATCCTAACATCCAACTAACAAAATCTAACATTTCTCTTCTGCCTTCTGTCTACACTTGGTGACTCCACTCACATGTTCCTAAAACCTGCAGTCTGACTTCCAACCTCATCATTCGAGTAAAGCTATTTTCTTCAAACTCAGCAACGATCTCTTATTGACAAATCAAATCATTTTTTTCTCAAATCTCTTTTCTTTGATCTTTATGTAGCATTGGACATCAATATTCATCCTTTTGTCCATAATACTCTTCTAAGTTTTTGTGAATCTTCTCTTTTATTATTTTTTGGTCATTTCAGTTGTGTCCAGCCCCAATTTGGGGTTTTCGTGGTAGAGATATTGGAGTATTTGTCATTTCTTTCTGCAGCTCATTTTGCAGATGAGGAAACTGAAACAAATAGGATTAAGTAACTTGCCCAAGGTCACACAGCTAGTAGGTATCTGAGGCCAGATTTGATCTTAAGAAGATGATTATTCCACATGTGAGGTTTGGCCCACTAAGTATTATGGCACCTGGCTCCTCTTGGTACTATTTAGTTCAGAGAAATCTGGAAGAACTAAAATAGGGTAGATATGTATCTAGAGAAAGAACTCTGGAGATTGAATATAAATCAACTATGTTCATTTCTTTTTTCTTTTTTTCCCTCCCTTCTCCCATGGTTTTTCCCTTTTGTTTCCATTTTCTCTCACAACATGATTCATAAAACAATGTGTATTAAAAATGAAATTTAAAAACAAGGGAAAAGTATATCTTAAAGCCCTGGAAAGAAAAAGAGTCAATCTAGCTGTGTCCTTTAGAACAAGGTGTAATGCCTGGGGTACAAATGGTTGGCTGGTCTTTTAGGTGAGTTCAAAAAGGAAGTGAATAGTCATGCTCCTTGCCCTTCCTATTTGTTGCTGAGAGTAACTACTTGATTATAGAAGGAAGTTTCTTAATCTGCTTCTCCTCTTCCCCAACAAAACTTAGTGCTTTTTGGTGATCCAAGGATGGTATTCTCAGTAAGTTTTCAAGAAGCAAAGGCTATAATAAACTAAGTGATAGTGAAGTGTTAGTATTATTCCTGGAGATGTACATCTAAAACACCAAATAATGCTAGTTTATAGTTCTCTAATGGTGAATTTTCAGGACCAAATTGTATAGGCTACTGTACTAAATATTACCTTAAAAAGAAGCAATCACATTTTTATTGTAGAGAGGGAGAGAAAACCACATAGATAAAACCAAACTGAAAGCTCTCATTTTATGTCATTAAAAGGATCTACTTACCTTCTATAGTTTTGGAAGTAAGTCCTCTTCAGTCCATTAAGACTGATGGAAGGAATCAACAATTCTACAGAGCCACTGAGATAACAGTATAAGACTAATGAGTATGAGAATACTGATCACTCTTGTTTCTCTTTCTTAGACATTCACAGCATGGTGCAATTCACACCTCCGAAAAGCGGGCACACAGATTGAGAATATAGAGGAGGATTTCCGGGATGGACTGAAGCTCATGTTGCTGCTGGAGGTCATTTCAGGTGAGACTGGAATCAAGAAATGAGTTTGAGTAACATTGAGCAAGCATTATCTAAGACAGAAGACTGAATAGGGACAAGTAACAGGTACTCATTTTGAGTAAAGCCACTTTCTGTATTACATTTAAGTTGGAGATTTGAGCCCAGATTTAGGAATACCCAAACTTCTGCCAGACTGCATATATATATTTAATTAATTTAATTAAATTTAATTAATTTCAATAGCATTTTATTTTTCCAATTACATGTAAAGATTATACATGAACAATCATTTTAAACATATTTCTATATTAGTCATATTGTGAAAGGAAAAAGTATAGCAAAAGAAAGAAACCATGAGAAAAAAAAATGTGCAAAAAGTATGCTTCAATCCACATTCAGCCTCCATATCTCTAGTCTATTGGAATTGTCTTGGATCACCATATTGCTGAAAAGAGTTAAGTCTATGATAGTTGATCATCACACAGTCGTGCTGTTACTATGTATAATTTTCTCCTGGTTTTGCTTACTTCACTCAGCATCAGTTCATGTAAATCTTTCCAGGCTTTTCTGAAATCAGCTTGCTCATCTTTTGTTATAGAACAATATTCTATTGCATTCACATATCATAAGTTATTCAGCCATTCCCCAACTGATGGGCATCCATTCAATCTTCAACTTCTTGCTACCACAAAAAAAGCTGTTACAAAATCTTTGCACAAATGGGTCATTTCTATTCTTTTATGATCTCTTTGGGATACAGACCCAGTAATGATAATCTTGGATCAAAGGATATGTACATTTTGATAGCTATTTGGGCATAATTCCAAATTGCTTCCAGAATATCTGGACCAGTTCATAATTCTACCAACAACGCATTAGTTATGAACTTGTATTTTAAAAAAATATTTTGGGTAACTATATTTCAAAATAGTTTCTTTTGTAATTCTATGTAATCTGTTTTATACATTTTAAAACATTCTTCTGAGAAGCGTTCCATAGGCTTGACCAGTATGCCAGAAGAATTTGTGATACAAAAATCTTTTTAAGAGTTCCTAGTAAAATAGGAAAGAACATTAAACTAAGAGTGGGAAGTTCCTGGCACTGCCTCTAACTGGCCATGAAATATTGGAAAAGTGGGACTCAGTTTCTTCATCTGTAAGAATATGAGGGAAATTGACTAGATGACTTCTAAAATCCCTTCTAGAGCTAATATCCCATTTTTCTTTTCTTTTTTTAAAATTTAAAACTTAAATAGGAAATAGGGAGGGGAAAAAAAAATGATGGCTAATATTGCCTGAAAATTCCAATGTGGGAAGTTCCATTGGAGTAGCTCTGCCCTACAAAGCAGAGACTTCTAAAACCCCTGAGCCCTCATTTGCCTTTGGCCCTAGACAGAAATGGTTCCTTCCTCCTCAGAAGGTTACAGGGGTGAAGCATTCCCTCATTTATTTTTAAATTGGAATTATCAGATTGTGGATCTTTGTTGTCTAGGTGATCCCAGCCCTGATCTAGAAAGAGGTTGTCTAGGTGATCCCAGCCCTGATAATGCTTTGCAGAATGAGATAGGAAAAAAGTATTGACTTAATAATAAAACAAAAATCAAGCCTGCTTGATTGGTTATGAAAGACCCAAACTGTTTTTGAGGAATGAAATCTGTTCACCATCTGTAGCCCATGAGGCTTGATTCTGTGTGAGGGGCCCTTGAGGGGGAGCACCACTATGGAAGGGCTCAAGGAAGGGCAGTCTCACCAGGATAATTGGGGCTGGCACTGAGCTGTCTTTCCCCTTTCTGACTTTGACCCTCAACTAGTAGGATTAGGTATTGAAATAGTGGTGAGCCAGTCTTCAGTAGTGGTGGAAGAATGTCATTGTCAGGAGTGGTGGTGGGATAGATTGAGAAGCACTTGGCAATGAGCAGGGGATGCTGCCCACAGTGGTTGGTTTGAAGTTTTGAGGAGAAATAATTCAGCCCTGGGATTGACAGTGGAAACAAGTTCCTTGTAGTATCTTGGCTTCTTTCTGGTCACAAAACCTATGCAAGAATTATTAGAGTTTTAAAGTTAGAAGGAGGGAGGGCAGAACTCAGTGAGAGGCAAACCTCCCATGTAAATGGCTTTTATGTGTACTTCCTGCTAAAAAAAAGCCAGGGGCCCCTTTCCCTGTTGCATAAGAACTGTAAGTTTATTTCTGTGTCTCTTTTTTGTTTGTTTTTGCCACATTTTATTGATGCCTATTGTTTTTAATACCATGATTTCCCCCTAAATTCTCCCTTCTCCCTTACTACCTCTTTTCTCCTATCTACCACTGAATCCATCCATGTAGTTCTCTCCCTCCCCTCCCCCCCAAAAAGGAGGGGGGGATTTAAGCAGAGCCAAGCAATATGGCTAGAGAGTTTGATAGCCTAGACTTCTATCTCTCTTAACTAAAGAAAGAAAAGTAAGTTTTATTTTAACTACTAACTTATTGGGCAGCTAGAAAGTTAAGGTGTACTGGGCCTGAAGACAGGAAGACTCATCTTCCTACATTCAAATCCATCCTTAGACACTCCTAATGGTATGACCCCAGGCCAGTCCCTTAATCCCCTTTCCCTCAGTTTCTTCTTGTTGAAATGAGTTGGAGAAGGCAATAATAAAACCACTTCAGTATTTTTTGTCAAGAAAACCCCAACTGGGATAAAAAAAGAGTCAAATATGACTTATATGACTTAACAAAAATTATTATTACAGTTGAGCAACAAATTAATATACTGGCCATTTTGAGAAAGTAAACGATTACATAATTTATGAACACCCCTCCCCCCCCAAAATAAAAAATGCCTTTAATCCACTATAGAAAAATCTGCATTGCTCTCCGTAAGATAGGCAGAAGTCTCTGGTGACAATAATTCTTTTCCCTGGTGTTTTAATGTTTACAATGTATTTTCCTCATGGGAACTTTTTGAGATGAGGTGGTTGATATAGATATTATCCTCATGTTAACAGGAAAGAAAAAGGAAGCCCAAAAATTCTCCTAGTTTATACACAAATTACACATGAAAACTTGAGCTGTAATCTTCTGATCATAATACCAATGCTCAGTTGCAAGGCTCTGTTTATATGGGAGGTCTAGGGACTGAACAGGTGTTTATGAGCTTTGGGGCAGATAGATAGGTGCTAGCCTAAAGCTTCTTCAGTGTCTTGTATGACATTGAACCAGGCATGGTCTCTGCTTTTTTTTATCATCATGATTGACCAGATACGATGAACCTTTCTCTTCTCCTCAAGTTCTAAAGGTCAGTAGAAATGTTTGAAGGACAGAAATGCTTAGTATCTTGGAAGGAAGCAAGGATTACAGATTCTTTTCTCCCTTTTATGCCTGCACTGATGTTTCTGCTTACTGAAGGGATAGATGCATATATTTTTTGCTATACTTCAGTGAATGCCCTGATACGGAGCCTTCATTTCACTTGGTTGGGAGAGAGGAAGGGTACTCTTCCCTTATTTGAATGCTTTATTTTTCTTCCTTTCTATTTAGGTGAACGTTTGGCCAAGCCAGAACGAGGCAAGATGAGGGTGCATAAAATCTCCAACGTGAATAAGGCGCTGGACTTCATTGCTAGCAAAGGAGTCAAACTGGTGTCCATTGGAGCAGAAGGTAAAAACTTGACTCCTTAGGTGGTGGAGACAAATGGTAGAGGCTGATATTTGTGTTTCTACTCATTTTTCCCCACGGCCATTTCATTTGCAGATTCAATGACCATACATACCAAAGTATTTTGGGAGGAGGAATGTCCAGTACCACTTATCTTATAGATCCCAAGGCTATTCATTTCAGCATTTTTTTTCTCCTATCATATCACTGTCATTTCAGAGGCAGTTGGATGGCATAGTAGATATGAGTTCAAAATCAACTTCATTCACTTTGTAGGGCAAGTCTTGTTGTCTGCCTCAGTTTCATTCTCTATAACATGAGGAATATAACATATTTTATACTACTACTAAGATATTACATATTACATATAAAATAGCACCCATGTCTCAGGGTTGTGATAAGGGTCAAATGAGATAATAGTTGTAAAGAGCCAGTAACAGCTATATAAATGTTAGTTGTTTTTATTACTTTTCTAGGCCTAGGATCCCCTGGCTATAACAAAATCTTCTCTTATAACAAGTAAATACAGTTAAGTAAAACAAATCAACACATTCTCATTACCTTTAACAAGTTTAGTCTCATTATGTACTTAGAGGATACTACCTCTCAGGCAAGGTAGAGGTAGTTGACTTGCCTCATTGTTAGGCCTCTGAGGTCACTGCATTAATCTGTGTTCTGATGAGTTTTGAGTTTTGTTTCTGCTTTTTAGAATACTGTTATTGACTCAGTAATTCTAGTTCTGGTAATTTTGCCCTGAACAAATTCATACAGTCTTTTCAAGTTCCTCTGAGTTTTTCTTATTTGTCATTTTCTTAATGACTCACTAGTATTCTGTTATTAATTTATCATAAATTGTTTAGTCTTCCCTCCATGGACAGGCACAGTAACAATAGTTCATTTCTCAGACTTTTCATCATATCTCCAGAAAGAACCCATTTCTGAAATCATTTAGTTAGCAACCTATTGGTGGCTGCCTGATCAAGGCTGTGCCGCTGACAAATGAGCATTCCATCTGGAAGTAGAATCTGATGGGAAAGTGGGAAGGATAAAAAAGCTGTTAGCAGAAAATAGGGAGCTGGGAGGGATTTTGTCTGTGTGAATCCTGAAATCTTTCAAGCTATCTACACGCAGGCTCCTTACTGCCCAAAAATCTCTAATAACTAGTTTACATGATGACTTTGGAGAAGCAAGAAGGTGTAATAAACCCACACATATTTGCATGCATGCAAAGAATCTTTTCCTTTTTTTTTTTTTTTTTTTTTTTTAACTTCCTGGCTTTCCACTTCTTGGATCAAGCCCAGCCTGTTACCAGAAGGGAAGGGCTTATTTTCCTAGCAGTTACAAGGGCTGTTAGGCATCTCCTGAGGGAGCCAACTTTTATATAACTCAAATTCATTAGTCCTTTAGAGTTCACAAAGCACTTTCCTTGCCCAAGGTGGTAAGTATTAAAATTCCCATTTTATATTTGAAGATATTCTGACAGAGATCAGGTGTCTTTCCCATGGTCACATATAACACATACAAATTGGATGGATCCTCCCTCCTCACTTAGTTCCAATGCTCTTTTCATTGTATCTTGCTGCTTCCAAGTAAGGACAAGTCCACCTTCTCAATGTTGATTTTATTTTTTTAGAGGCTATAATAGAGATCATTTGAAAAGAATAGGAATTGAGGCTCTATTGAAACTAAATGAAGAAAGATTGTTCTGTATAGAGGAAATTAGAGTAACTTTGTGCAAGGATGCTGAGGATTATGTTCATTCCTTATTAAATATCTGTTATCTCTTGTAGACATAGTGTTACCTTCAAGGCATTATACTAAGTGCTGAGTCTGAAACAAAATTGTCCTTGCCTTGAATTACAGATTTTTTTCTTATGGGCAAATCAATCAATACAAAATATTTGTAAAGCAATACCATGGCACTAGCCACGAGGGTAATCAGAAAAGGCTTCAGTGGGAATTGCCACTTGAGCTGATCTCTGGAGGGGGAGGTATGTTTCATTTCAGGCATAGTGGGGACAGCCTCTGCAAAGATACTAGGCAAAAGATGGCATGTCATGTATAGGGAACAGCAGGTAGCTCAGTTTGGCTGGAACATTGAGTGGGTGGTGGAGTGGGTAGGAGAGCACTGAAACCAGTTTGAAAAGATATGTTTGAACCAGATTGTGAAAGGCTTTATATGCCAAATGGAGGAGTTTGAATTAAGTTATCCTAAAGTCCATAGGGAACCATTGCAACTACTTGAGCAGGGGAATAATGGGGTTAAATTTATGTAGACATGAGCTAGATTACAGTATCTGAGTCTGAAGAAGCCATCAAATCCAACCTGTATCTCAATTACAGGGATCTGGAATGTAGTTTTGAAAGGTAGCTCCATTACACTTTCGTGCTAAGTATAAGAAGATGGGTTTTTTTTTTTTTTTTTTTTTTGAGGGGGGGTTGTTTGTTTGTTTTTATCATCTCTTCTGCGATGCCTGCACCCAGTAATCTTAATCTGCCATCAGGCACGAGACAACACCAATATATATTGCCCTTCTTGCATGTGACAGTTATTCAGATACTTGTAGGCAGCTATTTTGTCCTCTCTTAAACCTTCTCTTCTCAGACCAAGGGAGATAGAAAAGATGGGAGGCTATGGATGAAATATTTTATATATGAACTTGGAATGAAATAAGGTCCAAGAATTAGATTTATCAAAGCATCAGTCAGTGCTCCTCCTTATTCCTGATTGCCCTCCCCAGTGGCTGATCTCATTTCTTGTGCCCACCCTGGTTTTCTTTATTCTGATAAGTTGTTTTATTAATTAATGTGGATCATCCTTATAGCTGCCAGCCTGAAAAATTCATTTCCTGTTGTATTAATTTTTTCTTTTTGGATTTAGCTAAGCTAGTCTTTGGTCAGCAGCCAAATCTCCTATGACAAGTCTAGATTGGCATAGGTGCTTGACAGTGTGGGTTCAACTGGCCTAAGATCATTTCCATGGCACAATGAGGCAAATGCAAGAGGTGTTTAGTAAAGGACATTATTCAGTTCTTCAAAAGATCCATGATCTCATTGATTCCCTTTATATTTGCACAGTGGTTTAGAGTGGGCTGCACCCAGAGTCAAGAAGACCTGAGTTCATATGTAGCCACAGACACTTATTATGTGACCATAGGCATATCACTTGACTTGTGTTAACCTCAGTTTCCTCTGAACTGTAAAATGGAGATGGTCATAGCACCTGTCTTGCAATGTTGTTGTGAGGCTCAAGTGAGAAATTATAAAGAAAATATAAATAGCACAGTGCCTGACACAGGGTAGATGCTGTATAAAGTTCATTCCCTTCCTTCCCCTTCATAGGAGCAAATCACAAACCAATCATGTTTTATCTTTTGAGATTGTATTCTTCCACAGAGAATCAGCCAGTTAAAAAGCATTTATTCAATGCTTCTTATATGGCAGGCATTTGTTGTGTCAAAAACTCTTGGAAACAAAAAAGTCTTTTTACATTGCTTAACTAGCTGGGGAGTATTAAAATATTCTGACTGTCCATCTGTTATTAAATTACCCTTTACTTTCATCAGGATTGCCCAATAACAATAAAGCCCCCAAACAAATAATTATTTAGTTATATTTTGTATTTTCAAAATACATCATGTACTTCCTCTTTGAGTTGCCATGTAGAATATAATCTCTTTGAGGGCAGGTACTGTTTGTCATTTAGCCTGTGAATGCTTATAATGGGCTCTTAATAAACACTTATTGAATTAGAAAGTACTGACATTGGTCCTCTTTGATAGATAGGGCAATTAGAAAGGGTAGGTGACTTGTCCATATGTGCACAGCAGAAACAGGACCCAGAGTCAAGTTTTTGGATTCTTAAGCATTGTTGTTGCCTCTGCTTCAAACTTGAAATTTCTTTCTCACTGCCTTTCTCAAACAATGAATCTTTACTGTCTCCTCTTGTCTGCCTCTTGACCAATCAGTTATAACCTTTGTCATAAGTACCTAATTTGTAGTTAACACAATGCTGACAGTTAGAGGTATAAGACATGAATCCTGCCCTCAAAGAATTTAAGTCAAGTTGGGAAATATTATATGGAAATACGATACATGGAATAATTATATATATACCAAAGTCTGGGTTAACTTTGCAAGTGCAATAGTGATTCAGAGGTAAGGGCAAGATCAATCGGGTATGGAAGTAGTTTGGGAAAGACTTTTTATACAGGAAGAGATAATATGGTCATAGATAAAATATCAAGAGAGGCTATGCTACCCAGAGAAGATGTTTTTCTTAGAAAGGGGAATCTTCTGAGATGGATGCCATATCATAGCATCAAAGGTTTAGAAAAGTAAAGGACCTTAGAGGTCATCTACTCAACTAGTCATCTTAATGCGAGGTGCAAGGAAGCTAGGTAGCACTGAGTGCTGGGCTTAGAATCAGGAAGACTCATTTTTCTGAGTTTAAATCTGTCCTCAGACACTTACTATTTATGACTCTGGGCAGCTCACTTAACTTTTGTTTGTTCAGTTTTTTATCTGTAAAATGAGTTAGAAAAGGAAATAGCAAACTACTCCATCGTCTTTGCCATGAAATCCCTACACAAAGAGTTGGAAAGGACTGAAACAAATAGCAAAAATATGAATCCCAGATTGGTTTAAGTGACTTAGGATTTGCAAAATGATTAAAAGTTAAGTTCTCTGATACCTTCAGAGTCAAAGGGGATATTTGTTACTGGTTCATCATTCATCCTAATGTATCAGATAATATCTTAGATTTATAAATTGATTTAAATTTTGTAATGTTCTTTACTTGCAATATCCCTATGAATACTACAGATATTATTTTTATTTTTATGAATATTTATTGATAACTTTTTATTTACATCAACAAATTTTTCCTACTATCCTCCCTTCCTCCTCTCAAAGAGTCATCCCACTAAAAATATTTTTAAAGGCAGAAAAAAAGAATTACCAAAACTGATCAATATATTGAAAAAGCCTAAAAATATATCAGATACATTACACCCATGAATTTCCCATGTCTGCAGAGGAATGGGGTTGAGGATACCTTGTCATATCTCTTCTTTGGGATCATGTTTATACTTTGTAATTTTGCAACATTGTCTTTTGATTGCTTTGTGATTCTTTTCATTTTTCTTGTTATATTATGTGTGCTATTTTCTTCAATTTGCTTTAAACTCTAATCTTTCATGTAAGTTTTCAATATATTCATCATATTGTCTTTTCTGACACACCTCAGTTTGTTTAGCTACTCATGAGTTTTTGGACACGTACTTTCTTTCCAATTCTTGGCTATTGCAAAAAGTGCTGCCATAAATGTTTTAATGTATATGGGGTTAGAGATTCATTGAGTCCACAACCTAGGGACATTTTAGTTTCCTTTTTTTGCATCACTCCAAATTGCTTTAGTGTAAATGTAAGTATTATAGTCAAGAAAACTAAAGTTTAGTGAGATATATGTGATTCTCAAGGTTTACATGGCTTGGAAGTGTCAGAGCTGGAATTCTACACCAAAACCAGTGATTTTTCCACCATACCACATTGGTCTGAGAATTTTGTGACTTTAGTTAGAGTTCCCCCCATGTAGTAGTTTCATCTAGTTGCTTCCTAATCATTCTTCTATCTGTATAATAAGATATGGCTGCTCTTTAGGAGCATTGGGGAATCAGTGAATTCAAAACACAGTTATATGCAGCTTCATATTATCTGAGATAAGTGTGAAAGCTGGAGTCTACCGTACTTAGAAACAAAAGCATGGACAGTCAATTTGGGACGATGTGAGGGCAGACTAGTCAGCGAGGTGAGATTGAAAGTCTGGTGTATCATACATAGCTACTAATTTGGGACATCCCATTGCTCACCCTTTCCATTGCTCTGTACTTTGCATTGGAAAATTTTCTCTTACCGATAGTGAGAAATTCCACAGATGCTGTTGGAGAACCAGGAACCCAAGATTTTTTTTTTTTTTTTAATTGTATAGGTGATGGGAGGGGTGAGTGAAAAGACCAAAATGCAGAAAATGTCCGTAAACATAAATCTCCAGGTGTCTTTTAGCTTAACTGGCTCTTCTCCAATAGGGGCTGTGTAGTTAGTGAGGGCCAGATAAAGAAATCAACACAGTGGCTCTGGTCACTGGGAAAATACCAGGTTCTAGAACCATCCTTGAGGTAACAGCATTCAACTGAATGAAAAGGATGTTAATTCTTTTTTTTTTTTTTTTTTTTTTTTTCTCTGAGGCTGGGGTTAAGTGACTTGCCCAGAGTCACACAGCTAGGAAGTGTTAAGTGTCTGAGGCCAGATTTGAGCTCAGGTCGTCCTGACTATCCACTGCACTACCTAGTGAGGGGACAGCCCCCAGGTAAAATATTCTTTTCCCTAAACTTGCCTCTTTCTGCCCCCTTGCTTTATGTGGTGGTCGTTGAAAAAGGCATTCAATAAGCATTTATTAAATATGCCAGATACTGTATGGAACTTACTTGCTGAGGATAAAAAGAAAGACAAAAATAGCTCCCATGCTGAGTAGCATATATTCTAAAGAGGGAGATAACATGTAAATAACTAGGTACATAGAATAGAAAATACCAGCTGCTTCAGCAGCTGGCAAAGGCCTTTCTGCTGAAGGTGGGAATTGAATGGAATCTTGAAGGAAATCAGAGAGGTGGAGGTGAGGGCACTGTGTGTAATATTCTTAATAAAAAAAAATAGCAAAAAGATAAAGGCTTATAACAAATAATAATGATCAAAATTATTGTTCAGTTGTTTTTTAATTTTATCTTATTTTTCATGACCCCATTTGGGGTTTTCTTGGTCAAGATTCTGGAGTGTTTGCCATTTCCTTCTCTGTCTCTTTTATAGATGAGGAAACTGAGGTAAAATGTCTTAAGTGATTTACCCAGTCACACAGCTAGTAAGTGTCCTGAGGCCAGATTTGAACTTGGGGAAATGAATCTCCCTGATTATAGGCCTACTACGCTGTTCACCATATTACCTAGCTGCCCCCTCAGAGGAGAGTGTTTCCATATAATAAAGAGTATTTTTCAAAAGAAAAAGGAAGAGAGAACCCCTCCCCGGGCAATTAACACATTCTCTCTCTCTCTCTCTCTCTCTCTCTCTCTCTCTCTCTCTCTCTCTCTCTCTCTCTCTCTCTCACACACACAAACAATAAATGCAATGTTTCACACACCTGTGAATAGCAGAACCCCTCCACTTCAGCAAAGGGAGGTATCTTCTCATATCTCTTCTTTGGAGCTAAACTTGTTCTTTTTCATTTTTCTTTTAAAAGATTTTGTTTGTAATTTTTCACTATGCATTTTCATTTGTCTGGTGGATGTGTTTTCCATAGACATTAGTATAGTTGTCTCTATTCTTTTCTTGGTTTTTCTTGCTTCACTTTGCATCAATTCACAGGTCTTCTGTGCTCCTCCTGCATTTATCATGCTCTGGTTCTTACTACAGATTAATAGTCTACTACATTGATGTACTGCAATTTTTAGTTTTAAGTGATGAACTTTCATCTTCTAATCTGCAAAATGGGAATAATAATAGCAACAATGGGTTGTTGCAAAGGAAATTTTCTGTGAATCTGAAAGCATGCTATGAAAAGACACTTATGTGGCCCATAGCAAGGATAGGGTTTCCCCCTTCTTCATATAGTATCCATTTCAGTGTAAACCTGTAGGAAACATTGCCCCCTGCTGTTAGTTGATTTGTGCATTTCTTCCCATACTTCATTTACCAGGGAAGGATACTGCCCTGCTGTTTGTAGGAGAAATCTTGACCCCTATGAACTGCAGCCTAGCCAGAGGGCAGAAAGGGGGAAGAGATTAGATTCTTGTTGGGAATCTTTATAATCTCAGGTTTTTTGATTCTGTGATCTTCCTGGCCATAGTGTGAATGTGGGCTAGGTAGAATCTTTAATCTGCTCCTGTGAAAAAACAATACAGAAAGAATACTTGGACCACAATGGAGGAGAATGACTTACGGCAAAGTACTTAACTTTCCTGGGCCTCATTGGCCATATCTGTAAAATGAAAGGTTTTTAGTCCCTTCCAGCATCAAAATTTTGTGAAGATTTAAGATTATATCCTAGGCATGGCTTTGATGCCTGCAGAGTATGGCCCAGTCTTGGAATTTAAGTATGAAACTGTGTGGTACCTAAATGATGAGGGGTCACCATTGAATAAAAAAAGCCGGAGAGAGTTCTAGAGAGAGGCAAAGTTTATTGTACATTTTCGAGAGAAGGGCTTCCCACCCCTCCAGCCGACAATCCAAGAGAGGAAGCGCCTCCTGTGGGCAGGACAGCACCTTTAATCCCTAAAGCAAACACCCCTCCCCCCACTGACCATCATCCTCATTGGCTGAGAGTCTTACATTCTAAACATGAGATCTACCCACGAAATTCAACTTGACCAATAAGAACATAGTTGCCCATATTTGACTGAAATAGAGAGGAAATGATGTCATGGGAGGATAACAGAAAGGGGCCTCTAATTGCCCTTGACTCAATCCTCAGAGTCCTTCAGGCCTACTCAACCCTGAAGTAGATGAAGCCTTACTCGATTTTCACAACTGTCTTGAAAGATCTCACCTCATCTCATTCAGAACCTTATAATTCCCATGCTCATTTTGGAACTTATGGTCCTTTTTTTCCCCCTCTCTTCTCTCCCCTTCTCCTCGTCCCCCCTCCCCACCATGGAGGAGGAAGTCAGTTCAAATATAAGTATTTATTACTCGTCTGGTGTTTGCCAAACACTGGAGACCAATGAAACAGCCCTTGTCTTTAACGAATTTACATTTTATTAGTGGAAAAAATTTGTATACTTGTAAATACAAGGCCATTTCAAGGGAGAGATAAGGAACACCTGGGGGAATTAGGGAAGGCCTCCTGGAGAAGATGGGGTAAATTGAGCTTTAAAGAAAACTGGGGATTCTCTGTTTTTAAAAATATAGAGATGAGAAGGGAATATATATTAGACATGGAAGTGGGGGGAAAAAGGACTTGAAGCATTTTGCTGGTCTCTTTAATGCCAGTCCCATCTTTTCATGTTTGTGTTGTCAAAGGGCATCTTTTGGGGAAATGCCATTTTACTATCCTTTACTCTTACCCTTTCTTTCCTGTCTTCCCTAGTCTTCTTACTTGAGCAGAGGCTTAGTTTTGAAGGCAAAGAGGGGAAAGGAATAAGCATTTGTACAGCACCTACTATGCTATAAATTATGTTATAAATATGTTATAAATATCTCATTTGAACTTCATAACTTTTCCTGGTAAGATCTAAATTATTGTTCCCATTTTACAGATGAGGAAGCAGAGGCACTCAAAGGTTACCTTTAAGTACATGTAGTAAATGCCTAAGGCCAGATTTGAATCGAGTCTTTTGAGTCCAGATCTGGCACTCTATTCACTGCACTTTTCACTTTTTTACTTTTCCTTCAATGGAGGTAGCAGCAATTTTACCATACCTGTATGCTGGTTTCTTTGGTATCTATACTTGTATAGTGGGGGGAAAAGCACTGATTTTGGGATAGTAGAACTTAGATTCAAGTTCTGATTCTGAAATGACTTTCTGTAATCTATTTGGACGATCTGTAGTGACTTTGGGCAAGTTCATTTGAATGCCTCTCTGTGCCTCAATGGTTGGTGTGAGGTAGGTGACCTCCGAGGTCACTTCTAGCTCTAAGTACATATTGCTAGACTTTGATGAGCTGATACTAAGTGAAATGAGCAGAACCAGGAGATCATTATACATGACAACAACAAGATTATAGGATGATCAGTTCTGACAGACACGGCTCTTTCCAACAAGATGATTCAGACCAGTTTCAATGATCTTGTGATGAAGAGAGCCATCTACACCCAGAGAGAGGACTGTGGGGACTGAGTGTAGATCACAACATAGCATTTTTACCCTTTCCATTGTTGTTAGCTTGCATTTTGTTTTCTTTTTCAGTTTCTTCTTTTTTCTTTCTTGATCCGATTTTTCTTATGCAGCAAGATTATTGTGTAAATATGTATACATATATTGGATTTAGGATATATTTTAACATATTTAACAGGTACTGGATTTTCTGCCATCTAGAGAAGGGGTGGGGAGAAAGGAGGGGAAAATTTGCAACACAAGGTTTTGTAAGGGTCAATGTTGAAAAATTACCCATGCATATGTTTTGTAAATAAAAAGCTTTAATTAAAAGAATGGAAAAAATACATACTCCCAGATTATGAATTATCCTGCCAAAGAATAGAATGTGACTTGTGGGAATAAGGTATATCCATTTAGATTGATTTCATGGTATATTTCTCCCACCTAATCCCTAGAACCCATAGCCCACATAGCAAAGATGAGTTAAGTTTAGGGAGTGTCTTGCTTTTTTAGCTCTCATTCCCAGTCTGAGATATTTCTAATACAAATTATTTGTGGTCTTTAGTCAGTCTAACTCATATGGCTGTCCAAGAACAGGAGATATCTATTCTAATATTTGCTTTTTTTTTTTTTTTTTTACAGAAATTGTGGACGGGAATGTGAAAATGACTTTAGGGATGATTTGGACCATCATTCTTCGCTTTGCTATTCAGGATATTTCAGTGGAAGGTATAGCTGGGATTTATGCCACTCCCATCTCTCACCATTTTCCCCCTAATTTTTTTTCCTACCTATCTCTTCATCTTGTATGAAAACAAGCTGAGATACTCTTTCCCAGACAGTCCCTTGAGTCACTAGGGTGTTTGATGATAACCTGCAACTTTTTATTTATACTTGCTATATATATTGAATTGAAGGTATCTATCTGGACAAATTATATTATTTAAGGAAGGGGGAGGTTAACCTATTAACATATCATACCCTGGTATTTTCATGATAGTTGTTACAGCATAGAAAAAGGAAGAAGATGCATACCTGGTGATTATATGGTCATCTTGAGCAGACCTACTAGGCTTCTATTCTATAGATACCATGTCTGGTGCAATAGGAATGTTCTTTACATCCTGCTCTTAGAATCCTCTCTAGTATGGGCAAAATCAGTTCCATGATTCTTCTGGACTGGTGAGGGAGGCATAAAGCAAACCCAAGGTAATGGGTCTCCCTCCCAAGCCTTTCCTAAAAAGCTTAGTGCCTTCTGATGGTTGGAGAGGTGGGGAATCCCATTTCAGAGAGAAAGGATGGGGTTGGAATCAAAGTTTGGAGATGATTTCTCAATGAAGGGCCACATGTTTCTGTCTTGAGTGACTTATATGTGCAAATCTATTCAGCAGCATCAACTAATTTGCCTTTTTCTCCCATTTTGCCCATTTTACAGAGACATCAGCAAAGGAAGGGCTGCTGCTATGGTGTCAGAGGAAAACAGCCCCATATAAAAATGTAAACATTCAGAACTTCCACATCAGGTATGTGACGTACATGTCACATGTATGTCATCACAATTCTAAGTAGACTGTTTTGACAGGTGCTGTTGAATTCTTTCCCACCTACATGGGCTTAGTGTTAAATAGAGATTCTTAGAGATTATGTATGGAGTATTGAAAAGGCTTTTCTTTTCAAGACTACATTCATATTGATTTTTTCAGATATTATCTATATCTTCTAATATAGTCTTTTCTACTTCCTCCTTAAGACCTATCCCCACGATTAGAGTAAAAAACAAAGAAAAGGAAAAAAAAATCAGTAAAATTAACACATTGGAAAAAAGGCCACGGTTATAAACACTATTCCACAGCCATGCTCCTTTACTTTTACAAGGAAGGAGGGGGAAGTTACTGAACATATTTTTAGGAAAACTTTCCATTGGGAAGATGACAGTTCATATTTCTTTAATCTCTCCTCCAGTGACATACATGTTCTTTACATATTTTTTTGAGATTGATAATAATTTTGGCTTTGCCTCCATGGAACAGTGCATTATTTATTACACAACATAGCAGAAAGGAATTGAAACAGGAAGATATGGTTTAGTTCAATTGAGTTTATCATATAGAGAGAACTCTTAGTATGTGCAAGGAAACTGTTGGAAAAACTGGGCAGTTGTTTATCTTGGTTGTCTGGACATCAGAATAGTAAAATTGGAAATCGGGTTCAATTGGCAAATAGTAGTTCTTTTCAAGTCTTCTGTTTCCCATTTCCCAGATTGAAAAGATGGGATGCCTGTATGGTGACTTATATATGGTCAGCATGAATGCCATATAGACCACTTTGCCATAAATAAAGAATAATGAAAAACAATCTTAGAGGAATTAACTGAAAAAAATTGTCTTATATGCATTGAAAGTTATTCATTTATAATTAGTTATTAAACAAGTGTTGAATTAGATATTCAGTGTTCAACTTTTAATCCTTTAGCATATTTTTTAATGCTTGATCTCAAGTCTTCCTGCCCAGACTTTTCTTCCCTACCCAAGAGAGCAGTATGGTAATAATAGATAGAATGGTGGCTTTAGGATTTCAACTCAGATCTTCATAATTCTATCTCAGATACTTACTAACTGTGTGATAGTGAAGTCATACCTTCACTGGGCTTCTGTTCATCATCTGTAAAATGAGAGACTTGGATTTGAAGATCTCTTAAGATCCATCTAATTCTATGTTCCTTTGACCCTGTGATCCCTCATCTATTCTCACTAACTAACCCTTCTCTCCCACCCTTTCTTCCAGACTTATTTATTTCTATGATTCATTATTTCTCTTTTCTACAGCTGGAAAGATGGCCTTGGGTTCTGCGCATTGATCCACAGACACCGGCCAGAACTAATTGATTATGGGAAGCTGCGGAAGGTACTTACTTATTGATTCTTTGAAGGCAAATGTTGGAAATCCTCCCTTTTGTCTATAGTTGACATTATATGGTCTACAAATTCAGTGGGAAGAAAGGGAAAAATGCTTTTTTAAATCAGTTGGGATGGAATCTAGAGGGAAAATCATCCCACTTTCAGACAACAAAAAAAAACCAAAATATTTTTAGCTCTTTCAAAGTATAAAGCTGTACCACTCGTCTCTGTTGGTCATTTTCTTTACTTTTCTTTTTTCTTTCTTTCTTTTTTTTTTTTAAATTAAAAAAAAAAAACAGAAAACATTTCTTCATGAATCATGTTGGGAGAGAAAAATCAGAACAAAAGGGGAAAATCATGGGAGAGAAAACAAAAAACAAAAAAAGGAATGAACAGAGCATGTATTGATTTACTTTAAATCTCTATAGTTCTTTTTCTGATTGCAGATCAGTCTTTTCCAAGTGCATGATTGCACATGGTGTTGTCCTGGGCTCTGTACTCAGAATCAGTGGGACCTTGGCTTTTGAGTGGGTGCCAATCTAAACCATTAGTGACAACCCCATTATGAAAGTGGTTCCTGCTACCTATATGATCCTCCTTTATAAACCCACAACTTATAATGACTCCTCCAGAGATTCTGATTCTCCATAAGGGCTTTTTATATTAAGGGATGAAGGTGTAGGGAATGGGCGGCACTTCACAATGTCCTCAAAAGTCAGCGATTTGAATGAGACATCAAAAAGGTTTTGTTTTAAATCAAGCATCACCGTAAGTTATGTGTCAGAATATGTTAGCATAAATAAGGATACGTGAAATAAGTATATAGGGAAATGGGTTGGATCATAAACCAGGATCTGAGAGGCAGTGCTTAGAGTAGAAAGAATTTTTGTTCCTTATTAGCAGGAATTGCTCTAAGGCCAGGTGATGAAAAGTGATTTACCTGGGCCAAGGTATTAAGCTTCTCAAAGGAATATACTGGAAAAGAAAGTAGCTGGGGCCTAGGAATATGAAATTTTAGTTATAGAAGTGGGAAAATGGCCTTTATTTCAAGGGTTTCTGATCTTGGTTCCCTTCTCCCCTTCCCCATTTAAAAAAATAAATTTTAGAGGGCCTGGGAACTTGATAAAGAAAAAAAAAATCTTTATTTTCACTTACTGTTAATAAAAATGTAGCATTTTCTCCAATTATTTAAGAAAGAGTCCATAGGTTTTAACCGATTGCCAAGTGAATGGGTCAATGACACAAAAAAAGTGAAGAATCTCTGATTTATTGGCACTGTTTCCATAGATGCCATTTTAGTAGGCCATTTTAGGTCTACTATAGGCCTGCCATTTTAATCAGCTTCCTCCTTTAAAAAGGCTTCGTTCTAGGGCATAAACTTCACTCCCCAGGCTTCCCTGTGAGGAAGGAGTTCAAGATTTCTATTTTGCATATGGGGAAACTGAAGCCCAGGCTAATGAACTGGGTTATTATATTTTTTGGGCCATGAAGAAGTAATCAAAAATGAGAATAAACTCCCTGAAAAATTGAGTCTAAGTTTTCTCAAGGAAGCAAAAGATGTCTTTTCAAGGCCATAGGCCTTCAGTAAGGTGGAACCCTTGTTCTTTCTTTAGAAAAAAATTCAGTTATTTCTTCATTCATCGTACCCTGAGTAACAGGACATTTCTCCCCATTCCCCTGGTTGGAGAAGGGAGGCAAAAGAATCAAAGTCAGATCCAAGACCTTTCATTGATTTGTTAACTCCTGACTTAATAAGATTATTAGCTCATCTTGCCCATAGCACTTTGTAAAGCCCTTTCCTCATAAAAACTCTGCAGTAAATTCTATACATATTATGCTGATTTTGTAGAAGAGTAAAACTAAGATTTATATAAATTAACTTGCCCATAGTTATCCAGCCAGTGATATCAGCGCCTATTTAACCTCTCGAATTAAATTTTCCTTCCGTTCCTTCTCTCCTTCCCTTCCTCCCTCCCTTCCTTTCTTCTTTCCCTCCCTCCCTCCTTCCTTCCCACTTGGGGCCTGAATACTGCGGGGAAAGCTTTGCCTTGATTTTTTTTGTTGGGCCAAATCCCTGCTGAGAAAACTGCTCTTACAACACCCCCTGGTGGTTACTTAGCAAAACACCAACATGGCCATTGTAACCTAGCAAAGATGAAAAGTCTCTAAAATGAAAATATCATAGGATTCTTTGCTTAAATTTGCTGCCTCTAAGTATCTTGGTTTCCATTGGCAAGACTAGAATCCAAGGGACTTCCAGGATAAACATAGAGCTGGATTTCAATGTCCACAGCTAGTCCACGAGAGTATGGGAATGATTTATTCAGAGCCAGTAACCCAAGGGAAGCATAATCCCATTCATAAAGACAGCCATTCTTTTCCTGTACAGAGAGGAGTTGGCTAGTGCTTCCTCAAGTTCTTACATCATGCTTTTGTTCTTCCCTCCTTCCCCTTTAGGATGACCCACTTACAAACTTAAATACAGCTTTTGATGTGGCAGAGAAATACCTGGATATCCCAAAGATGCTGGATGCAGAAGGTAAGTTTTTTCTTTCTTTCTTTTTTTTTTTTTTAATTCTCCCAAGGTCTTGATTTCCTTTCCCTCATGTACACCAAACTGCAGAAAGAATCTGAATTGCTTATTTGCTCTTCTTCTTTATTGTGGTCATTTAAGTCAACCCAGCTAGAAGTCACTAAATGCCCTCTATGTTCTAGGACCTGGAGGTGTGTTGCCAAAATCATAATATGTATACAGACAGAAATATTAAATTTATGAAAAAGTAAATACAAAGTAAATTTGGGTGTGTGTGTGTGTGTGTGAACATTGGAGAAATAAACTGGGGTGATTAACTTGGCCGCCTGAGCTGAACTTTGAGGAGATTCCAAGGGATACAAATGCTTACAGCATGTCATGTAGAGATGGAATATTATGTAGAGGGAGCAGGAGATTGGCTGGGTTGTAGAATGGGTAGGTGGGGAGCAATGGAAAAATCTGGGAAGGTAATTTTGGAGCCAGATTGAGAAAGCCTTAATGGCAAACAGAGGAATTTGTATTTTATCCTAGAGACAAAAGGAAGCCATTGGGAGCCCATGAAATAGTCTAGCAAGAGGTGGTAAGGGCTGCCACTAGGGAGGTTATGATGAGGTACAATACATGAGAGAAGGTGTGGCTGTGGGTGGTCTAGAAGTAGATTCAGCATGACTTGATAAATGACAGCATGGGGAGTGAGGGAGAATAAAAAAATTAAAAATGATTTCAAGATTGCAAACTTGAATGACTGGAAGATGTTTAAACAGAAATAGGGAAGGTAGGAAAAAGTTTGAATTTAAGTTCCATTTCATTTGAGTTCCATTTTTTACTTTTTAAATTTGTGATGCCTCTGAGATAGCTAAGGAGAGATGTCTAGTAGGCAGTTGGATATACTAGACTAGAGCCCAGTAAGAGATATGAAGATAGCGAGTTGTCTTCATGGAGGTCCTGGAACATACATAGCAAATAGGATCAAAATGCTATATAGAGAGAAGTTGGAGATTATGGCAGAGAGTGAAAGGGAGAAGTAATTAGCAAATGAGTAAACTGAAGGAAGAAATGATATAAAGATAAAAGAAGAGTTGTCTTTGGCAAGGAGAAATTTTGCTTCTTCCTTGGAGACTAAAGGAAAAAAAAGGGAGGGTATTGAGGAGACCTAATCCTAATCATTCTTCGGATGTGAAGTTCTCTATCAGCTTAGACACCAAGTCCTGAAGAATAAGTTAACCAGATGCTGGAGTGGAGGGAAGGGAGAGGATAACTTCTCTGTAGCTGATTTAATGACAGCATGTCAGTATATGAAGTTTTCCCTTTTGGTTTAACATTTGGCTTTATATATTCCTGGGACTAGGTTTTAAAAAGCAAAAACACAAGACTTCTCTTAGTTTGAATAATTTACATGTGCCTTGGGTTTGCCATTAGAAATCAGTTTAGGGCCTCAGACTTTAATGCCCTGATCCTGAGCTCATTTATGGTGTTATCCAAATAGGATGGGGCAGAAGTCAGAAATGGAGTGTAAATCTAAACAAATATAACTTCCCCAGACAGACTTTATTCTCTTAGTTTCTGGAAATGCCAGTGTCTTTTCCCCCTCCTACTTTCTAAGGCCCTCAACACTTGGATGACATTTTAAAAGTCTTTGTTTTGTAAAGAGAGTATTGGGAGGCCCTGGATGTGGTAGGAGAAGTTTTGGTCCCCAAGATTCTTAGCTCTTTCTCCTTTTATCCTGAGTAGGTACTGATTTGTCTCTACAGCCTCATTTCTCTCTTAACTCAGTCTACCAATTGGCGCTTTCTTAACTCTAGGTTTTTCTCCACAGATATTGTTGGAACTGCCCGTCCTGATGAAAAGGCCATCATGACTTACGTTTCTAGCTTCTACCATGCCTTCTCAGGAGCCCAAAAGGTATCATGGGGTGCCTACACTACACTTAGTCCTCCTACTAATAAATACTTAGATTGTTTTTTACTTTCCCCTACTCTGATCCCTCTCCTCTTTCATCCCCCTTCCCTTAGTGCCCACCTGTAACTACAGGTATCTGTGGTTTAATTCTATTTTGGTAGAATTAAGGACTAGTTCAAATAGTTATATTGTCATTGCTTGCCTCCACCCCAGCTGACTTCTTCCCTCAATCCCCTCCCCCTTCCTTACTTCCTTCAGTGTCTGAAAGCAAGTGGGGTAAGCTCCCCTTCTTAATCTGGTGCAAATAGCTTGAGGCTTTGTCATCACTAGCTTTGGCCACAGGTGAAAAGAATAGGTTCTTGTAGGGATTAGTCCATATCTAGCATTCAGGTGCTATGAATACTGCAGTCCACATAGACAAAGTTTTTTCACTGGGTTGGCAGGTCTTTTGAGTGGGTCCAAGTTTTTTGTTAGTAGACAATTTAACTCTAGTCTCAGCACCTGGAATTTTTAGGAGAAATCCTAAAACCATAATCCTTATTCTCTCTTCCATTCTGCTAAAGAACCCTAAATATTATGACTATAGACCTTGTGATGAGAGATCATCCTACTGTTTTCCCTTGTGTTTACTTGATTTAATGCTGTCACCCAAATAACTCCCTTATCCAGTTTCCTCTCGTGGTGTGAGTGTAAAATCTGAGCTCTTTGCCCCAACTGCATGCCTCTACCCCAGGACTAAGAGCTTGACCTAAAATTGGTGCCTTATAATGTGGGGGATGAGTCTAGATCTCCAAACCCTCTAGTCAGCTCTTCAGACCACTCAGGGAAGTAACCAACAAATCTCCAGCCCCTCTCTGGAGCTGAAAGGACATTATCTGAAGGAACTGAAAAGACATTATCTCCAATCCCACTGAGGTGGCAGCAGGAGCAGGTGCTCTTGTTGAGAAATGCTCACGGCAAAGAAAGGAACCACCATGACCTTTGTGTTCCCTGACCCCAGGATGAGAAACCCCTATGGAGGTAGGAATGCTGCTTTGGCCCATGGGGCTATCCACTAATCATGTCCTCATCTGGATTCCCTGCTCTTCGCATGGAAATTGATGTGTCTTGTCTTGATATGCATGATAGGAAGTTTCTTCCCTTCCCCATGACTGCGCTCTTCCCTCCCTTTTTTGCTCTTTCTTAGTCTGTTTATCTACTGTCTGCTCTGTCCTGCAATCTCTTCTTTTCTCTCTCTATCTCTTTCTCTCTCCTGTCTCTCTGTCTCTCCCTCCCTCCCTCCTTCTCTTCTTTCTTCCTTCTTTCCCCCTTGTCTCTCCTTTCTCCTTCTCCATATCCTTCCCATTCCCTTCCTCTCTTCTTTTTCCCTTTCTTTTCCCTCTCTTTTTCCCACTCTACTTTCATCTCCATCCCACTCCCATTCCTTTCCTCTTTCTCTTTCTTTCTCTCCTTTCCTCCCTCCCCTTCCCCCCCCTCTCTCCCTCCTCATTTCTTTCTCTTCCCACAACTGTTTTATTTTATTCTGTGTGCTGCTGCTTCTTACTTTATCCTTTCAACCTCTTTTCCTTCTTTGCGCAGATGTTGTAGGCACGCTAAGGCCGGATGAGAAGGCCATTTTGACCTATGTTTCATGTTACTGCCACGCCTTCTCAGGTGCGCAGAAGGTGAGATATAATTCTTCCCCAGCCCATCTCTCTCACTTTCCCCTCTGTCATTTTCCTGTCACTTCTATAGGCTGTGTCTTAAGGGGGATCTCAGAAAGAATAGTCAAATGCTTGCTTTCCTTTTACCCTTAGGCATTAATCTCAGGACCCTTCTCTCTGCCCATCCAAAGGGCTTTTCACAGTGGGGTTAGGGATTCATAGAAGCTTTTAGCCTGAAAACATCAGGCATTTGGTAGTGAGTCTGAAGAGATTGCAAGAATATCTGTTCTCTCCTGGCTCTTCACCTTTTCTTATACCATGGGGAATGCTAGAGCGCTCTATTTCTCTGTCTTTGTCTGTCTCTCTCTCTCTCTCTCTCTCTCTCTCTCTCTCTCTCTCTCTCTCTCTCTCTCTCTCTCTCTCTCTCTTGTCTTTCTCTCTTTTGAGGGAAGGGAAGAAGTGAGCCAAAGCAAGCCCATTTCCCTCTGCCCCTGGGAAGGAGAGCCTTTATCCTGCTCCCTTCATATAATTCACATTCTCTTTCCGGTATGGGATGGAATGTTTGTTATTTCCTACCTTTGAAGCATTGTAGAAGGATGCTCCCCCAAGAAAGGGAGACATAAGCAGTCCTTTTGCTCTACTATTATCCTTTGGAGCCAGAGAATTTTTGTTCTCGACAGGGGCATTCTTTCAAGCCCTTGTCTGCCCTCCTTCCTTTTTCCCCCAGGATTCGAACATAAAATTTAAGAGAATTATGGCTCAGGTCTATTCTTAGCATGGCTCTCTGCCCAATACAATTTTAATTTACCTCCTGGATGGACCTCCTGAGCCTTCTTCATGTCACCCATGAGAGGACAGCAAGATTCAGAAGATTTTTCTTATTGGCTATCTATATATGTTTTCTTTCCACTTTTTTCACTTAGTTTTTTTTTTGTTTGTTTGTTTAATTTGTTTGTTTCATTCCTGCTTCATGTTTCTCTTCATCCCTTCTATACATTTTTTGAAATTCCTCCATTCTATTCAAATTATTTCCCTTTCACTATGTGCCATTTTTACCATCTCCTTTCCCATGTTTTTTTAGACTATTATAAGCCAGGTCAGGAGATTCTCCATCCTTCCTAGGATACTCACCTTCCTACTAAGGAATAGGAGCTCCTTGGAGTCTTCTACCTCCAGTACTGGGTTTTTTTGTGGGCTATGCTCACTTCATAATTATTGCTTCTTCCCCCTTTTTCTCTTCCTCTTTTTCTTCTTTGCATCCATTCTTCTTTTGCCCCTTCCATGCTGTTCCTCTCACTGAGGCTACCATTGTTAGTTACACCTGGCTGCTTTTCCATCTAAAGTATTTGCTGTGTGATATCCAATGACAGTGCATGGAAAGGAATTGTGTGTGTGGGGGGGGGGGTGTTTGTATGTGGCAGCCTGATTGTGATATTCTTCTTGCCTCCCACTCCTGCTGTAAACATTTCATGCTCCTTTGGTCCACATTCTTGGCACAAGAACGTCATTGAGCAAGACAAAGTTGGGTGGAATGGGGGTCTTCTCATATCCTGGGTCAGGAGCCCTTCCAAAGGTCAGTTTTCAGTGAGACTCTGGGAAGCCCAAGGAGAGAGGCCATCTTGGCACCTTCTCTTTTCCTGCCTTTTAATCTGCTTGGGGCTCTGAGAGTTAAAGCCAAGCAAGTTAATGCCTTGATTTTTCCCTGAAAATCTGTCTGGAAGGGGGCTGGTAGGGGAGGGGAAGGAAGGAAATAGTGGGAGCGATGGATATTATCATTCTCAACCTCACTTGATACTTCTGTATTATTCAGATCCCTGACCTCTTGCTCAGAAGCTTTATTTTTCTTTATTCCTTTACTTTCTTTGAATTGAATTTCTGCTAAAGGTCATATGAGAACATATAGCTTAGTCTTTCTTCTCTGCAGGTGAGACCTGGCTCTTATAGAGCTGATTTGCTTTTATCCAAGCTATGCTTTTGTTCTCCTTGGCTCTTGTGCTTATCTTATCTCTGTCCCTCAGTTAGCTCATTGGTGATTTGGTGTGACATAAATGTGCATAAGCTTGAATAATGAATAACTTCTAGTAAGGATAAGTTCTGGAGTGACAAGAATTTTCTTTGAGCAAATCTTCCCTTTGGAATATGAGCTGTGTTTTAGTGGTTATCCTGGAGGATTTGAAATTTAGATTTTGCTGCTTTGTGAATTTCTTGATTGTAGGGACTGGGAAATATTGTCTTGGAGTTACAAATAGCTATCTTCCAATGGTAGAGGAAAACATTCCCAGCTCAGAGAATAACCTGGCTGAAGACATAGAGACATGAAATGGAATATTGTGTATGAGAAAATAGAAATCAGGCCTGCCTCACTAGGACCTGTAGTGTATGAAATACAGTGATATCTAATAATATTGGAGCCAGGTTGTAAAAGGCTAACAGAACAATAGCAACATTAGTAGCTAACATTTATGTGGAATTTAATGCTTTATAATTATTATCTCATTTGACCCTTACAACAATCCTGGGAAATAGATGCTATTATTATCCTTAATTTACAGATGAGGAAACTGAGGCAAACAGTTTAAGTGACTTGCCCAGAGTCATCCTAACTCTGGGCTCAGTGCTCTGTCTTCTGTACCACCTTGAGTTTGTGTTTTATCCTCGGGGCAGTAGAAGGCTTTATAAGCAAGGGAGTAACCTGGTCAGACTTAGATTTTAGAACTATCATTTTGGCAGCTGTGTGAGGATAGAATGTGGAAGGAGAGACTTGGCAAGAAAATTGACTAGGAGGAAACTATTGTAAGAGTGGGAAATGATGAGGATGTAGACTAGGGTGCTGTTTGTGTGAGTGGAGAGATGTATTAAAATTGGAGATTGGTTGGAAATGGGATGTGAGAAAGAGAGAAAATAATCGGAGTTCAATTCAAGGTTAGGTTCAATTCAAGGATAGAGATGTACTCAATAGAAAGAGGGAAGTTAGGAAGAAGAGTGAGTTGGGTAGGAAGACAAGTTCGGTTTTCAATATCCTGAGTTTGAGACAACCAATTGGAAGTGTTCAATAGGCAGTTGGGGATGTAGGTTTAGAATTCAGGGAAGAGGGCTAGATTTATTGTGTTGAGAGTCCTTTGCATAGAGATATTTGATCCTGTGGGAACTGATAAGGAAATATATAGAATGAGGAGAGAAGCCAAATCTTGTAGTGACCCTTCTTATTCTGTGAATGATTTTTGGCAAAAAAAAAAGAATCTTTTCTTTGATCATCTGCCACCAGGTGAATGAGTAATAATGATTAGAGTTAGTGGTTGGTACAATGCTTTCATCTTCAGACTGCTAAAAATTCCCAGAAAAAAAAGCATACAAATGTAAAATACAAAACAGTTGATTTATAATGTTACAACTAACTTTAAAACTAGTGGTGAAGAACTGATTATGCATAGCCAGTCTGTTACTTGGCTTTCTTTGATTACACTTTTTTTTTTCATTTAATAGTATTTTAATTTTTTTGCAATTACAGAACAAATAGTTTTCAACATTCATTTTTGTAAAATTCTGAGTTCCAATTTTCCCCACTCTTTTCCCCAAGACAACAAGCAATCTGATACAGTTTTATACATGTACAATCATGTTAAATATTTCCTTGTTGTGAAAGAAAAACCAGACAAAAGGGGAAAATCACGAGAAACAAAAAACAAAATTAAAATAGTGTGCTTCAATCTGCATACAGCCTCTGTAGTTCTTTTTCTGGATATGGATGGCATTTTTCATCAAAAGTTTATTGAATTTTCTTGGATTTCTATATTGCTGAGAAGAGTTTGTCATAGTTAATCATCATACAATGTTGCTGTTACTGTATACAATGTTCTTGTTCTGTTCATTTCTTTGAATATACTTATAAGGGAGAAAAATGGAATCAGTAGACAGTAACAGTGATGGGTGGAGAACACCTCCCCCTCCCCCCACCAATGTAATATTTTTTTTAAAGAAAACAATAAACCCTTAAGATAAATAATTCACTTCATGAACAAATGAAACCAAAATAGAAAGTAAAGGAATAGAGAGTAAAATTTGAGATGTTGAAATTGATTGTAAACTTAGAAAAAATTTCATTCAGATACTTGTTCTTGTATAAATAGGTAGGTAAAAGTCAGGAGACCTGTGTCTTACTTGACATGGACTCAATCTCACACAATCTGGTCTTCTCAGCTATTTAAAATAATTCAAGTACTTTTGATAATTTCACATTCCTGTTGACTTTTCTTTCACTATATAACTAAATCTGCAAGGTCTTGAACACATCTGCTACAGAGCTGGAAAGAACCTTAGAATTCATTGAGTCCAATCCCCCTCATGGAAAAACTGAGGCTCACAATTTTTTCTTGGATCTTATATGGTAAGTGTCTGAGGCAGAATCTGAACCCAGATTTTCCCTTGATTCCAAATCTACACCATATTGCCATTCTTCTAGGTTTATATTTTTTGTCTTCTCTTAATCCAATGTATTAGTTTTCTTTGCCCATGTCTCCAGCCTCTGTTGCTGAACTGGGACTTTGTATTCTGGTCCTTCCCAAACTTTTGGATGGGATGGCTAGGCTTTGTTCATATCCCTGAAGTCTGGATACCACTATTGTTGCTCTGCTGGGGAAGCTGAGGCCTAGAGAATTGAAGTGGCTTGGCCAAAATTACCTAACTGGTGCATTAGAAAGCTTTTCAGATTTGAAGTTAGGTAATTTAATTCTACTCCTAATTACTTCTATTTCGTCGTCTCTTTGGAACCCAGTGCTACTTAAATGACAGCACAGTCTAATTTATTTATCTATAAAATGAAAGGTCTGAACTATGTCTCTTCTAGTTCTAAATTTATGAACCTATGACCCCCATTTCTCCAACCTCAAACCTAGCCCTTCCTTCCTTCCTCCTTCTTTCCGGCCTTCTCTCCTTCCCTTCTTCCTTTTATCCATAATACTATTTACTTTTTTCTGAAAGCCAGGAAAAAATCCCACTCCTAAAGCAAAACCTCCTTCCCAGCTATAGTTCCCTTTTTTTGAAACAGTTATTCCCTTTGACATTCTCCCCAGAAAAATCTTTACTTTCTGGGGTCCCCATCTAGCAATGTGCTCTCTTAAACTTTTAAACTTTTCCCTCTGGACTCGAAGTAGTTCTTTCTCTCTGTTAACCACTTCTCTTCTCAGTGGTCCTTTATATTAGTAAAGACAATAGCTCACATTTAAAGTCTACCGAATGATTTCTTCACAATAGTCATCTAGGTAGATTTACTGTACCTGCCTGAAGTCTTAGAGAATTTGATGTTTGATCTCAGAATTGAGCCTCTGTTCCATCAATGAGTTTTGCATATAGTATAATGCATTGCATATAATATAATGCACTAGGAAGAACCTACTTTAGAGTTTGGCTCAGCCAAACTTTATGACACCTTAAGAAATCATTTACTTTTCTGACCTTTTATCTGTAAAAGAAAGAGGTTGAACCTTCCTCATCTTTTTTTTCCTGTTTGAAATCCTCTGAAATCTTTTCTTTAACTATGTCTTGCTAATTCTCCATGTTGAAGGTTATTGGAACTGATTTCAATCCATCTCCTCAGAAATGAACCCATTTCTTTAAAAAAAAATTTATAGTGATTCCAGTTGTTTTTCCTCCATTACCTTCACTTTATTTATTTATTTTTACTCTATCCCTTTTCTATCAAATCATTCTTTATAATAGAGAATATGAAAGAAAGCATTTAAGCCAAACCAATCAATATTACCTAATCTAATATATACAATGACAATATGAAAATATAAATAATCTCCCACTTTTGTACAGGAGGGAAGTTTAGCTTTTAAAAGGACAAAATTCATTTTAATTGCATCTAAAAATATGTCAAAGTGTATTTGAACTCAAACAGCAAATGTAAGCTAATCATGCAGATTCCTTTATAGACTATATCCCTAACTTTTAGAAGTAGAAAAATGAAAGACACTTTCACTTGGTGCCTGCCATTGCTAGATAATTCTGGGTTTGGAAATTTGATCAAAGATAATACTTTTCATGTTCTTTTGAATTAAATATAGTTGGCTTGGTTGATCTAAACATTTTTAACCAAAGCAGTGAGGTAAGGAGAAAAGGAAATAATCCTAAAGGGTTCATTTTTTTTCAATCTCATTTTATTTAAGTATGTATATGCCAACTTAGTTTACTGAGGTGAACTTCAGGAGATAGATTGTCATTTAATAATAGAGTTGGACTGAATTTCCCATAATAGGGATAATTCAATTCTATGAAACCTTAGAGGTTTCCCTCATCCCTTATTATTTATCCCTTTTCTCAAAATCCTATTTTCTACATGATGAGACCAAGCTGAAAACAAGGGTACTAGAGGTTTGAGAGCTGGAAGGGATTGTGGAAATCATTTAGTTCAACCTTATTTTACAGAATGTAAAGAGAGGGGCATGTCCAGAGTCATAGATAATATGTATTAGTCCTAATATTCAAATGCAGCTCTTTTGATCCAAATTTAATTCTTTTCTACTTTGCTTGCTCTTTCTAGGAAATGAATATTAACTGGGACTCAGCTATTCTTATGCTATCTTAAGATTTTGAACATAGAATTGAAAATCTGCCATTACCTCTTTATTGACCTTATTTTCCACAAGTTTCTTTCTTCCCTTTCCATCCTTTCTCCCTTTCCTCTTTTTATATCTACCTTTCTCTTCTTTTTTCTTCTTTTCTTTCTTCATTCTTTGCCCCTCTTTCTCTTTCTCTCCCTTTTTTTCTCTCTATTCTCCTTCCTTTTCCTCTTCCCCTCTCTTTCTTTCTCTCTCCCTTTTCTCATACCTCCATTTTACCCTCTGCCACTTAAATTCCCATACATACAAGTCACTTTAATTACTTTGCAACTGAAAAGAGTAATCTGTCCCCTTTCTTTAGCCTGCATTACAGATGAATCAAAAGATAGATAGGTAGCTATCTTAGATAAAACAAATAATTGTCTAGGAAGGATATTTTTGCCATCTGTCTTGATAACATTATTTATTCTCACCTTCAGGAAGTTCTTTTTTATCCTAAATCCTTCCTATTGAAGTTGAAGTCTATTGTTTAAGTAAAGTGAATACAAGGATTATTTGATCATTATCTTTTGTTTAATAAACTTGTGTATGCTTTGGAAGGCAATATGTAATTTTTCTTTAGATGTTTTCCTCTTAAGCTTGCTAATCACTTTTTATTTAGCCACATATAAGTGGATATACTTGATTTATCTGGGAGCAGATAGCTGGTTTCTTCACCTCACATTCCCTAGAACATGCTCCTGGGCCAACAATTCTTCAACTACATACTATGGCAAACATTAATATTTATATTAATCAAAACAAGAAGGAAGTTGGGAATGGAATTAGATTGAAGTAGCTAAGCCTTCTTGGTTTTTTCTCTGTTAAACACCAAATACAAGCTGAACCTGATCCATTTAGGTTCTTCAGAGTCAACAGTAATAAATGAGTAAAGAAGGAATAACAGTACATTTTGAATGTCTCTGTGCAGACTTGTAATGGTGACCTTTCTGGGGTTAGATGTGAAATGAAGATGGCTCTAGAGCAGATAATATCCTATCTAGCTTTCAAAGATTATTTTGGGGGAAGCATGCAAGTGATTTTTCTTTTTCTTTTTGTTGCAAGGCGGAGACAGCAGCCAATCGGATTTGCAAGGTGCTGGCAGTCAATCAGGAGAATGAGCAGCTGATGGAAGACTATGAGAAATTGGCCAGTGATGTAGGTACCTGCCTAGGGCATGTGCCCAGGCATTTTCCTGATCATAGTGGGGAATGATTCATCTTTCACTAATTGACCACAAGAAGGAAAGTTGAGAGAACCTTTAGTTTTCTTGTAGCATTGTCTGAACTCATTTTGTGGGAGTGGGGTACATTCTGATGCTATGTGTTCACTTGTCACAATAAAGTTTGCAAAAGTTTTTACAGAGCAATTTCTAGTGAAAAGTTGTATAATATAGCTCTGACTCTTGACTATATGGCCCTGAGCAAGGCATTTCATCTCTTTGGAGCTCAGTTTCCCCTTCTATAAAATGATGGGATTAGACCTAGTTGATCTTTAAATCTCCTCTAGATTCATTGTTTGTGCTTATTTATATGTACACAAATACACATAAATACATGTAATATTTCTTGAAACCAGAAAGTGCTTGTTGGAATGTGTTGGATATAATTTAGAATCGATCTTGTGGTGAGTGGGCCTAGGAGTGCTAGGGTTGGGATCACAATTGTGTGAGGACATTGGATTCCTAAAGGATTATTTCGAATCCCAGATCTTATTCCTGGAAGAGCCCTCAGAAACCTAGTCCAGTTTCTTTTTACAGATGAGGAAACTGAAACCAAAGAGGCTTGCTCAAGGTCATGTAGGTCATTTCAGAGATGGAGTCTCCTAACTTCCCAACCATTCCTTGTTCTGTTGCCCAAGCTACCTTTTAATTTTAGAATTTGGACTGGGAGGTTTAGGCAGCATCAAAGGAATACCATTCCTCCCTTTTCTCCTTACACCTTACTTTCTCTGACTCTTTTCCTTCTTCCTGTCCTAGTTGCTGGAATGGATCCGCCGCACTGTCCCATGGCTGGAGAACCGAACCCCTGAGAATACCATGCAGGCTATGCAGCAGAAACTGGAGGATTTCCGAGACTACCGCCGCCTGCACAAACCCCCTAAAGTCCAGGAAAAGTGCCAGTTGGAGATCAACTTTAACACATTACAGACTAAACTCCGACTCAGTAACAGGCCTGCCTTCATGCCTTCTGAGGGAAAGATGGTCTCGGTGAGTTAGAGGCAGGCAGAGATGGGCAGAGTGCTTTGGATGTGGTAGTAGGATTTGCTGGCATGCTTGACTCTCTCAGAGTACATTCTGGATCCAAGCAAAATATATTATTATTTTTTCAACTCTATTGATATTTGGGTCCAGAGCCTTATTCTTTATAATAAAAATAGGTAGAGAAAAGAAAGCAAGTTCAGCAAAACTAATCCATACATTAATGGAGTTTAATAGTACATGTGTGTATCACACCATAGTGCCCCATCTCTGCAAAGAAGGGAGGAAGATTAAGCAAAACTTTATAGTTTTTTCTTAAACTTTGGACTTAATCATTCCAGAAAGATCCTTTCCCTATATATATAGCACAACACAAGACGATTGTACATGATATCATAAATTTTTTACAGCTTGCAAACAAAGCTTTGTGAAGGCATCCTCTTTACAAAGAGCTGATTGAGTGCTACTCCAGGATTTCAGTCCTCTGTGGTTCTCTGTTATGATCCATAGCAGACCCTTTTCTACTTGGTGATGAGGACTTTGATGTTGTCCTGTAGACAATCTATTTCTGGCTGCATTTACTTAAAAAATAGCCAGATCTCTATAGCGGACTTCCTTTTTTACCCTTTTCTGGGACTTGAAGGGAAGCTGCAAGGCAGTGGTGTCAAACTTAAGTAGCAACAGAGGCCATTAAATCATACCTGCCGGGTGCATATTAAAGCTACCTTTTAATGTTGTCTATGTTTATCATATTTTTATTTGGCAAATTAAATATTTTCTCAATTATATTTTATATGGTTCAGACCATACTTGGGAATGTTACATTTGGAGTATTTGACACATATAAAAGACAGGAAACTACTAATTGAGGGTAGTCAGAAAAATTGACCAGAATACAGAATAATCCTATATGTATTTTTATATGAAAAGCCAGGGTAGTATTATATATAGAAAACCATCTTTGGAGTTAGGCAGGTCCTAGATTCAAGTCCTACCTAGATATTACTGTGTGACTCTACACAAGTCAATTAATCCATTACAGAGCAGGTATTGATCTGTATTGGGAAAGGTTTTCTTGTTTAAAATTTTTGGTCCCAAAATAATTACAGTTTTTCCTATCCCCAAAGAACAATTATAAGGAGGAATTTCCTATGCTGAAGAAATCATCTATTCTTCCCTTCTACCTTACCTCCTCCCTTCCTTCTCCCCCCCCCAAAAAAAAAAAAAAAAGAAGAAGAAGAATAGTAAGGAAGGTAAAGGTATATGCTGTATTCCTGGTGAATGAATCATTAGGGTCATAAGAAATATTATGCTTCATACCAAGCAATCAGTGGAATCTTGTTCAGGGATAGATCATTATAGCTTATCATTGGCCTATTCAGCATTTCTCTTGCTGCTAAACACTCAACTTAGAAGCCTGGGGAGTAGCTTCTGGGAGACAGGCATCTCTGTCTAATAAATGTTTTATAATTTTAAAACATTATCAGGGACCTCTTGTCCACTTATAGGTATAAAGAAAGCAATGATGATTAGATTGTGAGTGTTTCAGATTAATTCATTACAATTGTGAAAATAGCTTTTAAAGAACAGAATAGATTTAGAGAAAATGGAGTAATCCTTGAAAGTGACTGAACAAAAGGTATTTAATTCCTTGCTTTTGTGATATTAAGAGGAAATTACTCTGTAGCATATAAAATACTATAGCAGTTTGTGATATATAGATATTATGTAGCACCTCCCATCCACATTAGCTTGCAATTATTTTTTCACGTATTTGCCCTGTCTCAGAGTATAATCTTTAGCAGATCCCTTCCTTGTTATCTAGTATAATGCCCTAATATAATGGCTCCTTATTATTAATAATTGTTTGAGGTAGGTGTAGGGATTTTTACCCATCAGACAGTTATAAAATTGTGGGGGAACATGATAGATGTGTTCCAGAATATGAAAGGTTATCACTTGGAAGAGGGATTACATTTGCTCTGTTTATATTCAAAGGGCAGAGCTGAGTATGATAGTTGGAAGTTGGAAGAAGACAGATTTACAATTTTGTTTTTGAAGAGAAATCTTCTTGATAATTAGCTATCCAAAATTAGAATAAGCTGCTTCAGGAAGTAGTGGATTCCTCATAACTGGAGGTTTAGAAGCAAAGGCCAACCACTTATTGGGGAAGTTTTATTGAAGCGATACTTATTCAGTGATGAATTAAGACAGCCTTCCAAATCTGAGCCTCTGTGACTCGCTGGATCCTGGCACATACTAAGAATTTAACCATTATTCAACACCTTGGCCCTAACTGCTGACAAGACTTTTTTACTGTCATCTACTGGGGCCAGAAGAATGCAGAAAAATCCCTTTCCAATGGAGGCCTGAGCAGCCTCAAAGAAAGAAACAGAATTTTCTTTGCTGTTGAAAACTTGTAGTGTAGGGTGGGAGGGAAGGCTATGAGTCAAGTATGGGATAGGACGAGTTGGGGTGAGGAGGGTTAAGTGGAGTTGGAAAGGAAATCTTGTCCTAGAAGAGCAAGGGACAGCTGATTGAGGATGCTATGATGAGAGAAGAAGCTGTCAGTATCCCAGCACTAGATCATAGAGTCCTGGCCTTTGTGACGCTACCTTTTTCTGACCCTCCAGGATATCAATAATGCATGGGGGGGCCTGGAGCAGGCAGAGAAGGGTTATGAAGAGTGGCAGTTGAATGAAATCAGAAGGTTAGAACGACTGGACCACCTGGCTGAGAAGTTCCGTCAGAAGGCCTCTATCCATGAAGCCTGGACAGATGGTAAGGGCAACATCAGAGGGATTCTGACCTGCTTTTCATGATTTTCCCTAAGCCGGGGTCTTTGGAAACTAAGGGATCCTAATTTTCTTGCTTTCTTCCTAATGTTTGTTAACGGGTCTTGATTCCCATATGTCAATATCCCTTGGAAATAAATATTGCTGTCTAACCCATAGAACCTTCCAAATTCTCCCATAGCATTTATCCAAAATGAGACTGATAACACTATTTGAGCCCTCTGGGTAGGAAGCCACACGATAGGCCAGACAATAAGTATTCCATGAATGCTTACTTCATGGTTGATTAATGTAGAATTTGTCTCTTTTCTGAGGGGGCACCGAGGTCCAGAGATGGATACTGGATGGTATCCAGAGTCCTGCATTTGAGTGTGAGATCAGGACTGGAAGTGGAGGTCAAGAGAGCAGTTCCCAGAGAGTATAGCTATTCCAATTTATCTCTTAGAACTCACAAACAAGAATCTTTGGAATCCTTAGTTTGGGATCCCTCTTTAATTAAGCTTTGTGTTAATACTTCCAGGTCTGCTTGCTTTCCTTTTCCCTCCTCCTTATGGGATTATATGATCTTTTAAGTGGATTTTGGCTTTTAAAGAGTGGGACATTTATTGGGGAGTGGGCAAAAGGGAGGAAGGAATTAAGTGGGTATGTAATATATGCATGCTGTGAGTTCATTTTCATTTGGCTTCCACGTGGAAACATGCTGTCCTTCATTCACTCATTCATCATTTATTTATTTATTACAGTGCCTGGCACGTAGTAGGTGCTTAATAAATGCTTGTTGATTGATTGGTTGATTAAGCACCTACTCAGTGCAAGGCACTGTGCTAGACGCTGGCTGCCGATGCAAAGCTATGGCACAGACCCTGTTCTTAAGGAGTTGATAAACCAACGGGATTAAAGACTTGTATACAAAGAAGCCTGAGATAAGCACAAAGGAGGAGAGGTTTAGGCAAAATACTGTGAGAGATTTTGGGAGACCTCTTTACCTGAGAGAGAAGAGGGCTCCCAGGGAAGGCTTCCTGGAGGAACTTGAACCAGAATATCTGAAGATGTTGCAGATGACTGCCATCAGTGGGACATGCACCTCAAGTTTGTTTCTTTTAATAATACTGATAACTGCTCACATTACTCTAATGCTTTACAATTTTCAAAGTACTTTGCTGACAACACCTTGTGAGGTAGGTGATACGAGCATTATCACCCCCATTTTGTAGATAAGGTAACTGAGACCCAGAGAAATTAAGTGATATGTCCAGTGTTGCCTAGCCTGTAAATTCAGGGCTGGGAGGGGTGGGGAATAAATCTTGAACTTTTGACTGCAAGCCTAGTGTTCTTTCAATGAACTGAGGGTGGCTGGTGGTCACAGGGGTTCCTATTTTCTCTTTTTATTTTTGTTATGATATGTGCCCTCTTTACCAAGATTGCTGGCCAGGGTCAGGAACTGTGATGATATAAGAGCAAATTCTGTCACCAAGACAGAATTGGCCTTTTGAATGGACTAAGCTAACCAGCCCTGTGGTCAGTGGCCATACTAATTGAGACTGCTGGTTTAGTATTGTCAAGTGATAAGTAATCAGATGGCCCCAATAATCCTTCACTCATATCTCCTGCTACTCTGTATTTCAAATAGTGCTGGGTACTATGAAAGCTACAAAAGAACTCTGTTCTTTTTCTGTCCTTAATGGGACAAGACATACACCCATGACTATAAGCAAAAAATTTGGGGCAGCATGTAATTAATGCTGGAGATAATAATTGTTCTATGGGAGAGGCTACTGTGGGAATGAATAGTTGACTGAGGCTTCATAGACCAATTTTATCACTAATGGGAACTCCAATAGATGATTTATATGAGAGTATATGATGATTTAGGTTGTTTTATGGCAACATCTGGGGTTAGGGTTATTCTTTCATTTCTCTCTTAATAACCTGTCTGAGACCATGGGATTTACCAAAACCCTTCTTGAACCTAGGCAAGGAGGCCATGTTGCAGCAGAAGGACTATGAGATAGCCACCCTTTCGGAGATCAAGGCCCTTCTGAAGAAGCATGAGGCTTTTGAGAGTGACCTTGCTGCTCATCAAGACCGAGTGGAACAGATTGCTGCTATTGCACAGGAGCTTAAGTAGGAATCATTTGTTTCCCATTCAGCCCCAAACCTTTTCTACTTTGATTTTCCTTCAGGCCATGCTGGAATTATGACATGATAGGGAAGGGGAATGCCTATAACTTGTTGAAACTCTATCTCAGCTGCTTGATTTTCAATCAGCCTTTGGTATGGAAAGGGCACAAATCATCAGGTTTTATAGGAGCAATGAATATTGGACCCCCATACAGGAAGACAATGAATGCAAAACACCAGAGTGCAAAAGCAAATTTCAGTACACATCTGAGCTGCTGACCACATCCCACTTCCCTAGCAGAAGAATGGGAACAGATTTAGAAGCTCTGAGGTGATACCTACTAAATATTAATATAAAATAATCAGATCATACATTTATAAAACACTTTATTTACATTATCTCATTTGAAGCCTCATAAAAATCCTTGTAAGGTAGGTAGTGGCAATATTATCCTCATTTTATAGATGTAGAAATTGAGGCTTAAAGAGGTTATGAGTCTTACCCTGGTTTCCAGAGCTTGGAAATATTAGAATGGGGACTTGAGTGTAGATCATCTGACTTCTTGTTTTAATAAATAGCTTTGGAACTGTTTAAAGGAATATGTCTGGTATCCCAGCTAGTCCAAAATTGGGACATGTACTCCTGAAAGAAATTATTTTTTTCTTGCCTTCATCTTTTTCACCTTTATGGCATTACCTGGTTCCTTTATTCTTTACCCACCCTCATCTCCCATTCCCTCTCTCATTTGGGAGCGTAAAATCCAACGCAGAAAGGGCGGATCTTTTTGTCAAAGATTACTTTATTGGTCAGAAAGGAGAATCATTTGCCTTTGTATATTCTTCCTTTTAATTTGTCAGAACCACACCCATGATGAACCTTCATATGTTTAATTTTCTATCAAAGGAGACTACTAGCACGCTAGTTTTTCTCCCTTCTTTAGTTTTTTTTTTTTTTTTTTTTCCCCAAACTTTGGTGCTTTGGGATTTCTTTCATTTTTAAAAAAGCATCAGTTCCAAAATTGTCCTTATAGAACCATATCTTATAATTAAGGAATCGTGTTGAGCAAAGCAAACTGACCACATCTTTCATTATATGTGAAGTCTGCCATTCTCCTAATGGAGATATGGAAACTTAGACCTTTAGAATCAAGATTGGTCATTATGTTACTTTGAATGTCACAAGTTTGTTCTTTTACAATGAACAACAGTGTATGAGATGATTCTCGGTCTCTTTCTTTTATAGTGAATTGGATTATTACAATTCTCCCAGTGTCAATGCTCGTTGCCAAAAAATCTGTGATCAGTGGGACAACTTGGGAGCATTGACCCAAAAGAGAAGGGAAGCTTTGGAGGTGAGCCCTGAAGGAAAGCTATGTTTCAAATACATTCCTCTTTTCTTTCTTGCTTCTTAATTTTCCACCATTTGGTCCAGGAAATCTCTCTCTTCCTCCCTGCACCTTAGTGCTTCCTTCCCTTATTTTGTCCCCTTTCCTCAGTTCTAGGCCTAAGACTGGGAGGACAAGATTTATGATGTCCTGAGATTCCTCCACTACAAACACTGACCTGACTAAAATATACATCTTCCACTATTCTGAATAAAAGATAGATTTTCTATTTAGTTTTTCTAAACTATGCTCTTTTTAGTGTGAGCATTATTTTTCTTCCTATTTCTTCTATTACTTTCTGTCCTACCCTGCCCTGCATCTTTCCTTGGAAAGAGAACCCAAGCATCAGAATACCTGGATTCAAATCCTGCCTCTTAGGTTTAGTGCCTATATAACTTGGGCAAGTCACAGTCTCCCTGGGTCTCAGTTTCCTCTTAAGTGAAATGAAGATTCAGTTGTCTCTGAGGTCTGTTTTAGCCCTAAATCTGTGATCCCCTCAATCCCTGTTTTCTCTTTTAACTTCCTACTTCTGTTGATGTTCAGCGGACAGAGAAGCTGCTAGAGACCATAGACCAGCTGTATCTGGAATATGCCAAGAGAGCTGCTCCCTTCAATAACTGGATGGAAGGGGCTATGGAAGACCTGCAGGATACCTTCATTGTGCATACCATAGAGGAGATCCAGGTACTCATTCTCCCATAACATTTAAGTTCCTAAAAAGTAATGAATCTGAGCTAATGTGGGAGGATTTCATGCTACTTATGGCTCAGTAGCAATGATTCATGGAAGGCAGTGGAGGCCTGGAATTAGTGGGCTCAATAGGTAATATATTTTTTCACTTCACCAAAGCATCCCTCTTCTCCCTTCCCCTTTCCTTCCCCCAGGCTTATGAATGTCTGAATAGTCTATAGATTCTTGTGGTAATTCCTATCATCATTAAGATTAAAGAAGTAGGATTTAAAAAAAAAAATTCTTTTTTAATCTACCATTCCCCCTCTCCTCTAATCAGGTTGTATTCTGATTTATACTTAATTTTTTTCGTGCTTTACTGCTTCAAGATTGCCTTTTAATATTCATTTTCACTGGATTTTCCCTAGATAAAAATTATCTTTAAAGAAAGGATGCAGAGAGTGTTATTATCACACAGCTATATCCTTCTTTCATTAAGGATGGTAGAATTTACTCATTGCTATGATACAGGAAAACGTAGTGGAGAGAGGAAGATACTTTATAAGATTTAAGATAAAATTTACTAGATGGGAAGCCTTGAAAAGATGCGTTTCAGTAGAATAAAAGTTCCTCATTAGGTTTGTCTGCCCAGCACTTTCAGTGCCCACTTAACATATACTCATTGATTGACCAAAGTAGTAAAGTCCAACTCGTTTGATTAAGGTTTTTGGCTTCTGTACCCTTGTGTCTTTACTGTAAAGAAAGCCGCTAATCTCAAGGAGCTATCTATCTTGATTGGTGCTTTTCCCCCTAACTGGTTAAGAAAGCTTCCTTAACCATTTTGGGCTTTTTTATGTTGGCTGAATGATTAATAGCTATATAACCTTAAGTCATTCACTTTTTAAAAAAATTTTTTTCATCTATATTATACAGGAGTTGAATTAGATTAGAGTTTGTCCCATGGCAGTCTGGTAAAAGCCTATAAACCCCTTTTCACAGTAATATTTTTAAGTGAATAAAATAAAATATATAGAATCATAATTGAAACCTGTTATATTGAAATAGTTATTAAAATATTTTTCCTATCTAAGTTTGCAAGCCTTATGAAGTCTATCCACAGACCTCAAGATTCCTTGGACTCTAAGGTGAAGAATCCTCTGGTTTAGGTTTAACATTCTTCCAGCCATAATTTTTTTTGGCTCTCAGAATGGTTTTTAGTTGCTAGTGTTGCAGCAGACAATCTTCTTAGCTTTCCCTGGTTTGAGATGATGGTGATTGTTCAAAAGGATGTGACTGCTTCAAGCAATCCAATATTCACATTTCCAGTCTCCCAAAAGGACCTAATGTTCTTATCCATGGAAGGCATTTTAAACCTTTAGACTTAATGATTGTGTTTTCTTGCCATCTTTCCCACATTCCTACCTAGGGATTGACCACAGCGCATGAACAATTCAAAGCTACCCTCCCTGATGCTGACAAGGAGCGACAGGCCATTCTAGGAATCCATAACGAAGTTACCAAAATTGTCCAGACATACCATGTCAATATGGCTGGGACCAATCCCTATACAACCATTACCCCTCAGGAGATCAATGGCAAATGGGACCATGTAAGTCAAACAATGGATCAGGGTTCAGGGTGATGGGAAGAGAGAAAGGAAACAAGTTTGAAGGACTAAAGCAGAACTATTTAATTATTCAAGGACCAAAGCAGAACTATTTTGTCATTCAACTTGTTTAGGCTCCAAACAAATCTCCCTTACCCATTTCTTCTGGCATTCAAGGTTCGGCAACTAGTACCAAGGAGAGACCAGGCCCTGATGGAAGAACATACTCGTCAGCAGCAGAATGAACGGCTCCGCAAACAATTTGCAGCCCAGGCCAATGTTATTGGGCCCTGGATCCAGACCAAGATGGAGGTAACACTAAATGCAGAAATCTCCCCTCTTCCTTTCTCTCATCCGTTTCCTGTTTCCCATCTCTACCAAAACCCATTTCCTAGCTCTTTTCTCTCAACCTTCTCTTTTCTGTCTTTGAGGGAATAGACCCTAGTATCCCAAAGATACTTCTTATGCTCAATCACTTAATTATTTATTAAGTCTCTACTGTGTTAAAGGCAACATGAGGGATACAGAAGAAGTTTAAGGGACAATGTATTACATCCACAATGTGGATGTGGACTCAGAGCATCTGTCTAAAGATCTCAATTCTATCACTTAATACTTGTGTGACCTTGTGTATTTAATCTCTATTGATCTTAGCTACTTCATCTATAAAATAAAGCTTTTAGCCTCATTGAGAGGTATCAAACTCAGAAATCAGGGCCACTAACTATAGATAAGGATCCCTGAGAGCTACATAGGGATTTAGAAAGTCACAAATTTACATTATGTTGTATCATTTTAAAATTTTATTTTATTTAAATATTTTCCAATCACATTTTTGTTTCTCTATGGGAAGTTTTGCAGGACTAAATTTGACACCTTTGAACTAGATGAATTCTAAGGTCCCTGTTGGGTCAAAATCAGTGACTTTTAGTACAAACAGAATTCTCACACTGAAGGACCTTACATTCTGTTTCAGGGAAGATTAACCCACATGAAATAACCAGGAAACAATATAAACTGCCATATCATCAACTGCTAGACTGAAAGGTCCACATTCTTAAATATTATATAGAAATCAGTAGAGGTTGTAGTGAGTGAATGTGAGGTAGCCTCTTGGATGAAATAAAACATAACTTGATTTTCTTAAGGATAATTAGAATTTAAATAAAAAGAGGAATATCTGAGCAACTAGAACAGCTTCATCCACTGTATGGAGGCAGGAAGGAACATGATATATGTAGTAGCCAGTGAAAGATGTATCTCTGAAAAATAAGACTGCATAGGGAAGAAAGTTGAGGTTATGAAGGGCTTGGAAAACCAGGCAATGGAATTTAGGTCGAGTTCATTATTTACTGCCTTCTTTGATTATTTCAGCCATTCTAGAACTTCTCTGTCTCCTGAGTCTTATAGGAAGTCTTGAAGAACTACTGGTTTTAAATAGTACTAGGTTAAGCAGATTCAATTCCTGCCTTTTCTGATTTTCCATAATAAAAATGCAAACATGTTAGGTTCTTTCTTATTCTTTTTCAGTTTTGAGGTCTTAATCTTCTTTAACCTCTGAGGTTCCATGGGGAAGGCCATAACTCAAGCAGGCCCAAAGGTTAAAGGGCTGGGATTCCAGAGTTCCTCCCTAAGGGTTACAGTGTATGAATCCTTTGGTGGGGGTAACTTTGAGGCAATGATTCTCTCTGTTCTGTAGGAGATTGGCCGCATCTCCATTGAGATGCATGGCACCTTGGAGGACCAGCTCAGTCACCTTCGACAGTATGAGAAGAGCATTGTCAATTACAAACCAAAGATTGACCAGCTGGAAGGAGATCACCAGCAGATCCAGGAGGCGCTTATCTTTGACAATAAGCACACCAACTATACCATGGAGGTACACTCCCTGGAGGGAAAAGCTGAGGATGTTCTTGGTTTCCCTTAACTTTATCTTTATTTTTTTCCTTAACTTTAAAACTTGGAAACAGGAACCAGCTTTAATCCTTAGGAATAGTCTTCTTGGTGATCATTGATGTATATCTTTTTCTATTCTTCTTTCCTTTCCAGCAGTTTCTTTTTACTATAGAATAGCAATAGAATACATTTGCTAAAATGGAATGACCTTGTTTGTTTGTTTGTTTGTGTGTGTGTGTCTGTAAACATATTTATAGGTTTTCACGTTATTTCCTTTAACTGGAAAGGAGTGAAATCTTTGTTTTGTTTTTGATTGTAAAATTTATTTGGTGGTGGGGAAGAGAGATTTGGATATGTATAAGATAAATTATACATTTTGGTAGCCTCCTACCTTTTTTCCGTGAACTCTTTGCTATTATATTTCTGCCTCTCCTCATCCCCATTATAAGTTATCCTCTTGACCCCTTCAATTCTTGTTTCTTTTGATGACTTTAGATTATGACATTATACAGTCCTATTAGTGTCATTATTGTGCTCTGTGGGTGAGAGTATTCCTGCCTTAGAATATATTGTTGCAAAGGATCCTCATTGGTGATTTGATAAAAATCGGTGTGAATTACCCAATAGGTTCTTTGGTTTTTCAGATGCTAAGGGGGAAAGCCAAAGGTTTGGGTAGTTTAACTCTGCTAACAACAATGTTGATTCCCCAGCACATCCGAGTGGGCTGGGAACAGCTCCTCACCACCATTGCCAGGACCATCAATGAAGTGGAGAACCAGATCCTTACCCGAGATGCCAAAGGAATCAGCCAGGAACAGATGAATGAGTTCCGAGCCTCCTTCAATCATTTTGACCGGGTAAGTGTTTGACGTACTGAACTTTTCCCCCTCCTTCTTGTCACTTAACACAGTTTTAAAATGACCTCATGGATAGGAGAAATTTACCCAAGGTTAGGGGTCCTTCACCAGGACCTAGAGATAGCTCTCAACATTGGGTCTCTCCAAAAGGGTGCCACAGATCTTTGGCTCTCTTTAGTCAATATTTGAGCTAGTGCTCTGGTTGAAGGCAAAGGTGGATGGCATGCTCAACAGATTTGGGGCTGGTAGGAAGCTAGATGGGATAATTAATATATTGTTTTTGCTTAGTTTAGATCCATTATGCCGTTGGATTAGGAAACTCCTTTGCCCAAAACATATCACAGCAATTATTCCCTGGAACCCTGGTTAAGTGACTTCTTGTGGGTTACACAGCCAGTATGTCAGACTTGGGACTTGAACCCAGAATGTCTTGATTCTCAGACTAACTCTTTGTTCACTATTCCATGCTGCCCAAAATGTCAGGTTATGGAATCAGGATCAAAGCTCTTGAAAATCTAGAATAGTGAACAGTCTAATTAGATGAAATTTAGCAGAGTTAGTATTATTCTTGGATAGCTAGGTGGCTCAGTGGATAGAGCCATAGAGTCAGGAAGACTTAAGTTCAAATCCGGCCTCAGACACTTACTGTATTAAACCACTGGAAAAAGAAATGGCAAACTACTCCAATATCTTTGCTAAGAAAACCCCATGGAAGGCATGGCCCATGGGATCACAAAGAGTCAGATATGACTAAATGACTGAACAATAAATACTACACTTGGGGTTTTAAAAAATTAATCATACCAGTATGGAAGGCGATAATAGGTGTGGCTAGACAGTATTTGAAAAAGATTTGGAGGTTTCAGCTGAATGCAAGCTCAGCATGAATCAACAGTGAGATATTATAGTCCCAAATCCTAATGCACCTCATAGCACAAATTAGTAGAAGCAGAAAATATTACAATCCCACTGTACCCTTACCATAGTTAGACCATATCTAGAATATTGGGCTGCTTTCTAGGTATAACATTTGAGTAAATAAGCTGTGCCATTTTCAAAGAAGGGAAACAGAATAATGAGTTCATCTAAACTGCGTCATGAGGATAGCTTAAAGAAACTGGGGATATTTAACTAGGAGAAGAGAAGACTCAAGGGTGACATGATAGCTTATCTTTTAGTATTTGAAGGGCAACTTTCTGGACTAGGGAATCACATTTATTCATGGGACTTAGGACTGAGGGTTAGAATGTCCTTGTCCACCCCATTCATTTTACAAATGAGAAAATTGACACCTAGAGAGATTAAGTGACTTAGTCTCACTACTAATAAATAGTAGGATAAGATTTGGATAAAAGTTTTTGAGATGCCACTGTATCTCACCATACTTTAATTCTCCTCAAAGAAGAGAAGTAGCAGAAATTGTTAGAACTTTATAAGAAGCATATTTTACCTTGATTTTTTAGGACAAATTTCCTAATAATTTCAACTTCACAGAAATGAAGTGGGTTACCTCAGAAAGTGAGTGAGTTCTCCATTATCAGAGGTCTCAAAGCAGAGTATAAATGGCCACTTTTCAGAGATTTTATATAGGGAATCCCAGTTTAGCAATGGCCTCAAGTCCTTTCTGCTTCTGAGAATTTGTGTTTTATGGGAAGAGCTGAGACCTCTATCTCTGAGGCTATCATGTCAACCAGTTTCACAGATCCATAAGAATAGCCCTGTCAACTGCTTTCCTTGGCCCTTGACACATCGGCACCCTAATGGATCTAATACATTCTAAAGTGCTAAAGCACTTTAGAATTATTATCTTATTTGATCCTTATAACAAACAGCCCTGGGAGGGGTGTGTGTGCTATTATTATCCCCATTTTACAGATGAGATAACTGAGGCAAATAGAGGTTAAATGACTTGCCCAGCTCACATAATTAATAAATGTCTGAGGCAAAATTTGACCTCGTCGTCCTGATTCCAAGCCTAGCGCCATATAAGTTTCTTGAAAACAGAAACTATTTGCTGCTTTTTCTTTATCTACAGTGCTGACCTACATAGTAGGTATTTGATGTTTGTTAAATGAAAAGGGTCATGGACTTAGCCAAAAATAAAGTCTGAGTTCAAAACTGTTACTTTCTGACTGTATACCATCTTCCCTAGTTCTCAGTTTTCTCATCTATAAAATGGGAGGAGTCATGGGAGAGGGTTAGACCAGTATGAGAACATTCTTTGAAGCATAATCATAAAATCCTCAGGCTTTTGTGTTGTATCTCAAGTTGGGCCTCTCTGTTTGAATTATTTTGGGCAATTGGCTGAATTTCCTTCACCAAGCCCATCTTGAAGGAAAACTCACAAATTAACAGTGGCTCTTCCTTATTGGCTTCCTGACTAGAATCACTTAACTCTAAGGTGATTTTTACCCTTTGATTCCGGTGGTTCTTATTCCGCCGCCATCCCTATCCCAGCCTTCCATGAGGTGATCTCGGTATATTCATGGCCATCTTCCATAGTGGTGACTTTGAACTCTGATCACTGGCCCTCATCTACACACTAGTATGAGTACTAGGATAGTGAGTGGAGGTGAGATAAAATAGCCTGGAATGGATGGGCTCTTAATATAGGCCCTAGTATCTGTAAATATGGCCCTAAAGATGGACTAAGTGGCTCTTGGAGGATAGGGTGGGCTGATTAGGTTGCTGCCTTCACATGGCCCTGTCTGCTCAGAAGCCTTTAGTGGAACTCCCTGCAGACCCCAGTGTAAGTGTGTATGAGAAGGGATGGGGAGAAAGGAGAGGGAGGGGGCTGATTCGGGAGGTTCCTGTTTTGGTCCTGTTTGGAGCAAGGTTGTGTGTGAGCACATATTGAATGAAACCTCATTTTGGTATCTAACCTTATGCACTTTTATTTCCCCTTTCTCCCTTCTCCCTTCACCCACTTCACCCTTTTCCATTTGCATGATCATGTACACATCTCCCTTCCCATCCCTTTTCACTTCCCACAACCACTTGCTTGCTTTCCCTCCCACCCTGCATGGTACCTACCCACTGTCCGCCTCCTCATTCACATCCCTGCGCATTTTGTCTTTCCTTGCCCATTTCCCTCCCCTGGCACCCACTGCATGTCCTGCTGCCTGGCACACCACGGCCGCCCCCAGGATCACTCCGGCACACTCGGTCCTGAGGAGTTCAAAGCCTGCCTCATCAGCTTGGGTTACGATATTGGCAACGACCCCCAGGTACTCAACACCTGCATGGAACATGGTCAGGGGTGGCATCGGGGGTGATCAATAACGTGTGTTTCTCCTTTTTCTTTTCTCTCTCTGTCCGGATCTCTCCCTTTCCCCCACTTTCCTACGTTCCTCTGGACATGTTCCTTACCTTTCTGACTGCGGCTACCTCTCCCTCTGAGGGGGATCCTTCTTTGCATCCATCTATATTTTGAACTCCCTTCCCTGGCTGCTTTTCATGGGGATCATACTTTCTTTTCTTTCCCATTATCTCTGCGCTCTCTCCTTGCTGACTTCTGCTTCTTGTTCTTTACAATATTTTCCACCTTTAATTTGTATTTCTTTCCTTTTTCATTTTTCTCTCTTTCCTCCGTCTGCCCCACCATCTGGTGGGCCCTTTCCTCTTCCCATCTTTCCTGCCTTCCCTTTGTCTAAATGTCACTGCCTTCGTGCAGAAGAAGACAGGCATGATGGACACGGACGATTTCCGCGCCTGCCTTATCTCCATGGGTTACAATATGGTAACGTAAAATGGATGCCCCCCTCTCATTCCTGAGGGTTGGTATGGTCTCCCATGGCCACATACCCTCATCTCTGCCCTATATGAGGGGAGGGCTCTGTGAATCCAACCAGTGAGGTGAGGTCAAAGTGGAAGGGTTTTCTTGGGTCTAGGTGAATACTGAAATCAGAGGGGGTGGGGAGGGGTGGGGTGAATAAATACAGAGACAGCTCTTATTTTCTTCAGTTTAGCCATATTTTCCATTGTTAATTTTTAGCCCATTAGGGAATAAACTTGGGGGTGGGTCCTCCTATTGGCATCCTTTCTTTGGGGATAAATAATGCTAGATCTGGAGAAGGAATGGAGTGATCTAGTGGGGAGAAGGGTATATCAGGATATCTCTTCTCAACTGTCTTGATGACCCAAAGCATATGCTGGCAGTCCTGGGTTTTTTTTTGTTTTTTCTTTTTAGTGTCTGACAATATTAAAAGGGGCTTTTTCCCCTCTATACTCACAAATATTGCCCTTTCCCTAAGAATATCTAACAAACACAATCTTGGAGCTGTAATAGTCCTACATTTTTGACATGAACTTTTGGTCAATATACTTCTTGGGGGGGGGGGGCGCTGTCTTGTTCTCAGGCCAAGCAGGAGACGATGACATGTTTTAGTCATCACCTTAAATAGATTTCAGCTTGGCTGCTGTTGTCTTTTTGCCAGTGCATCTTTTTCCCTTCTCTTATTTTTATCTCATTTTACTCCTCATTGTCCAGTGCTGAGTGGCAAGCCAGGAGTATTAAAGATTTCTGTCTGTGAAAGCTTTTTTTTTTTAATGATTTGTTAACCTTGGCTCATAGGATTATATTGTGCTGAGCCAAAGAGCTCTCTAAGGAAAAATAATCCAGGTGTCCAAATAGAGAAGGGTTAGGGGTCTTAAATTAGGATATACCTATGAGCTGTGCCCCTGGAACAACCTATATTTTGTTGGGCAGCTTTCTGTTCTCCCTTTGGAATTTCTCAGTCTCACAAACTAGGGGTAATATGAATCCCTCCATCATTAGATACTGACTGATCTCCAGTAAAGCTAGATAATTCAGGTAGATTGCAGACTATAGGACTGATGCAGATTCTGTCTTTTGTTCTTTAGGGAGAGGCAGAGTTTGCCCGTATCATGAGCATTGTAGATCCTAACCGCATTGGTGTAGTGACATTCCAGGCCTTCATTGATTTCATGTCCCGTGAGACAGCTGACACGGACACAGCTGACCAAGTCATGGCTTCCTTCAAGATCCTGGCTGGGGACAAGGTAAGTTTGCTATGTAATCTTAGTCCTTAAAATAATAATAATAATAATAAATTTCCCCACTTACATTTAAAACAATTTTTTACATTTGTTTTTAAAACTTTTGAGTTAGATTCTCCCCCTTATCCCCAGCTTCCATTATTTCCATAAAAGTCAGGTTGTAAAAGATTGTTCATCCTAAGGGGAAAAAAAAATTTTTTTTTCCAAGAAAAATAAAGTAAAGAGAGGAGAGGAGAGAGAGACAGAGATAGAAATAGAGATGGAGAAACAGAGAGATGCTTCATTCCATATTTAGACATGATCAGTTTCTTCCCTGACTTTGGATAGGATTTTTCATTGTAAATCCTTTAGAGTAGTATTGCTGAGAATAGCAGTCATTTACAGCTAATCATCCTAGAACATTGATAATCAATAATTATATTTAAGATATATTTATATATCTTATATATAAGATATAAATATATTTAAGATAAGTCTTATTAATGGCATGGTATCTGATATAGGAGTCAAGGAATGGGTTGCAGACAAAGTTTCTCCAGAGGCGATCCATAGTCATGAATACTTCTATCAATTTTAAGAAAAAAGAGAGAGAAAATTAGTACATTGAATTTCCGTCTTTAAACACACACACACACACACACACAATCAACTCTTGGGAAATAAAGAAAACAGATGAGAAATAAATAAGATGAAAGCAGTTAGCAATACAATTTAGAATAAGAATGGAAGTGGAAAAGTAACAAAATTGGTAAACAATGATTAAATCTAATTTAAAGAAGAGAATAAAACAAAAAATTAGAACTAAGGAGACATTATAAGGGCAAAAAAAAATTAGGTTTCTGTATTCATCATCAGGTCAAGAAGAATGGCTATCTGTAAAAGTAAATGATAAAATAAAAACCCAAGGAGTATACACTCTAAATTAGACTTAGTCTTATGAGTATGAGTATAAACCATTACAGCATTCCTCAGGAAAAAAAGATAATTCATTTGTCATTTCTAAAAAACTTTACAAAGGTAACTTTGACTCTACATAAGATGTTTCAGAATAGAAGGGTTTTTACTAACTGCTTTCCTATTGCCTCTAAATGTGCCCATTTCTCTTCAGTTTTCAGAGAATCCTTACTTAATCCATTTTCTATTAGCTTAATAGAAGAAGCTATTAGCTTCTATTATTCTTAATCCAATTTCTATTAGCTTACATCCTGTTTGTCTTCTTCCTTTTGAGACCCAACTCCTTGAGAAGGCTATCTCCTCTTAATCCCTTTCTAAATCCTGGCTTTCTACCTCATTATTCAACCAAAATTGCTTTCTTCAAATTTATTAATGCCATAAATTGCCATATCTAATGGTCTTTTCCAAGTCTTCATCCTTCTTGACTTCTTTGCGGACTGACACTTGATCACTCCTTCCTCCTAGACATATTCTGTAGGTTTTTGGAACACAACTCTCTCCTGGTTGTCCTGTTATCTATCTGACTAATCTTTCTTAGTATACTTTGTGGAATCTTCAGCCAGGCCATGCCTTCTAATTGTTGATGTCCTGGGGCCCTTTTCTTCTTTATCTATATTACTTTACTTGGTGATCTCATTAGCTCCCATGGATTTAATTATCATCTCTATGATGATGATGATTCTTCTTCTCTCTCTCTCTCTCTTTTTTTTTTTTTTTTTTTTGCTGAAGCAATTGGGGTTTAAGTGACATGCCCAGGGTCACACAGCTAGAAAGTATTAAGTGTTTGAGACCATATTTGGACTCACATTATCCTGATTTCAGGGCTGGTGCTCTATCCACTGTGCCACCTAGCTACCCCTATGATGATGATCCTTAAAACTATTTCTATAGCCCTAATTTCTCTGTTGACCTCCAGGCTTACCAACTGCATGTTGGAAATCTTCAGCTAGATGTCCCTTAAATATCATAAATATTAACATCTTAAAACTAAACTCATTATCTTTTCCCCCAAATGCCCTTTTCTTAATCTCTGAATTATTGTGGAGGGTACTATTATCCTCCCAGCTACTTAGGCTTACAATCTCTAGATGTCTTTCTTGACTCCTCCATTCTTTACTCAGTTGTCAAAGTGATCTTCTTAAAGTGAAAGTCTGACCACATCACCCCTCTCTACTCCAATGATGCCCTATCACCTCCAAGATCAAACATAAAATTCTCTGCTTGGTATTCAAAGACTCTCATAACTAGTGTCTGGTCCCACATTTCTCTTGACCCCACTGTGAATGCTGAGATGCAGAACTTATTTTTATGTGTTTGGCCCCTGCACTGTGCTTCCCATTTCCCAATTCCTAAGTTATTTTCACTGGCTATCCCTCATACGTGCAATGCTTTTCCTGCTTTCCCTAGCTTCCTCAAGTCCCATCTTCTAAAAGAAGCCTTTCCCAATCTCCTTTACTTTTAGTACCTTCTCTTTTGATTATTTCCAATTTATTTTATTTCCAACTTACCTTGTTTGTATAAGATTTATCTTTGTTTACATAGGTTGTCTTTTCTAATAGAATGTGGGCTCCTTGGGAGCAGGATCTGTTTTTTGCCTTTTATTGAGCACACTGCCTGGCACATAGTAGATGCCTAATGTTAATCAATTGACTAATTTTCAACTAGACTGATATCATTAATATAAAATGAAAGAAAAATAAAAACAGAATACACAAATTTTTTTTTTTTTTTTAAATTTAAAGTATCCCATCATGACCAAGCATATTTATAAATGGAATGCAAGGCTGATTTAATACCAAAAAAGCCATTAATATAATTATAGCTATAAAGGGAAAAAAGTCTTCTTTATTAAGGACATGTCTTAAACAGGAACATCTCTTATCATTCCTATTTATTATAGTTTTGGGAATCTTAGCAATAAGTCATGAAACAAATTAATGAAATAAGCATTGACATTAAAGTATGATTAAGAAATGTCAACCTGTAAATAAATTAATTTTATATGTAGAAAACACTAAGTCAACAAAAAAATTAGTAGAGATATATAAAATTAATAAGGAATAAGATAAACCCATAAAAATAATTTGCATTTTTATGTGCTACTGTGAGTCAAGATGAATTGATAGAGAAATACTATTTATAATTCAGTTCAATTCCACCAATGGTTTTTCAAGTACTCACTATATGCAAGGATCTGTGTGCTGGGGATTCAAAGGCAAAAATAAAATAATTTTTATATTCAAAGAGCTAACATTCATTTGAGGGGAGGGAAGATTAGAAAAATATATACATGTAATTCAAAAGAAGAACAAAAAGAATGTAGATCTCTATCTGTCATTTATCTTGGATGTCTTTTGTTTGTATGTCACATTCATTTTAGACTATATAGTAGCCCCTGTAATAGATTTTCACAGGAAAAAAAGTCCATTAGTAAGTTAACAGGTTGACTGTGACTGAAAGTGTATACAACATTTTATACATTACCTCCCATGAAAGAGAGGCATATTTTCTTTTTAAAATTAAAAAAAAAATTTATGTTTAAGATATTTCTTATCATTAAATTAAGAAATATCAACAACCATCTACTTTCTAATATTCAAAGAACAAAAAAACCCATAAAACCATGATTGTTCATTGTGTACAATTTGTGTATGTGTGTGTGTGTTTATTAAGTAGTATTGACACTGCCCTGCTTGCCTTTCTCCTCTTCCCTTTTTGAATTTTGTGTACTTTGGAACTATTTCATTGAAACTGTTTACCTTCTCTTCTATCACTGTCATTAGTAAGGCAAGAAAAACAAATAGTAATAAAAGTCTATTGTTGGAATTTCATTGGTACTTCAGAAGATTATACAAATTTTAGAGAACAATTTAACAGTATTCAAGGGGAATGACTTTTGAGCCAGCAATTTCATGGTATAAAGAATGATATGCTGGATCTGGAGACAGAATGACATTAAATTAAATTAAGTCCTGCCTCTGATATATAGAGTTAGATAACCGATGACAAGTCAATTGAGTTCTACTTCCTCATTTATAAAATAAAGGATTTGAACTTGATAACTAACCTCCAAGATCCCTTCCATCTCCAAAGCTGTGGTCCAATAATTTGTATGAAGAAAATGCCATTTGCAATAGCAAAAAAACAGAACAATCTCTGTATTCCAACAATTTGAGAATGACTGAATAAATTATAGCCCTATCGACTATAATGAAATATTGCAGTGCTATAAAAATAACATGTAAAATGTGAATTGTAGAAGAACTTATGTAGTATGATAGCTGAGTGAAGGCAGCACTGGAAATGGAATCATATTAATTACTACTACTTTTTTTTTTTTTTTTAAAGAAAGAAAGGGGAAAAAAACTGGGTCAAATTGAGTAGAATGTTAGATAGGATTAGAAGGGGACTCAGTTCACCAGACTTGGTGGCACACACCCACAATCCGTTACTAGAAGGTTGGTTCTGGGGTAAGTTGGGGTAAGAACCAATCAGATATCTGTAGTGTCAGGCACCAATATAGTAAGCCCTCTGGGAATGTTGAGAAAGGGAACCTTGAGCCTAACAAGGGTCAAACTGACCTAGGTTGGAAAAGTTGCAGATCAAAGCTACTGTGCCGATCTCAAAAAAAGGTAGTGGGGAGACGAAAAGGGAGCAGAGCAAGAGTGTATTATTTGCTTGTTTAATGTTCTTTTGATTCAACTTCATTAAAAAACAGGGGTTGATTTTGTTCCTTACTTTGTGACTTTTTTTGTGCTTGTGGATAGTTACTGAGCATTTCTCCCTCAAGAGTAAAGAGAAAGGGGAAAGCTTTTGTTCTGTGTTTAAAAGAGTAAGACAGGATGATCCCTTAGCTGATTTGTGAAGGATATACCTACTTTTCTATTAATTTGGATCTCTCTCTGTTATGCCATGTGCCCAAGACCAATAATCTAAATTAATTTTTGTTGTCCCTCATGGCCATAATTACCATACACCTTCCTAAAAGGCTCTGCTCTGAGTTGGATGTGAACAGTCCCATAAGTTGTAAGTGTAAATTGAAAATGATTGGAATTTTTATCCTTCCTCCTAGGAAGTGTTCACATCAATAATAATCTTTTTTAAACCCTCTTAATTTGGACAGATCTAAAAAAATGGAATCTCACTTAAAGTTTGGTATTGAATGGGACTGACTGGATGATCTATTTCTCAGGATCGTCACGTGATCCAGAACTGGGACCTTGGAAGGTCATTTGATCTCTGGAGGAATGAACTTTGAATCTGGAGATACAGGAAGTTGCAGGAAGTGACTTGTCCTGTGGGAGGCAGCTAGCATTACTGACCATTGGTCAAGGATGGTTACATCCTTTTAGTCTACCCAATGAGAAGGCTTGAGTCTTTAGCTTTTAAACCCTGGACAAGCGGGAAGTTGGCCAGGTTTTAGGAGCACTTGGCAGGAGTTGGGATGGCTCCCAGGTGTGTCTGGGCCTCTTCCTACAGGGATTAAATAAATGCTTTCTCTTTGTACCTGATTATGTCTCTGATTAGTTAATTGAGAAGAGGGTCTTGCACCCCACCTGTCCCACACAGTATTTTAGGGTCAGGATATTCATTCTTGGTGTTCTTAAAATCACCTCATAGAGAAGACCACTTCTGTGGTAGCCATAAGGTCCATTTGAGGATCAGGGAATGTCGGTTAAATTCTTAAAAGAGGCATCTCTTTCCTATTTCTCCTATACCTTTAAATAGAACTATTAATTTTAAGGTTTTTTTTAAACAACAAAAAATGAAATAAACAGAATTATGCCTAAACCATATGCAAAACCATGAAGTTCAAACCATTTCTACTATAGACAAGGGGCAAGACTATATTTATTTGTAATTTCTTTTCTTCTTAGCTCACACAGATATTTTGTCTCTACTTTGGTGTTCCAAACCTTATGAATCTTGCTCTTACTTTTTATCTTTCTAATAGAAATGCTTGCCTGGGAGGAGCCCCTGCCTCTCTTCCCCAACTTCTTTTTGTCCTCAACCCTTAAATACCCTTCCTTCTCCCTCTTAGCATATTTCCTATTAAAAACCCCAAACTTACTTTACCCAGCACTAAACTAAACTATGTCCTGAACCAAACTCCTTTCTAGGATATCATTCACAAAACCAACCAGCCTAATCTTGTTCAGGTCCATTCCAATAGAATGTGTACTTGGGACACACCTTTGAGAATCTAGCCTCTGGGCCTTTACAACTTAATATTTCCTCCATGACTCAGTGATAGTTGTTCAGGAACTCTTCCATTGTGCTTTTCAAAACTATTTACCTCTTCCCATCTAAACATGATTTTACAGACTTAGATTCTATTCTTTCTTAGCCTTCATCCTATTCAAATGAAAGATTCTAACCTTTTAAATTCTGTGAGGGAAGTCACAGGGAAAGGATTATTCTTCCCGTTTTACAAAAGATATTTAATTACCCTGTTCCCTCTGAATGATCCCATGGAATGCTCCATGTTGTTATGACATGGTTGTCAGAAAACTTCTTGGGACTTCAGTGACACTTAAAACACATTAGTTACATTTCCAGTTACCAGGGTTCTGTTTTGATTCCCTAACTTTGCAATGGAAGGACATACCAGAGAAGATAATAAATTGGAACCAACAGAACAGTTACAACCTGGTCAAATGACTATAGTAGGTGAGGAATAGAGAAGAATGTAGGCTGGACTGAGGTTAGAGGCAAGAGCCAGGATCATCCCCCCAGGGGGAGAGTTTTTTTAAAAAAAAATCTCATTTTATAGATTAAGAATTAGAAATTATAATACAAGTTAAGTCATACAGCTAAGTGTCTGAGGTATCTTCTTGACTTTAGTCCTGGCACTCTTATCTACTGCACTAACTAGTTGAATTACCTAGTTTTGATTTATCCTAAAGTACAATCCTGCCTTTCCACATATAACTCCTTGGTTATACTGTCAGATACAATATTTGAACCATGAATCTTCCCCAGGATCACATTTCTCATGTTTTTATATACAATAGGGAATATTCAGTTTGTTTGGACCACTTGCATAATAAGATGCTGTAGCAAAACACAAATCCTTATTCTTTAGAAAAGAGATTGATGATTTTTCAAAAATGGCATGTCAAGGTTAGTAGGTCCTATTTTTCTGTTGTGTTAATGATAAGACTATGGGGAGGGAATCTCATGAGCAGTGGGAAGGACCATAGAAGTGGTGACTGTAAGCCTCACAAAATCCTCAGCAATCATAATGTAGGTAGGTGATCTAGAGATATAATAGATTATAGATATTGCCTGTAACTGTATTTCTTTGTTTTCTTTGCAGAATTATATCACCTTGGATGAACTACGCCGAGAGCTCCCTCCTGACCAAGCAGAATATTGCATTGCACGGATGGCCCCCTATACTGGCCCGGATGCAGTGCCTGGTGCTCTGGACTACATGTCCTTCTCCACAGCCCTTTATGGCGAAAGTGACCTTTAACCTACTCTTAGTCACCCTACCACACAAATCCCCTTTCTTTATTACCATACAAATCCCCAAACTCTACCAGGGCTCTTCTTCCTGTCCAGATGCACCTTTCTTTCTGTATGCAATGCAATCCCTTCCCTCAGCTTTGCCTCCTTTGTTGGTCTGTCCTCTACCTTCTCCTTACTTCTCCTTTCCCCACCAAACCTTGGGGTTTTTGTGTCAATTCAAAGGTTCCCATCATCTTCAGGGCTGGGACAAACATTGAATCTTCCCACCTCTGAAAGTGGTAACAGTTTACAAAATTATTTTCTGCAAAAAAGAAAAAAAAAAAGTTTAAAAAAAAAAAACCAAAAAACCCACATATTTTATTATAGAAAATAAAGGTATTTTTTCTCCATCTGACTGAAATGGATAAGGGGAAAATAGAAATATTTGCACCACATGTTTTGTCTGTTGTGACATAGGAAAATAAGCAAGCACAATGCGACTTTCCATCCTTTTAAAAAAATTCTATCTACATAGATAGAATATATATGCGTTTATATATCTATGTAGATAAAATTTTTAAAAAAAGAATTTATCTTATCTGTTCCATCTTTTGTGTCCATTCCTCTAATCTCACAGCTTTGAGTGGGGGGAGGAAATTTTGTCAAAAGACACACCAGATGCATGTGTGTTTGCTTGATCACTCGTTTCATGGAAATATTTTATGATATTAAAAAAAAAAAAAAAAAAACTTCAGATAGCTGTTTTTTAGAAAGACAAATAATTTACATGGCTTGTCTTTTCATATTTAATTCCAGAGATATGATGATCAGTTTCCTCAGTGCACAAAATATTTTTTGTTTTGTTTTGTTTTAATTATTTTAAAGTTGTCTATTAAAAAAAAAAGATCAGGACAAACTTGCAAAGAGTGAATGACTTTGATATTGCTTGTCACAAACCATATTAAAAACAAAGCAGCATTCTTGTGATAACTCTTTGCGTGTCATATCTTTCTGCTGTTGAAAAATTGCATGGGACCTCAGGGAGGTATGTGATACTAGTCTCCATATTGTTTTTTCATGCAGATCCTGAAGTTATAGTGCAGAGTCCTGCATCCTATTCTGTTTGCTTTGCTTCTTTATTTCCCTGGGCTACGTTCTCCTCATGCATAAATGGAGCTGGGGAACTAGGGAATTGGGGAACTGGATAGAAGTTAACCATCCTTCTGAAGGGATCCATATGTTGTTTGACCAAAGGCAAGCCACTTAATTGCTCTTTTTTCCAGACAGTTTACTAAGCCTGCCACCTGAATTGGTTGAAGGAGTGTCCACAATCACAGCTCCCTACACTGATGAATTCATAGGTCTAATCCTCACTCCCCCAAATGGGTATTATATCTGCCCTAGTTATATCATAAAATTAAATGAAAATATGGATATGTTCCAGATTCTTTCTTAGATTCAGGGGAATGTATCCCTTCCCCCAGATGGATGATTGAACCTTAACTTTATTGGTTTTTCATGATTCAACCAACTAAAGAACTTATTCATTTGGTAGAACAGTGTTATATGAGACATTTTGAGAGGCTACAGAAGAAATGAACTTGGCAACTGAAAGACAAATCATGCTTCAAAGTACAGGAGACTTCTGTCTGAAATGGGTTTTATGATCTTGGGATTTGGTCATTTAAGTAAATCATAATAAGCCTTGGATATTTGGAAACAAGTCTACTTCTAGAGATAGATGACCCCTTTTTAAAATAATTCATATGGAGTTTAAATTTGCTTGGCCTAGAGTCAGAAAGACTAGTTTTCTTGAGTTCAAATTCAATTTCGGACACATAAACTATCTGTGTGACCCTGCACAAAGTCATTTAACCCTGTTTGCCTCAGTTTCCTCCCCTGTAAAATGAGCCAGAAAAAAAATGGCAAACCATTCCAATGTCTTTGCCAAGAAAACCCCAAATGGGGTCACAAACGGTTGAACAACAACACAACAATATTCATTCCTGTATTGGTGTAATATATTCAGACCAGGAATATTCAAATTATCCTACCTCTTCCAAATTAGGCTCTGCTGTGAAATCACTGACTGATTCCAGTGAAAATAAGTGTTGTGGGTCTCAGTTTCATCATTTGAAAATATGTGCAATTAAAATCCCCTTATTTTTCCTTCCTTGATATACTTCTTCCCCTTGTCCAAGGAAAATTTTTCTCCCCAATAACCTACAGAGTAGAGGATTCATATTTTTAGGCTTCTCAACCTAAATCTTTTTGGGGGAAACCAATCTGTGTCTTGTGACACATTTGTCCCTTAGAAATAGAAGAAACTATACTTTCTGAATCTGAAGGTCATATCCAGCTTTTTCTTGCTCTTTTATACTTGTTGGAGTCGAGATTCTGAGTCCTATGTTCTGTTAGGGAATTACTGGGCAACTGTCCCTTAGTATAGGGAAGCAACTGAGCAAGAACTAATTGTCCTTTTCAGCTGCTTTTGGTAGTCAGCAGATTTCTGCTAAGTCTTAATACAAATAGAAGCTGTGCCAAATTACTAGCAAACCAGCACCTAATTAAATAAATTCTGTCCCATTTCCCTTCCACTAATACTTGAGATACTGTTTTGTTTTTCACTGATTACAAAGTTGTAATTTAGGAATCAGGAGGTATGAATTCAAATCTTGCCTCTGACTTCCTTGTCTATGAAATACAGGATAATACTTAGGCCCCTGTACCAAGCAAATTGATAAAGATGCTTTAGCACTATAGAAGTGTATTTTAATATATTTTACATTATATAATAATTGTAAATATCCAATATAATGTACTAATACTTTGTATAATATTTTATGTCATGTTACGTAAATGTTTTTAGCTCCATAGAAATATGTTATTCTAAGTAACATGTAATATATTAAGCACTTAGTATGTGTCAGGTATTCTGCTAAGTGCTTTACAAATAGCACCCTGGAAAGCAGGTGTATCCATATGTTACAGTTAAGGAAACTGACGAAAACAGAGTCACACAATTCATTTGTCTAAGGCAGGTTTGAGCTAAGGTTTTTCAGGCCCAGTGTTCTTCGTACTGTGCCTCCTAGCTATCTGGCCTATTAAGACACATTGTATGTCATGTCAGGAAGCCTCCACTGGGATGCCCTGTGTCTTTAACATTTTTGTTACTTTGATAAGGGTATAGAAGCCACGCCCATGAAAATTGCAGATGATAAAGCTGAGCAGAATAGCTAACATAAAGCAATCTAAAAATTTGTTTAAAAAAAAAAGTTACATTTAGTAAAGTCTTGCATTTGGATACAAAAATAAGCAATTTTGCAAGTATAAGATGCACAGGAATTCTGAAAAAAGCTGGGGTTTTAGTGAATTGCAGCTCAAGTCAGCAAAAAATGGGATTGTTGAATTTCAGTAAGAGGAAGGGGCTCAGCTTCTTGCAATAGGGTGGTGACGTCATAGCCCACCGTAATCTCCAGACTTGATCTAGAAGATGTGTTCAGTTGTGAGGGTTGCAGAAAGACATTGATAAGCAGGAGAGTATTCAGAAGTCAGGATTTAAAAGTCTGCTGAAGGAAGAAGATTCATCATGGGGCATGATAGCTGTCTTTTAATATTTACTCTGTTGACTCTAAAAGATAGCTTTTGGGCCAACGGGTAGAAATAGCAGAGAAGCAAAATTTACTTTGAAAATGGGAAAAGTGTCCTGACAAGGAGAACTTCCTGGAAGTGGAATGGATTGCCACCAGAAATAGTGGTTTTCCCATTCTTGGAGGTGTACCAGGACAGGATGAATGATCACACATCTGACAAGCAACATTCTTTTGTGTGTTGGTTGGACTAGATAACTGCTCAGATCCCTTCCAATTCTCAAAAACCTATTTAATTTTTTTTTTTTTTTAAATCCAGAAGCCTAAAAGAACTTGGCATTTAAAACAACAACAACAACTATGGAATCCTATGTTAATCTCTACTCTGTTATTCACACTCAGAGGAAGCTTAGTTGTTAAGGACATAATGTATTAAGGCAGGACTAAAATTCACATGTAGCAGCTGCCCACATTTCTGGCTTTTTAAGGATTAGCATGATAATCCCAAAGACCAGATTTTTTTTTTTTTTTTTTTTAATCACATCCTGGACTCTGAACTTTGTATAGGTGGGCCAGTTAGAGAAGGAGGAGGATTTACTGTTAATAACAGTTGATATTTATATGCTGTTTTATGTCGTCATACTTGATCCTCGCAACAACAACTGTGGGATAGGCATGTTTCTCATAGATCACAATATCACAAATTTAGACTTCTAAGGAAGTTTATTGTGTCTGACACTTTGTGATCTCATGCAAGGAGGAGTCACAATGGGACTCTCCTGAAAAACAACTCTTGGGGTTTTCTGGGCAATCATACCTGTATGATTGGCTATTTCCTACTCCAGCTCATTTCACAGATGGGGAAGCTGAGGCAAACAGAGTTAAGTGACTAGCCCAGGATGATACAGCTTGTAAGTCTAAAGTTAGATTTCCATTGAGATCCTCCTGACACCAAGTTGGCACTCTAGCCACTGTTCTTACTACTTGGCTACTGGAAGGAAGTCATTGTCATTAATTTAGTCAACTAGTATTTGGTAAGCACTCACTGTTTTTCAAGGGACTGTGCTAAGATTTGGGAATACAAAGGTAAAATCACTGGTCCCTACCTTCAAGGAGATCACATACATTCAAATAGAAGATGTTACATACAAACCACTATGTACATATAAAATTGAAAAGTATAAATTAGAGGTAATCTTGAAGGGTTGCAGAAAGTGGGATTTGAGGTCAATTTTGGAGAGAAGCTAGGAGGTAAAAATGAGGAAGAACATTTTAGGTACAAGGGATAGCCAGTGAGAAGGCAGAGTCAAGATGTGTGTGTGTGTATGTATGTATATATGTAACAGCAAAAATGCTGGTGCCATTGCAGAGCATATGGAGGGAAGCAAAGTGTAAGAAGACTAGAAAAGTCCTTTTTAGATCAACTAAAACATGGTTCTCCCCCAATTCTATTCTGGGGCCTTGTCTTTCTTTTATACTATCACATTTGGTCATCTTATCAGCTCCCATGGGTTCATTTATCAGTTCTACACAAAAAATTCTCCGGTCCCTAACCTCCCTTCTGCCCTCCAGTCTTTGAACACCAACAGCCTTTTGGACATTTTGAATAGTTGTCCCATAGGGATCTCAACTCAGCCCCCTCTACCCCACCCCAACTTCGCTTTTGCTGTTGAGGGTACCTCCATTTCCCAGTCAAAATTTTGATGTCATTCTCAACTTCTCACATTCATCCCACATATCCAAACTGTTGCCAAGTCTCACCATTTTTACACTCACATTTATAAATGTCCTCTTCATTTAGATAGCTACCACTCTAATGATTATTTCATACTGAACCTACTGCAATAATTGCAATAATCTTTGCTCGATCTCTTTTGTCTGACATCTCACTCCCTCTTAAATCCATTCTCCACTCAGCTTCCAAAGTGATCTCCTTAAATTTAGAGGTCCGATTACGTCACCCCCTGTCCAGTGCCAATGGCTCCCAACTCCCTCATTTTCCATCTAAAAGAACTGAAGACTAGAGATAACATATAGGTAGTAAATTGCAAAGCTAGGATTTCAAAACCAGCTTTCCATCCTCCAAATGTAATACTGTTACTATAAAGAAATTGAGGTTTAATGAGGTTGTGAATTGCCAGGATTATATATCTAATGAATATCTGAAGCTGCAACCAAAGCCAGGTATGGATAGATCCAAAGGTGTACTTTATCCATTATACCATGCTGTTACATTTTGTAATATGCAGAGCAAAAAAGGCAGCATTTAATCCTATTTTAGGGTTTACTGGGAAGAGATCTGGAAATGGCCATACATTTCACTCATGATCTTGTTAGTCATAAATTTCTGTCATTCATCTCATTGGGTATCCAAGTACAAAAGGGTTAGCACAGCTCCATCCTCATTCCAGGGAGCAAAGACCCTGTCTTCTTAGTCACTGGCACCTTCATTGTAAGGGCACCTTAGATAACAAACATCTAAATCAAACTGATTTGGTATTGATTTTGCTCAGAAATTTACAAGATGAGATTTGAGATGACACTCATCATTTTCCAAGAATTTGTGAAACTTTCTATTTTGGGGAGAGTAAAGGTGGGCTGAAGAGGAGATAAAGAGCAACTTTAGCCTAGATTTATCATATTATGAGATTCAGAAGCCACTTGAAATTCAGGTTTTTATTTTTTGAATCATCTCCTGGTGTCTAGCTTATCTTTCTAATCAAACTTTAAAAAAAATTTCTTTTGGTAACACCACCTATCTTTTTCTGGATTTTGGATATTGTTTGAAATGTGAGGAAAATCATTTATTTTTCTACATTGTATTATTCTACTTGATGTCACCAGAGATTATTATAGATTAATGTGCGTGCGTGTATGAGGACTTTTTTTTTAGCTTATTTTCAAAATACATGCATATAGTTTTCAACATTCACCCTTGCAAAACCTTTTTTTTCTCTCCTCCATCTCTTCCCTCCATTTCTTCTATACATATTTCTACAATTATGCTGCACAAAATAGATCAAAAAGGAAAAAATGAGAAGAACAAAACGCAAGCAAACAACAAAAAAGTGAAAATAATATCTTGTGATGCACCGTCCTCTCTCTGGGTGCAGATGACTCCATCACAACACCATTGTAACTGGCCTGAATCACCTTGAAAAGAGCCACATCAGAAATGATCATAATATAATCTTATTGCCATTTACAATATTCTCTTTGTTCTACTCACTTCATTTAGCATCAGTTCATATAAATCCAGATTTCTCTGAAATTATCCTGCGGACTGTTTCTTATAGAACAATAATGTTCTTATAGAACAATAAATATCATTTATATACCATAACTTATTCAGCCATTCTCCAACAACAGGCATCCATTCAGTTTCCACTTGCCCCTATAAAAAGGGTTGCTACAAACAGTTTTGCACATTTTTTTCCCTTTTTATAGGCCCAGTAGAGACATTGCTGGATCAAAAGGTATGCACAATTTAATAGTCTTTTGGGTATAGTTCCATATTGCTCTATAGAACGGATGAACCAGTTCACAATTCCACCAACAATATTAGTGGACCAGTTTTCCCACATTGCTTCCAACATTCAACATTATCTTTTCCTGTCATCTTAGAGGTTATGAGGGCTCTTTCAATGTGTTCATACTTTCTGGTATGGGTCAGTTTAAAAGGGGAAAATAACTAGTTATTTAAATAGTAGTGAATAAAGTGATACATCTACATAATATATTTACATATTATATGTTTCTCTTTTAAATCCCTAATTATATTAAAATTGATAATAGGGAACCTGCTAAACTAACAGAAATATCACCTAATGTATATATGGAATTCTTAAGTAGTCATATACAGCTATAGGGGGGCTAAAGGGATATTTATTGGGCAGGATAAATAATATATCTTTTTAAGATGTTTGGGGATCTAGAATTCTACCTGAGCCACTGACTTAAACCCATTATTAGGTAGTATCAAGCATTTGTGTTAGTATTTAAGTAATATGCCGAGTATCTGGCCTTCTAGAGAAAATGCCATAATCCAAAAGAATTATTCCAATGATGAGAAGTACAGACATTAAATGGCAGACTGATAGAGGTGATATCTGGAGAGCAAGGAACTGGCTGCAGCCCCTCAATCCCGCTCTGACGTATACTAATAGAATCTTGCTTGCATTTTCCCCTCCTTTCCCATCCCTGATCCCTTGCATGTGAACTCATTAATAGTAATTAGTATCCCAATTTAGCTAGGAGATCAGTTAAAGGAGAGCAGGATTCCAAAGATGTGAGACATAAGCCAGACAAGTTTGTAAGAGAGCAAGGAAAGCAAGATTTAAGATGTTGCAGTGGGAACACTTTGTGATAGTCATTAAGGCACTGACTGCTGGTGGTAGCATGAAAATGCCTACAGGAGGGTCAAGGGTACAGGAAAAAGTAAAGAGGATAAGGGACTAAAAAAAGATAAGATTCCAACCTCTCTTATCGAGCTCTCATATTCTATCATTTTAAAATATTTGGAAAGGGGTCAAATTTCGATGATGTCTCAGTTTGGCCAGTTCCAACTATTATTGATGAAGTAGTCACCCCCCACCCGGCTCAAACAGCTGGCCAGGAAAAGAAGAATGAGGAGCTGGGAAACCCCTGAAGGTAATGGAAAATGGTTACCCTGGTAACTATCAGAAGTTTGGATTGAAGCAGTGAGGGCTGCCAAGAACTGGGAGCTGAATCTCTGGGTCCTGTGATCCTGCTGACCGCAGGAAAATACCATTAAAAGAGAGAATAGAAAGGTAATTCTAACACTTGTACCCTAACAACAATCAAGCTAATGTGTGGAAAGGAAATCAATAGGGGAATGGGGTTTTAATAGGTCATAACAGAGAATTCCCTTTCTCCCAACTGAATTCAGATTTCCCAGGGTTTGTGTCCGAGATTTGAACCAAAAACTGAAAAGGGATGAGAAAAATTTCCGTGATCTTGGAGATGGCACCAAACAAATTTCTGGCCATCTCAGTCCCTCTGAGAGAGCAGCAGTAAAGGACAGGACCATAATCTGTGCAGGAGAAGAATCTGGAGTTGAGGAGGAAGGAAAAACCTCTGAGTTACATGTGAAGGGCTTGTAGGAGCAAGGGTGAATATGCCCCAGATCAGGAAGGCTCTCTCGTGGGCAGAACCTGTGCCCTAATTAGCTAATTTTCAGGCACTGTCTCCCCCGCTTTGGCACCTGGTGCTTGTGGGGTCCTCTCGCCCGGGAATGGAGCCTGTAGCACCTGTAGCTTCTGAGCACAGAACTAAACCACGAGATCAAGAAACAACTTGTGTTTGAAAGGCCTTGGCAAGCCCTCGCCTTTCCCTCTCCCTCAGCTGTTCGTGTTGCCAAACACTGGTAAAGCTGGAAATCTGGGGGAGCAGGAGGTGGGGCAGAAAGGGGGCGAGGGAAATGTTTTCTGTGATCCTGTGGACATCAGGGAGTACTTTTCTAACCATCTGGGTCCCTTTCCTCAATATGCCTAGAAATATCAAGATGAGGGAGGGAGGATGTGAAGCAGCTGGGGAACAAAATTGGAATCTTGGCCATTAACCACTAGAGGGCAGCAAAAACCAGGCGGAATCTCAGTAGAGCAATTAAAGCTTCCGTGAGCATTTCCCACCGCCTCTCCCTAGTTTCAGAGGGACCACCCTGGCCACCCTTATATCTCCACAGGCCTAATAATGCCAATTCTTCTGGACACTGGCACGGAATGCAGACCAACGTTCTAGAACGCTCCAACCCCGGGAGTTCTAGCCCTGGTGTACAGGAAAAGCCAGGCCCGGCAATGAGGATGCTTGGGTACTTTGCTCAGCCGGTGACTTTCTGGGTGAGCGCGGGTTAGCAGGCCCCACGCTGTGCACATTGGCTTTGCTTCAACGGTCCCTTGCTACCCTGACTTTCTTCCGAGAGATGGGGTGAGGATGAACGAGGTGGGAACCCTCTATTGGTGTTGATTACTTTGATTAGCATATTTTGCAGGGCCGGTAGGGGAGGAATGCTCATCCATTTGAGACCTGCCATAGTGTAATCATTTGTTATACCTCACAATGGGTGGTTGGGAAAAATGAGACGTGGAGCTGGGAGAGATCTGCCGGGAGCAGTGCTCCCAGGGTGGAGTGAGGAATTGAACCCAGGATTCCCAATTCCCAGCTTTACCTCCCTGGCTTTAGTTGAACTTTGCCCAGAACCATGTGGCTGGGCCAAACAATGCTTCTCCCCCGGTGGTGTGGGCAGCGCCGCTGCCATTTATTTTCCATATGGTGGATGAGAGAATAGACATTGTGGGAGGTAATGAAGGCTACATGGTAAGTTTTCAGGTTTTTAAAAATAGAGGCTTTCACCCTCCATGATTGCCACGGGACCGAAGTTTGTTGTTCAGTTGTGCTCAACTCTCTGTTGACCCCATTTGGGGTTTTCTTGGCAAAGCTACTGGAGGGGGTTGCCATTTCCTTCTCTGGCTCATTTTACAGACGAGAAACTAAGGCAAATAGGGTTAAGAGGCGTGTCGAGAGGCACAAGGCCACGTTTTGAGTTCAGGTCTCCATGACTCCAATCTCAGCTTACCAAGCCGCATGAAAATAGGAAAATGCTTATAGTATTTGCCACTGCTTAGGATCACAGATTTAGAGCTAGAAGAAATCTTAAGAGTTCATCTCCTCTAACTTCCTGATTTCGTAATTGAGAAAACTGAGGCTGCTAGAAGTGAAATTTCATGGTGGTCTGGTTGCAAATAAGTCACGCATAAAATATGAATTCTGCTCCTGATCCAGCTTTGCTCCTGACATGCTGTGTGACCCTGCATAAGTAACTTCTCCTTCCTGAGGATTCATAGATAATCAACCCTTAAGGTTCCATCTTCCTTCTACAAAAGGCAGATAACCAGCTCAGGAAATTTGAGAATTGCCAACTTATTCTTCCAAATCCTCCAACACTGCAGTCTGGGCTCACTGTCTTGTTCGCTTCCGGTTACCTCTGGGCCAAGTTAGCTGCCAGTTCTTTTGGTGGGGGAGGGGAAAAACATTTCTGAATCCATCTGCTTTGTGATGCAGGGGGAGGAAAGGACCCCCTTGGGAAATAGGACTCAGCAGTTTGCAAGTGGTCAGCCCATGCTGGCTGGGGTAACCACGTTCTCCACGTTCCTAGCATGCAGAATGAGACTGAAAACGCAGGCATCTGGCTGGTTTTAACAGCCACTCCTCCTCATTCCTCTGCCCCAAGGAGAGGAAAAAACTTTCCTTTTCTTTCAAAATAACACAACTTGTTTGTATATCTAAGCCAACAACATAACGACTATTTTTACATGCATCCCAGCAGAAGTGTCTGGGAATGATGGAGCTGGTAAATAAAGTCCGGTTATGTAAACCACACTTTATCTGGAATATTTCAAGTCTCTTGGCAATTGACCTTCCCTTGTTCTGGGCTGTCCGCCCCATCCTCACCCTATCTCCCATTGTCTGTGAGGGGCACTTATCCTTTAGAAATCGCTGCTGGAGGGGGAAATACCTCATCATAACTCAGTGGGGCTGGAAGAAGAGGGTAAAGGCATTTCTATAGTCTTTCCACCAATACTCGTCTTTATATATATATATATATATATATATATATATATATATATATATATATATATATATATATATATATATATTTTTTTTTTTTTTTTTTTTTTTGGGGAATGAGGCAAAGGTCATTTGGGAATGAAAGTTTTTATAACTTCACTCCCTTTTTGACGGGATTACAGACAGGTAGAGCAGGACTATACTGTGGCTAGTTTTGCCACAAACTCCAGCAAAGCCCTTGACATAGTGTCCTATTGTTATCTTTATGGATAATGTGGAGAGCTGTGAATGAAAGTTTAAAATTCACAACTGGCTGTAACTTGATTCAAAGAATGGTCCTTAATAAGTTCAACTCCATATCAGTTTAGAAAAAGTTTTCTAATAGGGTCTCCTGTCACCAAACGGCATGAAAATAGGAAAATGCTTATAGTATTTGCCACTGCTTAGGATCATAGATTTCAAGCTAGAAGAATTGTTTTGTGCTATGCGGATGTTACATATAACATGTGCATATACACACATGTACATGCACTTTTATACACAAATGTGTATAAATAATGCTAGTAAACATACACACGTGTAAATGTGCATGGGTATATATATGTCTGTTAAGATTCACAAAGTTCCTGGGAGATGGATATTATTATTATTATCCTCATTTTATGGACTGATTAAAACCTAGGAAATGTTAAATGACTTGCCCAGGATCTCACAGCTAGTAAATATCTGAGGCAGAATTTGAACGCAGGTCTTCCTGATGCCTGATCAGGTTTTAATATTATTTATCAATGTCTTGGCTAAAGGGCGTATATTTTATGCAAACCAGATTTGCAATTGACCCAAACGAGGAGTAAAACTAATGTTTTAGATGTCAGGTTCAGAAAATGTCTCCATAGGCTAGATGATTAAAATAATAGTAATAATAATAATATTAAAAAGAATAGTCATTAAGATATATGTGGCAATTAAAATTTGTAACACACTTTAAACACATTTAATTTTATCATTACAATAATCCTGAAAAGCAAGTGCCATTATTATTATACCTAATTTAAAAATGAGGAAACTGAGGTAGGCAGAAGCCAATCTGACCTCAGATCCAGTACTTTACCACCTAGTTACCTAAATCTGATCAAATGAAATTTATTTTACATTTTTAAAGTTTTGTTGTCTATTGTTATGAATAAAATTTCAAGAAGGTAAATGTAAAATTCTATATTTGGGCTCAAAAAACCAACTTCAAAAGGACAAAAGAGAAGCAAGCACTCTGGATTTGGCATCAGAGCTGGCTCTGCTATCTACTACTTGTGTATACAGGAGAAGTCACACAACCCTCAACTGAGCCTTAATTCTTTATCTGTATAATACAATGGGGGGGGGGAGTAGAGTGTTGGAGTAATTACAATCTCTGAAGTCCTTTCCATCTCTAAATCTATATATGGCTAAGGAGCATTTGATATGGGTATTTTAGTGAACTGCAAATTTAGTAAGAGTCAACAATATAGTAAACATACACCCAGACACCCCCCACCCCTTCACACACACACACACCGTAACAACTGCAACAAAAAACTTCTTAGCTTAGTCTGTATTAAGAAAGGTTCAGTGTCCAAAATTAAGAGAGATGATATTCCTTGTCTTCCCTGGTCTGAAGTGTTGTGTTTGTTGAGTCCCCATATTTTAGAAAGAATATAGCTAATCTGTAGAATGTACAAAGGCAGATGCCCAGGATGGAAAGAGTGCTGGAGACTATGTTGTATGTGCATGGACTAAAGCTACTCAGGATTTCAACCTGAAAAAAAAAAAAAAAAAAAAAAGGCTCAGAGGACATAACTCCCTTCAAGTATCTGAAGGACTATTTATTATTATTATTTTATAAGGCAAAAAAAAAAAGTGATTTGACTGAGGTCATGTAGCTAGTAAGTGTCTGGTGTAAAGTCAGTTTTGAACTCGGATCTTCCTTATTCCAAGGCTGGAACACTATTTTCCCTGCACTGGTTATATTAAACAGAGATTAGGCTTGCTCTACACTGCATCTCAGCATCCTGTCCTTAGTTGAGGATCATGTCTCATACTTCTCCAGAGTATAATATATGGTGATAATATATGATATGTAATAATATATGAAAATAATAATATTATTATACACACTTTGTCATCTTCAACTCCTCGTTTCCTCCCTTTACATCCAATCAGTTGCCAAACCTTGTTCTCTCTCCTTTCACCACATCTCCTAGATATCTCCTTGTCTATTCCCACAGTCATCCCCTAGTAGAAAGTCTCACTGTTTCACTGGGACTTCTGCATTGGCCTTCTGATTGGCTTTGCCTGAATCTTTCTCTCTCTCCAATCTATCTTTTACATAGCTGTTGCTGAACAGATTTTCCTCGAGCATAGCTAACCTCGTCATTCCTTTGCTCAGTACTCCAGTGGCTGGTTACTATCCTTCTAGGATCAAATAACAGCATGTCCCTGGATAGCTTAAAACTGCATCAGGCTTTTGGAATACCCTATATAAGTTCTTTGGTACTGAAAGCTCTTCACAACCTGGCCCTTTCCGGCTTTTCCTGTTGTCACGTGCTTTCTTCATGCCCTCTGTAATCTTAGTCACACTGGCCTGCCTGCTGTTCCTCAAATATGCTGCTATATATACCTCCCTTTCTTGGTGAGTTTGCATGGACCGTCTCTCTCATAGCCTGGAACACTTTTATCTGTTCATCTGTGTTTCCTAGAGTCCCTCACTTCCTTGAAAATTTAGCTCAAATACCACCTTTGGGGAGGGGGCAGGAAGTCTTTCCCAGTCTTCCCACTAGAATGAACTATATAATAGCTGCTGTTACTGCTTCTCCCTCTCTTCTCTTCCTTCTCCTCCTCCTTGTCTCTTTTTCTTCTTCAACTTCAATTTCAACTTCTACTATTACACCTTTTCTACTATTACTACTACTTTTTCTACTACTTCTATTTCTACCTAGGGTGTCTACATACCTCTTTAAGATTTGCAGAATGTTTTATAAATATCTCACTAAATCCTCACAGCAACTGTGGGAAATAAATGCTATGATTATTCCCAATTTACAGTTAAAGAAATTGAGAGAGATAAAGGTTAAGTGATTTGCCCAGATTTATATTACTAGTGTCTGAGATTGTATTTGAATTCAGGTCTTCTTGACTCTACCTTTGGCCTTCTATCCATTGTGTTCCCTCCTAACAGTGGCAGATATACTAAGTCATTTAACTTGTCTGCCTCAGTTTCCTCAACTATAAAATAGCACCTACCTCCCAGGGTGGTTGTGAAGATAAAATGAGATAATATTTGTAAAATGTTTTCCAAAGCTTAAACCATATTATGGTTGTTCAGGCATTTCAGTCATGTCTACCTCTTTGTGACCCTATTTGGGATTTTCTGGCAGAGATAATGGAATGATTTGTTATTTCCTTTTCCAGGTCATTTTACAGATGAGGAAACTGAGGCAGAGTTAAGTCACTTGCCCAGGGTCAGGCAGCTGGGAAGTATCTCAGAGGGGACAAGAATTTAGTTATTTCTGACTCAGGCTGACCACTCTATCCATTGTGCCACCTAGCTGCCTCCTGCTCTGTGGTGGTAGTCTTTAAAAGTCCATGAATATTAGCTATTTAAAAAGTTGTTAAGGTGAACTTCCTTTTATCATAAGGTATTGTTTCATAAAGGCTAAAGAACAGTGAGACAATAGGATTATATTGTTACACCCACATACTCCCATTAAGTACTGTATTATAGTTGACATAGCCTAACCCACTTGGGGATATGGGTCCCGTATTAGTAATATCTGCTAAGCAGTAACTTTTTTTAGCTGCATCTCCAGGTGCCTTGATATCAGGCTTATCTTGTGTTGCCTATTTGACTATGACAAAAAAATAAAAAATAAAAAAAAAAATAAAAAAGGTGAAAATGATATTCTTTGATCCATATTCAATCTCTATAATGCTTTCTCTAGATGCAGATGGCATCTATCCCACACTTGCCTTAAGTCACCACATATGCATAGACATTTGCACATATATATGTATTTAATTTTCTTGATTCTACTTACTTTGCTCTGAATTCAATTCATATAAGTCTTCCCAAGTTTTTCCTGAATGCCTCATATTTTATATTCAGGAAAGTCAGAGCTTGAATTCAATCTCAGACAAGTCATCTGTGTGGACAAATCACTTAACCTCTCTCAACTTCAGTTGCCCCCTCTGTGAAATAAGGATGATCATAGCACTAACCTCTGTGGGTTGTTATGAAGATCAAATTTATAAATATATTTAAAGCACTTTATAAATCTTAGAGTGATATATAAGCGTTAGTTATTATTCATCTTTATTGTTATTCAGTTTTTTTCCCCCCTAGTAAATTAAAGTACACAAGTGACTTATTCAACGTCACTTAGCTAGTAAGTGTATGACGCAGGGATTTGAATTCAGGAAGATGATTATTTGTAAAAGTTCAATAATATTCCACATCTTTCAACTAATGGGTTTCCTTTTTTTTTATTTTTAGCTATTAAAAAGCATTGTTTTGCATGTTCTGGTTCATATAAGATCTTTCTTTCTTTCTTTCTTTCTTTTTTTTTTTTTTTGACTTTGGCTTCCTTGGGTATATATTGGGTTCAAATGTTCCTACCAATTCATCAGATCCTATCTCCTCTATCCAAGTTTTTGGCATAATTTAATGTCCATATATTTTTGGTCTGTATAGTGGTATAGTGGAAAGATTGCTAGATTTGAAATCTAAAGACCTACATCCAAATTCTAACTTTATTACTACTTGTAGACAAATCACTTTACTTCTTACTCTTTGGTATCGTTTCCTCTTTTCCTAGCCTCCCACCTTACACAAACCCAAACAATTCTAGCACAAGGTCAGTCATCTGTGTCTTTTCGTTGGCATTTTCTGTGGCATTCTCTGAGTCCAAACTTTTATATATATATATATATATATATATATATATATATATATATATATATATATATATATATATATATATATATATATATATACACATATATAATGAGAAACATCCTGGCAGGGAGAATTGAGGAAGCTGGGCCTAGATGGTTCAAGTGCAATCTAACTCTTGCCACTGACATGTATTATTAGCATTAGAATCATGACAGTTAATTCCAGAGCCCAGATGTTTTTGTTAAGATTGTCACAAATCTGAAACAGTGGAGGGAGTTTCTCATGCTGAGAATTCTCTACATTCAAATCTCAAGCCTCCCCTCTACTCTTCCCAAAGATCTGAGCTAGAGACTGGTTAGAAGTAGAAAAGAGGAGTATTTTAGCTTGATGTAAGGGCAAACTTATAAATTACTCAAAATGGGATGGGCTGCTTTAGAACATAATGAATTCCTCACCACTGGAGGTATTCAAGCAGGGGTTGCACACCTACTTGTCAGGGATTTTGTATATGGATTTTATGGGTTGATCTATAACCTCCGAGATCTCCTAGTTCTAAATTTTGTAAACCTGTGATTCTCAGAACTGTTGAAGGCTACCTCTAGCTTTGCTTTGAAACCATCCCAGAAAGATGAATAATCCTCCTTTTTTATTTTTTAACTCCAAAAAATATTCTACAACATTCCTTGAGTGGAGTGTCTTATTCTTAAAATCTTCTAGGTGCTCAAATTCATCTTTTATCAAGTTTTTGAGGAAAAAGACCTCAAAAAGCACCAAATAGTTGTCTCTTTGGTGAGAGGTCTTGGAGGTCCCAGCCTGAGTGAGGCCAGAAAGTTAGGCCTCCATTGTCTTCCCTCTCTTACCCTACTCACTCCCTCAGGATCTCAGACAAGCTCTGCTCTTTTGGTTGTCCCATGCTTTGTAAGTGGGAGGCTTTGGCTTCAGGCAGACAGATTCCCGTTGGTCTTCCCCAGCCCTTCAATTAGTCTTCTTCTTTCTGTCATTACCACCTCCGGGGGATTTGTTAACCTTTTTGCTCCAGGGGGAGGGAAGTCGAATTTAAAACTAGCCCAGACCCTATTGGTTCCGAGAATAGTTGTGGGAAACCAGCAATTTGAAAGCACCCGGGAACGGGACAGAGAGAAAGGAAGGGAAAGCCCCCTGAATTACAAGCTGTTAACACAACCAACTCCAGGGCTTCCTCAGTAGTCTAGGAGAAAAAGAGCCCAGGGGGACAAAGGTTTGAGAATATATTTGTGAATGAAAGAAGGTGAGGAAACCAATCCTTAAGTTGCAATCTTTTGCATTTCCAAATGCATTACAAATTCCAGAATGCAAAAATGCTATTGAAGACGGTTGATCTTTACTAAATTTCTTCCAATCCACCAAGTCCCAAATGAAGATCTTTCTAACAACTTTGAAATGCGGTTTTTCACTTTCTCTTTCCATTTCCCCTTCTCCCCCTACTTCTGGCTGGGAGACTGATAGCTGTACTTTGGGCCTATAGCACTAGAGAGAAAGTCCATGCCTGGATTGGGATAGGTCCTTTGGCAGAAAATAAAATAAAATAAAGCCTGGTTAAAATTATAGTATGATAATCCCACATTTATATAGCCCTAACCTTTAAAAAGTACTCCTTTGTATATACAAGGTCTCTGAGGACAAGGGCTATTTAATTTTTGTCTTCCTGGCACAGGATCGACATTTCATAACTCCTTCCCCCCTATACACTGACTAGTATTTAATGTGTTGTTATCAGAGCCTTATACATCAGAAAACCGAGGCTCTAAGAGACAGAGGAGATCCCAGTGCCTCTTCCACAGACTGTACTCCAATATGCGCTGGCTTCTACAAAAATAGGAACCTTTCTCCACACCAAGATTCAGAAATGTTTCTTTAGTCACCGCCTATGTCTTAGCTGGTGAACTGTTTTCCTAGCCCATCTTTGGGTGTTCAACAAGCCAGTCTGGAATTGTCCTTATTGAAGTCTGGAGAAGGGTCAAGATCAGGACTATCTTCAGATTCTAGGTCACTCCCACGCCCCCAAACAAGGGCTAGGATATAGTCCTTTGTCTCTTTGTTCCTCCTCTCTCAGACACTGCATTAACAAGTTTTTGTGAAGGAAAACAAAGCTGTACATGATAGTAGTAAAAATACATGAAGGCTTAGGACAAATGTGAAATCTGAATTGGAGACCTTTGGCCCAGATGACCCTTCTATTCCTCCACTTATTCCTTGATGAAATTATGAATTCACTATAAATCAACTCCCTATTTTCCTGCTTCTTGATCTGTCTTTTTTTCTTTCTCCCCCACCACCCAAACTTACATTACTAATGCTTTCAGGATTTATCTCCCTTTTTCCCTCCCTCAAAGAGTCAGCTTTCAGGAAAGGATAGGAAATGTATTTAGTGGTATAAATTCTGTCATTTAAATGACCAATACTGTTTTAAAACAACAGTTCTTAAACTGAAGTCCATGAACTTGTTTTTTAAAATATTTTGATAACTGTGTTAGAATTTAATTGATTTCCTTCATAATCCCATGTATCTTATTTTATGCATTTATAAATATTATTTTGAGAAGAGTCTTGTGGGCCACCAGACTGCCAAAGGGGTTCATGACTTGAAAGGTTAAGAACTCTGACTTAAAATGTTCCTCTCAGGATCTCTTCATGCAAAAGTTATAGACTCATAAACTCCCTAGATTTTTAAAACTGGAAGGGACTTCTAGTTGGAACCCTTAATTTTATAGGAGAGAGAACTAAGGCCCACTGAGGTTAGCTTATTGGATATGGGGGAAGGAATTCATGCCCAGTTTTTTTGTTTTTTTAATTCTAATCTAGTGTTCCTTCTACATCACCCTCAGTTCAACTTTTGAATAGAAGATTCTCAACTTTCTGCTTTTGATAAGGAAGGGACTTTAGAGGTCATTTAAACAGACCCCTTAATTTTATAGCTGAGAAAACAGACTCAGAGAAGGATACACAGACATTAGAATTCAAATTTAGATCTTTTTACTTCAAATCCACTATGTTCTACTACACCCCATTGCTTCCAATTGATCTCTGAGTTTTAATAGTGATAATGAGCTAAATGAGTCCATTTTGAGAGCAAGTCTAATTATTAGATATATTTTTATGTTATCTTTTCTTATTATATATTTCTTATATATAACTTCTTTCTTTTGTTCTCCTATGAGTTACACAAAACAAGTCTAATCTCTCTTATTCAAAAATACTTGAAAATTATCACAACTTCTGGTCAAACTTCTCATTTTCTAGTTGTGTGACCTTGGCTAAATCAGTTAATTTCTCTGTACTTCCTACTGATCTGCAAAAAAAGAAATTCTAAGATTTCATTCCATATTTTCCATTGTCTTTTTTTACATTTCCTTAAGTATTTTCAAAGCCATGGGCCAGCCAAACTGGTTAGTTGTAATAACTAACATAGTCTAGGGGTTAAACACTACTGCTAGATTAAATTAATGTAGTCTAGTCTGAAGAGACTAATTCTGGTCCCTTCATTTAGAAAATAAATAATAACACACATCTGTTCTCTAGGTGGAAAAGTAGCAGGAACATGGTGCCTATCACACATAATGTCAGCCTTGGTGCAACTGTTTTTCTTGGTTACAAGAGAGGTTTCGTTGAGGGGCCAGTATGTTGGGAAATATATCAATAAAACTTAAAGAGGATTATTTTAAAGAAATGTTTGTTTATTTTTAATTTTTTATAATAGTTTTTTTTTTTAACAAATCTCTTTCCAAAGAGAAGTTTTTAGCATTTACCTGTGTTCCAAATTTTTCTCCCTCCTCTAGACAGAAGCAATTTAATATAGGTTAAATGTGTAATATAATATAGGTTAAACGTGTGTAAAAGAATTAATTGTTTAAAGTCAGAATTTGGAGCAGTTATTTGGTAGAAAAGGTAGGGAAGAAGGGGAAGAGTCTACTGGAATTTTTCTATATGGATTTCTGTGATTTAATCAAGAAAGGGCCTAAGCTATTAAAAGGACTTTACAATCACTGATTGAGATCTGGAAGGGATCCTTTAAAGGTCATCTAGTCCAGAGGTGTTTATGCTCTCAAGTACAGTTGGAATCAGCTTTAAATGTAACTGAAATATCATTAACAAAATAAATAAAATACCATAATATAGGTAATATGACATTTTTGAAACTAAGTCAATATGTAGGCTGTAGGGATCTTATGTATGGATTAGTGCCCCCTTTCTACTTTAGTTTGATACTACTGTTCTAGTTTATCCCACTCAATTTAAATATGAAGATTATTCAAAGTTACACAGGTAATGACAGATCTGGGATTCAAATTTGGGTTCTTTGCCTCAAAATTTAGGAATTTCTCCCAATTACATATGGTGGGGGAGAAGAGAAGAAAAACTGGGGAAAGAGTAGAGAGAAGGAGGGAGAGAAAAAAGGGGAGATTAGTATAATGTCATTTAGTCTGAAGAGACTTTTCTACTCTTCATTTGGAAGATAAATGATAAAACATATTTCTGTTCTATAGGTGGAAAGGTAGAAGGAATATGGCACCCTTACACATGATGTCAACCTTGGTGCAGGGGAAAGGAGGAGAGAAGAGAATTGCGAACTGGGGGGCAGGGACTTGTAAACAGGTCATACCTTCCTCATATACCAACTACAGGCCCCCCAGAATTCTGGTCCAGAAGCAGGCCCCCCGAGTTACTGTTAAGGGTTTCTCCCTGTCTGCCACTAGGTGGTGCCTTTGCACCATGAGGAAGGGGGCAAAAGTGACAGCTTAGTTTGCAAGATGGGGCTTAATATAGTAACCTGGATTATGGACGAAACATGCAATTTACAAACCTCTCAACCCACCACAGGGGAAACCTCTGAGGCTTTTCTTCTGAGAAAAGCAATTAGGCTAACCTCTTAGGAGAAGAAATTGCATCGCTGAGCTTGTCTGGGAAAGCAAAATATCTCTTCAGGAACAGCCCTGGGGAAGATGGGAGAAACCACCCAGAGAGCTTTTCATCCCAGGGATTTAGACTGTGGCAAGGGGGAGGAGGCTGTGTCTGGGTTCTGATGCTGAGTGTCTTGGGTCTTAAGAAGTAGATCCCCTTCTATCTTTGCCTCTGGATGAAGTGGGGATAATTATTAGGTCATCCATTAAACAAACATTTATTAAAAGCCCTTGCCCTCTATAGTAGAGGATAAAAAGACAAAAAAATAAAACTGGTTCTGTCCCCAAGGAGCCTACATTTCTTTTGGGATTATAATTTTAGATCTGCTCATTTGGAAGACCTGGATTTAAATCCTCTAACTACCTTTGTAATTTTAAACAAGTTATTTAATTTCTGTCAGCCTCATTTTCTTCAGCTGTAAAATGGAGTTAATAGTACTTTCTTCACAGAGTTATTGAAAAGAGTAAATGAGATATTTGTAAACTGCTTAACCTGTTGTCTGAGAACACAGAAGGGGCTTAATAAATGCTTGTTCTCTCTCCTATCTTTCCAATGAGACTCTCAAGGGCATAGAGTCCAGATATCTTAGGACCAGGGACACTTAGCTTGGAGACTGGACAAAAGAGGAACAATTAGAAAATTCTTCAGAGAGGGACTTGTGAAGAGATATGAAGCCGAAGAGTATGGTCTGGCTAGGTTTGATAGAGCAGAGAGAAGAAATCAGCAGACAGCGGGGTATCTGCACTCTTCCACATAGATTGTAGTATAAAGAAATCTTATCTATATCAACCTACATAGAGTGAAATAAACAGAACAATCAATGTATGCAACGAATTAAACAATGTAAAGGAAAAGATCACTAAAGGGAAGCTAAACAATGAATAACTGGAAAACCAATAATGATTTCAAACAACAGATAAGAAAACAACCTCCCAACAGAGAGATGTGATAGAGCAGACAGATCACTGACTGCATTGGGTGTTTTTATTTTGCCTAATTTTCTTAGTTACATAGGAAGGGTTCAATTCAAAGGAGTGGGAGAATTTCTAGAAATGACTGATGGAAAAATATGAAATATCAAACGTTAAAAAAGGACTATTTTATTCTGAGCACAAAAGTTCTTTCATTAGCCCTTGGAGAGAAAAGTAGGACAATATTTCCTCTCCTCACTGGACAGATCGGGCTATGAAAACCTTGGCAATGGCTCATTCACATTTTCATCATTCAGTTCATGCTTTGGTGTGGGTAAGGTGTAGGGGTTGGAATTAGGGTTTTGGGGAGAAGAGAGATGTGAAAAATGTAAAACATGGCCAAGCACCTTACAGTCTAGTTTGAGGAGAAATCATAGACAATAGATGGCACAGATCTAACTTACTTAAAGAGAGGTAGTGAGGTCAGATAGGAAGAGGAGGAGGATTAGATTCATCTGTGTAACCTTGCAAACTGCTTCAGCTCTGTACCTCACACTAGATGGCATCTAAGACTTCTCTCAAAATAAAAATTCCAAACGCACAAATAAACTAAGTTTACAAAAGAAAGGCTTAATGTTAAAATATGAGTTCTTGGGGATAGGGACTATTTTCATGTGCCTTTGTATCCAAAACTTTGAGAGGTAGCTAGATAGTGCACTGGCACCTGAAGTCAGAAGGATCTGAGTTCAAAAAGCACTTCAGACACTTAAAATTTACTAGCTGTGTGACCCCAGGTGAGTCACAACCCTCTTGACCTGGTGGAAAACAAACAAAAAATGGGAAGGTTAGTGGATCCTCTATGTTTATTGATGTGGGGAATTTTAGGTATGGAAATTCCCTTGATATAGACTTATAAACTTATAATTTTAATTGCTAAGGGGACAGAGAAGGTTAAATGACTGGCCCTGATGGCATAACTAAAAATGCCAGTGACAGAATTTAAACCGAGGTCCTGTCTCCTAACCATAATGCCCTTAATAGGTGCTTAATTAGTTACTTGGTCAACTGAATTGGATCTTCACATGAAGAAGCTCATTTTTATCTAGAATTATCAGAGAAGTCATGAAAGCAAAGATAGAATTGCAGGAAAGGTATACAGAAAGAGTAGAACAGATTGGTATTGAAAAAAAGGTAATGTCAAAGGGAGAAGCTATATAAACATGTGTTAAATGAGGTAGCTGAATGAGCAATGAAGAATTAAGAGAACATTCTATATTGAGGCAAAGTATGAACTTTGGTTATACATCACTTCTTACTTTTTCTTACTATTTTGCTTTCCATTTGTTTATTTTATTTAATTTAATCTTTTTTCCCTAGTTACATTCAAAAGTTTCTTACATTTGTTTTTAAATTTTTTGAGTTTCTGGGTTCTCTCCCTTATCCCCACCAACAATTAAGAAATCACATGTGAAGTTATGCAAAACATTTCCATAAAAGTCAAATTGTGAAAGAAAACAAAGATTCCCATCCTAATGAAAACCTTCAAGAAAAATTAAGTTGAGAGAGAGAGAGAAAAAGAGAGAGAGAGAGAAAGAGGGAGAGAGAGAGAAAGAGAGAGAGAGAGAGAGAGAGAGAGAGAGAGAGAGAGAGAGAGAGAGAGAGAGAGAGAGAGAGAGAGAGAAGGAAAGAAAGAAAGAAAGAAAGAAAGAAAGAAAGAAAGAAAGAAAGAAAGAAAGAAAGAAAGAAAGAAAGAAAGAAAGAAAGAAAGAAAGAAAGAAAGAAAGAAAGAAAGAAAGAAAAGAAAATATGCTTCAATCTGTATTTAGACACCATCAGGTGTCTGGATAGGATATTTTTATCATAAGTCCTTCAGAGTAGTCTTGGATGATTGTACTGCTGAGAACAACAGTCATTTACAGCTGGTTATCCCAGAACATTTCACTTTGAATTCATGGAAGACTTTCCAGGTTTTTTTTTTCCTGAGATCATACTGCTCATCATTTCTCATAGAAAAATAATATTCCATCACAAACATCCACTTGCTTTAATACGATAATACTTCAATACTGTACTCTTTAATACTGTAAGTTTCCTGAGAGCAGGGACTAACTAAATTTGTACTTCTTCTAATTTTTGGTTTCTGTACAAGATAAGTTCATAATCAATTTTTATTTTATTGAACTGAAAGTAAAAGGAATATTTAAGGGACAGTCAAAGTCTGGACTTTGTCCTGCAGATAATGGCAAGGTACTTAAGTAGAGGGATGACATGAAGTAATGTGTTTCTGGGTGTAAATTGGGAAAAGGAATGTTAGTATTGAGGATCATAAGGGTGAGAAGAGACCTCTGAAATATTTCTCATCATATCTTCCCTGGGCTTATTCCTCTGATCTGATTAAGTAAAATTGGGGGCACCTTAGGTTTCCTTGATGGCTTTATATTGGGCTTTGTGGGGTAGCAATGTACTATAGAAAGCTTCTCTCCAGCAGGTGCTTGATAATCCATTCTAGATGTCTCTCCAAGAAAAAAAAATATTCTGAACTTAAGAAACAACAAAAGCACGTTCATATGTAAAGTACAACCAAAAAAAGAGGATTATAGATGAAACTTTTTCTATTAAATATGATAAATTCAAAAAATAGAAGCAAAACACTTTTGAAAATGGACAGGATGAGAGGGAAGAAGTAGCATAAATGGAGCGGGAAATAGGATAGAAGAAAACATGTACAGAAATCATATCTGTGAAATTTTTTTCCAATAAGTTTCCCTGATAAAGGTCTTATTTTTCAAATATATAAAGAATTGAGTCAAATTTATAAAAATAAGATCCATTTCTCAATTGATAAATGGCCAAAGGATTCAGTCAAAGTAATCTATAGTTAGGTGAAAAAATTCTCTAAATTACTATTGATTAGAGAAATGAAAATTAAAAGAGCTCTGAGGTACTATCCCATACCTATCAGATTGACTAATGTGACAAAAAGTCACAAAAGTTGGAAGAAAATTGCAACACTAATGCATTGTTGGTGTAGTTGAATACTGATTCAGTCATTCTGTAGAACAATTTGGGAATAGTCCCAAATATAAATAAAATAGCCCCAATATGCTCAAACAGCTATAAAATCATGCATATCCTTGGAGCAAGAGCACTAGTAAGTCTGTTTTCCAAAAACATAAAAATCAAAATGGGTCTTATCTGTACAAAAATCAGCTCTTTTAGTGGTTGCAAAGATTTGGAAACTGAGGGAATATCCATCAATGGGGAATGGCTGAACAAATTGTGGTATATGATTATGATGGAATACGATTATTTTATAAGAAATGATGAACAGAAAGTTTTTGGAAAAACCTGGAAAAGCTTGTGTGAACTGATTCTGAGTGAAGTGAGCAGAACCAAGAGAACATTGTATATAGTAACTTTGATATTTATAGCAATATAGTGATCCAAAACAATTCTCAAGATTAAATAAAAACATAAATAAAATATAAATAAAATGCTATTCATTTCCAGAGAAAGAACTCTTAGTTTCTGCAAGAAATTTTCTTGTTTCCATTGCCACATCTCCATCGTCCTCCCATCTTCATCCTCATTTAAAAAGAAAATCATTGTAGCAAATATGCATAGTAAAGAAAAACATTCCCACATTGGTCTCTAGAAAATGTATGTTTCATTCTGCCCATTAAGTTTAACAGAAATGTTTCTTTCCTGGTTTTATAGAATTATGGGTAGTCATTGCATTGATTAGAATTCTTTAAAATTTTCATTTGTTGTTATTAAATAGTCATGTCCAACTCTTTGTGATCCTATTTCAGGTTTTCTTGGCAAAGATACTGGAGTGGATTGCCATTTCCTTCTCTGATGCTATTATTGCATAACATGTTTTGCTTATTTCATTTTGCATCAGTTCCTACAAGTTTTTTCAGACTTCTCTGAAACTGTTCCCTTCATGATTTCCTATGATTCAATAATATTATAATTCATATGCCTTATTTTGTTCAACCATCCCCCAAAAGATGGGTCCCTTTTTAGTTTCCAGTTCTTTGCTATAACAAAAAAAGATGTTTTAAAATAATTTTATTTATATGGATCCCCTTCCTTTTTCTTTGATCTCTTTGAAGACATTCTGTACCTCTTAAAGAAAAGCTGAGTCTTAATATAGATCTAGCTCTTTGGGAGTCTTTTGGAACAGGATTATAGCATAGATAAGATGTTCTCCCTTTCTTTGCCCTGAAATTAGAATAGACAAGAATTCTATCCTACCAAATGATACTCCCTTACTTCACAAGTTTGCAAGCCCTATTATAGTTCAACCATACTTCCCAATCCAGAGTTCATGTCCATTTTGGACTGAATGCTTCTCCCAGATGGGAAGGGGAGCTTTTTCTCATTACTAGGTCACAATAAGGGATCATTTAGAATTATGTTGGTATGCTTCCCAAGATCCACCTCCTTATGTACATAGTCAGGGTCATGACCCTGTGGAATCCAGAGTTGTCCTACTACTAGGAAAACTTTTTACTTTCCTAACTGGATCTACTCACTAATTCCATGGAGCATTTAGAATGGGACTTTTAGTCTCCCCACCCCCAATCCCTATCACTACCTGGCAGGAGATCAGGTGGACAATAAGTGGCTGTCCAGCATTTTCCTCAGGGTTATAAGGGTCGATATTGGGTCACAATTTTCCTTAAGCAAATAGGATTCTTGACAGACTGGTTGATGATCAACCAAGAGTTCTTGGGTCACTGAGGGGCAGTCAGGATCAGGGAGTTGTCCATTTCATAAAAGCCTTTTGTTCCTGAGAGCCTGGTGCCAAAGAAGGTGGATCTTTGGGAGGGGGTGGGATGGCCCTATGTCCTCTATCAATTCCTTATAAACCACATTTTTCTCCCAAAGGTAGCTCTTGATAGCTATAGCATTCTGTTCTCTTTCTTCCACTTCCCCAAATATGCCCAAATAGAATTCACATATTCTTGATATACTTTAATAAAATAAATGTTTTGTGTATAATTAATATCATTTAATTTGCCTTTTTAATGGATGGGGGAGGGGTGAGAGTAAAGGAGAGAATTTGGAACTGAAAATTTAAAAAATGAAAATAAAAACTTTCATTTGTGATTGGAAAATATTTAACAAAATATATTTCAAAAGGGAAAAAAAGTTTTTGTCCTTTAGTTGCAGAAAATAGGGCATGTGTGTTTGTGTACTATATATTATAAACCCGTGTGTGTGTGTGTGTGTGTGTGTGTGTGTGTGTGTGTGTAAGAGAGAGAGTTTTTATCTTTTGAAGTTGTTTAGAATGGAATTATGCATGTAATGATTGTTGAATTTGAAGTTACAGGACTTGAATTCAAATTCTGTTTCTACTATTTACCCAAGAGTGACCTTAAGAGTGTTTGTATCTCAGTTTATTTAGATAATTAAGGAGTTGATTAGGTGATCCCAAAAGAGTTTTCTATTTTTAAATCCTATCTTAATCTGTAATAGACTTCTTAAGTTACTTCAAATTACAAAGATTTCTTACTACCTTGAATATAAACTGTTTTTCTCTTGGTAACATAGTTTTATACTTTTAAAGTATTTTTTCTTTTATTATTATGAACTTGGCAAAATCAACAAACAAATATTTCCCTATGCAGATAAACAGAAAGGTTAGTACATGATATTTGTTGTGGCTGTTTTTGGTTGTGTTCAATTCTTTGTGACCCTATTTGGGGTTTTATTGGCAAAGATACTTGGGGTAGTTTGCCATTTCTTCTTCCAAGTCAGATGAGGATACTGAGGCAAGTACTTGCCTAGCTAATAAGTTTCTGAGGCTGGATTTGAACTAAGGAAAATAAGTCTTCCTGACTCCAAGCTTGGCATTCTATCCATTATGTCACCTAGCTGCCCTTAAAAATTGTAGTTCTGAAATTTAATTCAATTATCACATGCCATCTTCTTAAGGAATAGTCACTTCCCAAATCTGCCTCTTTAAAAGCCCTTGCCTTCAAACTCCAATAGTGAGAAACACTACCTCTGCTCTCAAGGTTTTTTGCTTAAGACTTCATAATTCTTAGCAATGCATTCTCATGGGGGAAGGGAGAGGGAAGACGCAAAATGTCAGAGAGTACATAGGAGTTTGAGACTTTGAGCTCTTTCAGGTTTCCCTCAGAATCAAGCCTAGGTCAAGCCTCTGAATGAATTTTGGAGTGACAGAACCTACAAATATTTGGAGTGAAATAAATTTTTCAGCAGAAAATATTTTGGAAGGACTTCAGGAAAGGTCTGACTCAATTGAGCAGGGGGGGATTTCGCTGTCCAGGGAGGTCCAGGGAGGCTCTCAGCCAAAATATAGCAATGTTGGCTACTCTGTCCTAGTTCAGAAGCCAGTGGATCAACAGAATAGGTGCAGGCTCTCCAATGCAACTGCAGAAGCAAATACTCATCTCTGAACCTCAGCATAAAGCAGGACTTGGCCACACCCACTCAGTACCAGAAGGAAGCTGGCACTATTGGTCCCAGGGCAGCATAAAATCCCTGTGGTACTGCAAAGGAAGATCAGAACAATCTCCCCATAGTCCTAGGAGCAAACCTTAACCTTTAAAAACAAGCAAAAAGAGCTCTGACAGTAAGTTGCTGTTATGAAGACAGGGAAGAACAGATCTCAAGCCCTGAGTATACTAAAGGCAAAAGGCTCCAGAAGAACCCTCAAAGGGTGATATGAGTTTGTCTCCAACTCAAAAGATTCTCTTGGAAGAATTTTTTAAAAATCTTAAAAGAGAGAAGAAAAATGAGGAAAAAACCCGAAAGTTTTGCAGGAGAATTTGAAAAAGGAAACATAGAAATTGCCTGAAGAAAACAATTCTTTAAAAAATAGAGTTGGCAAAATTAGAAAAAGAAAACAACTCTCTGAAAAACAGAATTGATGAAATGGAAAAAGAGAACAACTTTCTAAAAAATAGAATTAATGAAATGGGAAAAAATTCAATGAACAAAGCAATGTGACAGATTCACAGATTCTCAGAATTTCACAGAAGGAACCCCAGAGGCTATTTAGTGCAACCCATAGCACAAAAAGGATCTTTGCCTCAGTTTTCTCATTTGTAAAAAGAGCTGGAGAAGGAAATTGCAAACCACTCCCAATATTTTTGCCAAGAAAACCTAAAATGGGGTCACAAGAACTGAAATAACTCAACAAAACAATTTATAGCTATAAAGCTTTTAGTAAGAGTTTTAGTACATCTAAAAAAGACTAGTGACAACAGAAAACAAAATAAAAACCTCATATTTTTCTGGAGTTTTACAAATCTAATCAATAGTGCTTTTCAAATCAAAAGTCCTTCGTAATATTGTTGTTAAGAGGTAAGCCCTGTAACATATGGACTTGCCTAGGAGAGAGGAAAAGCTGGGTCTAGCTTCTGACACAGCCTCAGGTAAGTCTCTTATAATCTCAGTGTCCTGGACTGTTTCCTAAATTTCAGAGAAAAATGACATAATGCATTAGAAGAAGTTCCTTATTTGAAGCTGAAATAACAAGTATAATGATTTATTTCACATAGCATACCTTTTCATATAACAACAGTACACAACTGTTATTTCATATAACAACTGTTATTTTAACTCTTATTAAATAATACTCCCTGTTCATATAATTATTTATCAAAACTAAAAAGGAAGACAGAAGGAGGATATGGATTATATATATCACTTATACTAGACACCATAGAGTAGTTATACTGTGTGAGAAAAGAAAAGGCATTAGAAAGAGTTAGAAATTCATAGAGAACATTCAAGAATGAAGCCTCAACAAAACCCATGCCTTCAGATATTTATATATAAGGACATACATATGCACAGACAAATACATAAACATGCATATATAAATATATATGTGTGTATATATATTATATATACATATATATATAAAACATATGCATACATAAGCATATGTATACATAAACAAATCAATGAGTCAGAAATAAGCAATAGCGTTATCTGATTATTACCCTATAGACCACCTGGACAGAAGAGTGAGATAGACAAGATGTTAGAAAATAGATCACAAACCTAAAATAGATGCATGATATAATAGTGTTAGAAGCCATCACTTATCTTGGTATGTGCTAGAATTTGCTTGTTTTACCAAAAGAAGGCTAGATAATTCCTGGGGTTTTTTTCTTTTTCTTTTTCTTTTCTTTTTTTTTTTAGGGGGGTTTGAGGCAACTGGGGTTAAGTGACTTGCCCAGGGTCACACAGCTAGGAAGTGTTAAGTGTCTGAGACTAGATTTGAACTCGGGTCCTTCTGACTTCTGGGCTGGTGCTCTATCCACTGCACCAACAAGCTGCCCCTCCTGGTTTTTTTCAATGATAATCTCAATCTTCTAATTTGTAGGTATGACTGTCCTGGCTTTGGATTCTTACTAATAAATATGATTATAGACTCATAAACACAATAGATTTAGAATTAAAAGGTCATCAAGTAAAATCATAAATCTCTATCTGGAAGGAATCAAATTGCATAGTTTTACAGATGAGGAGCCTGAGTAGGTAAGTGACTTGTCTAAAGTCTTTTAGGTTATAAGTAGCTGAGTTTGAACCCAAATCCTAACTTGGTGCAGAAGTTGAAAATAAATCTAGGAGGGAAATAAAATAATGTGCAACATTATACAAGTATTAACAGGCCTTCCAGAGGGCCCCCTGGGAAATGTAAAGTTTTTTGAAGAGAATATATTCCTTCAGAACTAGGAAAGAGACATGATTTATAATGCTGTTTGTATTGGATTGGATAGGGTATAACCAAGGAAGGTAGAGGAGAGCACCTTCTGCCACAGTGGCAGAGCAGACAAATTGAATAACAGGAAATCCTTGCAACCAGCAAGGATTGCTATATCCCAGCAAAAGTTGCTAGCTAGTACCAGCTCAGCTCTTCTTCCTAGAAAGAAATGGGTCTGAATCCTTTCATACCACCAATGTCTTTTTTTTTTTTTTTGTATGTAAAGCTTTTTATTTTCAAAATACTTGTATAGATAGTTTTCAGTATTCACCCTTGCAAAACTTTGTGTTCCATTTTTTTCTCCCTCCCTTCCCCCCACACCCTTTCCTAGATAGCAAGTAATCCAATATATGTTAAACATATGCAATTTTTCTATACATATTTTCACAAATCTCATGCTGCACAAGAAAAATCACATCAAAAAGGGGAAAAAATGAGAAAGAAAACGAAAAGCAAGTCAACAACAAAAAAGTAAAAATACTATGTTAGGATTCACGTTCAGTCCCTACAAGTTTATTGGAACTGGCCTGAATTACCTCTCTGTTGAAGAGCCACGTCCATCAAAACATCATGATAATTGTTTAATTTTGTTGTTGCTGTGCAAAATGTTTTCTTGGTTCTATTTACTTCATTTAGCATCATTTCATGCAAGTCTCTCCAGGCCTTTCTGAAATCATCCTGTTTGATCATTTCTTATAGAACAATAAGAATCTATAACATTTATGTATCATAACTTATTCAGCCATTCTCTAATGGATGGGCATTCACTCAGTTTCCAGTTCCTTGCCACTACAAAAAACACATTTTACCCATGTGGATTCTTTTCCCTTTTTATCATCTCTCTGATACACTGGCTCAGGAGAGACACTGCTGGATCAAAGGGTATGCACAGTTCGATAACTTTTTGAGCATAGTTCCAAATTGCTCTCTAGAATGGCTGGATGTATTCACAACTCCACCAACAATGCATCAGTGTCCCAGTTTTCCCAAATCCCCTCCAACATTGTGCATTACCTTTCCCTGTCATTCTAGCCAATCTGACAGATGTGTAGTGGTATCTCAGAGTTGTCTTAATTTGCATTTCTCTGATCGATAGTTTTAATTTATTCATCTGAAAATTATTCATATTCTTTGACCATTTATCAAGTGAAGAATTGCTTGTATTCTTATAAATTTGAATCAATTCTCTATATGTTTTAGAAATGAGGCCTTTATCCTAGACTACGAAAGTCTTTAACCATGGGACTTTGCTTTAGATAGAATCTTCCTTTGGTCATTGCCTTCTCCCTCTCCTCCCATTCCACCCTTTTCCCTCTTGTTGAGAGGATGGGGTAGGTAGAAGTTCTCACGTTAAGTACCTACATTCAAAGTAATCCCAATACTCTGGTTAAAGATATAAATTCATGGTTTTAGTACAAAGACCCATTCCACATGGGTTCCCAACTAATGGGGGGTGTGGTGGCATAGGGCGACTTATTATTGTAGATTATTAATGAAATCATAAAGGCTCAGAGCCCCACAACCTACAAAAATCTATATATTCAAATAGCCATTGACATCCCTCATTTATTCTCTCTGGACATAAAGAAAAAACTAAGAACCTTTATCTGTTGTTGTGATGATGGTGGTGGGATTTTCAATTGTGCTTCACTTTCCATGGCTCCCTTTTGAGGTTTTCTTGGCAAAGAGACTGGAATGGTTTGCCATTTCCTTTTTCAGCTCATTTTACAGATGAGGGAATTGAGGCAAACAGGTTAATTGGCTTGTCTAGGGCCCACAAGTATCTGAGGCTCAGATCCTCTTAATTCTAAGGCTGGCTCTTTATCTACTACCGCCTTATCTAGAACCTTATCTGGGGAAGGTCAGTTATGAAGTACTGACAAAATAGTAAGGAATAGATTAACAAGAGGAAACAAAAACTCAGGACTTAAACTTATTATGCCTTTTGAGTAGGAAAGACAAAAAGTATATAATTCACCAGTCATTTGGGATTTTCTTGAGAAAGACTAGTCCCATCATTCCCCAGCAGCATTTATAATGAATAAGCAGAGGGTTTCAGCTGCTAAATGCTTATCACAATTCCCATTGAAAATACCACTGTGGTTGCTTGAATTCCTGCCATTGCAGACCTATTTCAACTTTCCAGGCTGGCATAACCTTACTCAGACTGTGTGATAATAGATCCCACAAACTGGGATGAAAATTTGTCCCTTGAAACACTGTCCTACATTTTCCAAGGGGCCCTCTGAATGGTTTGTTCTTATGTAAACAATGGAGAAGAATTCCATCCAGATGTTTCCCTTCTTGATTAGTTGGGACTTAGCACTAGGAAATCTCAGCTGACTAGCTTTCGTTTCTTTAAAAAGAATTTTCCTCAAGAATGGCACAAATGGTGCTTTAAGAAGTGGGTAAAGCACTATGTTGGAATGGATCCATTAGGTATTGCCACAGCCTGAGAGAAGACTGTAAGAACTTTGGTCCATGAGATTCTAGAGAGATGGTTCAGCCAGAGGTCTCTGCCATGTCAGATGACTGGCCTTGAGACCTGACCTTTTCCAAGCTGACTGTCTCCACTCACAGAAGAGTCTGGCACAACTGCACATGAATCACAGCTGAGATTTGTCTCCAAGTTATTGGAATGTGAAAGCACCCACCCCATGCATTGCGAATGGTATATTTTCAACCCTGTGCCTTCAACTCCAGCTTTTTTTGCATTACAGATGATACTTTCAAGCCTCTAATCAATATTTTTGGAATTTGAAAGCTGATTTCCCTTGTTATATTTAAACAAACACCAAATAAGAATTTATAAACTGAGATTCCATTCTATCTTAGCATTTGGGATGGAGAAAGACAATTTTGTTTTCCCTTATTTCTATAAATAATGTTTTACAGCTTTATTTATATGAATTTTGTATGTATTTTAGTAAGCTAAGTCCCAAATATTATATACATTTTGTAGCTGTTTTGAATAATGTTTCTCTTATTTTTATATGTTTAGAAAGGCTGATGATTTTAATGAATTTCTTTTGAATCCTGCCACTTTGCTGAAGCACTTAATCATCTCAATTAGTTTCTTTGTTTATTGGCATTTTTTTCCCTATCCTAAGCATTACCATCATGTCATCTGTAAAAAAGATCATTTTGGTTTCTCTTCACCAAAGCGTATGCCTTTAATTTTGTTCTCTTGTTCTGTTACTATAGAATTTCCAGTACAATATCAGTAGGGAGAGAAAATATCCTTGATGTTTTTCTGGGTATACTGAAAATGCTTTTAGTGTTTCTAAATTGCAAAGTAATGCTGGCTCTTGGTTTTAAATATATGCTTTTATCATTACTCCTATGCCTATGTTTTTTTAGGATTTTTAAAATAAATGATTACTAAATTTTGTGTAAGCCTTTTATTTATCTATTGAGATAATCACATGGATTTTAGCTTTGTTTATTTACACACCTAAGCTCTATGCCCACTCTCCCATACAATAAATTAGATTCCTACTTTTCCCTTCACAGTTCTAGGTATCATCCTACCTGTCACATTTTTTTCAAATTATTTAAATTTAAATATTTAGTAAAAACTCACTGATTTTACTCCTGCTCAGAAAACATTCCTCCCAATATCAGTTAATCTGTTATTATCTCCTTATATCAACTGACCAGTTAACATAAATAACCTTTTGCAAAAGGATATTTACTGAGAAAGTATGGCAAGGAAAGAATTATAAAATTACCCTCCTGTACCATAGCACACTCTTTGACACAACCCCTTGGGATAAAGGAAAAAGTGAACTCAAACATAAAGTGGTAAGTACCATTTCTTTCTTTACCCATCTTTCCCATCCCTATGCCCTAATCCCAAATTCCCTTCTGGGAGTAGCATAAGTGAAGTAAGTGGCTCCCTAGCTTACAGGATATGCTTTCTGTATTTGACTGTGTGCTAGGCTGCATCAAGCAGATTGGACCTCAGAACATAATGTTCTCAACTACTGTATCTGTAGGCAAATTCTCCCATTAATTCCAGCTGCTGAATTTCTAGTGATTCTATCATTGGAAGCTTACAGGGCTGTAACCTGTGATTCCACCTATGATACTCATTCACCAGAGAAAATTGACTCTTTCCCTTTGTTGCTAGTCTAATTCATAAATCTACTTACCTAGCACTGTAGGAACAAAGATTTCTCTTCTCCCCATCCTCCCTGTAGGAGGCAACTCCAAAAGTTGTCTAAAATTTCTGTACTCATGGAAATGGAAGGGTTGCCTTGGACCAAAGCATAGAAGTAATAGAAGAGCAGAAATACTTTGCAAATGTTAGGAAAGACTTTTTTCTCTTTTAAGAAATATTCTGTGGAAGGTTTTCCCCCTTTTTGTCATTGCCGATTTGATGGTTGGCTTCACCTCCATTTTGGGCCTTTTGTGTAAGGTACTACTTCTTTGTTAGGTGTTCATTTTGATTGCTGAAAGGGGAAGAAAAAGGACATTTGTGTGTGGAACACTGATAAAATCAGCTTGAGAAAAAAGACAGCCCATCAGATAACAGTACTTTAAGGGCTGACATAGACTGTTCTGAGAGTACTAAAGGGAGAATATTGTCTCTCTCTGAGGCAAAAGGCAAAGATGGCTACCAGCAGCTTATTTTCACATAACTTTAAAAATAAACTTTGGAAGTTTAAAGCTGAGAGATGCCAAATTAATTTTGAGACCATGAAAAAAGTATGCAAAGGCTGTTAAGGATAGTTTTTTTTTTTCATCATAAGGTAAAGATGAGTCACTAAAACAAAAGATGCAGGAAAATCAGTCAGAAACTTGAGTGCAAGAAGGGTCAGAAGATGGCAAGAATAGAAAACATAGAAGGGAACAGAAGCAGCTGAGAAATCAGAATCCAGAAGATAATTTCAGGTCTGCAAGGTGTTTCACATGTATTACCTCATATTATCCTTACCAATCATTCTGGAAGGTAGGTGCTATTATTATCTCCATTTATAGATGAAGTAACTGAGGCAGACAGAGGTAAAGTGACTTGCTTAGGACCACAGAGCTAGTAAGTGCCTTAGGTTGTATTTTTTCTGACCTCAGGACCACCGTTCAATCCCATGTCACTTCTCTACCTACACACAAGAAAAAAGAAGAAAATACTAGATGCTTCAGATTGAGACAATAGATTGGAGTCACTTTTTTCATATGCTTTTTGGTGAGTTGTGTTTGATTGTTTAAAAAAAAAAGGTGTTGCATTCATGAGAGCTGATTGGTTGGATCTCTTTGTTATCACTTACATTTTGAGAGAGCAAATCGGCTTAAGAGAGGAGGGAAGGAGAAGGATGGGTCTGTAGTGGTTTGCTGTGAGCTCTTCAGATTGGAGAAGAATAGTTGGGAGGTGATTAAAGAGAGCAGAATCCTGCTGTGTGGCAGCACATATGGCTGAGCTATTCTAGAAGGCTCATCCACAGTTAAATTATGCATACCTTAAAAATTTAAACTCAAGGGGCAACTAGTTGATGCAGTTGGATAGAGTACCAGCCCCTGAAGTCAGGAGGACCTGAGTTCAAATCCAGACTCAGACATTTAACAGTTCCTAGCTGTGTGATCCTGGGCAAGTCACTTAACCCCAATTGCCTCAGCAAAAAAAAAAAAAAAATTAGACTCAAGGTTTAGATCTGCCATTTCACTTGAAGTATCTAAAAAAATTGGCTATGAGAGGGAAGAGATATAGAATGGTAGCTTGAGGGGATGGTAAGGTCAAGTGAGGTTTTTTTTGTTTTTGGTTTTTTTTAAGATAGGGGAGTCTTGGGCTTATCAATACTCAAATGACACAAATGTAGGAGTGATAGCTAACATATGAATGACAAATTCAGGTTATAAAAAGATTTGCAAAGGCTAAAACACTGAGTCAAAGCTAATAAGTCAGTCAGCTAATATGTGTTATACACCAAGCACCATGCAAAACACTGAGGATACAGAGAAAGGCCAAAGTATCACAGGAGGGATTTAAATTCCAGGTCTAGCGCTTCCTACTGCCCTCAGAGAGTTCACAATCTAATGGAAGAAAAATAACATGCAAACGACTATGTAATTCATTGTTGAATGAATTACACACAAGATAAATAGAAAGATAATCAGTGGGGGGAAGGCACTAATGCATTTAGGAAAAACAGGAAAGGATTTTTGTAGAAGGTGGAATTTTAGAAGCCAGGGAAACTAGGAGGTGGAGATAAGGAGGGATGACATTCCAGGCATGGTAGGGGGAAGACAGTCAATGAAATGTCCAGATTCAGGAGATGTATGGCTTTTTCAAAAATAATGAAACTAGTGTTATTAGATCAAACATTACATGTTGGGGAGTATAAGGTAGAAGAAAACTGGAAAGGTAAGAAAGGACAGGTTATAAAGGGTTTGAAAAGCCAAATGGGATTTTGTATCTGACCCAGAAAGTAACAAGGAGTTGGTGAAGGAAACAAGGAGTTTATTCAGAGTAGGGGTGGTACTGTGGTCAGAGCTTCCCTTTAAGAAGGTTAACATGAGTGAAGGGTAGTTTGGAAACTTGAGGCTGGGAGCCCAATCAGCAAGTTATTGCAATAATATAAAACTTAAGGACAAACTGATGTCTTTTTAATTGGGTCAAAAAATAAGTCAGGGTAAGGGATGAGGGATGACAGCTACTCTCCAATTCATTTGAAAGATTCTGGTCATTTTAGCAGACTGAATGTGAACTTTGTGAACTTTGAGGTAAGGGGTGGTTAGGGTCTGAACTAAGATGGCAGCTTTATGCACGAAGAGAAGGAGAGAGTCAAGAGATATTGTAATCAATAGAAACATCGAAATTTGATACCTGTTTGGTTATGTGGAATAAGGAAGAATGAGGATGGAAGAGGAGGCTGAAGATAATGCAAATCAGGGAGACAGTCAAGGCAGAAACAAGGATGTTTGGGAGATGGGTGGAGTTCAGAGGAAGAACATGATTTAAAGAAAGGATGAATTTGGGGGAGTCATAGAGATGGAGTGGAACTAGCCCAAGTGTTCAAGCTTATTGCTATATTTTCAGGGAAAACATTTACACCTTGGAATTGGACAAAGCTACACCTGAGCTTGATTTATTGTTTCAGGGCCTAAGTTATCATTTTGTTGATTGTCTATACTTAAGAAAGTGATAATCATCTAGATAATATCTAAAAGTGTGTCAAGGGTTTGGGGATAGCCATTTGTTTACCAGCGGACCCCTGGGGAGATGTCCCCAAGATTGGACAACTGACCCCAGAGTCTGGGGTGCTGGGCCCCAGGTTATACTTGATTTGTAAGATTTGTTGTAGGGAAATGTCACTGCCAATGCTACAGTATCCCACTTTCTTCTCTCACTAAATGTTATTTATTCTTTCTAGCATTTTGTGATTGGTGAAGAATTCAGTGAGATTAACCCTGAAGGAAAACTTCTGTATTACTCTGTTAGAAGTATGAAATCTTTAACTCTCTGGCATTTATATATAGAATGGCAATGGTGATGGAATGATGAAATGAAGAGATGATGAGGTCCTAGGAGACTGGAGTACCAGTCAGGGCTTCGCCAATCATTTCACTTGGTGACTTGGTCACAATATCTCTGGGGCTCATTTTTTTTTTTCTTCCAGCAAATGGAGAAATACATAATTCCTAGCTCCCTGTCATGAGAATATACATGAAAATGCTTTGAAGAAAGCACAAAATATTTACATATGTGTGTTTTTAAGGGCACATTTCCCCAAAATAGGGAAGTCACACTCTTAGCAGAGGCTGTTTTTTATAGGTCATCCTGTGTACATTAGACATTTTATAGGCTGGTTGATTTAGAGCTGGAAAGGATTTAAGTGTTGAAAACCTTCTAATTCAATATCCTTATTTTAAAAGTGGTGAGATAAGAAGCTTGATAAGGTTTAATAGCTAATAAGTGTCAGAGAAGAGATTTGAACTTGAGATCTAACACTTTCTACTGTGTCATGATGCTTCTCTGGTGACCTTGGACAAAAGAGAAACCAGGTAGTTCCTAAGGGACTACAGCAGAAACCTGTGGCCTCTATTGTATTGTACCAAAGAACACCAGATTTGGAGTCCAAGAGTCTGGGTTCAACTAGAGTTAGCAATTTCATCCCTCTTGTTTCAATTTCCTGAACTGCAAAGTAGGGGTTTGATTACATGACTTCTAAAAAATTTTGTGGTCTTATGTTAGAACCCTTCTCCTTCAATTTCAGGAATCCTCTTCTATTAATTTGTACTTTAGTAAGCACCTATGCACCTCCTTCCCACTTGGGTCATTGGTGCTCACTCCTCACTTGTCTCAGAGCATCTTTCTCACGCTCCCTGGCTGCCCTAAGAACTTTTTTCTTCCCTGAGAACCTTAGTCCTGGACAAGATCCCTTGCCCCCAGGTGCTCCTCACCTGAGGAAACCGTGATTATAAATATAGGGGTGACACATCACACATCTTGTAAATGTCTTTCATCTGGGGAGATTGCAGAAGGATTAATTGGTTTGGGGAGGAGGATGAGTAAGAAGTTGTCAGTCCTGGGCCTAGATAGATTAGCTGGTAGAGAAATGAGGTTGACCTTCCTCAGGATAAACTGGTTAAAGAGAATCTCTGCTTTATAACCAACTGTCCTTTGCCAGCTCCTCTTTTTGCTCCCAGAAAAAAAAATAACTAAAAAACACTTCCTTTCTCTCTCTCTCTCTCTCTCTCTCTCTCTCTCTCTCTCTCTCTCTCTCTCTCTCTCTCTCTCTCTCTCTCTCTCTCTCTCTCTCTCTCTCTCTCTCTCTCTCCCTCCCTCTCTCCCTCCCTCCTCCTTCTCTGTTTCTCTCTCCTCCATCTCCTCTTCATCTTCCTCCCTCTCTCTCTTTTCTTCTCTCTCTTCTCTTTCTCCTTCTCTCCCTTCTACTTAGAGCTTTCAGTCTTCTCCAAGCTTGGAGGTATGAGTTATGTGTCAAAGAATCATTAATGTTTAAAGTTTGAAGGGACCATCTTCTCATAAGTTCAATTTCCTTCTTTTACAGAGAAGAAAACTGAGGTTGAGAGAGGGGGATAATAATAGCATATTTGAATAGAGCTTTCTAAAGTAATTCTCTTAGAATAATCCTGGGTGTTATGTAATGCAAGTATTTTTAAAACTTCCAGGGAATCTGAGGTTTAGGGAAGGCCAGCAACTTTGTGCAGGTACTTAGCTAATAAATGTTGATTCTGGAATAGAAGATTGAGAGTTAGCAGTGGCCTCAGAGGCTCCTCATTTTATGGTTGAGGAAGTGGCTTTCTCAGAATCATGCAGATAGTAAGTATTTGAACACCAAGTCTTACCCATTATCCATGCTACCATCGTTACTTCATCTCTCAATATCTCCTGATTTTCTATTAATGCCAAGATCTTTCTCACATGACTTGGTCAAGATCATATGGTTGCTTTTTAAAAAGACTTCTATCTCAAATCAAGGAAAGACCAAGATTACACACATTGTACTTTGTAGATCCAGTGATAAACTGAATCTACTGTCTGAGGAACAATGATGTAAGTCCAAAGAGGCTTATTCTTGTCAATGATAACACCTGAAACACAAGGAAAATTTAAAAATGGTTCTTAGTCCTGTGTGATCACACACAGTGATAGTGTTTTGGTGAATGTGGTAGCAAAATAATTTTTCCTGACTTTTTAAGCATCCATGAACATTTATTTATATGGATTTCCTGTAAGTGTGATCTTACAATTTAAAGCAGATAGGTGGTGAAGGACTTGGGAGTCAAGATATTTTAAGTTCAAACCCAGCCTCAGATATTTAGTAACTATGAGATCCTGGGACAACCAAATAACTTTTGTCTGTCTCGGTTTCCTCACTTATAAAATGGGGATAATAATAGTACCATCTCCTAAGGGTTATTGTGAAGCTAAAATGAGATCGAATTTGCAAAAAACTTTGCAAAGTGCCATATAAATGATAGTTATTATCATTATCTTCGTCTAATTACTAATGAATGAACATATATTACTAGACAAATTAAATCCCATCAGTATTAATATTCTTACAATTAATGAAATCAGAACACAAAAGTAATTTATAATGAAATGGAAAGATTACTTATAGGTTTTTTTGGAGTAGGAAATGGAGTTGATTTCACTATACAGCTAAAAGTAGTAAGAAACATTCCTGTTAAACTTGGTCATTTTTTTCTTTTCCTGCCCCTTTTGCAAGCAAAAATATCACTATGAAAATAATTGTAGCCTATATTATATATACATAAACATCTTTCACACAGAATGAAAAGTCAAAAAAACTCTACAACAATTTAGTAAGGCAGTCAGGAGGGCACATCTGGTCTCCCTGGACCAGGAACCAGGAAAACCTGAGTTCAAATATATTCCTGCACTTACTTACTGTGGGAACCTTCGCAAGTCACTTAAGCCCCAGTCTGCCTCAACTATAAAAAGGGGATATTAATAATATCTACCTCCCAGGATTACTGTGAAAATCAAATGAAATACTATTTGTATAGTACTTTGCAAATCTTAAAATGCTACAATGCTAGTTGCTGCTATTATGATACTAGCAACTATATCAACATATACTTTAATAGTTGATAGTGACTTCATAGTGAAAGGAGGAAGGAAGATGAAAAAGAATGTTAAAAAATTAATGAAAAAATTTATTAAGCTTTTACTGTGTGACGAGTAATGTGCTAAGCACTCAGGATACAAATTAAAAAGAAAAATAGGTCCAAGGTTGTAGATTCCAAGGATAAGAGAGGCTATTAGCCTCTTTTTTGTGTTCCTCAACATTTAATAGCCATTGCTGCTAAACTAAATGAATACTCATGTGGTAAACATTATCCTTACCTGTGACACTAAAAGACAAAAGCAAAATGTAAGCTATAACTCATAAATTCTGATGAGGCTTATTGTAGAATATGAGTTAGTGCAGAGATGAATTACACCTGGCTGGAGTACAGAGAATCTAAATACTGCCAAGAATTCTATGATGGAAACTCTGAAGGGAAATCCACAAAAATTTGTGTCTGTAGAGTTTCTTCTGGTCCTATGACTTCCTATTCCCAGTTACTCACAGAACTGTTGTAATAATTAAATGATACAATATTTGTAGAGTGCTTAGCACAGTGCCTGACACAGAAGTAGGTGTTTAATAAACGCCTGTTTTCTCCCCTCCCACATTCCTAATACAAGTAGCATTATTTGTGTGAAGGTTACAAAATAAGTCTAACAGAAATATCATTTGATGCTTGCTTGCTCTTGTTTATATAGTGAAAAAGTCTGCTTCTGAAGTTAATCTTTTTTGAGTGAGGTTCCCTCACTCTTAAAGCCTTTTTGAAGATTTACCAATGTTGATTGGATGGACAGAATGAACACAAACTCATGAACTGGGTTCTAATTAGTCAAAACAAAGTACTTAACTTGTGGAGAATCTTTTTATAGTCATAATTGGTATCTGACCTTCAGTAGCCTCTGAGGGTAGGTGCTTGCTGTTTAGGGGAAACCTATGATGGAATGGTTCCAGTAATTAACCCAAGGATGATATAAGGTCAGCAATGTTGGGAGGTAGTAATTATCTCAAGTTTTGTAGTCTGTTTAGTGTGATAACAATAAATTTTTGACAACTACCTTGAAAGAAGCTACTGTTAAAGAGTGTGTGTGTGTGTGTGTGTGTGTGTGTGTGTGTGTGTGTGTGTGTGTGTGTGTAAAACAGGGACCCTTTAGCAGAAGTTAGAAGAGGAAAACATCAGTTGTACTTTTGAAAAGCAAAAAGCAAAATTATGTAGTTATAAATGGATATGGTTCAAGGAAAACTATTAAGTCAATACATAAGTAAAAAGGATTAATTATACTTAATATTAAAAGTTCTCTTATTTAGGCAAAATGGGGAGGGCAAGTTGTAGTAGCAGTTTCAGAATTCATTAAGTAATAATAATTATAGTTATAATGATGCTTATAATGATAAGACACTGCCTTGCTTCATCCTTTAGCCTCCCTTCTAATGGGTCATGTGAAATGGATCACAGCAGTATAGAAATAAGGAGTAAAGAAAGGAAGAAAACACAAAGAACTCACTGGCTGCTTATATATATTTTTATTTTTTACTATAGCTTTTTATTTACAAAATATATGCATGGGTAATTTTTCAGCACTGACAATTGCATTTCTTCTTCTTCTTTTTTTTTTTTTTCTCCTGAGGCTGGGGTTAAGTGACTTGCCCAGGGTCACACAGCTAGGAAGTGTTAAGTGTCTGAGATCAGATTTGAACTCGGGTCCTCCTGAATTCAGGGCTGGTGCTCCATCCACTGCACCATCTAGCTGCCCCCAGCATTGACAATTGCAAAACCTTCTGTTCCAACTTTTCCCATCTTTCCCCCACTCTCTCTTCCTGCTGGCAGGTAGACCAAAACATGTTAAATATGTTAAAGTATATGTTAAATACAACATATGTATACATGTCCATACAGTTATTTTGCTGCACAAGAAGAAACAGACTTTGATATAATGTACACTTAACCTGTGAAGGAAATCAAAAATCCCAGGCAGACAAAAATAGAGGGATTGGAAATGCTATGTAGTGGTTCATAGTCATCTCCCAGAGTTTTTTCACTGGGGGTAGCTGGTTCTATTCATTATTGAACAAAGGAACTGATTTGGTTCATCTCATTGTTGGAGAGGGCCACGACCATCTTGTTATTGAAGTATATAATGATCTCCTGGTTCTGTTCATTTCACTCAGTATCAGTTCATGTAATTCTCTTCAGGCCTCTCTGTATTCTTCCTGTTGGTCATTTCTTACAGAGCAATAATATTCCATAACATTCATATACCACAATTTATTCAGCCATTCTCCAATTGATGGGCATCCCTTCATTTTCCAGTTTCTGGCCACTACAAAAAGGGCTGCCACAAACATTCTTGCACATACAGATACCTTTCCCTTCTTTAAGGTCTCTCTGGGATATAAGCCCATTAGTAACACTGCTGGGTCAAAGAGTATGCACAGTTTGATAACTTTTTGAGCATAGTTCCAAATTGCTCTCCAGAATGGCTGGATCCATTCACAGGTCCACCAACAATGTATCAGTGTCCCAATTTTCCCACATCCCCTCCAACATTCATCATTATCTTTTCCTATCATCTTAGCCAATCTGAGAGGTATGTAGTGATATCTTAAAGTTGTCTTAATTTGCATTTCTCTGATTAATAATGACTTGGAGCATTTTTCATATGGCTAGAAATAGTTTCAATTTCTTCATCTGAAAATTGTTCATATCCCTTGACCATTTATCAGTTGGAGAATGGCTTGATTTCTTATAAATTAGGATCAATTGCCTATATATTTTGGAAATCAGGCCTTTATCAGAACCTTTGACTATAAAAATGTTTTCCTAGTTTATTGTTTCCCTTTTAATCTTGTCTGCATTTTGTTTGTACAAAAGCTTTTTAATTTGATGTAATCAAAATTTTCTATTTTGTGATCAATAATGATCTCTAGTTCTTCTTTGGTCATAAATTCCTTCCTCCTCCACAGGTCTGAGAGGTAAACTATCCTATGTTCTTCTCATTTATTTTTAATCTCATTCTTTATACCTATGAACCCATTTTGACTTTATCTTGGTGTATGGTGTTGTGTGGGTTAATACCTAGTTTTTGCTATACTAATTTCCAATTTTCCCAGCAGTTTTTGTCAAACATTGAATTCTTATCCCAAAAGCTGGGGTCTTTGGGTTTGTCAAACACTAGATTATTAAAGTTATTGACTTATTTTATCCTGTGAACAAAACCTATTCCATTGATTAACTAGTCTATTTCTTAGCCACTACCAAATGGTTTTGGTGACCACTGCTTCATAATATAGTTTTAGATCTGGTATAGCTAGGCGACTTTCCTTTGATTTTTTTTTCATTAGTTCCTTGAAAGTCTTGACCTAATGTTCTTCCAGATGAATTTTGTTGTTATTTTTTTCTAGGTCATTAAAATAGTTTTTTGGGAGTTTGATTGATATCAACTTATATTTAAAAAAAATTTTATTGACATCTTTTATTTTTACATCGCCTAAATTCCCTGTCTTTCTCCCTTTTCAAATAATTACCCTTATAACAAATAATTAAAATCAAAAGAGAAGAGGAAAAAAATCAACAAAATTGATCAACATGTTGAAAAAAAATCTGACATAATGTTCCCATTTGTAGACCTTCTCTAAAGAGTATCTTCTCATATAATTTCTTCAGGCCAAGTTTGTTCTTTACAATTTCACGGCATCCATTTTTCTTTTTATGTTGTTTTTAATTTGCTTTATTTTTTTGAATAAAAAAAATTTCAAAATATATGCAAAGATAGTTTTCAACATTCACCCCTGAAAAACCTTGTGTTCCATATTTTTCTCCCTCCCTCCCTTCCTTTACTCTCTCCCCTAAACAGCAAGCAATCCAATATATGTTAAATATGTGCAATTCTTCTATATGTATTACCATTTATCATCCTGTACAAGAAAAATCAGATCAAAAAGGAAAAAAATGAGAGAAAGAAAAGCAAGCAAATAACAAAAAAAGGTGAAAATACTATTATGTGATTCATATTTAGTCCCCAAAGCCCTCTCTCCATCACTTTTATTGGAATTGGCCTGAATCACCTCATTATTGAAAAGAGCCATGTCCATCACAATTAATCATCACAAAATCCTTTTATTGTTGTGTAATTATCTCTTAATTCTATTAACTTCACTTAGCATTAGTTCATGTAAGTCTTTTCAGGCCTTTCTGAAATCATCCTATTGATCATTTCTTATAGAACAATAATATTCCATAACATTCATATACCATAACATTCCCCAATTAGTAGGCATCCACTCAGTTTCCAGTTCCTTGCTACTACAAAATAATTTAATTTATTCATCTGAAAATTGTCTGTGAATATCTTTTGACCATTTATCAATTGGGGAATGACTTGTGTTCTTATAAATTTGAATTAATTCTCTATACATTTTAGAAATGAGTCCTTTATCAGAATCTTTGGATGTTAAATTTTCCCCAGATTTCTACATCATTTTTTCCAACTTTTATGATTGTTCCTTCATTTATATTGTGTTAGTTGTTGTGTTTATTGTTTTCCTGGCTCTGCTTACTTCACTTTATATCAGGCCACATAAATCTTTCAATAATTCTCTGTATTCATCATGTTTGTTATTTTTTTTTTACAGAATAATAATACTCTATTCTGTTACATTATATTTCCACAATTTGTTTAGTTATTTTCCAACTTTAAATATTTCTGTATATATGGGAATTTTTGTCAGTGTCATTGGGATAAATGTTTATCAGGGGAATCTCTGGGTCAAAGTGTATAGATGTCAATTTATATGATAATATGCATAATATGAGCAGCGGGGTGGCACAGTGAATAGAGCACTGGCTCTGGGGTGAGGCCACCTGAATGCAAATGTGTCCTCAAACACTAATGGTGTGATTTTGGGCAAGTCACTTACTTCTATTTGGCTCAATTTCTCATCTATAGAATGAGCTGAAGAAGGAAATGGCAAACTACTCCAGGATCTTTGCCAAGAAAACTCCAAATGGGATCATACAGAGTCGGACATAACTAAAACAACTCAACAAAGTGAATAAGATAATTTGTAAATCACATAGATATCTAGATATCTAATCTTAACTTCCTTAAGCTCTAGTCCTGCCTTACTGGATATTTGCTACTAGATAGCCTATTGGCATCTCAAACTCAACATGTTAAAAGAAATAAAATTCATCTCTCACACTTCTAATTCATCTCCCTTTCTGAACTTCCATAATTGTTTTTGTTTTTAAAACAAATTTTATCAACATCTTTTGTTTTTATATGACCTAGATTTCCCCTGTACATAATTCTTTCTTCCGTCTTATAACAAAGAACTTCTTTTTTTAAAAAAGGGAATAATATAATAAAAACTTGGCAAAATCGAATAATGCATAAAAAGTGAAATGTATAATGTTCTATACCTTGTGAAACTTTCCCTGCTTCCTTTTAATATGTATACACCTCTATTAAGTGGTGGGTTATGTTTCATTCTTGAGGTCAATTTTTCTTTATTTGTTTTCATTTATTCGTCTTCAATTATTTCATGATTGTGGTTGTTGAGTTTTTCACATCTACATTGTTGTAATCATTGTGTATATTGTTTTTCTGGCTTTGCTTACTTCATTTTGCATCTGTTCATATGAGTCTTTTCCATAATTCTCTGTATTCATGTTCATGTTCATTGTTTCTTACAGCATAGCAATAATTTGTTACATTTATGTAGTACATTTGCTTAGTCATTCCCTAGTGGTGGTCATCTATTTGATTTCTAGTTCTTTAATATAACAAAAACTGCTTCTATAAATATTATAGTATACATGGAACATTTCTTTTTGTCCATGATCTCCTTGGGGCATATACCTAGAAACAAAAACTCTGGGTGAAACAATATGCATCACTTCATTTGTAAAGTTCCAAATTACCTTTCAGGATGGTTATATTAACTCACAGAAGAGACTGCATTCTAATGAGGAAGACAAGATATGTAAGGAAGTGGTTGGAAAAGTTTGATTTGGTTTAAGATATTGATTGGAACAATAGGGCATTTAGTTGGTATGTCCTTTCCAGAAACAATGATAGATAGGGTTGATTTGATTACAGTTATAATTCAAGATGTGGAAGGTTATGTGGGGGGTGGATTCAGAAAAGAATAATGAAAAAAATCAAAAGTTGTCATATATTTGAGTCATGAATGCTTTCTTTTAGAAGAGACTTGGAAGGTACTAGACATAACCAGCACTAAATAATGGCATAAAAATTTAGTACCTCTTAAGAGATCATGTTACATAAGGAGTGAATTTTTCTGTGCCTTCAGATCATTTAGTAGTTAGAGTAAAAGTCAAAATCAACTTTAAATTAGAAATCCTTTCCCCATTCTCCTTAACCATACTGCCTCTGAGATTATCTCCAATTTATCCTGCATATAACTGGTTGGTACATAGTTGTATACTTGATGCTTCACCCATTAGACTAAGTTCCTTGAAAGCAGAGACTGTTATTTGCCTTTCATTATATTTCCATGACTTAGCTCATTGCCTAGCACAAAGTAAGCTCTTAATGAATGCTTTTTGATTTGACTTGAAGGATAAGAATGAGAATATATGGATATATAATAATAATAATAATATAATAACAACATAATAATATACGAATATATATAATATATATGACTATATATATATAGTACAATATATGAATATATATAACACAATGGTTTTAACCTAATTTATTGAAATGATTGTTGGTGGAGAAATGAATTGTTGATGCATAAAAAAATAGGAAGTAGAAAAAAAGTCAAAGATAACCTTCACTGTTCTCATTTTCAGTAAAAACTTTAGCAGATATAAAACAATTGCTATAAAAAGGCCCAAACCCTATATAAACTACCTTAACCAGCAAATAGTAGTTAGGATATAAACTAATTTGTAAACGGCTATGGGGAAGAATAGTGAAAGACTGAGTAACATAGTACAACAAAAAGCAAGAGAAACAAAAAATAAGCCTAGAAGAAGTTTCTTATATAATCAAAAGATGATATAACTGTCAAGAAGATAAACCAATACATCTCTGTTTAATGTCTGTTTCTTAGGTTGTTTTCATCATCAAAATGAGAACAATTATATTTGAACCTTTAATACCTCAGTTATTTTTATGTTACATTAGGAAATTTTTTAACTTAAGAAGACAAAATTAGACAAAGAAGCCATACAGTACCAAGTAAACAAAGATAAAATCTATAACTGAGACTTGAAAACGGTTCAGTCTATAAATTCAGGAAGAGAAGATCCCAAGAAAATTGAGGGGAAAATCAAATTACTACCTTGTCTCTCCAAAAAAGTGATAAAATAGCACATTAAAAACTACTGATCTAAAGGATCTAAAGAAAAAGAATTGGATTCAAGAATCCTGAATTCAAATCCATCTTCACTTACTAGCATGCTATTTAATTTACGAGTTTATTTAGTTTACTAGCAAGTATTTAATATCTCTATGCTTCAATCTCTTAATCTGCAAAAGGGGGATAATAACAGCATGTACTTCTCAGGATTGTTGTGAGGACAAAATGAGATATTTGTAAAGCATTTTGCAAACCTTATGTTGTTGTATAAATGCTTTTTTGTTATTGTTCAGTCATTTTATTTATATCTGATTCTTTGTGACCTCATTTGGATTTTTTGGTAGGCAAAGATAAAAAGAGTAGTTAGCTATTTATTTCCTTCTCCAGCTCATTTTATAGATGAGGAAACTGAGGCAAACAAGTGACTTGCTCAGTAACACACAATTGTGTCTGAAGATGTGTTTGAACTCACAAACATAAGTTGCCTGACTTTAAGTTCTCTTAACTTCAGGCCCAGTGAGTGTTCTATCCACTGTCATACCTAATTGGCTTTATATAAGTGCTAGCTATTATAATTATTAACTATTATATACCTACATCTTTTTAATAAAATATGGGAATGATCTATAAAGGTAGTGAGGGTATCTTTGATGAAAATATAAGAAAGAAACAGGCAAGCTTCCACACACTATTTTCTACTGTAGTTCACATCCTTACAGTCACATAATTGTTTGAAAAGCAGAGTATAAGATACTTCCCTGTTGATCACAAAAAATACATTTGATTTGGTAGAGAATAGGTTTTCATTGAATGACAAATCTCTCATACTTATGTTAAGATCATATTAAAAGATTCTTTGACAAATACAACCATAGAGATGACTGTTAACAACTCTTTCAATATTAATGTCAAAGGAAATATGGAATGGAGAGATGTACTTACTGATATATTTACCTTTGAGGATGTTCTATGTAGGATCCAAGTGGAAAAGGGATTTTCTACAAATAGTGGGATTTCCAGATGTTCTTATTTGTAGCTGAGAATAAGGTCCTGTTATGTTTTAGTTCTTGATGATTATTCAAAAGTTATTGGATAATTATATATATATAGTCTCTCATTCAGACTACTTTAGATAGCTGAATGGTCAATCCATTAAGTTGCATTGTTTGGGCTAGGCCTTGTGGATACAAAGAGGTGATCTAAAATTGAATAAAATTAGGTATTAGTAATTAATAATTAAATTATTCAATAATCAAATTAAATAATTAAATTGCCATTAAAATGATTAAATTATTGATTTAATTTTATTATTAATATTATATATAATTATATATAGCAATATAATTAATATTAAGTTAAGTATTAAATAATTAAATTAGATAAATAAATTATAATTAAAAATTAATAATTCAATGATCCCAAGTCATTTCTTGGCATGAAAATCCATTTTTTAAAACACAAATGTTTTCCTCATGATTCTGTATTGTAAGTAATTCAAGGGCAATGAATAGTGGTGTGGTTTGCATAAGTAGGCTATAGCAAATATTTCTTAATATTTTTCTATTATGTTAAGAACTCAGACATTTCAATATACAAAGAACAAAAGAAGATTATATAAAAAACTGAAATTACATGTTAAAAAGAAATATGTATGTATATGTATACACATATGTATACAATTACACTTAACAAGATGATAGTAACAATTACCCTGCTTTGTATCCTCATATACTTTCTTGGTTTTTTTCCTGCACATTTTTGGTTGTAAACTTGGCAATCATGAACAAATATTTCAAGATGCAAAGATTAAGAAAGAAGAATGTATGAGAAACTGTGAGGCTCTGTTATATACGTTTCTTATCTGATAAGACAAGAAATCTGTATTGCTTTAACAAACTACTAACAAAATTTCTCTATGTCCCTTTCTAGTACTTTTTGTTCTTATTTATTTTTGCATGCTTTTACATTTTCCATGAATATAACAACCACCAACATAATGCATGTTAAGATACACAAAAGGAAAGGAATGTATAAGAAATTGAACTTGTACATATAGTTAAAATATATAAGTATATGCATGTTAAATTTAATAAGATAACAACAATTTGTGTCTTCTATACTTTTTTCTTTTATGAATTAAAAAAGTTTTCTGAGTGCACTTTCTTATATACCTATTCTTATTCATTAATGAATATTTTCCTCCCTTCTCAGCCAAGAAGAAGCTTTCCTTTGTAACACATTTGTATAGTTAAACAAAGCAAATTAGGTCATTGGCTATTACCAAGAATTCATGTCTCATTATTTATCTCTAGTCTACTACATCTCTGCTAAGAGGTCATTTTAAGCTAATAAAAAAAGCACTAAGGCATTTGGGATATTCTATATGTTTCATCATCACTCTTTTGAGGTTGTTTTTGAGTTGTTGCTTTGCTCAGGGACATGAAATCTTTCAAGTGTAGTTTTCCTTCATCTTACTGTGGTTATCTTATTAATTGTTTTCCTGGTTCTGCTCACTTCATATTATATCAGTTCATACAGGTCTTTCTATGTTTCTCTGAATTAGCCACTCAATAATTTCATTAAATACATATGTCACAATAAGTCCAATTAAGTATATCTACATTTAGTTCAATAAAGTTCCCAATTGCTGGGCACCTATTTTGTTTCATTGCTGTAATTACTACACAAAAAATGCTGTTGTAAATATTCTTGTGCATATAAGTAGAGTACAGTATAAGTGCTTAATAAATTCTTATTAATTGATACTTAAAAGGCTTTTGGTCCCTTTACATTACAGCAACTTATCACCAGGATAATATATTGACCAACTGTAATTTATACTAATAATGCAGGGCTGGTTCAATATCAAGAAAACTATCATCATAATTGTCCATATCACTAAGAAAACGAGAAGAAATCATGATTATCTTAATAGATACAGAAAAAGCGTTTGATAAATACAAACACCCATTTCTAATAAAAACACTAAAGAACATAGAAATAAATGGAGTTTTTCTTAAAATGATAAGTAGCATCTATCTAAAACCATCAGAAAGCATTATTTGTAATAAGAGGAATCTAGAAGCATTCCCAATAAGATCAGGAGTGAAGCAAGGATGCCCATTATCACAACTGTTATTCAATATTATATTAGAACTGTTTATTTAATGTGATGAAAAAGAAATTGAAGGAATTAGAGTAGGTAATAAGGAAACAAAATTATCACTCTTTGCAGATATGATGGTATATTTAGATGCTAGAAAATTGATTAATAACCTACTAGAAACAACGAACAACTTTAGCAAAGTTTCAAATTATAAAATAAACCCCTATAAATAATTGACATATATATATATATATATATGCCAAAAATTACTTTACAGAGCTAGAAAGTAATAACAAGATCTGCAGAAGGTGATGTTTGAGTTTTAGTCTAAAAGGAAGCCAGGGATTCCAAGAGAAAATATTCCAGCATGGAAAATAGCCATTTCAAAAGTGAGGAGATCAGAGATGTAGTACCATGGGGAAGGATCAGCAAGTAGGTTGATATGCATGAAGGTAGATAGGGTTTATGGGAGAAAATGGACAAGAATCCTAAAGACTGAGAAGTCTAAAGTAGGTTACAACCTATACCACTGGAGAGACTACTCACCCCTTGAGATCACAGACTGTTAAAGAATGTGATATTTTAAAGTTCATAAAATACTTTCTTTATAATGATTCTGGGAGGGTGTTGTATTAAAGTACATTTATCCTTATTTTCAAAAAAAAGACTAAGTCTCTAGTTGTAGGTGACATAGCTAGTTAAGGTCTGGGATGCAGATACCTCTGGGTACAAGGTTTTTCTATTAGACTACATGATAGGAAAATATTGGTAGAGACCCAGATGGTAGGGATCTAGAGTCCTCAGGAAAATTGTTTTGTGCTAATACATTTACAATAACTGTACTATTACAAAACTGGACTATTGTGAACAGCATGAATTTCATTTACTAAATGTACTAATAATTTATATAAAGGATGTGTGTATGTGTGATGCTCACATATCACACACCTATCTGCAGTGGCTATATATTATGTGTATATATATGTATATATATACATACATATATATGTGGCTACATATTATATATATAAGAAATATTTGTTAAATTGAATTTATGTAGCTCATTTATGTGACAGTTACATTATGACTAAATACTTGCAAACTAAATATTCTTTTTTAAACATTTATTTTTATTTTGAACTTGAATACTAAAAGACTATTTCCACATATACAGAAGAAAAGAGAAGATTGAATATAAAACTGTGACCCACCATTTCCTATTGTTCACTTTTGTTTAAAGGATGAAAAAAATTCCATGTTATTGTTTTCAAAATTGTCTTTTTTAAATATTCTTCCTTCTGTTCTTTTCTCCACATTATTTTTCTCTCAGTGGCCTTTTTTGTGACATCACTATTAAGCAAAATGAATCTCAGTAAGGCCATATGTTAAAATGCAAAACTCTTTTTTCCCTTGAATCCATTCTTTGTCATGAAACAGATAATGTACTTTATCATTAGTTCTCTTGAGACACAGTTGGTTACTGAATTGATCAATATTTTTAAGACTTTCAAAGTAGTTTTCCTTTACATTGCTTTTTTTCTTGTATAAATCATTCTCCCGGTACTCTAATTATTTTGATCTGTATCAATTCAATCTAATTAAAATTTCCCTGAAATAATCTCTTATGGAGCAATAGTGTCTCATTGCATTCATATCCACAAGTTATTTAGTTATTCCCCAGCTGATGGGCACTAACCTTAGATTTAACTTTTGCTCTTTTTTTCTTTTCTTTTAGAATCATAACATTTGTTTTGCTTGTGACTATTCCTTCCCTTCACTCTTATACATCCCTTTTTACATCCCCATTTGTTCCCTTGTTGAATTTGATATGTATCTACACCACAGTTTGTATGAATATGTTTTATGTTCAGTCTTCCTTTTCCATTTCAAATAAATAAAGTTTAATTGATGCCAGCTCATCTTATCACTTTCTCAATGCTTTTGTATGTTCTTCTCATTGACTGGAATTATAAAAAAGTAGTAAGTTTGACTCCCTTCTTCCTCCTTTTCCCATTACTGTATTTCTGTTTCCTCCCCTTTTCCCTCTTAGAACAAAATTCATCCACCCCTAGGTCTTTTGTTTTTCTTATTTGACTCCCCTTAAACAATAGTATAGAACTTTGAAAATAGTAGAAGTCTTCAAATGCCTTGAAAACATTAGGGTATATGGGATGTTAAAGAAGATCAATACTTCTGGTGTGAAAGCTACAAAGCCCTTTTTCAGGACTTTTTTTTTTCACCTTTGATCTACTTGCCCCTCAATTTTCAACTGTGGCTTTAAGAGGCTGTATCATGAATAGTCAGCACACTATGGTAAAACTGTTTCAACAGATGTGTTAAGCCAGGTTGAGGGTAACCAAAGACATGAAATCTTTCAGTGAGTTAGGGGGCTGTATACCCCAAGCATATGAAGACTTCCTTTGTAGAATAGGTGGATGTGAAGAAATTTGTTCCAAAGGGTTATGAAAATGGCAAAAGTGCCATAGAGCATCCTCGTTCAATCCCCATAGTCTACCCCCTGGATGAAGATGGCTCTCTCCATCACTAGTCTACTGGAATTGCCCTGAATCACCCATTGTTGAAGAGTCAAGTCCATTACAGTTGATTATCACATAGTTAATCGTCACAACTGATGGACAGTTTCCAGGTCCTTGTCATTACAAAAAGAACTGCCACAAACATTTTTGCATCCCTCCTTAATGATCTCTTTAATATACAGATGAGGTATATAGTGGTACCTCAGAGTTTTCTTAATTTGCATTTTCTCTAATCAATAGTGATTTAGAGCATTTTTCTCATATGGCTAGAAATGTCTGAAATTTGTCTATTCATATCTTTTGACCATTTATCAACTGGGGAATGGCTTGTATTCTTGTAAATTTGAGTCAATTCTCTATATATTTTTAGAAATGAGGTCTTTATCAGAAATATTGAATATAAAATTTCCCCTAGCTTTCTGCTTCCCTTATAATCTTGGCTACATTATTTTTGTTTTTGCAAAATCTTTTAAATTTAATGTAATCAAAATTAACCATTCCGTATCTAATAATGTTCTCTAATTCTTCTTTGATCACAAATTCCTTCCTTTTGCACAGATGTGAGTAGATTACCTCTTCTTCTCCTAATTTGCTTATAATATCACTATGTATAAATCATGAACCCATTTCAACTTTATCTTGTGCTAGGTGTTGGTCAATGCCTAGGTTCTGCCATACTATTTTCTAGTTTTCCCAGAAATTTTTGTTAAATAGCTTATGAGTTCTTATCCCAAAAGTTTTAGTCTTTGTATTTATCAAACGCAAAATTACTATAGTTATAGACTTGTGTCTTGTGAATCTAACCTGTTTCACTAATCCACTATTCTATTCCTTAGCCAACAGCAAAGGGGTTTTAATGATTGCTGCTTTATAATATAATTTTAGGTCTAATATAGATAGGCCATCATTTTTGCATCTTTTCCCCATTAATTCCCTTGAAATACTGAGATCCTTTCTTGAGCTGAACTGCACACTCTACAGCAGAGACCTCAACTCCAATGGACTGGTCATCTTATTCATTGTCAAATGTATGTTTGCTTAGTACTCTATTTTATGGAGAACTCACATAAGGTAAGTGTTCACACAGAAGTCAGAAAAAGCAATACAAGGATTCTCCAGGTCTTTTTGAAGAACTATGGAATCAATTGGAAACACTGGCATTGGACTACTAAGTATGATATTCCCTTATCAAAGAAAGTGTTGTGACTTAGGAGCCAAGCAGACATGCAGTAATTCAAAAGAAATATGAGATGCACACATTTAAAGACCTCTTCATTCTAAATATTCTACCTGTGGTAGAGCCTTCTTAACTCATATTGGTCTGATCAGGCACAGTTTGACACACTGTACATTGACCCCAACATAGTGTTGTCATTTTGATCTTCTTTAGTTACAAAGGATAGTGACCAACCAGTTTACACCCTCAATACCTTCCCTTCTACCCCCAATATACTTTAAGGATATTAAGATCCTTAAAGGATATTTATTATTTCTTGCCCTTTTAAAAGTTGTTTTGTTTTTGATTTGTTTTTGTTTTTAGCGTTTGCCAACTTCTTTAAAATTTTTTTTCTAATTACTTAGAAAAACAATTCTAACATACTATTTTTTCCTCCAAAATTTTGGGTTCCTAATTCTTTCTCTCTCTTCCCACTCCTTAAGAAGGCAAGCAATTCGAAGTAGATTATACACGTTCAGTCATGCAAAATGTATTTATTTATTAGCTATGTGGTAAAATAAAACAAAAAACTCAAGTAGAATAAAGTTTTTAAAAGTATTCTTCAGTTTGCACGTGTTTTTTTACATGTATTGGATTATTTGTTTGGAACACATAATTTTGGAAGGGTGAATGTTGAAAACTATCTTTGCATATATTTTGAAAATAAAAAGCTATTTTAAAAAAAGTATTCTTCAACTGCATTCAAACTCTTTATCAGTTCTTAATGTGAAAGTTCCTTCCTTTTTAGAATATTAGCACTGCATTGCCAGGAATAACTTCTATTTGTTGAGATAAATGTACCTTTGTAGGTTTCTCTTGATTCTTACATTGGCATTTCAAAATTCCTACTTAGGTCTGAGCTTTTTTTTTTTTTTTTTTAAATCAGAAGTGATTAAAAATTCTCCATTCCATTAAAAGTCTATTTCCCCTCCTTCTAACCCTATAAGATTATACTCAGCTTTTCAAGATGTTAGTATTTTTTGTAAGCCCGTATCTTGTGCCATTTAGAATACTGTGTTACAAACTCTTTTCTTTATCGTTGAAGTTGTTGCCATGTCTTGTATCATCCTGATTTTGGTACCTTATACATTTTATGATGCTTGCAGTATTTTTTCTTTGACAAAGGCTCACTGGATTTTGTTTTTGACATTCCTAGGACTTTTCCTTTTGGAATTTCTTTTCTGTTTTAATTTTGTTCTCTTATTCTCATAGAGTAAAGCAATTTTCATTTGTGATTTCTTGAAACATAGTATTCAAGACTTTTTAAAAATCATGCTTTTCAGAGAATCTAATAATCCTTAAGTTATCTTTTAAAAATCATTTTTTTTACTGATTTTCTAGGTCAGTTGACATCATATAGCTTATATTTTCCTTTATTTTTTTAATTATTAGATTTGTTCTAATATTTTTTGCTATCTTATAGAATCATTGTTGTATTAGAGTTATTCTACCCTTTGGATGGAAATCACTAGAACTATTATGATTTTTAAAATATTTGTCACTATTTTCTTTGTTTTAGTTCCTAAGCTTTGTGCCAAGGACCACACTTTGCCCTCTGCTTTATCTTGAATGGGTCATAGCTGGTCATTTTTTCAGTACCCTGGGTTCCTATACTGACCTCTATCTCTTGGGCTTAGGCCCTGTGGTTCTTAGTGCTAGATCTTCAGGGTCATTCCACATAACTGATGGTATCACAAGAACAAGCATGTCAAGGTCATCATTTCTGATGCTTCTAAGACTTTCTTAGGCAGCTTTAGCCCTTGCTGCCTTACCACACAGAGTCCTGCTGGCCACTGGTATCTCTGGTTTATCTTTATGCTTTCTGGGACGCTTCCAGCCTATTTGTCTGTGCTGGCAATGGTTTTGCTGGAATTCTCCCTTCCTACTGCCCTATAGGCTTATGGCTGGTTTTTTGTATAGTTCTGGGGTGGAAAAAGTAACTTATTATAGTTTCTCATTGGATTTCTTGTTAATTATTCAGTATGGTGTGAATCTTGGGATTTTTAACAGAGCAAGTGTGCACAGCTAGCTGATCTACTTCTGTTCAGTTCACTCCCCTCCTGTGTTTTCCCTACCAGTGAATACAGTTTAGGTTTCTTCAGGATTACGATCGAAGAAGCAAGTATTTAGTTTTCTAACCCTAGACACAGGAGAGGAGGGGGCTTTAGAGAAAGTTCCTCCAGGACAGTATATGGATAGTTGTATCTAAATACTATTTTCCTCTTACCCCCCTATTTTTTCTCTCCAAATGTTATCATTTCTGAGACTGAAAACAGATAAATATATCATAACAGTAATGCAGATTAACTAGACATTTAGTTCTGATGAGATATATTATGGCAAAAGATAGAGAAATTGGGGAATTGTGCTTGGGGAGGGGGGAGGGAATAAAAGAAATGACAACAAAATGGTTTTCTTTAAAAAAAAAAAAAACCCAGCAAAGAGTAGTTTCCTGAAGCTGGACACGTGGCATACGAGGCAGCTGCATGCAGTGGGGAAATGGTGGAGAGGGCTGCAGTGAAAGGAGATGGAATCCACCTGTGGCTCTTCAAAAGTGCCTCTGCAGATAAGCTATTATCTTATGTTATTTCTTTTATTGGCCGCTGGAGGGTAGTATGACCACATTTATCTATCTCAGTCCTATAATGGTAGCAGTGGAGACAGCCTTAGAGCTACAAAGAAAGTATAGATGAAAAACAGTTGGGGCCATATTCCACCGAGGAGCCCTGAGAGGGATGAGTTAGACATATTCTTGTCTTCTCCTAATCACTGATCACACTTCTCAAAAATCCTTGCAAACTACAGAAATCTAAGGTTTGGTTTCAATCACTCCCTTGCCCCATTAAAACGGTTCTAGTCAATGTCAAATGGAGATGACCTGAATGGATGCAAATTATCTTATGATCCATTTGCTATTGTGCTGTTTTCATTGTGAATATATATGAAATATCATCATTATCAAATCTCATCCTAAATGCATTCTGATAAAACAGAAGTTCTTCCTTATCTTTTCTTGCTATCGTAAGCTTTTTAAAAGCCCACTCATCTGTATTTCACTTTGCATTAGCCCAATTTCTCTTGCTTCTTGTTCCACATTATCCCAAATTTATGCAAATTATTCTCTATTTACTCATTTTTGTATTCATTTGGAGGCATACAAATATATTTCTAGTTATAAAAAACAAAAACAAAAACAAAAAAACAAAACACTGTTCTAGTCTTTGGGACCAAAACAATTTATTCCCTTTTGTGTGTTTTTTCTAACATGGGAATTGGACTAGGAAGTTTCTATTCCCCTTTCCTATTTGACTGGTCTGTGAGTCCAGCCTAAGAAATTGCTTCCTCCTCTTAGCTAGTATCTCTGGATTGAGATTTGTCCCTGTGGGAAGCAGGGCAGGGTGCCAAGTTGGGAGGCAAAACCTTGACTGTTTCCCCAGAGCCAAAGGGCAGTCTTATCCTCGTGATCCCTTTAAAATGAGAAAACAATTTCACCATCTTTTATGTGGTCAGGTTTTAACCCAATCTTCATCCTACCAAGAATTTTTGTTCAGGTAATCAAATATGCTTCAAGATGAAAATATTTCTCTTTTCCTTCCTCTTTTTCCTTCACCCATTTCTACCTTCCTAGAGTCACAGAAAGTCTTGCAAGCATTGCCACTTCAGGAAGATCACTAATAACAAATATTCTTGAGCTTAAGATATGAATATAGTGAGAATGAGTATTCTCTAAAAAACCAGAAAAAATATTACAAATTATCATCTTTTCCTAGGAGTAAAGCAGAATTCCCTTGTAAATGAATCTTGTTCATTTGGGTTTTCTTGTGTAACATCCTCTTTGAGGTTATTCTCCCAACTTGCACTCATGTTTGCTGTTTGAGATCCCCAGGTAGGTGTTTGCTACTACTCCCCTCAGAGTTCTAAGGATTAACACTGTAGTTCCTGAGCCCCTACCAATGTGTTCAGTGTTATCAGGAAATTTGTTAAGATAGCATAATAGATGGTAGAAAATATTTCTCCTAAACGAAGGATTCAAATCCTCTTACACATTCAGTATTTCTGAGGAGAGTGGGCTCCAACCTAATGTACAATGGTAGTTAAACATACATATAGAGTGTATGTATAGTTATATGCTTCCTGACCCTAGAGTTTTTTTTTTCTCCCTTTATGGAGTCTTCCCTTGGGTATACCTTCCATCTAGGCTGGCCATTGCACTGCTGGTACTAGGTTGAACTGTTCTGCTGCTGATGGTACCCTCTTCTCTACCTCATCTTTTTCCTCTACTTGGATGCTAAGCAAAAAGTTGTTGGCTAGCTTTTTTTGCTTTCCCCTTGCCAGTCTTGGCTCTTGCAGTATTAGAAAATTCAACTAATACCTTGCCACTTTTCAGTATCCACAAAGTCATTGCCTGGTCATATTAATCTCAAAATTGCTACTTAGCTACCTCATTACTTATATGTAACTGCAACTATCTCTGGTGAATGCTACTACCAATTTTGATTGCTGATGAGACTTGTGATGGGACCTCTGGAATCTTCTGAACTCACAAAATTTCTTCCTGTATGCATTAACTTTAAAGTACTCATTTCACCTAATAGTAGTAAAGAGTAAATAAAAAGAGACAGAGACGGCAATTTGTTCATAGTTGCCACTGTCTAACTGAGGGGATACCAGGTATTCAGCTTTCACCATTTCAGGGCAATCCTGATGCTATGAAATTGAAAAGAAAAGAAGATTGATATATGAGCAAGCTGTACCTTTTATACGTACATTCAGTTTTAGTTTTATCATTCTTAAATCATCAGGTCCTTTGACTCTACAGCCAATTAAAAGACTTCATTATTATTTTCTAGCAATCTTTGAGTAGCTCACTATGGAAAAGTGGATTCCTACAATTTTCTTGGGTGTTGGATTGAAAGCAGGCAGAATATTTCTGTTATTTGCTATGATGATTTCCCCATACCTCCATGGGTCATTTTCACCCATTACATTCATCAGATTCTGGAAAATATAAAAATTAGAGACAACTGAAGTTGATCAGCATTGGGTAAAATAATTTGAATGCTCAAATTTCAAGGCCCAACATTGGGTAGTTTACAAAGGGTAATATCTAGAGCCTAAGGTTCTGGAAACTTATAGTAGATTATATGTCAACATTTATACTCAGCTCTGTATCAAGAGATTTGAGCAGGTTTCTCGTATTAGTTATTAAGACTTTGTTGATACCCCTCAATAAATTATTTTATTTAATTAGTTCTTCATATCTGCACCTATGAAATGAAGGAATTTGACTAGATTATTTCCCAAATTCCTTTCCAGATCTAACCCGTGGTTCTAATCTCCTTTTTGCCAGCATTTCAATTACCATGGAAGCTAGCTGTAGAAGAGCTGCCGCATTTCTTAGTTCTCCATCCACTCCAGGAATGGGGTACCCAGACGCCATTTTTTCTGGGAGGTGTTATGAATGTCAACTTATTAGTCTCTAGATTGTCATAGCAACATGGGGAGCTTGAACCCTGGTTAAAACAATATGTGTGACAATATCTTCTTAAGCATGATAATGGACTATTTCTTCCTTTGGAGATTATTGATTTTAACAGGAAGGTTCAGAAGAACCAATAAATATATTATTGGACTGGGAGGCAGATGTCAAACCCCTGGTGTCTTCTTGACTGAGACATGAAATAGACCTGGAATTTTATCTTCCTGTGCCTAAGGGTGAGAATACTTCCAACAAAACAGAATAATATAGGATTGTAGCAATTACAGAGCATACAAAGACAAAATGAGGAAGACCTGTGCCTACCCTAGAAGAGCTTAGAATCTTAATTAAAGACCCTGAATCCTTATGGTATCAATTAGAGTTATAAAGTTAGATTCTGAGATAAATAAAACAGGGTGCTCAGTTAAATTTAAAGGTGGAGAAAGGAACCCAAATCTTTAAAAAATAAAAACAAAAATGCAAAGAAAACCGTATTCTATTCAAGTGAAAGAGTGGAAAACTTTTAAGGCCACACCCCCAGAAGATATGGCGAATCCTCATTAAAAAGAAAACAAAGAGTTGGCTGGCTTTATTTATGAATTTAAAAATAAATAAATGAACTATGACAACAAAATCTGAAACCAGGCTCTGAGACCTGGACTTTCACTTCCTTGATGGGAAGCACAACAGAGAAGCATCCCCTTCCAAATAAAAGTGAAGTTAATAATCAGACAACTTTAGCTGCTGGCCACATCCTGTGTACTGGCCTCCACACTCTGTTTATAGCTGGTGAGATTCCCTCCAGAGCCTTCATCAGCAGCCAGTTTAACCCTTTCTTTACCCTTGCAGGGAAGTCCCAAATGTTGCTATGAGTCTAGGGCAGTGGAGGGGCACTTTGCTTGGATTCTCCATCTGTTTATATACTTCCCATCCCTTTGGATTATTCCCTCCATGTTCAGCCATATACCAAATGATGAAGGTACCTTCATATAAACTTGATCTTTCTTGCAGCCTTTTTCTACTCCTGCTCATCCCAAAGTTATTGCATAAGAAATATAGATACAGGGGCAGCTAGGTAATGCAGTGGATAGAGCACCAGCCCTGAAGTCAGGAGGACCTGAGTTCAAATCTGGCCTCAGACACTAAACAATTCCTGGCTGTGTGACCCTGGGCAAGTCACTTAATCCCAATTGCTATAGCAGAAAGAAATATAGATACACCACCACTCCCCCAACTCCCTTACCCTTTATATCTCCAGGGAAAATTCACTGGAGTCTGAAGCTCATTGTCTATCTTATTCCTCAATCTTTCTCCTTTAGCTTCTGATCTCTCTTTTACCAAAAGCACAAAATGGGATGACATTTCTTTTTTTCATTGGCCCAAATCAGTTCTTTTTCGGTTCTTCAGAGCTAGTCAATAAAGTTAACATTTGGTACAATGGAAACTATGCTGTATTTGGAGTTTAAGGGCCTGTTTTAAATCCTGCGTCTAGCATAATCTTGCACAAGTCACTTTTTTTGGGCCTCAGTTTCCAATAAAATAAGGGTTCAGTCTTTGTGTCTTTTCAGGTCTTTCCCCAACTCTAAATGTATGATTCAGGGGTGTGCTGAATGTTGTGTATGGTACGTAGTTATCTCTAAGTTTTAACTTTTGCAATCAAAGCACTTTCCTATGGATTCTCATGATAATCTTGTGAACTCAATGTGTGTAAGTAACACCATCCCCCTTTGAGAGATGTGGAAAGCAGGGCATAGCAAAATTAAATATTTTATCCATGTCACAGTGAATTAAGAAAGGGTCTCCTCTTCTTGGGTCTGGGATTTTTCAGAGCAACTGATAACTTAGAAGAAATCCTTGCATATGTATTTTTTATTTTATTTTTATTGACATCTTTTGTTATCACATTAGCTTCTTAACCTATTTGCAGTTCAGAAAAATTAGCCATGTCATCATTTATCAGTAAATACAATAATCTGCATTCATGCTCTCCTACCACTTCAGTGAAAGGACAAAGATACATCTTTTCAAGTCTTCTTTAGGGCCATACTTGCCTATTCTAACTACTTAACATAGTTTCTGTCATTTTTATTCTTTCCATTTATATTCTACTACTTGTCTAACTCAGTTCATATAATTTTCTTATGCTTCTCTAAATTTTTCCTATTTCTCATTGCTTATTCCACAATTATGTTCTATTACATCCATGTGTTATAACTTGATTCAGTCATATCTGACTCTCTGTGACTCCATTTAGGGTTTTCTTGGCAAAGATATTGGAAAGATTTGCATTTCCTTCTGTAGTTCATTTTACAGATGAGGAAACTGAGGCAAACAGGGTGAAGTGACTTGCCCAGGGTCACAGCTAGGAAATAAATATATGAGATCAGATTATAAAGATAAATCTTTGTGGTTCTTGGCTCTAAACTCTATTCACTATGCCACTTTAATGTCCATTCCATTAACCATTCCATAATCAACAATGATCAACTATGCTTCTAATTTGTTTCTACCATAAAAGTGTGGATATGAATATTTTTGTTGTATGTCTCTGACTTTGTTGGAATATATGCCTAGCAGTGGGATCTCTGCAGTCAAAGGGGATTGATATTTTAGGTACTTTATTTTAGCCTAATTCCAAATTTCTTTCCAACATAATCAGGCCATTTCACAACTAGCTGCATCAACAATGTATTAATGAGCTTGTTTGACTATAAATTTTCCATGGATATTTTAATCTTTTAATTTTAATTTTGCTAGTTTTTGAGATATAAGCTAAAAAACTTGAGAACTGGTTTGATTTGCATCTTTCCTGTTGTTCATGATTTGAAGCAGTTTTTCACATGGTTGCTAAAAGTTTGCTATGTGTTTAATAAACCCCAAGCCTTCTCCATTGAGCTCTGACCTTCTGCTCAGCTACAGCTTATTATAACATCCCACAGACTGAACAGCAATACCTCCACATAGGCAATGAGATTCATATGTTCAACTTATGTTTATCTAAGGGTCTCTTAGTCAAGAAAAAAAAGCTAAAGTACAGAGAGGGCCAATCAATTATTAATAAACATTAAGTATCTACTATTTACCAGGAACTGTATTGAGCACTAGGGATACAAGGTAAGACATAAAAGACAGTCCTTGCCCTTGAGGATCTTACAATTTAACAAGGGGAGGCAACTTTCTAAGAACTATGTTCAAACAATTTATATACATGACAAATTTGGGGTGACTGATTTGTGTTCTCCTGATGCTTTCCTGACCCCCAACTCTTGGCTTTGTGAACAGGTACACGAAGGAAAAGACTTTACACACTTGGAACTGGGAGGTCTTTTCTTCTTGATTGTGGTCTTCAGGAAGGAGCTTTAAGCATTGGACCCCCAAGTTCAGAATATGGACAAAGTAACCATATGACCCAATGGTACAGTCCTGATTCCAGGGAAAGAAAGTGCATGTTTAATGATGCTTTACAAAAAAGAATATACTCTATCTGTCCCCCTATTTCTAATTTTTAGTTTGGAAGATGTATGGTTGCCATATAGATGGGGGAAATCCTTTCAACTGAGACTGAACCAATGTTATTAGTTACTCTTATAGCTTGAATCCAAAGGATCTTAGCAAATATTTATTAAGGACCAACTGTGCAGGGTTTGGAACTTGACTTTAGAGATAAGAGGGCAAACTCCATTCTTTCTCCCATATACTTAACTTTTGCCTTGAGTCCCCTTGCCTAGATAATATTCAATGTCTTGTTTCTCTGCTTTTCATTTAGTCTGTCTGACTCTTCGTTACCCTATTTAGGATTTTTTTGGGGGCAAAAATACTGGAGTAATTTGCTATCTCCTTCTCCAATTCATTTTACAGATGAGGAAATTGAGGCAGACAGTGTTAAGTATTTTGTTCAGAGTCATCCAGAAAGGAAGTGTCTGAGGCTGGATTTTGAACTAAGGAAGATGTCTGTCTTACTCCAGATCCAACAATCTATCTACTGCACTACTTAGCTTCCCTCTGTTTCTCTGTAGCTACCAGTAAAATACCTTCTCCCAAGGCTTCCTGCTACCCTTGCAAAAAGTCTTTCCCCCATTCCCTGGGGGCAGGCTGAGAGAATTACTACGTGATTGAGCTTGCCATTTTGTTCATTTCCTGGAGCAAGCATAGACTAGTAATAAATGATGCTGCTGAGTAAAAAAAAGAAGTATTTTTTTTAAATACACGAGTAAAGTTATCTGATCTTGATGTTGGCATGTCTTGTATCGGGAAGCCCAACCATCAATACCATTGCTGATTTTGCCCTGGGTTATAGCTGTTCTGTCCCCTAATTCTAAAAGACCATCCCAGATATTTTGCTTATAGCAAAGCTCAGTTGTTCATTGCTGAGCAAGGGTTCTTCTGTGAATCTGTCATAAGTCATGGGTTCACCAAACCACAGAATTAATAGATTTTCAGAATCAGAAGGGATCCAAGGAATGATTTAATCCTATTCCCTCATTTTACAGTTGAGGAAACAGATCCATAGAAAGGAGATGATTTAATTGAAATCACAATATCATTTTCTCCTATCCTATTGGCTAACTGGTCAATTAATTAGTGGCTATATAGCACTTATACTCGGGTTTTTACTTCTTTTCAAACACATGGCACAAGCCATATAGCTGTTCTTGGCTTAGAGTAAAATTATTATCCTCCCTTTTTTGGATACACCTAATAAATTGGCTTTTTTACAAATTGAAAATTCTTGGGAATAGGGTCTATCTTACAGTGAGTGCACACACAGAGTAATTAGATAAATGAGTCAATGAATATATTTCTTGACTCTCAGAAAAGGCATTTACTCTGTCACCTCCTTCCAACCTTAATTTCCTTTCCTATCTCTAAAAGTAATAGGAGTTAGGTAGTAAAAGACGGTGGTTATCAGAGCTCAGCCAACTGGGCCCCAAAGAAAGTCAGAATCACTAGAAAAGGTGAAGTACAACGTTGTAATGATCTTGGTTGGCTGGAAAATATATTGTCCAAGGAGAAAAGTAGCCTTGATAGAGAATACTTTGTACAAGGATTCTAGCCAGATATTTACTACTAAACACCTGGTTATTTCATAGTCAGGTATTTCATAGAAAAGTGGGTGGGGAATAAAAATAAGAGAATCCAGTGCCAGGGCATCCAAGGTAGTTTTTCTTTATCCACTTTTTAAAAAAGGCAAACTTGGCATCTAATCCCAGGAGAAGGGGGAATTATAGTAAAGACATGGCTTTTATGACTAGTGGATGAGGATGCAGCAAAAGAATAATGTAGGAAGTGGAGTCAAGCCTACTTGACTATTTTGAGGTTTTGTGGGAAGCATCTGTGAAGTTGTACAAGTGAATGTCACATTGTCTTCACTTGGCACCCAAAGAAAAGGGGCCCATCCAGCTAAAAATGGGACCACCAGTCTGCAAGTGGAATACCAATGGAGTTTCTTCTGTTGATGGAATTCTAAGATCTCACAGTGTCTAGCAAATCTCTTACATAATAAATGCTCCAATAGTAATGGAGCTGATTTCCAGTCTTGATTCTAGATGAAATGACTCATTTAAAACCGATCCCAGTTGATTGGGATTTCTCTGTATAAGACATCTACAATTGTTGCTTCTTCTTATCACCAGATTTCCTCTGAGATCCCTTCCCAGCCCTAGATTTATGATCCTATGATTCCATGATTCCATGACCTTGCTTATCCAATCTCAACTTCTTGCAACTTGACTTCTGCTACTTCTAAGAGGAAACTGCACAGGAAACTGGGAATACCTGAGTTAAACTCTGACTTCAGAGAATCTGTGATTCTTTTTCTCATATGTGAAATAGGGAAAACAAAAGCAGCTATCTCAGGAGATTGTTGTGAAGATCAAGCAAGATTACACATATAGATCAAGCAAGATTACATTTATAATCTTGCTTGATTTTAGGAAAAAAAATATATATACATATATATACACATATGTATTATATATATATACAATATGTATATAATATATAGTAAGATTATATATATGTGTATATATGTATATATATGTGTATATATACATATATATATTACTCTGTAAACCCTTAAACATAATATAAATGCTAGCTATTACTATTTATTACAGAAGACAATGTGGGTTAGTGGTTAGATAGCTTTTCTAGAAGCCAGGAAGACATGACTTCAAGTCCACTGTCTGGCATGTGATTCTAGGCAAATTGCCTAACTTCTTATTTTAAGATGCAATCTATAGTAACGGAGAAAATTTCTTATAAGAATGAAATCACAGACCCAATCCCTATTCCTAGTATTATCATTAAACTTAGACTTCTCTTTCCAAGGTCACCAATTATTTCTTATTGCTAATTCCAAAGGTCTTTTCTCATTTCTCATCCTTTTTGCCCCATCTGTGACATGTGCCATCATTGCTGACCTTTGGGAAACACTGTCTTCCCTGGTATTTCATGATGCTGTTCTGTCATTGTTTCTCTCCTACTTGTCTTAAAATTCTTTACTGTCTCCTTCTTTAAAGATCATTAGCCACATTCTATTTCCACCCTCCACTGCCAATCACCAATGTAGAGGTGTATGTCATGACTCTCTCTACATTTTTCCTCTTGGTGAACTCTTCATCTCTCAGGTTATCAGCTAAGATCTGTATGCAAATAAGTCTCAGATCCATATCTCCAGCCTTTATCATGTTCAGCTTGATTATTCCTCCAACTCAACAAATTAAAAATGAAGCTTTATCTTCCTCTCTAAATCCCACTCCATCATTCTTCTGGTTACAACCTGGAAGCCATTCCCAGCTTCTCCCTGTCCCTAACCTCCCTTTCCCCATATCCAGTCACTTGGATAAGTCTTGTCCATTCTACCTGCCTCAGCATCTGTCACATCTGACCATTTCTGTCTCCTTACCACACATAACGGTTTTGGCACTCATCACTTCTTACCTGAACTAAGGCAATAACCTCCTTCCTAATTGGTCTCTCTTCCTCCACTTTCTTTCCTCTTTAGTTTAACATACACACACACACACATACACCCTTCTAAATTGGTATTTCTAAAGCATGTTTCTGAGCTCATTCCTTCCTGTTCAACAAGATCTTTTGCCTCCCTATTGCATTTAAAGCTCTTCACAGACTTGTTCCATACACAAACTGGTGGTCTTACCATTTTTTTCTGTGTCATTTCATGAGCTGTCCCCTATTCTTGGAATCTTGTCCCTCTTGTTTTGTACTTCTTAAGAGTCCCTGGGTCCCTTAGCTCAGGTCAAGTGGTACCTCCTCCAGGAGGCCTTTCTCTATTCTTCCTGTTTTTAGTATTCCTTTTGAAATTACTTTTTATTTATTTGGTGGATAGTTTGTATTTATTTGTCTGTCCATGGCTCAGTAAATTCCTTGAGGGCAGTAATCTCCTTTGTCTTTGTGTTCCTAATATCTATCACATAGGTTAGATGCTCAATGAGTGTTTGATTCAAGATGGACCATGTATTTACATTAAAGACAACATGGAAAAGTCAGTAAGCAGACCCACCCAAAACGGTAGAAAAGTTTTAGTCTATAGCTTAGAGTAAAGATAACTTTAAAAATGACTTTTGCTAAGTCCAAAACCAATGAATTAAAAAACTAGTTAATAAAAACCAAATGTTGGAACCTGTAAACATCTTCCCTTGTCCCCAAGGAGGGAGTTCTTCTGAGGTTCACTGAACTCTTCAAAATTTCTGCTTATGTTCAGACAGATAGAATTAAGGTTTGTTCTCTTTATTGTGTTTTCATCAGCCCATCTAGATAGCTAGCCAGATTTCTTCCACTAGTCATTCACCTGCCACATTTACTTTTTTTTGAGTTAATACTTTGTTGAAAAGTCAACTTTAGAGTAAACATTAATTTTTCTAACTTTTATTTCAACTCCATAAAGAGAAGATTAAAAAAATATTTTAAGCTCTGAATCAAATATTTTTTTCTGTATTTGGGCAGGTCCCATCTGCCAGCCTGCAAAAGGGCCAGTTTCTACAAATGGACTATAACATGTGTATGTATGCAAATGCAGCAAAGAGAAACTAATATGAGAAGATTATCATGGCCCCCTGCAGACATCCCCCACCCACTTAGAATGCCCCCATCCATTTAAAAGCCCTCATTCTGACTGATTGAACTTGGCTCGCCTATCCAGTTTTCCACTCACCAGCTGCTCTGTCCCTCCACTGGGCATTCCTCCTATCTCTTGCTTGAGAATATATGACACTGCTTCAGTGACTCTATGGAATCCCACCTCACTAGGTCTGCAACCTTACTTTGGTCCTGCTGGTACCTACCTTAAACAGAGGCTGTTTATTGGGTCTGCTTATTAAGATTCCTTTAATAATCTACTGGATAGCTATGGTCCAAGGTTAGCGGCCTCTGTGTGAAACTGCTGTCAGCCTTTGGCCAAATCCCAAAAATTTAATAGACACTATTTTCTCAGATGCTCACATTCTCTAGTGTAGACACAACTATGACTTATTAAACACACCCTCATTAGAAGATTAGCTGGGTTGAATGGAATGACTTTTAGGTCTGTCAGTCTCTAATTTCCTTGTTTATTCTTCCTTAAAGTCAAATAATAGTCTAGTTGGCAGATTCAGAGTCTGAAGGTGAAGATTGGGACAAGGAAAAGCGTTTGGGCGTCCCCTGGCTTACTCTGGTTGCCTATTCAGTATTATCACATCTTTATTCCTCCTCCTCAATGCCAAATCACTGCTCTATTACAGCACCTAGAACTCCTGGGTTTAGGAGGTAGGATAATTTATTTATTTTTTTTGTCCTTTCAAGTTAAATATGGGGTTGTGTGATGTTCCACCAACAGCAGAATTTGGCATATTTATTTATTAAATGAGGCGTGTGTGTGTGTGTGTGTGTTGTATAAAATATTGGAGTACATTCTAAATGACACAACCCCTTTCTAGTGGTACTGAGTTTAATAAATACTTCCTACCTCCCTTCCTTTCTTCCCTTTTTCCTTCCTTTCTTCCTTCTTTCCCTCCTCCTTTCATTCCTTCTTTTCTCCCTCCTTTCCTTCTTTTCTTCCTCCCTTTTCTTCCTTTTTTTTTTTCAGCCCTTTCAGTTTGTATTCAGACCCACAGTTCCATTAAAATTGCCCAAGGTTAGTAATGATCTAAATTAAATCCAATGTCCTTTTCTGAATCCTTATTATTACCTTCTGCAATTCTTGGACACTCCTTTCTCCTAGAAATTTTTTCCTCTGGGTTCTCCTGTCTCCCATTTTTTCTTTTCCATTTAAAAATTTTTTATGAACTTAACAATTACTCCAAAAATGAATATTTCAACTTGTAAAGAATAGAAAAAAGTATCATATACATATATAAACATGAATCTCTATTATGTATAGCTTATTTTAAAATATATATACTTAAGCATATATTCCACCTTCTGCAAAAAACCTTTCCTAGTCTTCTTTAATGTGTTAGTGCTTTCCTTCTGTTGATAAGCTCGAATTTATCCTGTATATGTTTTTTTTGGAGCATAGTTGTTTGCATTTTGTTTCCTCCAAATAGACTGACCCTTTCTTTATATCCTTGGTGGTTATCATAATGCTTGGCAAATATTAGATGCTTAATAAATGTATGTTGACTTGATGAGGGATATGACATTATTTATTGCAAATTACTTTAAGTATAGTCAAAATTAAGATGATGATTATCACTTGGGTATTCTTAGAGTACTTTTAAAGTTCTGCAAAATGTATTACTCAGAACCTCCAGAATTGCTTCCATAAAATAGGCATGTCAAGTATAATTTTAATTTGACTGATGAGGAAACTGAGGCTCAGAGAGAATAATTATTTGTCTCACAATCACTTAGTAGCAGAACTGAGCCTTAGACTGAGTCAGATTCTCTAAAGAAATCTTTTTTTTTTTTCTTTTCCATGAAGCCAACATTCCAACTTCCTAAAGTCAATTCTTTTGAGTCTCAACTCCTGAACCCTTTCCATCTTGGGATAGCTTATAAACTACAAAGCACCTATTTCTCTAATTCCTTAATTTTCAATTGCGTTAATTCGGGGGAGGAGATGGAGGAGGAAAGAGATGATGATAGAAGATTGAAAAGTTCAGAGAGAGGGGAAGAACAACTTGGGCAAAGCTCCAAGAGGAAGGGCATATATCTAGATGGCAAAATCATAATCTCTGCCTTCATAAGTAGAATTCATATATTTAAAGATGTCAGAAGGAGACATTTCATTAGAACAGTGGTGAGACCTCTCTGTTTATGTTGTTCTAGCTAGGTGGCACAGTAGATAGAATGGCAGGCATGGAATTGGGAAATTCAAATCCTGCCTCTGATGCTTACCAGCTGTGTGATGTCATATAAGTCTGTTTGCCTCAGTTTCCTTCTCTGTAAAATGAGCTGGAATAAGAAATGGAAAACCACTCCAGTATCCTTGCCAAGAAAACCACAAATGGGGTCATGGGGCTTGGACAAGGCTGAACATCAACAAAACAGTTCTCATTCCAAGTGCCCAAGAGTCATCTACAAAAGCTCTTTTAAGGATCCTTAGAATCATCTAGGGGCAGTTGGATGGCACAATGGATAGAACATCAGCCCTGAAGGCAGGAGGACCTGAGTTCAAATCCAGTCTCAGACATTAAGCACTTATTAGCTATGTGACCCTAGACAAGTCACTTAGCCCCAATTGTCTGTCCTTCTCCCAAAAATCTAATTCTCAGAATCATCTAGTTCAATCCCTTTGTTATAGATGAAACTGAGGTCCAGAGAGATAACTTTTTTTCCCTAAGGTCACATAGGTAGTAAATAGTAGAATCAGAATTTGAACTCAGATCTTCTGACTCCAAATTCGGTGTTCTCATTATACCAGACACCTCCTCTCTAATCAAACTTTTTAATGCTCAAAGTTTAATTAAATTCAGTGCCCTGTGTTTACAATGGCATATAGTATTTATAATCATGTATTTGTATATTTGTAATTTATAATCTCACATGAGATAATCCTGGCACTTACTAGCTGTGTTATAAAGTTATAGCTTTGGAGGGGGGAGGCGAGGGGCTGTGTTTCTCCATTTATAAAGTGATATCTTCACACTGCTTTCAGATTTATTTTTATTATTTATAGATACGGAATACCATTCTTTTGTTAGGAAGCCTCCAAAAATATTTTCTTGCCTATGAAGTCAAGTTTAGACCTCTTAGAAAAGCATTTCAAGGCTGTCCACGGGTTCAAACCATCATTTATCTCATTCTACTGCCTTCCATGTAATCTGTATTCTATTACAAACATCATTTGTGGTCTCTTATGCACTCTATAACTCCAGAACCTTACAATTTGGCTCCTGTTATCCCTTATATCTCAAATACCCCGCCCATCTCTTGAATTTTTATCCACCTTTTAAAGGCCAATTCAAATGCTACCTTCTTCATGAAAGTTTCCTTGATTGTCCACTTTGCAAGATCTTGATTAGGGACTTCACATAATACTTTGCTTGCACTTCTTTTTTAATGGACTTATGTATAGCAGTAATAAAGCACCATGTCTGAGACAATTTACTAGCTGTGTGATTCATAGCAAGTCACAACTTCTGTTTTCCTCAATTTCCTCATCTGTAAAATGGGGATAATAATAGTACTTGCCTTGCAGGACTGTCATGAAGATCAAATGAAATGATAATTATAAAATGCTTAGTATAGTGGCATATGTTGAATTATTATATAAATATTAGCTATTATTATATTATTATTTTAATGTATGTATTATTTTGTATGTTTTTGTATGTTATCTTATGTATTTATGTGGTATTTTGTTTTTATGTATTATTTATTTTGTATATAATTTTTTAAAGTTAATGATATATCCGTAATATGTAAATTCTGTAAGGGCATGGAGGGCATCGAGATCCTAGATAAGACTAAGTCTCATTTAAATGTCCCGTCTCCTACAGGCCTAGCACAAGAAGTGTTTAACAAATATTTGAATAGAACTCAGTTGTCAGATTGAATTGTATGATCTTCTAGGTCCTCTTCTATAGGTCCTATAGTCAATACCAGAGAGTTTATATTACCATTGGTTATCCTACCTTTAATTTCTGCAATTTCATATTATTAGTTTCTCCTGGCAAGTGTTCCAATATGCCCACTTTGTTTTCTAGAGGATACCAGGAATGACAGGCTGCTCCTTCAGCCTTCCCTATGGCTTAAAGGTAGATTTTGCTTAAATAATAGTCAGCCTCCCCTAATAGTGGACTATATTGGAAGAGAAGGGTGGTCCATAAAATCTGCATGAAAAGGAAGCATTAGGAGGAAAGCTTGCTTTTGCTAGTTCTGTTTTTCCCCTGTGGAGGGCTTTAACTCTTTCATTCATCTTTGTTCTGTTCCAAGCAGAATCATATGATCAGATTGTTCCTAATACTTATTATATTATTTTTAGTTTTTTTAAGGGACTGGTAGGGAATTGTTTTCAGTTCACTTCTGACTCCTTTGCTCTCCTGGTTCCTTTTCCCTTTTTATTAAAGTTTTTTCTCTTTTCAGAATATTTATAACCTTTCCCTGCTGTCCCCCTTCCCTCTCTCCCACCCCCCACACAGACTGCATCATTTTTCCTTGTTTTTGGCCTCCTTCACTTTGCATCTGGACTCTTGGATGGTTCCTTCTGTCTGTTACTTTGAGTTTCCCTCCTTTCCTCTCCCACCCTGTTTCCTGTATTGGTCTATCTTGGGCTTCAGTTCTTTCCCCCAAAGCTTTCCTTAAGCCACATGGGCCTTTATTCATGTTCATCCGTTAAAGCAGTGCTGGCAAGGAATGGGCAGGCAGCCGGCAAGCAGAGCTTAGGGCAGCAAATTAATAAGTCAATCAACCAGAGGTTCTCAGAAATCCAGGTCACTCCAGAAGGGTGACTTCCTCCTCTCTTGATCTCTCTTCTTCTGTATACTGAATGGTAATAGCATGGCCTCTCCAGAGTCAGGATGATAACCTAGATAATAACCAGAATGATCTGAGTCAATGCTAGTGTACCAGGAGGCAGAATTGGAGCACTCTTTAGGGAATGTGCCTTCAATTCTAGAACACTCCCTTCCATTGTGTATCCAAGTTTATATATTTTATTAGGATCATATAAAGAATATGATGATTTCATTGAGCCTCATAGGGTCTTGGGTTCTGGAAAATGATAAGAGGTCAACCTTTCTAGCTCTATTCTATCAAAAAGAGTAAAGGGTTTGATTTGGTTCCAAAGGTGCTTCCAGGTATAATTTCGTGATAGATGTAGGTGTTTTTCATACTTAGTGTATCTCAGAGACTTGGAAGCATTTGAAAAGCACACGTATTAATCATGCAATTGAGAGATTCAAAGAAATCCCTGTATTTTTTATTTTTTACTTTGAGTCTCAGCAGCTAGATCTTGACCTTTGGTAAATCTATAAGATGGTCTGCTGGCAGGACACTAAGTGCTGAATTAACCATGGTAGGGCTTTTATTAATGAGAGACATTCCTATTGCCTTCAAGAAGCTTTTAGCCTAACATAGTATCAGACAAAAAGAACTTAAAAAGCTCAGGCAAATATTTCCGTCTAAATTTCCAAGTAACAGCCTGAAACTTGAGGAAATGAGATATCAAAAGGAGTGATAGTTTTGGAGTTACAAAGACCTGAGTTGGAACCTTCTTTCTGATACAACTAGTTGTGGGATCACCTTAATTTCTTCATGTGTAATAATACCAGTCAATATCATCACCCTATAAAATAAGGATATTATTTGTAAAATGAGTACTTCTCTAGTTGCTTCATCTACAAAGTGGAGCTAAAACTAGTTCGTTTAATGGGTATTATATTACCTAATTTAGATAACACCTTGAGTATCTACCTCAAAAGGTTGTTGTGAATGAAAATTTTTAAAAAGTTCTTTGTAAACCTGACAACTACTATTTATATAAGTGCTTTATGATGATGATCATTATTATTAACCAAACACTAGGGAAAGTAGTCTTTTTCCAAAAGGCTACCACTTTCCAGAGATCTACTCCATCTAGAATATTTAATCGGGTCGGGGATCTGGGGTACTATTCTATGACTAAGATGAATATGCCTATTCCCTATTCTGCCCTCCTGTCTTCCCACGAACCACGTTTTATAAATATTTACACCCCCAAGCTGGCAAGAATCTCTCTCCAGCTGCTTCCCCAGGTCTCTGGGAGGGCTTGTTTTCTCACCAAGCAGCTGCAGGCAGATCTGGTTGCCTCTGACCAGACAAGGGTAGACGCTGGTTAGGGGGCCCACAAAGGCCCTCTAGATTTGAAGAGCATACATGAGGGGGAAAGTCTCTAGTATGAAAGAAAACATAAAGAGGTAAACAATCATCACCTTTGCTATTCCCCAAAAAGGTTTTTCTGATTATAACAGCAGATAACATTTACATGGTGCTTTAATAAAGTACACTTTATAAACAATGTCTTGTTGTGGTGTCACAATAACTCTGGCAGACAGATGCTGTCATTTTCCCCATTTTATAGCTGAGGAAACTGAGGCAGGCAGGGATTAAGTGACTTGCCAAGGATTACACAGCTAGTGTCTGAGGCTGAATTTGAACTCGGGCTTTCCTGATTTGAAGTTCCCTGTGGCATCTTACTCAGCCATGAGAGTATAGAGTCTAAGTTTGATTGTGTGAGGAATCTTCCTCCTAAATGAAGAGCTGGGAAAGACCTGACCTAGATGGTCCTGAGATTTAGTTATTTCTATCCATACAGTAGAGAAATAGCCAGGGTACAATGCATACTGCAGTTGCAGTTAGGAGGGTTTGGGTTCAAATTTTGCTCCAGATAGTTTCTACTTACCTGTAACTGAGCCAGTCACTTAAGTCTCTAAGATTTCGCTTTTCTCATGTGTAAAATGAGAGAGTTGGACTTGAGGGTCTTCAAGATCACTTCTAGTTCTAGTTCTACAAACCTATTATTGCTGTTCATCTTTCATTTTCTTTCTTTCTTTATTTTTCTTTTAAATATCTTTTTTTTTTCTTTTCTTTTGTGGAATAATTAGGGTTGGGTGACTTGTCCTGGGTCACACTGCTAGGAAGTGTCTGAGGCTGCATTTTGGGCCCAGGTCCTCCTGACTCTGGGCCTGGTGCTCTATCCATTACGGCCATGTAGCTGCCCCTATCCTTCGTTTTCAGAGAAGACCAATGAGATCACAGGTGATGTCTTGACTTTCACATGAATTGTATTTCAGTGAGGCAGAGTTGAGCATTGTCCAAGCTGGCCACAGACCAAGCCAGATGGTGGACTTACCCTAAAAAGTACCCATCATCCAGTTCAGACTCTCCATGAGACATACCCCAGCTTTGTTTTTCTCCAGCCCTTCTTGTCCTCTTTCCCCCAGGAGTGGACCAATACTCTGGCAAGAAGGTTGGATGTTCCTTAGTTCTCCTGCTTTCTTCCTTGCAGTATCAAGGAGTAGTGGAGCATCTCCTCCTTTCTAGGGAGGAAATCCTCAAATTTGTCAAATCTTTAATTTCTTTGGAGCATGTTCCCTTCTTTCTTCTTTCTCAGTATTTCTTCCTATTCCCCCAACTCCATCAACACAACTAAATCAGTCAACTTCCAGCAATAGTTTTTTTTCTCTTCCTATTTGCCTTATCATAAAAGATAATTTTCAAGAGTTTGGGAGGGAGTGGATTGTTTTCTGCCTTTCTCATCCTTTGTTTTGGCTCAATTTACCTCATATAACATTGTTATTTAGTCGAGGAGCTGTGGAAATCCTAATTAACATAACCAACCTAAAGCATGTTGGGCCCTCTACAAATATGGGACTTTAGACAAACAAGACAAAATGGTGTTTTTATTCCAACCATTCTTTGTAGTCAAGGGAAGTCTGTGTGAAGGAAGTGATCTGCCAGGTGTGGGGAGCACCCAAGGATGTGACTCAGCCTGTTCACAAGCTGAAGAGGAAGGAGATGGGGTTAAAAAGCCCATGACTTTTTACATGTCGCCTGTGAAATATTCAGTCTAAGTGGTGGTTTGCTGGGAGCGGGTGGGAATGGGGTGGGGCAGGAGCCACGGGCACTAAGTGATGACAAAAGTCCAGCCCATCGCACAGTGTGTGAAGGGGTGCAGGGGTCTGCCCCGCCTGAACAAAAGCCTCCTTTTCCTTCCCTACACACCCATGCCAGAGAGGAAGAAAACAGGAAGAAAAAAAAATCACCCACACAGAGCAAGATTCCTTGGTAGGAGCAGAGTCAAGCAGAGCCACCGTGGAAGGTGCTTGTGTGTGGGGAGATGGAGGCCAGGGACGGGCTGGACTTTTCACACACTGCACTGGGGTACGTGGATGGAAAAAGGTGGGAAGCCGCAACTCCGAAATGCAGTTGCAGGACATTCCTGCCTGCCTCCCCGAGCCCAAATGGTACAACAAACCCCAAATAAAACCCTGACCCTGAAGATATTAATACTTCGGGCCAGGGGCTGGTGAGCAAGAAGCCTCTCCCCCCCCCCCAACAACCCCCTCCCCCTTTTCTGTTTCTATAACTGGCTGAAACAAATTTAGCTGAGTAACCCCACCCGTCTGAGGGACTAGGATTTCAGAGCCCTGGGGCTCCCTTCCGTGAAAGCCCGTGTTTTTCGGGAGCTTGTAACTTTGTATAAATTCCCTTGGGGGAATGGAATGCATCAGATTTAAAAGGATTATTGCCTCTGCAGAGCCCATCCTTCCCAAGTGAATTCTTTGGCATTGGGTGGCCTGTGGAAAAGCCAATCTGGAATAGTGAGTTGATTTTCAATCACTTAGTCCTATTTATTTGTGTGTTTTAATTTAACAAACAAATAGAATTCTTTTGTCTAGCTGCCCCAGGCCTGTTCACCTGAACCCGGGCTATTCAGTCCCACATTTTAGTAAAAGTAAAATAATAGCTTGAATTTATGTATTCTGCTTAGAGTGTGTTTTCCTGTCATTACCCTTTGAGATGAGCAGTCCAAGAATGATTCCCATTTTCCTAGAGAGGAAACTGGGGCTTAAGGTATCTATAAGGGACTGGTATACAGGCTCAATGTTAGTAAATGAAAAAAATCAAGACCTGAGCAAGACTGGTAGAAACGTCAACCCCTTCCGTACTCATGTACCTGCCTTACAAAGAGACTGTGAGAGAACAGTGAGACAAGGTGTGTAAAGCACTCTGCCAGCCTTAAATTAGCGTGTGTGTGTGTGTGTGTGTATGTTTACATATATGTATGTGCATGAGGGGTTTTCATTATTATTTAAGAAAAAATTAGCAAGTGTATTAGTAATATCATCATCTTTGATACTCATGTAACTACCTTACAATGATGTGAAATGTCCAAGAGACAAGGTGTGTAAAGCACTCTGAGCCTTAACTTGACAAATATGTATATTTGTGTAGGTATATATGTGTATGTATTTATATGTATATTTATGTGTGTATATACATAGCATATATGTATGTCTTTTAAAAATAATGGCAACCAAGGTTTATATGTATATATACACATACACACATATGTATATACAGACAACTAATCTGTACATAAACATATACACATATATGTATACATACATATACACACACATAAATCTCGATCGTCATTTTTTTTTTTTTTTTTTTTTTTTTTTAGCAAATAAGACTTAAACAAGTATTCTAACTCCAAATGCCATACTTCAGGTCAAGGATTGTATCCAAATTTCTCATAAAGCATCACACCCAGAGCCACTTTAAGTTAAAACTGGGATGATCAAGTCACAAATATTAAATTTATTGCCTTTGGAGGCTTATTCTTTACTAACAGGGAATTATTCCTCACCTTCAGCTTCCTTGTCATGGATTCCTTCACATTCTAAGGGTTTGACTGAAGACTCTGAAGAACTAGTCTACCTACAAATATGGGTGAAATAGAAATAGAAATTAACATTGTGTCTATGAGGAAAATATGATTAGGATTCCAAATAATGGTCTGACAGATTGTTCTGATTTAGAATCAAATAGATAATCTTCCACAGGTTTCTCCTCCCATATACTAGTCAAGGAGTTTTGAAATATTTTTGTGTTATAGACCTCTTTTGGCAGTCTGGTGAATGAAGCCTGTGGAACCCCTTCTCAGAGTAGTTTGCCTTTAATCACAATCAAAGGAAATACTAAATTTCAGTTAAGTTAGTTAAAAAAATAAAGATGTAATTTTTTCTTTTCATCTAAGTTTACAGACACTCTGAAATTGTCCATGGATCCCAGGCCAAGAAACTCTCCTCTAAACCTTTCCTATTTCTCCCCTTCTCTCTTCTTTCTTGCTCTGGCTTTAAAGATATCAAATTGCTGATTTTCTTTACCTGCATGACTTCTTCCTAAACGATCTCTTCCTTTGCAAATTCATAATAGATCATCTCTCCTATAAATGTGAATGTTTCCCAAGTTTCTATCTGGGCCATCTTCTTTCTCTATACTCTGGTGATCTAAACCAGTTGTATCAAATTTAAATAAAAACAGCAATGGGGAGAGGACAACTAATCTGTACATAAAGATCCCTGTGGGGCACAGACTTAGTTTTAAAATGCAATATTATATTTTATTAATTTTTGTTTAACATACGCCAATTTTAATCTGATTCAACAGCATTGCTTTGACACTTCTGATCTAAATGGTTTCCATGACTTTAATAACCATTCAAAAATGCATATCAAGCCCAAATCCCTTGAATTTTACTTTTGCATTGTCAAATACTTTGTTAGACATTTCACCTCAAATTCCAAAATGGAACTTCTCACCTCTTCCCCAACTTGTCCCTCCCTCAAATTTCCTTGTTCTTGCAGGGAGAACCACCATACCTCTCGTTCCCCAGATTCACAGAGCCATCCTCCCTTCCTCTCCCCCTTTGCCAAATCTAATGTGAATTGTCCTAGGACTCTAGCACTCATCCTGTTCTAATTTCTACCCTAGTGTTGGTCCTCACTGTTTCTTACGTAGACTACTCAGCCTCCTTATTCTTCCACTTCTTCTCTCCCCTTTTTTCAATGATCTTAGCTGCCAAAATCATCTTCCTAAGGCAGAGCTTTGACAGTTATTCTTCTTCCCAACCGCTTTCCCAATAGAGCAGACTGCATCCAAAACAAAATACAAACCCCTTAGTCTAACGTTTAAAGTCGTCTGAAGTCTGGCTCTTTTTCCAAGTTTATTTTCTGTGATTTCCCCTTCAGTCCAGCCATACTTGATCATAAGCTTTTCTTTGAACTTAACATTTCTGCATCTCTGCTCGGTGTGCAGATGCATTCTCTCCTCACTTTCACCTCTGAGAACCTTTAGCTTTCTTCAGCTCAGCTAAGGTGCTAATTCCTAGGTAAAACTTCTCCTGTTCCTCTCTGCCTAATGTGGCCTTTCTTCCTCCAGAATCTACACTGCAAAAGCAGGACTCCCCAGCAGGCAGTCTCATGTAGTAGCTCATCTTTAATCAGTATTTGTTGAGTTACATTACATTAAGAGCGAAGGCTGTCCAGGAAGTACGAACTGTATGTGGGCAGACTTTTAGGAATAAGGGAGGTGAAGAGCTAGAACAAGGATTTTTGCACTCGAGGCAAGCAGCACAAAAGATGCTTTCAGTTTGGGCCAGCAGAGGGAGACAAAGACCCCAAGACATCATTGTAAGGTCCCTGCTAAAGAGAATGGGCATTGGAAAGAAGATAAAGCAAAGAAACTCTCCGTAGCACACCTTCTGGTAGCTTTCTACTTTTATGAATTACTCTTGCTACTTAGGTGCTAGAATTTCTGTTTCTAAGTTGCTGAAGAATTGTAAGTGCTGTCAGCAGCATCTAAATTTTATGCTCCAGGGCAAAGCCCCAGTTGCCCCACCCTAGTTACAGCTTGTATAATAAAAAAGAGTGCCAAGATCATGGGCATGTCTTTTCAACTCCGTAAGCTTCAGTTTCTTCATCTGTATATAATGAGGGGGCTGGACTACCTGATCTCTAAGGTATAAAATTCTATGATTTAGATATCTACTTTGGATAGTTTACGATTGCTGTCTAGAGCTTGAAGCCTGAATATAAAACTTTGAGATCACTTTGAAAGTCATTTAACATTCTATCTCTAAACAAGGCTAAATGCACGGATATGAACTTCATGGGACTGTTGTTAGAAAAGAGCTTTGTAAATCCACAAGTATATATCATTCTAACTTCTCTCTGCCTATTTTTTTCATTAGTAAAATAATCACAGGCTATGGCCTTCTCCACATTTCATAATTCCTACTGTACCCTCTTACCTTGCTTAAGAAAAGGTTCTTTTTAAGAGACAAAAATACTTTTTAAGTGATGATTCCTGCCTTCTCTATACACCAAAAGGATGAAATAAAGAAGCACCAAAACTCAGTTTTGGAAGAGATCTCAGATACTGTCTAGTCCAACTTGAACCAAAACAGCAATTTCCTTTACATCATGACTGGCAAGTGATCAATCGTCTCGACTTTGCTTGCTCCCTTGAGGGAGAGTCCACTATCTGCTGAGAGCCTTTTACTTTTGGATAGCTATAGTTATTTGGAAAGTTTTTAGGTTCTTCCCTGCCCTCTTTATATCAAGGTAACATTCCTCTTTGCATCTCATATGTCTCTTTGTAGATGAATAGTGCAGTGAATAGAATAATGGGCTTAGAAGACCTGAGTTCAAATTCTCCAAACATTTGCTGTGACTCTGGACAAACACTTTACCTCTTTCTGCCTCAATTTCTTGAACTGGGGAAAAAACAACAACAACAACAACAAAACAACCAAAACAAAACAAAAACAGCACCCATTTCAGAGTTTTTAGAGAATCAAATGAAATGATATTTGTAAAATGCTTAGCAAAATATCTGGCACACATTAGGCCCTAACTAAATATTTGTTCCCTTCATCTCTTGACCATTTTTGCCCTTTGCTCCTAGTTCTATCCTTTAAGCTAAGCAGAATAAGGTTAATCCCTTTTCTAACTAGATAATATCCTTTCAATTACTTTAAGACAGTTACCCTGTCTCCTCTATAGCTTTTTTCTTTTCCGATTAAAAAAAATCCTTAAGTGGCATGGTCTTAAGGCCCTTCAAAATTCTAGTAGCCTTTTCTTTATTAGTTAAGTTTTACTCCTGATGATTTCTCCCTGACAGTATCTGGAGTTTTCTTGGCAAGATCACTGGAGTGGTTTGCCATTTCCTTCTCCAACTCATTTTACAAATGAGGAACTTAGGCAAACAGGTTAAGTGACTTGCCCAGAGTCACACAGCTATTAAGTGTCAGAAGCTGGATTTGTACTTAGAAGATGAGGACTCTTTCTGACTCTACTTCCAGGACTCTGTGTACTTCGATTACATAGTTGCCATTTCTGGATGCTAATAATTTTATGTGTCCTTCTTAAAATGTGACACTTAAAAACTGAACATGATATTTCAGTAGCAGTCAGACCAGGACTGGGACCAGGATGGATTGCAACTGTTATCTTCCTACTCTTACTAAAGTATTTCTTAAAAAACAAAAACAGAGAGACTTGAAGATGAAAAGTAGGAAACAAAAAGCAAGAATGACTAGTGAGCACTTTGAATTAAAACAAAAACAAATTTGAAGCTGTTTCAGAAAAGTTGAATGTTCTGAGAAAGAAAGAGCAGTTCACCCTTCAAGAATAACAAGGAAACAATGAGACAGAGAGAGAAAAAAAGAGGTTGTGATTCCCTATTGAAGAGATATTGAGTTAGCTATTTGCTAACCTGAGATAACAGGAAGCATAGCTTTACTACTAAGGTACTTATCCAAGAGGTGACAAGAAGCCTTTCAAGATTTGTTGGGACAGATGACAACTACTTACTTCTGATGAATTGTGTGAGAACAAAATTTGGGCAAGAAACTGAAGATCTTAGGGGCACAGGTGGTGTTTTCATCACTGCTATCTATAAGAGGCAAAGGATTCCAAAAAGTAAAGAGCAGGTTAAGAAGTTGGCACCTGAGAATGAGATTTGGATTGCTGGACTATGGCTTAAAATTAGATTCTGGGTCAGGGATGGAGTCTGTCTAATGAGGAGTGAATGGTAAGACTTAGAGACTAGAAAATCTAATCAAAAGAGTTTCAGATTTTTTTTGGGGGGGAAATACAATTTAACCAATCCCAAGTGATAGAACTAAGAAAGTACTCTATACTAGGGTTTCCTAAACTTTTTCCACTGTGAACCATTTTTGCCTGAGAAGTTCTTATGTGACCCCAAATATATAGGTATGTAAAATGGACATATATCTCAAACATTCACTAATAATAAATCATAACTGCCACAATTCAGTTACGAACCCCATATGCGGTTGCAATCTACAATTTTAAGGAGCTTTGCTTTATAACAATGGTATCAAACTCCAAGAGAAAGAAATCAGGCCACTAAAATTATACATAAGGATCTCTGTTGCCACTTAGAAAACCACATCATTAATATCTTTGTTCTATTGTATTCTTATTTAATTTGCCAAATATTTCCCAATTATATTTCAAGCTGGTTCTGCTATACTCAGGAACAGTGGGACCTGATTTTGATACTTCTTTCCTAGATCCTTGAGACAGGTAAGAATGTCTCTTGAGTTTCAGAATCAAGCAATCAGAGATATGAACTAGATGTGAACAGGTCCTAGGCATATTTATTGAACCAATTATTAAAGGTGTAAAGTAGGTGCAAGTAAGATTTTAAATAAAATTAAGATTATTTATTAATCACTCACTATGTTTCAGGCACGCTAAGTACTGGAAAAACAAGGAAAAGTAAAAAACAAAACAAACAACCCACTAATAAAATCTAGTCCTTGATTTCACAGAGTTTACAGCCTAGTGAGGGAAATAACATGCAAGCAATTATATGCATTAAAAGATATAGAAGTTGGAAGTAGATTAATATATATACATATATATATATGTAATATGATAAATCATAATTAAATTTGGAATGAATGAAATGCTTCTAGCCTTTGGACAAAATCTGATAAAACACTGAAGATGTATTAGGATTGATTAAAAGAATTAGATACACCTACAATGAGAGGGCATCTATGTCAGGGAGAGATGCTTTCTCTTTGACTAGGGGATGACCCTGTGAACCTTGGTTTGTATTTCCCATGTGGTTTTTGCAGTAATATTCCTACTGGTGGCTGAAGGCAGTTTCTGCATTAGGAGCTCAGAGATACATAAGAACAATTGTCATACTGAGAAGGTGAACTTTCAGCTGGCTCCCACTAGGAATAAATCACAAACCTGTGAATGACTCCTTTGCCAAATGTGCCTTCTAGGCTGGATCCTGCTTTCCCCTGTATGAATTTTTGTTGTGGGATGGTTTGTTGCAGTTATGTGAGGAAAATGTTTTTGTACCAATCACTCTTACAATACTATGTTAATAAATACCCTTTTCTATCTAAAAGCTAAATAAAAATTTGGCTAGCTGATAATTTGAGGTGGGCATATTGAGTGGAGGCTCTTTGAGTCACAATCACCCCCCAAAACTCTGAGAGAAGTAACACTCTGAAGACCCAACCTACTGGGGCTAGGAAGTGAGCTGTTAGTGCATCCTGGGATCTTATAAGAATTGTGTGCTTTGAAGATATTTACCTTCCATTATTCACCAATGATGCAGTTTCTTTTTCAGTGTTTTGTGATTCAAAATTCACATTCACCAAATAACATCATGCAGACAGTCAATTCTAGATCAGTTCTAGGTCAGTGTTGAAGACTATCAAGAATATCCCAAGGTTTGAATTCAATTAATTCTCTGGAACCACTCTTACCTTTAAACTGTTTTAAGTCTGTTATCCAGGAAATGATTGGACATCAGACTTTTAAAAGCCAGGATAAGGTGTTTGAATGCTATCTTTCATATATCTTTGGGAGATGGTTATGTGCCCCTCATCTGACCAAATATACAAACTCGAGGAAACAGCTTCATTTGCAGATATTTGACTTTTGCTTTCAATGCACTAAAGAAGGCCTGATTTTAATGGAAGTCTATACTGAAGAGCTCTTTTGTAAATTGAGGTGCAACACAGAGCCACAGATTTACAGCTGGAAAAGAACTGCTCTAAGCACCTGGTTTGATCAGTGAAGAACTTGAGTCTCAGAGGAAGGCTAAGTGAGTTGTTCAAGATCATATATCTGGTGAGTGGGAAAGGCATGATTGGAAATTAGTTCTCTGATTTCAAGTTGGGTAATCATTCCACCAATATCTGTTTGGACTGTATCACTGACTAAGTCTTAGGACCACTCACAAATCACTTAACCTCATCTAACAAATTGAGAGGTTTCCTTAAGGACCTTATTCAACTTTGTCATTCTTTGAAATTATCTATGAATTCCTTCTCCTGGGTCCCCCAAGCTTTTCTGTATTGATTAATCTGGAATGTTCACAATGCTTTGACAGTTTTGCCTTTTACATATATATTTTTAGTTAGATACGTCGCTGCTGTTGCCAGACAGAGATGTTTCTGTGGGTGGACACTTGAGAAGCCTGGAAAACCAAGGTGAGGAAGACAGAAGGCAGTGCAGGTCATCCTCGCTGGCTGGTACACTGACTTGCCTCACCCTTAAATACAGCCATCAACTTGATCACATGCTTCCAGCTTCCACTACAGACTACATAGCCGAGGCCTGGCAGCTCTCAGCTTCTCTCTGCAGGAACAATCCGCTTCCCCTGAGGTCCCTGACCCCATTTATGCAAGTGAGTAATTCTGCTACTTAAAAAAAAAAAAAAAAAAAAAAAAGCCATTACTAACTTCTTTGCACCAAGGAGATCCATATAAAAACAAACCGAACAAGCCCAAACTAAAAAATAATTTGATACTCACGAACAAAGACCAGTTTTTAGGGCTGAGGGATGATTTTTTAAAAATTCCCTAACGGTCAGGCCCCTTAATCTGAGTTATTCCTTGCTAGGCAGGACACCTCCCGGCCAAAAACTGCAGTGCAAGGGAAGGAGTGATTGCCCAGACTCTGGGCGCAAGAAGAAAGGAAAGAGTTAAAAAAAAAAACAAACCCAAAACTCAATCCCAACCACGCAGAACACTTTAGAGTGGATGGAGGTAGGGGAGGGGCTGGTGTGACCTAGAGCAGCTGAACTCCCGAATCTGGACTTAGCTGCTGTTACATTTCAGCCCTGCTTCCCGCAGTCTTATCTCCTCCTCAACTCCCTCCCCTGGCCTCCGCGCCTTACCTATGGACAGTCCCTGCTGGCACTCTGCTGCCCGTGTGAGCCCGAATGCAGCTGTAGGGGCCGGGAGGACCAAGTTAGCAAATGGTTAACACGAGTGTACTTCCCTCCTGGACTCTGTAACCCTTGGAAAGTCCCTGAAATGACGTTTCCAACCCAACAATTAAAGAGGATTTAATTATAGAGAGTAGCTCCCAGAGCTGGGAACAAACCCGGTCTGCCTAGCCAGTAAACAACTGCAGAGAGCCACATGCTGGGGGCTGCTTTCGGCCCCGGCTGCTGCTCAGGGCTAGGGTGGGGGTGGGGGGAAGGCTGGGGGAAGAGGCGAAGGAGGGGGATCCTTGAGTTGAAGGGAGGAGGGAGAAGAAAATGGGGGGAGGGCTGGATACGCCACTCCTATTTAGAAAGTTTAAAGAAATTCGAAGAATAGGGTTTAAAAAAAATTTTTTTTTTGAAAAAATTTTTTTTTGGATTGGATAGAGTCTGTGGGCGTCTTTTCGTTTGGTTATTTTGGCTGGTTTTGTGAACCAGAAGAGGAAAATGTGGCAGCAGCCAAGAGGCGAATTTTAAAGCCCAGTTCCTGAGGGTTGAAATGCATGGAAGAGGAAGTGGGAACAGGGGCCATTTGTTTTGAATGTGCTCTCTTCTCGCTTCTCCTATTTTCATCATTTTCTCTTCTCTCCAGCCCTCTTACCCTTTTCCCTCCTCACCCCACCCTCGGATTCTTAACTCGCTGTCCTCCCTTCTCCCCCTCCCCCCCCTGCTTTGCTTCCCCCTCCCTTGGCTCCCCTCCTCCTTCCTCATTTCCCGTCTCCATCAGCTGTGTCCTACATCCCACTGGAGGTGAGGGCTGGTCCTGCGGAGTTAAGGACGTGTGGTTCAGCAAGGGGAGGAGGGCTGAACCAGGATGGGTTCCGTCCGAAATAGCCTCTCTTCAGGAGTCATACAGACCTCGTGGTCTTAATATGCAACCCACTTTGTGTATTGAAATCTGGAACTCATTACTTCATCACCAAGTAACTTTATGAAATAAAAACTTATTCTTATCCCCGGAATTTAGAAACTCCCCTCCCCCTTCGAATCGGGGGAAAGCATACTTTAAATAAAAGCCTTAAAAAAAACAAAACTAATCTTAATGATTTAAATTAATGTGGATGTGAGTTATTTCCCTTTCTAGAGCTTGCCAAATTGAAGTAAAAATTTGAAAAAGGGGAGTAAGGGAATGAATCAACAGGAGGCAGTTGTTCTGGGTGGGGGATAGGTGGGGGGGTGGTGGAGAAGCCAGTTGTGTTAAAAAAAAAAAAATTATTCAAGTCAAAGTATAGACACATGAAGTTTGTCCAAAGAGGGAAAATGACTACATCGGTTTCCAGCTTACATTACTTTAAACGCTTTAAAGTTGGAGAGAATTTTACTTCTGAAGCTTAATTTTTAGCCACTTAGCATTTGCTAGGGTTGTTGGTATTTTTAAAATAAAATAGGGAACCTCTTTGTGCTTTAAAGGAGAGAAAAGACGGGTTCTGTTCTGCCTTTCTTACGGAAAACGTGCTTATAATGGGGTGACCTAATTCCACCGCAATGGAAAATGCACTTAGGCACACACAAACACCCGCCGGGTTTCATAATAAGATTGAGCAGTGAGAAGTGTTGTGGAATAAACTTCTGATTCGGGTTGAAGGGCTTGACTGTAACAAGATGGCAAAGGGCTTGTGGAAACGGAGAAGAAAAACACCCCAGAGACGGTTGTTTCGCTCTTTATCTTCCACTCCAAAACTTGCCAGGGCGGGGGAAGCAAAACGAACCGTCACTCGGTTAACTGGCAAGTGCCTACTGTGTGCCAGGCTAACCCTGAGGGTTAAAACGTTGCGGCCGGTGTTTTTTTTTTTTTTTTTTTTTTTTTTAATCTTTAAAAAGAACAAGTTTCGGCCTGAGAGCCCCGTGCTCTCCCGTCCCGCCAAAACAGAGTAAGGAGAAAACACCCCGAGTGAAATCGAACCTCTGAGGGACCGAAAAGCCATCTGTTGTTGGGCTGAGTGGCTGGGGGTGGGAGGGCATCGCCAGAGCTATGGGTGAGGGAACGAATGCTCTCTCCCTCCTTTCCAAACTCGGTTTTAAAGAGAACAATTTATCTTCAGGTTGGAGAGGGGGGGAGGGAGACCCAGGGGGAGGGAGACCCAGGGGAAAGGAGGGAGAGGTTGTAATGGACTGCTGTGGAAGTTTGGGGAGTCTGCTAGGTAGGGCTTAGTGAAGGGTTTAGATTGTCTTTTCTAGAAGGAGGAGAAAGTGAAATTACTCTGTCCGTTAAAAGAGAGAAGTAGAAAGAAGAAAAAAAAATGTAGTTACTGGAGGCAAAAGATCTAGAGGGGTGGTCGTTTTTCTTGCAAACTTCCCAAGAGAGAGCGAGGGATCCCATAAAACCTGGCGGCTGGAGTGCAGAGGCATGCGGACCAGAAGCCTGCCATCCGCCCCGGGCCCCAGCGGCCGCACAGTAATCCTCAAGAGGCGGAAAAAAAAAAAAAAAAAACCCTTGCCTGTGTTCCTATCCATCCCAACCCCCTCTACCCCGCATGCACTTCATGCACCCCAAGGCGCTGCCTCTAAGCAGCTCTTGAAGGCGTCCAAACTTTAAAAATACTTTTTAAAAAAGCCAAAAAGGGAAGGACAAGGGAGGGGAAAGGGGAGAGCAAACTTTTTAGGTTTTAAAATGAGATCTAATTAAAAACTTTCCTGGGTTCCTGTAGCTCTTTCCCCTCTCCCTGCTTCTAAGATTTAAAAAGCTCTGGAAGACTTTAAAAGTCCTCTCTCCACTTTTACCAAAAAGGAAGAAGGAAGAAAGGAAAGAGGAAAGAAAGGAGCAAAATGGAGACAGCGAGCACTTCTTAGGTTTTCAAATAAGACCTAATTAAAGCAAAACAAAACAAACAAAAAAGAAATTTTTTAGTGTAAAACCTGCAAGCAGAGACCCGATTCAGATCTCAGCAAAAGAGAAAGTTGATACTGCCTTCCAGAAAAGAAGGAAAAAAAAGTGGGTGGAATAAATGTGATGTCACGGATCACATTCAGAGGCTGACAAAAGAAAAAAAAACTTGTCCATTTCTCCATCCTCCCCCTTCTTCCCCCCCCCCCCCCCTTTAAACTCAAGGTGCGTTTAAAACGCACATGCGGCAATGGGAGTGAACTCTAAACTTTTCCTCTTAAAAAAAAGTTGTACGGCTTAAGTGTGGTTTTTTTTTTTCTTTCCTTTTTTCCCCTCCCCATTCTTTCTTTTGAAAGTTTTTTTTTTTCCCTCTCTTTCCCCTGTGTTTGACCGCATGGCTGATTCAACCTCGTTGTCAATCAACTTTTTTTTTCCTCCTCTTCCTCATTTAAATGAGTTTAAAGCTCCTCCTCCAGCTAGCAAGTCTTGAAACTTTATAAATTGGGCCTTAAAAGCTCAGCAGCCTGGGAGAGTCTGAAAGCCGAGGGGGTGGTTGGAACTGGGAGTGAGAACTCCAGAACCCAGAGAAACTGGAGGCTGTGCCTTACCAACACTGTGATTCTTTTTTAGAAATTATATATATATATTTTACCCCCTCCCCCCCATTTGAACTTCGAAGATGACCACAGCTCTGGTGTCTGCAACCATCTTCGACTTGAGCGAAGTTTTATGCAAGGTAAACCGGGTCAAAAAGTTTTTGTTTTTTGTTTTTTTCAATTTAAACTTTTGTTTAAAAACAAAACCTTTAGCTCCTAGAAAGTGGGAGGAGGGAATGGTAGACAAGATTTTTTCTGTCCCATTTATTACCCTTCGCCCTCTACTTTCAACTGGAAGATCTTGCCTTTTTGTTTGTTAAAAAAAATGTTGAGGAAAAATTAGAATGGGATTACTATTTTTTTTAAACAGTCCTATGGGAGAGGAAGGGGGAAGCTGCAGTTGTCGGGTAACTTTTCTCTGTAGATGCTCAAAGAGAAAAACTTTTTTGGAGAAAATAATTCTGCATTCGTTTCACAAGAAGTTCAAAGTACACTTACTTACGCGGCTCCGTTTTCCCCCAGACCCAATTCTCCCCTTTCCCCCCAAAGAATCTTTTCTCGTATTTGAAATTCTTGTCAACCGTAGGCTTACCTTCTTTTCAATTTTGTCTTAAACTTTTGAGTATTGATTCCATTTTGATTGCTTTCGCCAAGGAGAGTCTGATCTTCTTGGGAGGGGGGCATCGAGAGAGTTTGGGGTGGTGGGAAAGATGGTTAAGATCGGGTCAGAAAGGATATTGCAAAATGCATTTGCAGAGGAGTTTGTGTTCGTGTTAGCTTAAGTCCAGGCTGAAAGCCTCCGCGGTTCTTGCTAGGAGACGACAAGACTTTTCCTGCACACTTTTTATTTGGGTAAATCTAGCACTTTACGGGAGGCAGGAATGGGACCGGGGCTACAGTGACTTTTAGGGATTGGGAGCTATTTTCGAACCAATTGTATCCGACCCGCAGATTTCACAAGTTGCTGGCTCATTGCGACCCATGTGTATATCTTTTAAGAAGTGGATATTGATTCTTCGAAAACTTGACTTGGTGAAACTTCAGACATGTAGTTGCAAGAAGTGAGGGTGGTTTTACAGAGTGCTAGCAGGACGTTTGAAGTTGGGAACACTGTGGGAAAGCAGTGTGTTAGCAACTGGCTGATATATTTCAAGTTTTCTGTGAGTCCCCCCCCCCCATTTGAAAGGGTGAAGTTGCTCAGCCACTTTTAATTGCTAAAGTGTTTTGACTACATTTTAAACACGTCTGGTCTTGTTTGCTGTAACTTCTCCCAATTTGCTCTTGCTGTTGGTTGCTGCTCCCACGGCTAGAGCTTGAGGTGCAAGAAAGGACTAGGAGTTGAACACACACACACAAAATAGGTTTTCTGCCTTTCTTGCCTCTCTCCCTCTTCACCGGTATTGTTTTTAGCCACCTGGGAACTTTTCTCCTCAATCCTTCTTTGATGTGATTGTCTCTCCCCCCCCCTTTCCCCTCCCCCTCCCTTTCTAAATGAGCCCCATTGTTGGGAACCCAGCTCTCAGCTCTGAAGCTGTAATCGGTTTGGCTGGATCGGTGGTACAGGAGCAAACGTTGGATTTGGGCAGTGAGAGCCCAATTGCTCTTCCAAACTCAGGGTATATTTTTCAACAGGTGTGCCTGGAGGGGAGTGGGTCTTCGGGGCAGAATTGTCTGTGATTCCCCCTCCCAGTGGAGGGAAGGATGGGGATGGGAGTGGGTGGGAGGTGGGGTGAGATTTGAGATTGAGGCTTCCTTTTTTGCCTTTTTTTCCTTCCCATCTGCAGCTTTCCTCTAAAGATTAAACACTGGTGCCCTTATCCTGCCCTGTTTTTGCATGCAGCCAAAAGACTAATTGCAATGGAATCCTCACAGGGTTGGGGGTGGGCAGAGGAAGGGGTGGTGATGTAGAACTATGATGGAATATATTCAAGACCAAGAGCATGTGTCTACAGATTATCAATGAGTTTATTTCCCTGGATACCCTCCCCCCACCGCCCCACCCCCTTCTGTATCCCTGAGCATTTTGCTACCCTGGGAGACTTAATGAACTCTAAGAGGACTGACTTGGAGGGAAGATACTTGCAAGGGGAGAAATCGAAGGATCTGTTTGGCCAAGTTATAGGGGGGAGAGAAAGAGAGAGAGCACTCTATCAAGCAGTACCAGAGGGCGTAGGGACTGGTGGCAGGGCAAAGGGGAACCAGATGGTTGGTACTCCTAAGGCTTTTTCGGGGCCCTCCAAGTCTGGATTCCTTTGGGAAAGCTTCATACACATCTGGGCTGCCAGAGAGGTTCCATTTTGATGAAACAGGGAGGCATTTTTGGGGTGCTGCTTTAGAGGCAGTGGGTGTGGCAGGGAAACATGGCTAGAGTTTTGTGTGTATGTGTGTGGGGGGGAGAGAGAATATGACAAAATGATATTTTTTTTCAGTGGGATTGTTTCATTCTTTGTACTTAAGCCTCCAGCACTTAGTAAATACTTGTTGAGTGATTGAGGCTTGGGGCCTGAGGTGAGGACTGTATAGAACCTCGGACTGAGCTATGATGAGAAGTGCATTTGAGCACAATGAGAGATTTAGAAGGAACGGCTGAGAGGGCATCATTTGGGTAGCTGAGTAAGAAGGGGGAAGCAAAGGGGAGGGAGGTTGGGGCCGCAGCTTGCTGGGAAGTTGGGGTATTCTATGCTTTTGGTAGATAGCTGTTGCCTCCCTCTGTCATCTCATTTCTTCTCCCTTTTCTCCCTCCCTCTCTTCTCCCTCTTCTCTCATACAGAATAACAAGATGCTCAACTACAGCCCCTCCAGCCCAGGGGGCTGCCTGCTGGACAGGAAGGCAGTGGGCACCCCAGCAGGTGGGGGCTTTCCCCGGAGGCACTCGGTCACCTTGCCCAGCTCCAAGTTCCACCAGAACCAGCTCCTAAGCAGCCTGAAAGCAGGGGAGCCGTCCCAGGCCCTCAGTTCCAGGGACAGCCGCTTCAGGGACCGCTCCTTTTCAGAGGGGGGCGAGCGGCTCCTGCCTCCTCAGAAGCAGCCCGGTGGAGGCCAGGTCAACTCCAGCCGCTACAAGACAGAGCTATGCCGCCCCTTCGAGGAGAATGGCGCCTGCAAGTATGGAGACAAGTGCCAGTTTGCCCATGGCATCCATGAGCTAAGAAGCCTCACCCGTCACCCCAAGTATAAAACAGAGCTGTGCCGTACCTTCCACACCATTGGCTTCTGCCCCTACGGCCCCCGCTGCCACTTCATCCACAATGCTGAGGAGCGCAGGGCCTTGGCAGGGGGCAGGGACCCCTCTGCTGACCGCCCCCGCCTCCACCACAGCTTCAGTTTCTCTGGCTTCCCCAGTGCCGCCACAGCTGCTACCACGGGGCTGCTGGACAGCCCCACCTCCATCACCCCACCTCCCATCCTGAGCGCTGATGACCTCCTGGGCTCGCCCACCCTGCCCGACGGCGCCAACAACCCCTTTGCCTATTCCAGCCAGGAGCTGGCCAGCCTTTTTGCCCCCAGCATGGGGGTCCCCGGGGGTGGCTCTCCAACCACCTTCCTCTTCCGGCCCATGTCAGAATCCCCCCACATGTTTGACTCTCCCCCCAGCCCTCAGGACTCGCTCTCGGACCAGGAGGGCTACCTGAGCAGTTCCAGCAGTAGCCACAGTGGTTCAGACTCCCCTATCTTGGACAACTCAAGGCGCCTTCCCATCTTCAGCAGACTCTCCATCTCAGATGACTAACCAGAGGGTTTCCCCCTTCCTATTTTCCCCTCAACCCCCTCTCCTTCTCCAAATTCTTCTACCCTCATCAATTTTCCTACAACCTTTCTACATTAACAAGGTTAAGCTCAACCCCTCTCCCCTAGCCTTGGAATACCCCCACTCCTTGCCCCTTTTTTGTCCCACCTAACATAACGACAAGTCCATTTGTCTGTAGCCTTCTCTAGCTTGAACCTCCTCCCTTCTACCCCCTTCCCCCAATTCCTCATCAATTTTCTACCCCACTTTACATAAAAGACAAAAGTCCCAATTGTTGGTAGTTGCCTTTCTCTCTGGCTTAAGCCTTAAGTGCCAAATCACAAAAGCAAAAAGCAGTAACAGTTTACAAAAACAACTTAGTGCCTTTAAACCTAACTTTTTCCACTGTGACTACATTACCTCTCTAGCTGCAGAGGGCACCAGTGGGCCTTCGTGACTCTGCCCTTCAGATGTAAAGGGGGAAGGGAGGGGTAGGACAAGAGAGGGAGGCTTTGGGGAGCGGAAAAAAATTATTGGAATCAGCAGCTCCCTCCACTGGCCAGGAAAAACTGGACCTCTACTTCAGTTCCCCTTCTTATCTCAACTTCTCCCCCCCTTCCCTTCCCTTCCCTTCCCTTCTTTTCCCTGGTAAAATTCCCCCAGGCCTGCTGCATGTAGAAAGCTGGCAGCATTTGAACCCTTTCCCCCTCCTATCCTACTACTCCCTTGTTGACTAATCTTGCCTGGGTCTCTGCAGGTCAGCAGGAAGGAAGGCTGAGAATGGACAAAGATTTGTGATATAAGTGGGACTTTAACGATTTAAAAATTTTTTTTTAATTTTATTTTTTTTTAGTGGGGAGGGAGGAAGGGAATGCTAGGTGGACATGAAAGACTTTTGATTTTGGTGCTAAAAAGTTCCCCAGTATATATGTGACATCTATAAAAAGAAAAAAAAAAGGAGAAAGTATAAGGGGTGAGTGGTGAATGGTATTCATTCCATATACAATTTCTGTGTAAAACAATTTCCAGTAGAAGTAGCTATAATGGTTTTTGCTCTAGAGTACATTAAGTACGTTAGGACTATTGTTATAGCACTCACGCCATGCTTTTTTTTCTGGGTTTTTAACTGTATAACTTTCAGAAATTGGAGAGCAAAAATTTTGCTTGTCACTGCACACAATATAAAAAAAAGCTTATTTAACTTATCAAAAAAACGTATTTATTGCCAAACTATGCTTTTTTTTGTTAATTTTGTTCATATTTATCGGGATGACAAATCCATAGAATATATTCTTTTATGTTTAAATTATGATTCTTCCATATTAATCTTAAGATTGTGAAGTGTCTTTTTTTTTTCCTTTTTTTTCCACAGTTTAATATATTATACTACAATGACATTTTTTTGTAACTTTACACCTTTTGGTTATTTTATTTTAAAAAAAATGAAAAATTAATTTAAAAAAATGCAAAAAACTGTTGGATTATTTATTTTAGAAATTCCCCCCTTGTGTTGGACTGCAAATTGAGTTTCTTTCTTTCTAGACCTTACACAGCTAGGACTTAGAATGTATGTAAAAGTTGTGGTAAAAAAATAAAACAGTAAAGAAGGAAAACAATTTTTTTTTTTTTTTGTATAGCTTCTAAAAGGGAAAAGCAACAAATGAAACCCTCGCACTTCCCACGTGCTACTCAAGACATTCTGAGCACAGATTTGTGGTTCAGTATTCCAGGTCTGGAGTTTTCCCATATTAATGTAAACAGAACTCAAACACACATACATACATACACAAAGATGAATGTAATTACTTTTTTCCTGTTACTGTTCACTACCGATGCTTTCTATTTCTTTTTCCTTTGTGTGAGTTTATTTAAAGAAAAATCTTTTTGTAACGACTGTTTGCAGTTTAGAAATCAATAAACCCCCAGGTTTTTTTTCAAGAAACTTTGGCAGTGGTACTGGTTTTGTTCTTGTGTACATAAATTGTGTTTCTTAAATTTCTGATAATCTTTTACCTCCAGTTTCTCTTCTGTCCAGTGACAGAGAGTGAAGCCATATGAGTTCTAGCTCTCAACATTACATGGTTAGAACCATCACTTCCCTTGCTGACATACTAGAGTAATGAGCTCCAAAGGTGGGAGGTGGGGTTGCTGCCTGACCCAAAGGGGTATGTGATCAACCAGCTGGAGGATGGGGAGAAGTCATATTTCACCTCTACCAAGAGCCAGCTATGAGAATCCAATCTAACTCCGTCACACTTAAATCCTTCTAGTTTTCTCCTGGTCTGCCCCTTCTGTTGTGCCAGTTCTTAATCTCCTTTCTGAGCCAAATATTGGATTCTCAGGGGAGTTAATGTTGCTACCTGGACAACCTGCATCTATGCAGATAGTATTGGGAGAATTCTTTCCTTACCATCATACCATGCCATTTTTTTCCCTTGACCTGCTTCCTAAATTACCCCATAGTTGAAAAAAGTATCCAAGTGTTTGTCTTTGATCCTGGACTAATAAGAATCCTGTTTCCTTTTTCCTTTTGGGTGAGACATCATGAATGTTGCACAGTTTGAGTAGGCACATATGGGTTACAACAAATCACATCTTATTACATTACCTTTTCCTCCAAACTTTCCCTTCTCTGGATTTCCACATTACTGTCAAGGATAACATCAGCCCTTTGGAATCCCGATTTCACAACTCAGTCATTTTTGACTTTTCATTCTTCATTGCAAATATTCAATCTGTTGGCAAATCTGTATCTCCATAAACATTTCTCCTATTTGTCCTCTTTATCTACATAATCTAATGGCCACTAATATTGAACTTTTGCAATAGCCTCCTAAATGGTCTCCATACTCAATGTTCCCCTCCAATCCATCTTCCACACAAATTTTCAAATGAAATTTCTGAGAATACAGGCCTGACCATGTCATTCCTCTACTCAATAAACTGGTGGCTTTCTATGCTTAACTAATAATTAGCTCATCTAATATTTATTTACTTAGATATATTTTCTACAATTAAATACACAATTATTGAAATTAAATCAATTATAAATATCCATATTAAGGATGTGTGCTCACATTTTATATTGATGGGATATAGAATCGAAAAAGTTTGGAGGTCATTTCACCAGAGATTTGACCTGTACTAAAGTGAGGAAACTGTAATTTTGCTTTGTTCCTTTTCACTTGCTTGGTGTTTCAGAGATGTTTTTCCAATCCACAGAGAGCCTGGGAGAAGAGGGGGAGAGAATGATTAGTTGGAAATGCCCAAGACTACACACGTTTAGTTTATTGTGTCCACAAAAATAACATTTCTTTACCCTGTAGACGCATGAGGTTTCCCCACTAGTGTGTTGCTCCCTCTTGTAAAGTAGTTGTCAATCTCTCAAGACTAGATCCTAACCTCTCAATGATTGAAACTTGGATTCTAAGAAGCATTATTTTAGTTCCATATTTCTTAAACTACTGTTCTTTGTTGTTGAAGAGGATCAATGACATCAAGAGGATGATGTCTTACCTTCCAGTAAGATAAAGAGCTAGAGCAAAATGATGCTAGTCATGATTGGATGTATTGCTCCTCATAAGATACAGGGAAGTTTATTTTCTTGAATTAACTAGGTCTGTATTGATAGCACTTAAGTCTCTAATAGACACTAGTAAAGTCAAAATTAAGAAAAAAGAGATGTCTAGGTTTAGGAATGTCATTAAACTAAGGAATGGTTTCCTTAGCTTTGACCTCTACTAGAAAGGGTAAAGGAATATGAAGAAATATATATGTCTTTTGTTCAATGCCCCAGACAGGTAAATGTTGCTGAGGTTGGGATGGACCTCTTGTTATGCAAGGATCTGATTGGGCCCCATCAGGGTAGGGGTTGGGAAAAAATGTTGGACATTTTCTTGAAACTTGGTGATTGGCTTTTGGTCACGTTAGCCAAAATGTTAACCTGGGGAGAGATGGGAGAAGTGTGACTTCTTTCCTTTGTATGTCACCAAATAATCATGAATTGGTAAGTTAGCTGAGAGCCAAGAGGAACAAGGATGCATGTGATCTCTATGGTATAGCTAGTCATAGGACTTCTGACAAATCACATACATTTGCTGACCTTCACGTTCATAATCTAGAAAATGGGAATAATATTTATACTACCTATCTCACAAGAATGAGCAGGCCATAAAAGAGGGACTGGGCAGTAACTGGAATGTTTTCTGAAGGCTTAGCCTACACCTACTACTCAAGTAGGCCTCAGGTTAGGTATTTGTAGGATAAGCTCTTCTCCTTTTCTTCTTCCTCCTCCTCCTCCTTCTAGAATTAATTACTATCAATTCTTTCCAGATGAAGGGGAAGCTAAAGGTTTCAAAAGGTGAGGGGGATGTCCAGAGAACAAAGGTTGGTGGGAAATCTAGAGCAGCATTGACTCTGTTTCCATCTACCTCCTGGTTCAGTGATTCTTAACATGGGTTCCATTGATACCCATTAGTAATCCACAGAGAGATTTTAGGGGGCCCATGAACTTCAATGGGAAAAAATTACAATGGTAGAATAAGCTAAAGCTAGAAATGAGAAAGGTGTATATGTGTGAATGGCTGGACTCTCAATCTCCTTTTGTTACTGCTTTTGTAGTTTAGTTGTTTCACTCCTGTCCAACTCATCATGACAACATTGGAGTTTGGACAACCATTTCCTTTTCCAGTTCATTTTAAGAAAAGGAAACTGAGGCAAATAAGGTTAAGTGACTTACCCAGGGTCACATAGCTAGTGAATGTCTGAAGCCAGATTTGAATGCAGGAAGATGAGCCTTCTTGACTTCAGGCCTGGCACTCTATCCACTGCACCATTTAGCTGGTCCTTTCCTACTGCTACTTCCCTAATAGTTCAGTTCACCATTTTTCTTTTTTGGAAGAAGTAATAAAGCCATAGAATCAGAGAGCTACTTTTTGTGGTGGCAAAGAATTGGAAAATGAGTAGAGGTCCATCGACTGAGGAATGGCTAAATTAAGTTATGGAAATATTATTGGAAAGTAATGGACGTTATGGAAATATTATTGGAAGGTAATGGAATATTATTGTTCTATAAAAATTTGTGAACAAGCTGATTTTAGAAAGGCTTAGAAAGGTTTATATAAACTGATGCTGAGCAAAACAAATAGAACCAGGAATACATTGTGCATAGTAACAGCAAGGTTGTGTCATGATCAACTATGAAAAACTTGGTTCTTCTTAGTGATTCAGTGCCCAAGGCAATTCCAGTAAACTTTGGATAGAAAACACCATCTACATCCAGAGAGATAACTATGGAGACTGAATGTAAATCAATATATGTTATGTTCAGTTTTTTTTTCTTTTTCTTTCTCTTTCATGGTTTTTCCCTTTTGTTCTGATTTTTCTCTCCCAACATGATTCATAAAGAAATGTGCATTTTTAAAAATTGCACATATAGCCAGAAAAAAAATGGGTGTAAAGAATCACACAGCTATAGAAGTCTAGTCCAATTCTTTCATTTTAAAAATTAGGCTGAGAAGCCTTAGTTAAATGATTTGCTCAAGGCCATATGGATAGTAAAAGAAGTAGTATAGGGATTTGAACTCAGATCTAGAACCCCACATTTAGTACTCCAATTGTAATATTCTTTCTTTTGCAAGGATGGCCAATGAAAGAATCACAATGAGGAAAATGGATTTTTACTAGCAAACAACTTAGGCCAGAAAATGGAAAAGTATGGGTTTTCATTCCATAAGGCTAGATTTGACTAGTCTCTGAGCCTCAACTCCAGGTATCAGCTGGACTTGATAAGGCTAAGATCTCTTGCTTGAAAAGTGCAGGTTGGATGCTCAGGCAGATGTGATCTCTGCAGCTGCTGGTAGTTTAATGGAGTTTTATTAGAGTCAAATAGGACCTCAAAACCTGACTAGGTGAGACTTTAGTGAAGTCACTGAGTCAACATTTATTTAGTGCACTTAACCTCTGTGCCTTATAGATGATGAGTTTTCTCATCTGTCAAATGGAGAAGTTGAATTAGATGGCAGCTAAGGTCCCTTTCAGTTCTAAAGCTGAATCCTACAATTCTTGGCCTACAAAAAGTAGCCTGGTTTTTAGTGAAGGGAAGGGAATGTCTTTTATCTGAGACTTGTAACTCACTGATCTTTGTACTAAGGATGGAACAAAATAAAAATCCCTTTAAATTCTAACATGGGAGAATGTAGGAAGAAAGACCTTAGGAATGTAGGAAAAAAGGCAGTAAAAAAAGGACTGCTGACAGTATGGTTCCAAGACACCAGGACAGGCTACTAAAGGACAGAAAGCAGGGGGACGGCTCACTGACCTATGCCTTCTCACCCCAGAAGTCACTGAACTTGCTCCATAAATCCTTGGGCTGATATGTTAGGAGGTGGGTGTTTCATGGGGGAGGTCTAGGCCACCCCTTTGGACTTTCCTCCTGCTCTGACTGCTGTGGGGTGTCCTATGTTAATAATTGATAGAAAGAAAGAGCAGGCCCCAGGGATCCTAGAATGGGAGTTAGTCTTGTTCTGTTATCACAGACCTGCCCCTTGTATATATGGCTGGGCCAAGTCAATATCACTGATGGGACTGGCTTAACCTCAACTGATTTCAGAGGTGGCGGGTGGAGACAGGATAGGTTGTTTCCCTTCACCTACTTCCTTTGGAACAGTTTTTTTTTTTTCCCAGCTTGATTATTGGTTGGAAGAAAAGAGCTTCAGAGAACAGGAAGCTAGAGAGCCAAAGCTAGGCATTTTCTTGGTTGGTATAACATATCAAATGTCTCCTGCAAATGCCAACAGTTCCTGGTGGTATGACTAGTAGATCAGTAAAAGCTTTATTATTTTTTTATTAAAGTTTTTTATTATAGATTTTTATATACAAAACATATGCATGGGTAATTTTTCAGCATTGACCCTTGCAAAAACTTCTGTTTTAACTTTTCCCCTCCTTCCCCTCACCCCTTCCCCTAAATGGCAGGTAGTCCAATACATGTTAAATATGTTAAAGATATGTTAAATATAATATATGTATACATATTTATAGTTATCTTGTTGCACAAGAAAGATCAGATTTAGAAAGAAGGTAAAAATAACCCAAGAAGAAAAAAACAAAAATGCAAGCAAACAATAACAGAAAGAGTGGAAATGTTATGTTGTGGTCCATACTCATTTCCCAATGTTCTTTCTCTGGGCATAGCTGGTGTTCATTGCAGATCAATTGTTACTAATTTGGATCCTCTCATTGTTGAAGAGAGCCTTGTCCATCAGAATTGATCATCATGTAGTATTGCTGTTGAAGTGTATAATGATCTCATTTCACTCAGCATCAGTTCATGTAAGTCTCTCCAAGCCTCTCTGAAATCATCCTGCTGGTAATTTCTTACAGAACAATAATATTCCATAGCATTCATATACCATAATTTATTCAGCCATTCTCCAATTGATGGGCAACCACTCAGTTTCCAGTTTCTTGCCACCACAAAGAGGGCTGTCTCAAACATTCTTGTACATGTGGGTCCCTTTCCCTTTAATATCTCTTTGGGATTAGTAGCACTGCTGGGTCAAAGGGTATGCACAGTTTGATAATTTTTTGAGTATAGTTCCAAATTGCTCTCCAGAATGATTAGATTCTTTCACAACTCCACCAATAATGTATTAATGTCTCTGTTTTCCCATATTCCCTCCAACATTCATCATTATTTTTTCCTGTCGTCTTAGCCAATCTGACAGGTGTGTAATGTATCTCAGAGTTGTCTTAATTTGCATTTCTCTGATCAATAATGATTTGTAACACCTTTTCACATGACTAGAAATAGTTTCAATTTCTTCATCTGAAAATTGTCTGTTCATTTCCTTTGGCCATTTATCAATTGGAGAATAGCTTGATTTCTTATAAATTAGAGTCAGTTCTCTATATATTTTGGAGATGAGGTCTTTATCAGAACCTTTAGCTGTAAAAATGTTTTCCCAGTTTATTGTTTCCCATCTAATCTTGTCTGCATTCGTTTTATTTGTACAAAAGCTTTTTAATTTGATATAATCAAAATTTCCTATTTTGTGATTAATAATGTTCTCTAATTCTTCTTTGGTCACAAATTCCATCCTCTTCCACAGGTCTGAGAGATAAACTATGTTCTAATAATTTATTTATAATCTTATTCTTTATGCCTAGATCATGAACCCATTTTGATCTTATCTTGGTGTACGGTGTTAAGTATGGGTCAATGCCTAGTTTCTGCCTTACTAATTTCCAATGTTCCCAGCAATTTTTGTCAAAAAATGAATTTTTATCCCAAAAAATGGGGTCTTTGGGTTTGTCAAACATGAGATTGCTATAATTATTAACTATTTTGTCCTGTGAACCTAACCTATGCCACTGATCAACTAGTCTATTTCTTATCCAATACCAAATGGTTTTAGTGACTGCTGCGTTATCATATAGTTTTAGGTCAGGTACAGCTAGGTCACCTTCATTTGATTTTTTTTTTTTTTTCATTAGTTCCCTTGAAATTCTTGACCGTTTTGTTCTTACAAATGAATTTTGTTGTTATTTTTTCTAGGTCATTAAAATAGTTTTTGGGAGTCTGATTGGTATAGCACTAAATAAATAGTTTAGGTAGTATTGTCATCTTTATTATATTCGCTCAACCTATCCAGGAGCACTTAATATTCCAATTGGTTAGATCTGACTTTATTTGTGTGGAAAGTTTTTTATAGTTCTCTAATCCCTTTAATTTCTTTTTCATCTCTTATTGCCAAAGCTAGCATTTCTAATACAATATTGAATAGTAATGGTGATAATGGGCAACCTTGTTTCACTCCTGATTTTATTGGGAATGATTCCAGTTTATCCCCATTACATATGATGCTTACTGATGGTTTGTAATAGATGCTACTGATTATTTTGAAGAAAAGTCCATTTATTCCTATATTCTCTAGTGTTTTCAATAGGAATGGGTGTTGGATTTTATTAAATGCTTTTTCTGCATCTATTGAGACAATCAAATGGCTTTTGTTAATTTGGTTATTGATATTGTCAATTATGCTAATAGTTTTCCTAATATTGAACCAGCCCTGCATTCCTGGTGTAAATCCTACTTAGTCATGGTGGGGATGATTTTCTGTAATCTTTTTGTTAAGATTTTATTTGAGATTTTTTGCATTAATGTTCATTAGGGAGATAGGTCTATAATTTTCTTTTTCTGTTTTCATCCTACCTAGTTTAGGCATCAGTACCATGTTTGTATCATACAAGGAATTTGGTAGACTCCTTCATTCCCTATTTTTTCAAATAGTTTATATAGCATTGGAGTTAATTGTTCTTTAAATATTTGGTAGAATTCGCATGTAAATCCACCTAATCCTGGGGATTTTTTTTTAGGGAGTCGATTAATAGCTTGTTTTATTTCTTTTTCTAAAATGGGATTATTTAACCAATTTACTTCTTGCTCTGTTAATTTGGGCAACCTATATTTTTGAAGGTATTCATCCATTTCGTTTAAGTTATCAAATTTATTGGCGTAACATTGGGCAAAGTAACTCCTAATTATTGGTCTAATTTCCTCTTCATAAGTGGAAATTTCTCCCTTTTCATTTTTAAGACTAACAATTTGATTTTCCACTGTCCTTTTTCTAATCAAATATACCAGGAGTTTGTCTATTTTGTTGGGATTTTTTTCTTTCATAAAACCAACTCTTAGTTTTATTTATTAATTCAATAGTTTTTTTTTAACTTTCAATTTTATTGATCTCTCTTTATTTTTAGAATTTCAAGTTTAGCATTTGATTGGGGGTTTTTAATTTGCTCTTTTTTTAGCTTTTTGTAAGCCTAATATTTTGTTGTAAGCCTAATTCCTAGATTTTCTAATTTTCCATTTTATGCAAGTAAGCCTTTAGATATATAAAATTTCCCCTTATTAGCACGTTGGCTGCATCCCACACATTTTGGTAATTCTCGTTATTGTCATTCTCTTGGGTGAAATTATTAATTGTGTCTATTATTTGCTGTTTCATCCAATTATTCTTTAGGATGAGATTATTTAGTTTCTAATTACTTTTTGGTCTATTTTCCCCTGGCTTTTTATTGAATGTAATTTTTATTTCATTGTGATCTGAAAAGGATGCATTTACTATTTCTGCCTTTCTGCATTTGAATTTGAGGCCTTTATATCCTAATATATGGTCAGTTTTTGTATAGTTCTATGAACTGCTGAGAAGAAAGAGTATTCCTTTCTGTCTCCATTCACTGTTCTCCAAAGATCTATCATACCTAACTTTTCTAATGTTCTATTTACCTCTTTAATTTCTTTCTTATTTATTTTGTAGTTTGATTTATGTAGTTCTGAGAGTGCAAGGTTGAGATTTCCCACTATTATAGTTTTGCTGTCTATTTCTTTTTGCAGCTTTCTTACCTTCTCCTTTAGGAATTTAGTTGCTATACCACTTGGTGAATATATGTTTCATATTGATATTGCTTCTTTATCTATGTTACGCTTTAGCAAGATATAGTGCCCTTCCTTATCTCTATTAATTAGATCAATTTTTGCTTTTGCTTGATCTGACATCAGGATGGCTATTCCTACTTTTTTGACTTTACCTGAAGCATAGTAGATTTTGCTCCAGCCTTTTACCTTTATTCTGTATGTATCTCCCTGCTTCAAGTATGTTTCCTGTAAACAATATATTGTAGGATTTTGGCTTTTAAGCAGTCTGCTATCCGTCTAAACTTTATGGGGGAGTTTACCCCATTCACATTTATGGTTGAAACTACAAATTCTTTATTTCCTGCCATCTTATCCCCAAATTATATTTTTCTCTTTCCTTTCCCCTTTACCCCCCTCCCCAGTATTAGACTTATGAGCACCACTTGCCTCATGCAGCCCTCCCTTTTTAGAATCCCTTCCTCCCACTTGAAGTCCCTCCCCTTTTCTTAAACCATCTTCTTACTATTTCTGTATTTCCTTCTCTTTACTCTATCCCTCCCCTTTTTGCTTTTCCCCTCCCATTTCTCAATGAGGTAGGAGAAATTTCTATGAAAACCAAATATGCCTAATAGTTTCTCTTTGAGCCAGATCTGATGAGAGTAAGATTCACACTATGTTCATCCCCTTCCCTTCATTCCCTCAGATATAATATGTTTTCTTTGACTCTTTGTGAGATATAGTTTCTGTCTTTTTATGACTACTTTTCCCTTTTTCTGGTACAATTTCCTTTCCATCTCTAGTTCTTTTTTTTATATTATAACAGTAAAACCAAATTATATATGTACTTTTTATGTATATCATTAACAGAAATATAATTCTCAAGAGTTCTTTTTAATTTATTAAAGCTTTTTATTTTCAAAACATAAATATGGATAATTTTTCAATATTGATCCTTGCAAAACCTTGTGCTCCAAAATTTCCCCTTCTTTCCCCCACCCTCTTCTTTAGATGGCAAGTAATCCAATATATGTTATACATGTAAAACCTTTATTCTAAGGTAGATTATACTTTCTGTTCATTCTTATGCCATCAAGATTTAAGAGATTTTTTAAAATCTCCATTTCATAGAAGTAGAAATAGAAATTCTGAGAGAGCTAGGACTTAAGGCCATTTGTCTGATAGTCTAGTGTTCTGCCTTCTTACACATTTTTCTTCAATCTATGTAAAAAACAAGCAAAAAAATCAACTCCCAACAGCCATTTAAGTTACAAATATTGATATTGTTGCTCTCCAAATTTTTTATTCTTATTTTATTTTTTCTCAATTACATATAAAAAAAATTAAACTTTCATTTTTTAAACATTTGAGTTCCAAATTCTCTCCTTTCCTTTCTCCCAGCCTCCTCCCTAAGAAGACAAACAATTTGATATAGTTTATACATATAAAGTCATGTCATGTAAAGCATTTCCATATTAGCCATGTTGCAAAAGAAAACACAGACAAAAAAAGAAAAAGAAAATAAAAACTTTTCCATGCTATTAGTTTTTTTTTTGTTGTTTTGTTTTGTTTTTTTTTTCCCCAGATTCTGTCAGTTCTTCCTTTGGAGGTGGATAACTTTTTTAATCATAGCTCCTTTGGGATTATCTTGGATCATTATATTGCTGAGAATAGCTAAATCATTCACAGTTGATCATTATATAATATTGCTGATACTGTATACACTGTTTTCTGGTTCTGCTCACTTTACTTTGCATTAGTTTATATAAGTCTTCCTAGAGTTTTCTGAAATCATGTTGCTTTGTCGTTCTATTACAATCATATGTCACAAATTATATAGCCATTCCCCAATTGTTGAGCTCCTCCTCGTTTCCAGCTCTTTGCCACCACCAAAAAAAGATCAATATTTTTATATATGTAGATTTTTATCCTTTTTCATAGTGGTATTTCTGGGTGAAAGGGTATACACAGTTTTATAGTTCTTTGGGCACAGTTACAAATTGCTCTTCAGAATGGCTAGATCATTCTATAATACCACCATTAGTGCATTGGTGTCCCAATTTTTTCCACATCCCCTCCAACACTTGTCATTTTCCTTTTTGTCATATTATCTAATAAGATAAATATGAGGTGATGCTTGAACTATTTTAATGTGCATTTCTCTGATCAGTAGTGATTTAGAGCATTTTTCTTGATGTCTTATAAAATTTGCCTGTTCATATTCTTTGACTATTTGTCAATTAGAGAATTACTTGTATTCTTATAAATTTGACTCAGTTCTCTATGTATTTGTAAAATGAAGCCTTTACCAGAGAAATCTCCCCTTCTCCACTTTTCAGCTTTCTTTCTAATCTTGGCTGCATTGATTTTCTTTGTGCAAAACCTTTTAAATTTAATGTATTTATTCACTTTATGTCTCATATTTCATGTTTGGTCATAAATTATTTTCTTATCCATAGATCTGACAGGTAAAATTTTCCATGCTACCCTAATTTACTTATTATGTCATCCTTTAAATCTAAATCATTTTGACCTTTTCCTTGGTATACAGAATGAGATATTAGTCTATACCTAGTTTCTGCCAAACTCCTTGCCAGTTATCCCACCGATTTTTGTCAAATAGAAAGTTCTGTACCAAAAGCTTAGATCTTTGGGTCTATCAAACACTTTATTACTATCGTCATTTACTAGTGTATAAATAGTATACTTAATCAGTACCAGATTGTTTTGATAATTACTGCTTTGTAAAATACAGTTTTATATCTGGTTCTTCTGGGTCATCTTCCTTTACATTTTTTTTTCATTGAATCCCCTGATACATTTGACTTTTTCTTTTTCTAGAAAAATTTTGTTATTATTTTTTCTAGTTCAATAAAATTATTATTTTTTTGTAATTTGATTGGTATGGCATTGAATAAATAAATTTAGGTAGCATTTTCATTTTTATTAGGTCTAGTCTCCATATGAGCCAATTAATACTTCTCCAAATGTTTAGATTAGATTTTGTGTGGAAAGTATATTGTAATTATATTCATATATTCCCTGGGTTTATCTTGGTAGGTAAACTCATAAGTATTTTTATATTGTTTGCAGTTATTTCAAAATGGAATCTGTCTTTCTATCTGGATTCTGTTGGTAAGTTATAGAAATGTTGATGATTTATGTGAGTTTATTTCATATCCTGCAACTTTATTAGTTGATTCTCTAGGATTCTCTAACAAGAATCTGCCTAGTCTAATTCCTTCCATTTCTTTTTTCTTTTGTTACTGTTATAGCTGGCATTTTTAGTACATTATTGAATAATATTGGTGATAATGGCCAGTCTTACTTAACCCTGATTTTATTGGGAAGTTTATCCTATCACAAATAGCATTTGCTTATTATTTTAGATAGATATTACTTATCATTTTGAAGTGTATGGGGTGTTCAAGGAGGACTAGTGCCTCTGGTGGGAGGCCTTGCTGAGCCCTTTTCTGTCTGCTCTTCTACTTTTGGTGTATACTTTGTATTCAACTCTCACCTATGGTTCTAAAAAGCAAACCATCTTGGCAGACAAACTAAACTAGGTTAAGGGTAACAGATAGTTCTCATACCCGTTGTGAGTTAGGGGGGTATTTATCCCAAACATGTGAAGACTTTCCTCAGAAGCAGATGAGAACAATTTGTTCAAAGGCTGTGAAAAAGACTGAAGGTGACTCTATGAAGTGCTTAGAGTTTGGTCAAATATTGAAGACATCAAGGTCATCTATTGCTTTCCTGGTCATTACCAGTCATGCTGACTTTTGCCTTGCCACAAGATTTCAACGACTGGAAAAGAGTACTATTTTTTCTCACTTAAATTCAATCATATGAATTAAGGTACCACCCTTGTGATGTCATTGGTCCCCTTGGAAAATGAAGGATAAACAACAACTTATCATTTTAAGGAAATCTCTATTTATTTCCATGCTTTCTAGTTGTTGTTATTATTGTTGTGGGTTTTTTTTTTTAACAGTGAGTGTTATATTTTATCAAAAGTTTTTTTCTGCAATTATATTCTGTTTCTAAGATAAAGTTACTTAACTATCCTATTTCCTCTTCTGCTAATATGGGCAATTTATATTTATGTGAGTATTCATTTCACTTTATTGGCATATAAGTGGGTAAAATACAGATTGCTTTCATTTCATATTTATTGTTGGTGAATTCATCTTTTTCATTTTTGATATTGGTAATTTGATTTTCTTCTTTCTTTTTAAAAATCAAATTAACTAAAGGTTTATTTTATTGTTGTTGTTTTTCTTCATAAAATAAGCCTTAGTTTATTTATTAGTTAAATAGTTTGCTTTCAATTTTATTAAATCTCTGCTTTGACTTTCAGAATTTCTAATTTGGTGTCTAATTGAGAATTTTAAATTTGTTCTTTTCCTGATTTTTTAATTGACCACAAGGAGGCAGAGTTATATTCAGGCCCTCCACCCCAATTCTCTTTACTCTTCCATGGAGTGGAATGGGTCAGAAGATAGTGTAGAAAGTGTCCTCTAGTTTAGCCTGAATGATTCCACCCAAATGAATGGATCTACCTAAAGGATAACACCATTTGGGGCAGCTAGGTGGTGAAGTGGATGGAGCACCAGCTCTGAATTCAGGGGGACCCGAGTTCAAATCTGGTCTCAGATACTTAACACTTCCTAGCTGTGTGACCCTGGGCAAGTCACTTAACCCCAGCCCCAGGAAAAACAAACAAACAAACAAACAAATAAATAAATGGATAACACCATTTTCTCACAGTGCTAACCTAAGGACATAATTGAATACTGAAGTAACCACAGATCATGGTATCATTGATCTAGGGTTGCAAAGGATCTAAGAGGCCATTTAGTTTTATTTTAAAGGTGATTAAATAGAGGGTCAAAGAGGTTAAGTGATTTGCTTTAGTATTAAGGTGGGATCAGGAAAGGATTTGAAGGAAGTCAAAGAAGAAAGAAGGCAGAGATGAGGAAGAGAACAGTAGGCATGGGGAGCAGTTAGAGGAAATGCCCTGAATTGGGAGATTTTGTTGGGAGTGTCTTGTTGGTGGAAGACCAAGGAAGAAAGCCAGTGTCATTGAAATGCATGAGGAGGGAGTAAGGTGTGAGAAGGATTAGAAAGATTGGAGAAGGCCAGGTTGTAAAGAGCTTTGAAGATCAGAGGTTTTATTTTATTTTTTTTTTAAGTTTTATTCATATTTTGTTTTCCTATTACAAATATTTATAATTTCTCCTAATTTGTAAGAGGTCTCTTTAAATAAAGTAAAACTAGTAATACAGTGACCTCATCTGAAAGTATGCAGCATTTCACATCCGAAGCGCTATTTCTACTTCTTAAAACAACAACAACAACAAAAAAAAAAAACCCAGAAATCTATTTTCTTTCCTTCCTACTCTTACCTCACTGAAAAAAAACAAAAAACATTTTGTACTGTTTGCATTTTTGTTTTTCTTCCCAGGTTATTTTTACCTTCTGAATCCAATTCTTCCTTTGCAACAAGAAATTCGGTTCTGCACACATATATTGTATCTAGGATATACTGTAACATATTTAACATGTATAAAACTGCCTGCCATCTAGGAGAGGGGGTGGAGGGAGCGAAAGGAAAAGTCGGAACAGAAATGAGTACAAGGGATAATGTTGTAAAAAATTACTCATGCATGTGTACTATCAATAAAAAGTTAGAATTAAAAAAAATAAAATAAAATTCTATTTTAAAAAATAAAATAAATTAGTAAAAAATTTTGGGAACAAATATGCATAGTCAAACAAAATAAATTCTTTCAATGGTTATGTGGTTTAAAGATTTGATACATTCACATATAATTATATAGTATATGTAGTCTCATATATACACACTTATATATGTGTGTGCCTGCATTAGTATGTTTCATCATCAGAACTCTGGAATCATGAATGGTCATTGTATTGGTCATAGTTGTTTATCTTTATAATATTGTTCCTGGATAAAATTGTTCACTTGATTTTACTCATTTCATTCTTCATCAATTTATAAAAATCTTTTAAATATTTCCATAATATTGATATTGTTCAGTATAAATTGCTCCTTTGCTTATTTTACTCTGTCAGTTCATGTAAGTCCATGCCTTTTTGAAATCATCTATTTCCTCATTTCTTATAGCACAATAATATTCTTTCACATTTATGTTGGTGTTCCTTAATTGACGGACATCCCCTTAGTTTCCAGGGATTTTTTTGCCACCATAAAAAGAGATAATTAAATATTTTGGTATTTATTAGAGAAAGTAAAATTAAAATAGTTCATACTGATCAGAGTGCTAAGATGCTCACAAAAGGAAAATGGTAAATGTTGGAAACATTATGTGAAAACAGGCACATTGGTGTATTGTTGAACTTGTAAATGAGTACAACTATTCTGGATAGCAATTTGGAATTATAAGTAAAAACTTCTGAGCAATGTGTGACCTTTGATCATTATGCCATTTCTAGCCTGTACCCAAATAAAGGATTTTTATATTTGATCTTAGAGGAAACTACTGCAATTTATTGAATGAGGCAAAGAGTGGGAAATGGTGGGAGGTTAGGGATAGGAGGTGATATATTCAGATCCTTTCGGTGGAAAGATTAATTTAAAAGTTGAGTAGCCGGTGGATGGGAGAAGGGTGAGACTTGAGGCAGGAAGGCCAATTAGCAGGTATGAGATAGTCCAGATATGAGAAGGTAAGAGCCTAAAGCAAAGTGATATGAGTGTCATAAGAATGAAGAGGTGTTACAAAGGCAAAATCCATAAGATCCAAAAAATGGATATGGGCCAAGGGGCAGGGTGGTGAGGGAGAGGGAAGATGATACCTGGGAGGATGATAATGACCTGGATCAGTGACACCCAAACTCAGATTGAATGGGGATCACTCTACCATGTATAAGGATCCCTGCGGGCTGCATGTTGATTTAGTTTTAAATGTACTATTATCTACATTTTATTTTATTTGCAAGGCAATTGGGTTAAGTGACTTGTCCAAGGTCACACAACTAAGTGTTAAAATGTCTGAGGTTGGATTTGAACTCAGGTCCTCCTGACTTCAAGACCAGAGCTCTATGCACTGATTTATCTAGCTGCCCCAACAACATTTTTTTTTTTGGTATTTTTATTATTTCATTAAATATCTCCAAATCCAAATCCAAATTTCCAAATTAATTTGGTTTGGGCTGCACTCGGGAGTGTTGCAGCAGCATGTTTGATACTTCTGCCCTAGACAGTAAGTGGTAGGGAAGTTCAGAGGGGAAGGGGTTTTATTTTTTTTGGGGGGGGAAGGAAGATAATAAGTTTAGTTTTAAACATATTGAACTTAAGATTTCTAGAGGGGTTATGATGCCTTGGCAAGTAGGACTACTTCAGATGAGATGGGCGTGGGGAGAGGAAGGTAATAGCGAGATTAGGAGGAGAAAGAGGGATGAGAAGAGTAAACTCTTAGTAAATGGCCTTATTTTTTTCAGCGAAACATGAGGCAGGGTTCTCAGCTGAGAGAGTGATGGGAAGGGGGAATTACAGGAAGTTTGAGGAGGGATGAAAAAGTTTCAAAAACCAAGTTGGGACAGTGAGTTAATGAAAAAGGTGTTAAAAAGATTACCTTTTTAGCAGTGAGGCCCATTTGAGATTAAGGAACATAAATTTGTAGCATGGTTTTTTGAGTTTCCCCTACATGTGTATAGGAGTTAAGGCAGCAGCTGGTGGAAGTAATCTGAGGATGAGGCTCATGGAACTCAAGAGAGTTGGTTCAACAGAGTACCAAGATAGGGAAGAGAGCACATTGTAACTAGTGCCGGAATAATGGATAGTCTAGGACATAGTTTCTTTTAATTGTGGGTTGTGACTCTATATGGATGGAGTCTTGTAACTGAATGTGAGGGTCACAAAATTATTGTTTATTATCAGTAAATGTTTGATTTGCATATCTATTTTATATACTTACATACCTGGGGTTTCATAAGCCTTTCTTGGGTGAAAAAGCATTGTGAATGGAAAAGCCCTAGTATAGGAAAAAATTGAGGAATAGAGAGATCGGAGGTCATGGTGAGGACAAAACAGGGTTTGGTGTTTCAAGGCAGAAGGAGAGAAGGAATTACAACAGATTATAATCAGATAAATGTCAGAGATCATGAGTGTGGTAGTTGTACAGCAAGAATCAGAACCATCTAAGTGTGTTGTTGAGGTGAGGTAGAGGACTAGGTCATATGAAGTTGAGGAATTATGAAATTAGGATGTTTGAAGTAATATGTATATTGAATTCCCCAGGCAGAGGTGTGTTTGGAGCCAGCTCATATGGATTGCTATATTTTCAGTGTGATTATTTATATCTTGGAAAATGGCAAATGCTACAACTCAGGGATTGATTTGTTGTTTTATTGATTGTCAAGAAAATGATGTGATTATATTGAAATTGTATGAAAATAATGCAACTAAAGAATGACTTGTATTTTGGGGGGTAAACTTGACTCAGTTCCTTTTTATATGTTTGTACAACACGTATAAACTATGTCAATTTGCTTACTGTTTCAGAGGAGGGAGAAGGAGGGAAGGATAAAATTTGGAACTCAAAACTTTAAACAAAAGTTTAAGCATGCAATTGAGGAAAAATAGAATAGTTAAAAAAGAAAATAATAAAATTAAACTTAAAAGTGTGTTGTACATATGTTTTTTGGGAGGAAGCCAGTTGTTAAATAATTACTAGCATACCCTACATGTATGGAGAAAGGAGTTGGGAAGGAGAAGGACTGTGAGCCAAGCACTAATTCCTAGAAAAAAAGAAGGGGAGTTTCCCCGGAGGGTAGCAGACAAATAGTAACAGAATTTTGATTGGGTGATAGGTATGGATGGAGTAGATCTCAAAAGGGAAGGTGGAAGGGGGAAATCTGTAACTGACAATGGGGAAACAAGGAATATTTCAACTCTCTGAAACTGAAATTCATTACTGAAATGAGTGGCCCTCCAGGCTGTCTCATCAAGAGAGCCAGAAATGCACAGGATGGGAAAGGAATAGATGTAGGATGAAATCAAGTCTGTTTCCTGTGGTGCATTTAAAAAGCACAGAAGGGGTGGGGAATCTCAGAGCATTGGAAGGGGTTGGGTTTAGGGGAATGGGAATAAGAGATCAGGCAGTGGCATTGGTGTGTGTGTGTGTGTGGAAAATTTTGAATGATGACAGAGTCGGGATTTAGAATCATTGGGATGGAGAGGTATGACTGGGTGGGAATTTATTAATCACTGAGGAATGAGTTTAAGTCAATTATCAACATCCCTAGATAACAGTTTAGCTTTAGGGTGACGTCTTTTGGGTGAGGGGGACCAGTTGGGGCAAATTGAAGGAATGGCAGTCTTCCTAGGACTAGAGGAAGGAATTCTCCCAAAGGCAGGAGATGGGTGCATAATGAAACAGAGCTTCTTCATCATCAACCTCTCTAGATTTCCTGCTTAAAACTCTGATGTGGTTTGCTGTCTTTATTTTTAAATTGAATGAAACTGTATATAGTCAAGTGGGTAGTACAATGGATTAGCAGACCACTTTACTACTTAGTGGGGGACCCTGGGCAAAACAGCCCAGAACAACTCTATTGAAAGCCAGGGATGTTTCCCATTCAAGTGGAGGGTCTTGCTAATGTGAAAGTTGGTATATGACAAGCCTTGCTATCCCTGAGGCCTCCTAGGTGCCATACCACCCATACAAAACTATAGAATGAAAAAGATAGAAGAGACCTTTTAAAATAACTTTATCCATGTTACTTTTTGCTGATCCCTAAATTTCCTAATCAGTTTTCCTCATCTGTTAAATGAAGTTGTTTGACTAAGGGATTTCAGGAGTCTCTTCCAATTCTAATATCTGTGACCCTATGCTATAGAATTTCTCATATCCCATTTCACAGGTGAAGAAACTGAGGTGAAATGACTTACTTGATATAGAGATCTCATCCCTACAGGTTGACATTGATCCATTAATCAGAAATTAGAGATTTAACTGATTAGTAAACAGCATTTAGGACTACGTATTGGTATCTTGGCTTCCTTCCCCAGTTCAGTCTCCTGTAATGCTTCAGAAGAACTCATTTCCTTATAGGAAGAGAATGTACTTAGGTAGGTGTCCCTTCTAGTGTGGTGGCAGCTAGGTGGCTCAGCCAATAGATTGCTGGATTCTTCCTGAGTTCAGATCTGTCCTCAGACACTTCCTAGCTGAGTGACCCTGAGCAAGTCACGGCTTGTCTCAGTTTCCTCATCTGTAAAATGATCTGGAAAAGGATATGGCAAACCACTCCGTTAAGTTTTTCAAGAAAACTCCAAATAGGGTCATGAAGAGTGACACAAGCAAAAAATGACTGAACAAGAACCCTTCTAGTCTCTTCTTTACTGGTTGTTATCATGAAAATCAGTAGAGTTTCTGTAAGGGTAACACTTTATAATGATTAATTTACCTTCACTTTCCTTTGGTGAGGTGAGTAGATACTCTGAGATTTTTCTCCCCATTTTAAAGAAGGAAAAAACAAGAACAAGAAGGGTAAATGGAAGCCCAGCTTTGTAATTCATTCCTTAATTTTCCAGGCCCCTCTTTAGCTGATCGATTTTTAAATTAGAAATAATAGTATTTTGTAGCAGGGGTGATGACATGATTAATGAATGATTATAAACTATTTAGAAATTCTGGGCCTTTATAATTATTAAGTTGTTTACTCCCCAATTTCTGATAAATTGTATACATAGTTATTTGAATTATTTTCCTATTACCTCCTTTTACCACCCTTTACCCCCTTATCCATTTAGTCATTCGTTCATTCATCCATTAATGTAAATTCTTGGATTAAAAGGAAAATGACCCCATGGCAGGTTTAAGAGCATCCAACCACTGAATTGGAGAAAGAATGGAAGGGAGAATCACCCAGGCCCCTTAAGAGGTTAAAAGCAGTCTGCTCAAATTCTCCACTTAATTGTCTCAAGCTGGGGAAATGGGCTGAGGGGATGGAAGGGGGTGGGGCGGGGTGTGATTCATTAATTGGCCCAAGATGGGGGTTTGTCATTCCAGGCCCTGTTATCCCCTTTCCTGTCCAGAGTACTTGCAGCCTTGGCCCAGGGACACATGGGGATGCGGGTGGGGGTTGGGAGTGGGGGGGGCTACTCTCTCCCTGAGAAGTTCTGGAGCTGGTTAAGTCTGAGCCCACACAGAGCACTTAGGCTGGGGTAAGAGAAAATGCTTTGGTTCTTCCTTTCCTCCCTCTCCCCACCCCCTTCCTGTGGCTTTGAATTGTTTGTAGCATTATCTGAATCTTTGTGGTTCCCTATGTACATGGAATGAGAAAAACAATCTTCCAACCACAGGCTGAAGGGGCCTTGTTTTCTGTCCACAGTTTGGGTTGATTTCAGTCTCTTTTCTTTAAAGTTCTGTGCAAATCGATTGATGGAAAGACTAATAATGAAGGGAAAAGCCAATGCCTTTCTCTTCTTAAAAAATGTATTGAAGAGTCACCAAATACTAATAAGTAGGACACTGAAGGGCAACACAGGAAAATCACTAAAACAGAAAGATCCTGGATCTGAGGTCAGATGACCTGAATTCTAGATCTCCTGCCCTTTTTTTACCATGGTCTTGGACAAGTTACTTAAGTATTGAAATTAATTTCCATTTCCTCATCTATATGAAAGATAGAGAGAAAGACACATTTATTAAGTACCTACAATGTTCCATGCACTGTGCTAACTCAATGTGCCTCTCATTTGTAAAATGAGTGGTTAGACAAAATGATTTTTAAAGTTCCTTCGGTTCTAAACTTCTGTGAGTATCTTAGAAAGCAAAAAAACGTCAGAGCTCAATTTAAATTTCTTTTCCAAAACTAATGAAGACAGCAATACAGTTAGCAGGATCTCTGTTTTGAAAATTTAACTGGAATCTAAAACGGGATTGCAGTTGACACACAGGATTAACAATGTCAGCTGACTCCCCTGAAGCCAGTCAGAACATCTGTACTTTCATTCCTCCTTAGCCATACACAGGAGTGGTTATGTCCCCAGTCTGCTGATCTGTAATATGTAACTCTGAAATTCCTCTCCCCAACTCTTAGCCTCCATCCTGTCTTTCCTTGTGTTTCATCTGCTTTTCCCTCCTGTTCTCTACCCTGGCCAGAGCTCGAAGGCCATCCCTTTGGTCTGGCCTCCCTTGGTTAATCAGTTGAACTTTTTACTCTGACCTCTGCCCTTGAGTCCCTTGCCTCCTAGTCCCACTGGAGAAAGTCTTACCACTGTGCTGACTGGGACCCACTGCTCATTTGTGTTATATAAGCTCTCCCTGCTGCTCACCAGTTCTTTCACTCATTTATGACTGAATTCTCTTCAATTCCCTTCAGTGTTTGTTCCAAATTTCTTTTCAACTCACCTCGACTCCACCTCCTCTCAAGCAGCAGAAGATCTTGCCTTATAACTCACTGACAAATTCCAGGCTATTCTTTTTGAGCTCCCTAAACCTATATTTTAAATTACCTCCATATAATCCCTTACTGTCTTTCAGGCTCAGAGAAAAGGGGGCCTTTCCCTTTGTAAATATCTGATTCCATTTTCTTCAATTTTCTTTGTATGTTCCTCCTATCATCTCTTTTCTTTCCCAATTTTTAATCTCCTCTTGTTCACTAGCGCGTTCCCTTCTGTTTATTGAGGTAGTTAGTGGAGAAAGTACTAGGTTTGGAGTGAGAAATATTTGAGCTCAAATCCTGCCAGAGAAACTCCTTAGTTATGTGATGTTACTAAATTTCTTTCAGTTTCAGTTTCTTCATCTATAAAATGGGAATAATAATAGCACATCACTATGGCTGTTGTGAGAATCAATTGAGATGATATAGTATAATCCCAAGTTATTTTATTCTCATTTCAATGATACTGAACCCCCTTCTGCCAAAGTATGCTTTGCATACATTGTTGTCTATTCCCTTATTTCTATTTTTTTCAGCCCTATTATGCTTATACTTCAGCTCAGTTCTGCCCATTACTTCCATTAGGCCTTCTGGAAAGCCTATTTCATAACTAGCAAGCTTCCTAAATTCCTTTTCTTCATCCTTCCATCTTTTGGTACTCATTGAAACCTGGCCCCCTACACCTCCCTGAGGAAACAGCAACCCAGTCCAACCTTTTGGGAATTAACTCAAATTTTTCTCTTATAGCCATTCATTTACTGGTTTACTCCTCCAAATTTATCATTCCTTCTGTGTCTCACTATCTCCCTCCTTCCTCATTGAGTTCACTTCCTTGTTCACAATTGTCTTTTCTGCCCCATCTCTTGCCCTCATCATAAGGATATCAACATATATTTTTTCATTTTTTTCCTTCCCTTCCTCCTTTTCTCCCTCCCTTCCTCCTTTTTTCCCTCCCTCTCTCCTCTCTCCCTTCCTTCCTTCCTTCCTTCCTTCCTTCCTCCCTCCCTCCCTCCCTCCCTCCCTCCCTCCCTCCCTCCCTTCCTTCCTTCCTTCCTTCCTTCCTTCCTTCCTTCCTTCCTTCCTTCCTTCCTTCCTTCCTTCCTTCCTTCCTTCCTTCCTTCCTTCCTTCCTTCCTTCCTTCCTCCCTTCTTTCCTTCCTTCCTTCCTCCCTCTCTCTTTCTTCCTTCTTTCCTCCCTCCCTCCTTCCCTTTCTTCTTCATTTCCTCCCTTCCTTTTTTCCTCCTTTCCTTCCTTTCTCCCTTCCTTTTTTCTTTCTTTCACTTAATAATATTTTATTTTTCCAATTACATGTAAAGATAGTTTTCAGTATTCTTTTTGGTAAGATTTTGAGTTTCAAATTTTTTTCTTCCTCTCTCTTTTATCTTTCCCATCTCCAAAACAGCAAGCAATCTGATATAGGTTATACATGTACAAACATTTAAAACATATTTCCATATTAGTCAAATTGTAAAAGAAAAATCAGAACAAAAGGGAAAAATCATGAGAAAGAAAAAAACAAAAAACAAGAAATGAAAAAAGTACACTTTGATCCATATTCAGTTTCCATAGTTCTTTCTCTGGATGCCGATAGCATTTTCCATCTCAGGTCTATTGGAATTGTCTTGGAGAACTGTATTTCTGAGAAGAGCTAAATCTGTCATGTGGACCATTACACAATCTTGCTGTTACTGTATTCAGTGTTCTGGTTCTGCTCACCTTCACTCAGCATCATGCCACAAACATCTTGATGTTCCTTCACATATCATAACTTTATAGATTGGTTGCTGATCTCATCTTCCATTCCACTCTATTCTACAAAGAAGGATGAGCATAACCTTGATCTTGCCCTCATCCACAAGGATTCCATTTTCATGTCTATTAATTCAGAAATTCCTTTAGCCAATCATAATAATTTGTAATTCCATTTTCTCCTTTGCCTAAATACTCTTAACTTTCTTCATTATCCTCAACATGACCTCTAATTTCTCTCATTATTCAGGTCCTGTCTATATTCTCCCTTTGTAATCTTCACTCCTTTGGCAAATCAGTTCAGCTCTATACTGTCTTCTATACTTGAATTCTTTGTTCTTTAGTATGCCTTGCCAAATTTCAACGTGGAATTACTACTACCATCTGCTTCCTTTGTTCCAACTCACATACAGGATATAGGATAGGGATAGAGATTGAACTCATGATTTAATTGATATTGGGAACTCTCTGGGGAGGAAACTCCTGCTACCAATACACTAGCACCTTCCTATAATTTATGGTTTTAGAGAATTACTAATAGCTGGGATTGACAAATTACTTCTTGAGGACCAAGTCTACCCCAATACCTGTTTTTATAGGAAGTAAGGATGACTTTTATATTTTTAAATACAATAAAATTTTATATAAAAATGAAAAAAAATTCTTAGCTCTCAGAATTACAAAAGAGTTTATTTTCTAGGTCCAGATCTAGTTTGATACTTACTACCCATAGGACCAGCCCATGGATTATAGGAGTGAGGAAGATCTGAGTTCAAATGCAACCTGACATTCACTAGCTGTGTGACCCTAAACACGTTATTTAACTCTTTATGTCTCAGTTCCTCATCTGTAAAATGAGCAGGAGAAGGAAATGGCAAACCACTTCATTATCTCTACTAGAAAAACCTCAAATGGAGTTATAAGCACAACTGACAAACTTTAAAACATTCACTTCAAAAAGTATTTTGGACATTTTTTTAACTTCTATTTAGTCTGTAAGTCTTATTTTCATCGAGAGTATGACAAATTCTGATTAATATGTTGATATACTAAGAAGCAGAATTATTCCAGAATGATAGAAATTTCCAAACAGAAACAAAATGCTGCAACTTTTTCTGATGCAATTAAGTATTAAAAAAAGAAGATGAATTTTATCTAAGAGATGGAGATAAACAGGCTCCAGTAGCCTGGGAACTCACGGGATTTCTAAATCTTATTGAAAAATGTTGGATCATAATCAAGGTGAGACTTGGAAAAATGAACCATTTTTCAAAGGTCAAAGATATATTTAATGACTAATGTGCTAAAAATATGGTTTTGTGATGAGTAATTCAAGAATGTGTCAAAATCTTGTGAAATCAGTGCAAAATTTGTATAAAACAAACATCTGCAGCAAAAAGAAGATATAGCATGCTAACATTTTAACAAATGTAGAAAGTTGTTGGGCTTACTACATGTCTAATTTAATTATATTATTTTATCCCAGTTTATATATATGTGTGTGTGTGTGTGTGAATATACATATATATATATATATATATATATATATATATATATATATATATATATATATATATATATATATATATATATATATATATCCTCCCCTTCTCAGCTAATGTTTTTGGGAGAAGTAATTTATTTATATTAGGTGTTTCTATTTCTTTTATTCCAACTCTTCTAAATCCTCTCCATTCTGACTCTTGATCTCATCATTACATTAAAATTACTCTGAAATTATCAAGGAGCTCTTAATTTTGAATTCTGGTTGACTTTTTCTTAATCTTTATTTTTCTTGACCATTTTGCAGCATTTGATACTGTTGATCACTGTTTTAACAGTCAACAAGCATTTATTAGGTACCTACTAAATTGATGCAAAAAAAGCAAAATAAACAAAATCCCTGCTCATAGGGAAGCTCATAATCTAATGGGAGAAACAATATGCAAACAACTATTTATAAGAAAAGAAGAAGAATAAATTGGAGATAATAGAAGGAAGGCACTAACATAAAGGGGGATACAGTAAGACTTTTTTGTAGAAGGTAGGATTTTAGTTACAACTTGAGTGAAGCCAGGAAAGAGAATCCAGGAAGCATAGAAGAAGAGAGAGAGAATTCTAAGAATGGGGGGCAGCTAGTGAAAATGGATTATCTGGATTAAAAGATGGATTATCTTATTCCATGAACAGCAAATAAACCAATGTCACTAGATCTCAGAGTATGGAGCCTTGAAGGATACCTAAGGTTAGGGAAATGAGAAACAAGATGGTACAGTAAATGATACAGTATAAAAGAGCATATAGGCAATCGGGAGGTTCATGGGAGCCAAGGAGGTGAGAACATTAAGATTAAAGTGTGTCAAAAACTCTAAGGAAGGTCAAAGAGAATTAAAAGTTTAGAACAGAGCAGATTAATGGTAGGTTTATGAGTCAGATGACAAGGGGTAAAGAATAAAGAATTAATTTACCAAGAGGGAGCTTCCAGAGGAAAAAAAGAGTGAACGATTAAGGAAACAAGTTTTCGAGTTGACCTAGGCAAAAAAAGAATCAATTCTTCCTTAAAGATTGAACAGAGGAGGAAAGGAGCAAAGAGATTCTCAGGTGTAGAATAGGAGAGAAAAATGAAACTCATGGTATCTAGCCTTGATTTTCTCAGTTGAGTAGGAGGTGAGATTTTTTGCTGATAGAAGGGAAATGTGGGTTCATTGAGAGCTTGAGGTAAGGGAAAGTTAAGAAAAACTGATACAGATATTTTGATAGTCAGAGAACAAGTCAAGACTATAAGCAGAGAAAGTAGATTGTAGGGACAACCAGGATAAATCTGAACAATTCAGGATTTTTGCAGGGTATAAATGGCAGAAATCAGTTCATTATCAAGTAGTTATTAAGAATCTATTATATACCAGATACCATGCTAGGCTGTGGGGATGCAAATGCAAAGAATAAAACAAACCCTACTAATGATGAGCTTACATCCTGTTCTAATGGGAACAGCATATATGTGTATGTGTGTGTATGTTTATATATACATACATACACACAGAATAAGTATAAAGTGAATAAATACAAAAAAGGAGTTTTAAAGGCTCAAAAGAGGATTTATGTTTTATAATGGAGGCAATAGAAAAAACTAGGGAATTATATGGTCAGATATACCCTTAAGGAAAATTACATTGGTAGTGTTAGTTAGTGGAGTGGTGAGAGACTTGAATCAGTAAGACTAATATTCTTGCAATACTCTAGGGGAGGTGATGAAGGCCTGAACTAAAGAAAGTATTTAAGAGTCAAGGGAATATTTTTTTAAAAATGAGGAGTCTTATTAGCTCCACATGGTTGTTGTTTTTACTCCCTAAGACTACCTAATTGCTATCTTTAAGGCTACGAATATCCAACTCAAGATCACTGTTTGCTCACCTTTTTTTCAGGAAAGGAGACACAAACTGGAGGAGGCAGTCTGATTTCAAATTTTCTAAAACAGTGTATGTGGTCATACTCATTTGAACATTTTTAAATTTCTTCTGGCTTTACCCAGGCCCAAGCTGGCATCCCTCATTCACTTCTCAGTGTTATCCCAGTAAGGAAAATAGTTAAATTTCACTAAATTTTAGTGAGAATAGAAGCTCTCTCCTTTTAAACTGACAAAGACCCCAGCCCCTACCACTACTTCTGTAGTGGTGTTCTCTGGCTCATTTTTTGTTTTTCATAATTCTAGAATCTCTAAGATTCTGGGAAGACTCAAGCATTGTCAGCCTAAATTGTCTCTCTAGTGCCCTATATCAAAGAGACTCAAGAATGTTCATGTAGAATAATTACCAGTGGCTTTTCAAATGCAATTGTTTAAAAGTCACAAACTGGCCATTAAGTATGCTACAAATGAAGTCTTCAGGCTTATACTTCACAGCTGTAATAGAGATCATTTGTTACAACTCTCTTCTCCTACACAGAGTAATACAAATTTAACAAATAGTAACTTATAATATTTATCATCCTTAGGGTACGATCCTTACCTCTCCAGAACACATTTGTATCTATCTCTAGTCACTGACTTCTCACAGACAATAATCCCTTGGGGCTCCTCTTCCTCCACATTACACTTACCCCACTTTAGCCATGAACCCAAACCTGCCAACTAATGCCAAATGTCTTAAGTCAGACTTGACTCAGGTTGGTCTGGTGGTTCAGGTTAGGGATCAGAACAACATGAGTCATTCAAAGACTATCTTAATTGGAAATCCTCCTGAGTGAGTTTTAAAGGGATGTTGTGTTGTTATTGTTGTTGTTGTTTCTTTCTCATTTAAAAGGAAGTATCTCATGATAAATGGGACACAGGTATTAGCAAGGACACAAACATTCAAGTTAAGGTGAAAGATTAGAGTAAGAAGGAGAGATGGGAGGTAGCTGACATGGCTGGCATTTGAGACACTTGAGATGGCTGTTTCAACGGCTGTTTCCCAGTAACCTGATGGAGCAGCCTGAGGCCATGTCTGGAGAAGACTGGTGATTTCAGACTTTTCCCTGAGAGACAGTTGATAAAAGTAGGTGATGTACTTGTTTTTCCACCCTCCTTTTCTCCCTCTGTATGGAGGAGTTTTTCTGGTCTTTAAAGTTTGTTTACAATCTCTATTTAATTACTTTGACCATTAGCATAGGTAAAGTTTCGATTGATCATAATTGCTTCTTGATTTGCATATTTCCTTATTTGTGAATAGGAGGTTACAAAGAGACAGAAATAGTGAGGCACACTAGGCTGAGTGACAGGCAGACATATAGAGAACAGATACTCTCTTTGAATTGTTGGGGAGGAGTTCTTTTTGATTGGGAGCTCTGAGATTGGGAATAATCAGTTGAACGGACAACCTATAGACCTTGTCCATCAGCACATAGATCTTGGAAAGCTGTTGCATATGTTCAACAAGCTGGGCCCAGAAAAGCAAGATGAATTGTCTCTGGGAAATTTCAAAGGTCTTTTAATGGCTCCAAACATCTTCCTAAGATAAATGTCCATTTAAGAAAAATAGCAGTGACCTACTGGTATTGTTTGATATGTCACAGGACACTGCAATCCCAAGAAATTGATAATGAATGTAACTCAGAGGGCACTGGGAGGTATACATAAATGTGAACCAGAGTAAAAGATTTTGTTGTTAGAAAACATTGTATAACAATAAGATGGTGATGGAGTTGGCTTTTTTCAACAATGAATTGAAGACAAGTCGAATAGACTTGTGAATGAAAGAGCCACCCACATCCAGAGAGAGAACTATGAAAATTGAATGTGGATTGAAGCATAATATTTGCACTTTTTTTTTGGTTGTTGTTTGCTTGTGTGTTTTTTTCCTTTGATCAGATTTTTCTTGCATAGCACGATGAATATGGAAATATGTTTAGAAAAATTGCACATATTTAACTATATTGGATTGCTTGTTGTCTTGGAGAAGGAGGAAACGGGGAGAGAAGGAGAAAACTATGGAACACATGGTTTTGCAAAGGTGAATGTTGAAATCTATGTTTGCATGTATTTGGAAAAATAAAATACTGTTGAAAAAAGTTTAAAAAAGATTTTGTTGTTCGGTCATATTTAGTTCTGTGGGACCCCTTTGGGTCAAGCTCTCAGTGAACCCACATTGGGGGTTCAGTAGAGAAACTGAAATGATTTGCCATTTCCTCCTCTAGCTCATTTACAGATGAGGAAACAGAGGCAAACGGTGTTAAATGGCTTGCCCAGGGTCATATTTAAGCCCCTCTCTCCCTGATTCTAGGCCTGGTTCTCTATCCACTGTGCCACTTAGTTGCTTCAGAGTTAAAAGATGTCATCCAAGAAGCAAAAAAATAAAACGGAATGGTCATATGATGAAATAAAAGATTAACAAATTGATTGACATCTTCACTAATAAACTCTTAATGTCAAGGGAAAGCAAAAAAGAATCCTAGGATAAAAATATATTTCAATTATGTAATTGAATTCATGTGGCTGGCATGCAAATAGATTTTATGATGTATCTTACCACTTTGAAACACAAATGCCCTGTTGCTAGAAAGCTTCTAGGGAAGTCATCCTTTAGGATAAGCTAAGAATCCCCAGTCTAACGAGACGAGTCCTGATCACACTGCACCTTGGCAATCTATGGTGGTCTGGAATAGGATTACAGGATTTAAATCTGGAAGGAATCCTAGAGAATATCTAGTTCTAAATTCTCATCTTTCAATTGAGAAAGCTGAGACCCCGACAAAGTTGAACAATGTGGCCTAAGTCATATTGGTAGGAAGTGGTTGAGCCAGGATTTAAACTCAGGCCTGAAAACTTTTCATTGAATGTATTTTACCAGCACCCTTCTTACCTCCTCCATAAATTTTATTGATACTTTTTTATATCATAATTATTCATTAATGAACTCAATCTCCATATCTTGAAATTCAATCCCCTGTTAAAACAAAAAATAGCAATTAAGTAAAAATATCAGAAACATTGACTATATCTGACAGTGTGTACAATATAAAGGAGGATCTTAAGTTTCATTATCTATTCTTGGAATCGTTGTTGGTTTTTTGATAATTCAGAGTTTAACTTCCTTTCCATTTGCATTGTTGTAGTCATTATGTACACTGTTCCTTTGGTTCTACTTATTTCACCAGGTATTTGACTCTTGATAAGTTTGCCAATATCAACTTTTTGCTTCCATGAATACTGTTCTTTGTAAATTTAAAAGGCTGAAAAATCCATTTTTGCTTTACATGGATGTCATTTATTTCAGGAATAAGACATGATGTTTCTATTTTTTAGAAGGATTTGGGCAGTCAGAGGGTTCTATGATGGGATGCCATATCTTGCTACTTCCATCCTGTGCTAAAATTTCTCTCTCCACATGGTCAATATAGAAATAAATTATGCTTTGCAACCAAAAGTAGAGAAGCTCTATACCACCAATTAAAACAAGACCTGGAACTCACAGTGGCTCAGATTATGAGCTTCTTATTAAACATTTTGTACTTAAATTGAATAAAGTAGGAAAAAACATTAGACTACATAAGTAAGATCTAAATAACATCCTTTATAAATATGAAGTGGAGGTAATAAATATACTTAAGGGATTAGGTCTAGTGGATAGAATGTTGGAAGAACTATGGACAGGAGTTCACAATATTGTATAAAGGACAGCAACAGAAAACATTCCAAAGAAAAAGGAAGAGTAAGAAAGCAAAATGACTGATGAGGCTTTGCAAATAATTGAAGAAAGAAGAAAGTGGAAATGGAAAAGGGTAAGGCACAGATAACTCCTAATTAATTTTTAGTAACTGGGGCTGTTTTTAAAGATTGGCTGCTAAGACTTGGGAGGCTAGACTCTTCAGAGAAGCTGACTCTTTGCCTGATCTATAAATGGGATCTGAAAGATAAGCTTGACCCTTTTTGGATGTCACTTCACTTTCCTTGTTCAGAAGATAATCTTGGAGAGCAGATCGGTTGAGTCTGTGCTGTGTACAGAGGACCTAGTAATTGCTTCCTTGGACAAGAATCCATGAGAATTAGAATTATAGATTTGTTTCTAGCAAAAGGTGAGAGATTGAAGTCCCTGAGAAGAGATCCTTCTCAGGCAAAGAGATAGTAGTAGACAGAGCATTTGATAAAATTCTCTGAGAATCCCATTATAGAAGATATTCCTCAGCATGTAATTCATCTCCATTATGTTTTGGTATCTTTATCCATTTATCTACCTACCTACATACCTATGTATCTGTTTATCTATCTGTCTGTCTATCTGTCTACCTCTCTGTTTGTCTATTGTGGGGAATACTTTATGACTTTTCCGTGTGTGTGTGTGTGTGTGTGTGTGTGTGTGTGTGTAAAATAAAGACTCTATAATACAAAGACTCTATAATCCAATATACACTTATACAAAATGCTTATACAGGAATCTCATTGTCCACTTTAGGAAACCTAGAAACAATTTATTGATAAACTTTATTTTGGAGTTTTTCCCAAAGCAAATTCCAAGGTTGGGGAAAATTATAAGCCAACAACCAAATATGATCTTTTGGAGTAATCCCTTAAACTCAAACCTGGTCCATGTGAGTTCAGGATTTTGGAGGGTTATGGTCCCATGGGTTACAAAGGAAATGAGATTTTTTAGTAGACTAGGGATTCTTAACCTTTTTTGTGCCATGGCCTCCATGGGCAATCTATTAAACTTATGGACTCCTCAGAATAATGCTTCCTGCTTCCATTCACAATTGGAGGAAATGCTAAATTTCTGTTAAAGGTTAGTGAAAATAAAGATATAAATTTCCCCCCTTTAAGTTCCTGCATCTAAGATTTAAAATCACTGCAGCAGAGTTTAAGTGGAAATATATTTTAGGCATAAGGGTAATGTACTCTGTGTACAGAAGTATAGGAAGAAATCAGAATCTAACAAATGGTCCAATTTGGTTGGAATATAGAGTTTATGAAGGAGATTAATGTGAAATTAGACTGACAAAGAAGATTGGAGCCAGAATGTGGAAGATTTTAAAATTCAGAAGTAGAAATGTATTTATTTATATGAGATCATATTTGTAAAGAGCTTAGCAGTGTCTGGCATGTAGTAGACACTTAATACATGCTTATTCCTCTCCATTTATTTGTTTGTTAAGCCATTGAAAGGTTTTGAGCAGGTATGGTGAGTCATGATATCCTCCCTAGCTTTCTTTCTGCCACTTAAAGTCTTAATGACCTTAAAACCTTCCTTTTCCCTTCTGTACTTCTGAAATTGTTCTCTAGGCACTCAATGACAACACAAGCTTTTCTTGTCTCATATCTTATGATGATATGAGAGAGGTATCTTGGTATAGTGGATAAATAGCCAGTCTTGGAATGAGAATGACCTCTTAATTGTATTATCCTTCTTTCCCTCTTCACTCATAGCTCTCTGAGATGGGAAAACCCATAGTAGGTGTCTGTATTGATAGAAAGGGTTCTGTATACCAATTAAAACACAGTTCTGTTTTTTTTTTTTAAAGGTTATCAGCTATATAATGTAGTTATTCTATCCAGCTTAATCACTTCCCAATCCCAACTTTTGGTATCCTCCCCTCCCCAACAACCAGTATATTTTCACTACCAACCTCAGAGTTAATGTTTTGGATTCTGATAAAGAATGTAATTGGAGTCTTCTTGGAATGGAGAAGACCAAATCCTCCTCTTCTAATTTTATAAAAAGTTTGAATTTGTCATTCAAGATTGCTTCACAATGAATTCACTTACCTTTCCTGTTTGTGGAACAATAAGTCTTTGAATGCCATCTTCTTCTTGTAGAAGGTCCAGACTGAGGTATGCTGAGTCTTCCTGGTTACCTGGAAAGTAGATCTTTCCTACTCCTCTATTTCTGATGGAAAATCCTATTTTTCTCTCTGGATTTTTGTTTCCTCCTTCCCTTTCCCTATCTCCTAAACTAAATTTTCAGCCAATCTTTTTAATTTGAAGGGAGAGCATGGCACAATTTTAAATCTCTTTGCTTAATCTAGTATGGCAGCTTTTATTAGTAAGCAAAAATTAACTCTTAGTACAAAGATAACAGTTGATTTACGGGCCATAAATATAAATGTAAATTCTGACATATGTAATTCTCAACAGAACAGGACTGTGAGAGAAGGTGAATTAAGAGACCACCCCTTTACAAAAGTGAGATTTATGTTATCCCGACCAATACTACATTCTCCACATATATTAGAGGCAGCTAGGTAGCATGAGGGATAGAGTGTCAGGAAGACCTGAGTTCAAATTTAGCCTTAGACACTAGCTATATGGTTCTAGGCAACTTCTATCTGTCTTAGTTGTAAGTTGTTTCAATTGTTTTCTCAATTATAAAATGGGGATAATAACAACACCTACCTCTCTACATTTTATGGGAATCAAATGAGATAATATTTAGAAAGCACCTAACACAGTGCCTGGCAGATAATAGGCTTGATACAAATGCTTATTCTCTTCCCTCTGTCACATATACATACAGATCTGAACTTAGAATTGGGAAGGCTTGGGTTCAGATTCTACCTGATATTTGCTATCTATATGATTGTAGCCGAATCAATTAACTTTTCTGAATTTTAGGCTTACTTATCAAGTAAGATTAACTTACCAAGTTATGGATAGTTGAAATTTGAGATTGTGGAAAGGATTCTGTATCAATGAAATTGCAAATGATGTATTTGTATATTGTGATCTATCTATTATTTGTTTCTATAGTGTAACTCCAAGTAGAGATCATTTGCTGGATTTGGAGTTAGAAAGACCTTAGATCCTGACTCTGACACTTACTATGTGCCCCCTGAGGATTTAACTTTTGCAGTCCCAGCCAATTCAGTCATAGATTGGATGTAGTTGTGTTGAGGGAAGGAATCACCATTTTATTCATGCATTATTACATGGAGTTCTTGCAGAGAAGGGGTTCTTTAAGGAAGAGTTGCTGAGTACCAGTATAGTGCCTCTTTTGTGCTATTGATTCAAAACAGGTAGGGCAGCAACAAGATTATGTGATGATCAGCTCTGATGGATATGACTCTTTTCAACAATGAGGTGATTCAGGCCAATTCCAATAGACTTGTGGTGGAGAGAGCCTTCTGTACCCAGAGAGAGGATTGTGGGGACTGAATGAGGATCACCACATAGAATTTTCAACTTTTTTGTTGTTATGTTTGTTTTTTCCTCTCACTTTTCCCCTCTTTGATCTGATTTTTTTTCTGTAGCATGATAAATGGAAATATGTATAGGAGAATTACACATATTAAACATGAATTGTTTGCTATCTAGGGGAGGGCAGTGGGGGAAAGGGGGGAACAAAAATTTGTTACACAAGGTTTTGCAAGAGTAAATGTTGAAAACTATCTTTGCTTATATTTTGAAAATAAAGAGCTATTATTAAATAATTTATTTTAAAAGCTATTATTTTATTTAAAATAATTAATTTATTTAAAAAAAAACAGGTAGGAGGTTGTGTGTTCTGATCTCCCTTTCCATCTTTAATAAGAAGTAGAGATTATATCATTGTCATCAGGCATTTTCTGTTCCATAGTCTTAGATGTATGCACCATTAAAGAATAAATGGGTCCTTTAAAGGGGGCATATTCCTCCTTCCAACTAACATTTATGCAGAATCTTAATGTTTGTAAAGTACTTTACGTGCATCTTAATGGAATTTGATAACAAATCGATAGGGTAGGTCTTATGGATATTATGATTCCTATTTTACAGACAATAAAACTGAGGCTCATAGACCTTCAGTGATTTGCTACTGATTATAAAGCTACTATGTGTCATAGGCTAGTAGTGAACCCAGTCCTGTGTTACCGAAATAACTCAGTTCATATGGATTCATTGTTCAGTGCCTCCTTTGAAGACATGGCAATTGACTCAATGACCTTGAAAAGTTCTTGTCATTCAGCTGAGGACAGATGATATCACAACCCAATGATGAAGGAAGGCAGACTCAGGCTCAAAGGACAAGCATTGGAGTCTGAACAGGGTCAGCTAGACTCATTGACTTCCTACTGACTCCAGATCTGAACCTCTGAAAAATTGTTAAAAAGAGCAATTAAAATGATCAAGGGCTCAGAATGGCTTCCATATGAGGACAGACTAAAACAATCAGGTTGCTTCAGAGAGGAAAAGACAGACCAAGAAAGGGATGTGATTGGGGTTTATAAAATTATAAAGACCATCCCCCAATCCTAGAATACTGGAAGTGGGAAGTGAGTTGAGGGGGGAGATTTGGTAATTGAAAGAAAAAGAGAAATAAAAGGAAATGCTACTGTAAAATATCATAAATGTGCAACTCATTATCCCCAAGAAACTGAGTGGCTTCAAAAATAGATGCAGATTTGAGAAGTTCTGAATTACATAAATTCATGGATTATTGACTCACAAGTGGTTGTTAAAAAAGAGGAAGTTAAGGGAATTTTCCTAATTGTTTGTGGTCACTATCAAAATGTTAATTTCCAAACTATCTCAGTTTTATGAGCCAGTTCTAAAAGTAGTCTTTGTGTTTTTCTCTCTTGTCCCCTTTAAAGTAATTTTCTTTTTCTTTTGTTTGTGTTCTGCTTTAAGTTATTGTTGATATTTTCTGTTTCTTATATCACAAGAGTATTGCATGTATCCTTTCCATTCTCTCTTCCATATGATAGTTATTTTTTAAGAGGGAAAACAAGTTAACAAAAATGATTGATACATTGAAAAATATAAAAAATATGCAGTATGTAATACCTGTAGTATTATATATGTAATATGTGATACATATAATATTGCAGTATTACATCCTTTTCCACAAAAGAATAGGTTGAAGGTATCTTTTCATATCACTTCATTTTAAAATCCCACTTGAGCTGTATAATTTTCTCACATTTACTTTTGATTTTTTAGTTCTTTCCCTTTACATTATTGTAGATGATGTATATATTATTTTATTGACTCTGCATGTTTCAATCTTCATTAGTTCAAACTAATCTTTCTATGCTTTTCTATATTTGTCACATACATAATTTTTTTTTAAATTCACGCACCACAATTGGCTTATTCATGCCCCAACTGAGTGGCATCCTATCATAAAAATATTGCTATAATATTTTGGAATAGATGGGGGCTTTTTTCTATCAATGGCTTCCTTAGGGGTAAAAACCCAGTAATAGATTCTCTGATTCAAAGGCTATGAACATTGTAGTAATATTATTTGCATAATTTCAAATTGCTTTTCAAAATGATTGTGCCATTTTATGGTTCCATCAACAATTTATTAGTGTACTATCTTTTACAACACTCCAACATTGAATGTTGCCATTTTTTTCATTTGTACCAATTTGTAAAGGATGATGTGAAACCTCAGGATTGTTTTGAATTACATTCCTCTTATTATTAGTGATGTGAGGCTTTTAAAAAAATGTGGTTTTGAATACTTTGCAATTCTTTTAAGAGCTGTTTCTTTAAATCTTTTGATCATTTATCTATCAGAAAAAGGCTTATTATATATATATGTGTGTATAAAATGTATATACACACATATATGCATATACATTCACACATGTATGTATGTGTATGTATATATCTTGAATGCCAAACTCTTCCAGAGAAATTTAATGCAAACTTTTCCCCCCATTTGACCACTTCCTTTCTTATCCTAGAGGCATTAATATTGTATGCAGACCCTTTTTGTTTCAAGTAATCAAGCTTATCTATTTTTTTTTTTTTTTGTAGTTGCTTCTATCTTTTGTTCAGTTAGGAATGCATCTCTTGCCCAGAGCTGTGAGTTATTAATTTGCTTCATTTCTATATTTTAAAAGTACTATCTTTAATATTAAGGCCCTGATTCCATTGAGAAAGTATTGTAAAGTGTGGTATAAGATGTTGGCTCAGGCCTAATTTCTGCCAGGTCGCTTTGCAGTTTTCCTGATATGTTTTGTTATTGGTTTTGTTTAATTAAATAGAGAGTTTTTCCTTGGGTAATTTATGTTTTCCGCTTTATCAAATATTGGATCGTTGAATTTTATTGTTTCTGCGTTTTCTTTGTCTAAGTTTGTTTCATTTATTTATCTCTATTCTCTAATACCAGATAATTTGAATTCTGTGAATACAAAAGGACAAGGAGTCCTTCCTCCTCGTTCCCTACCCTTTGGTAGTTCCTTTATAGTAGATCTATTTTATTTTCTGATTTTAGGCCATATAAGCTCTCTATCTCATCTTCTAATAGTTTGAGTATTTTTTTGTTTTTGAAGTTATTGTTCCATTTCTTTTGTTTTCTCAGTTATATTAACATATAACTCTGCATAATATATTCTGATGATGCTTTTCATTTTTTCTGGTTTTGCTGTGACTTTACCTTTTGCTGGACAGTTAGGTGGTGCAGCGGATAGAACACTGGGCCTGGAATCAGGAATCATCTTGAGTTCAAATCTGGTCTCAGACCTTACTGGCTGTGTGACCCTGGGCAAGTCACTTGGCTCTATTTTCTTCAGTTTCCTCTTCTGTAAAATGAGAAAGAAATGGGGAAACACTCCGTTTTTCCCCCAGATAGGTGGAAAGACCCCAAAGAAGAGTCAGACATGACTGAAAACAACTGAACATCAACATCTTGATCATTTTTTCTTTTATTGATTTAATTTTCTGCTTTCTTCTTTTTAATCAATCAGCTAAGAGTTCATCAATTTTATTTCTCTTTTCAAAGAAACAACTCTTAGTTTTATCTGTCATTTCCAATGTGTCCCCTCCCCCTCAATGTATGTTTCCTCTCTAATTTATTATTATCATTATTATTATTTTTGGCAAGGCAATTAGGGTTAGATGACTTGCCCAAGGTCAGAGAGCTAGTAAGTGTTAAGTGTCTGAAGTTGGATTTCATCTCAGGTATTCCTCACTTCAGGACTGGTGCTCTATCTACTTTATCATCTAGCTGCCCCTCCCCTTTAATTTTTAATATCTCTTCTTTGGTGCTTGTTGATTTTATATTTCATTTATTTATTTATTTATTTTTCTGAGCCTGGGGTTAAGTGACTTGCCCAGGGTCTCACAGCTAGGAAGTGTTAAATGTCTGAGACCAGATTTGAACTCGGGTCCTTCTGAATTCAGGGCTGGTGCTCTATCCACTGTGCCACCTAGCTGCCCCTGATTTTATATTTTAAAAATACATGTTCAGTTAATTAATTTCCTCTTTTTTCATTTTGTTATTGCATGATTGTAATGATATAATTTCTTCCCCAAGGACTGCTTTAGTTGCAACCCAGAAATTTTTTGTTGTTTCACCATTATATTTTCTTTTCCGTAGTTATCATTGCTTTTGTGATTTGTTCTTTGACCTACTCATTTAATTTTTACAAATTATATTTAGTTTTTTTCAAGTTACATATAAAAACAATTTTTAACATTAAACAAAGTTTTAAACTTTGAGTTCCAAATTCTCTCCCTCTCTTTCCCCACTTTTCCCACTCCTTGCCACTTACTTAAGATTTTATTGTTAAGTCTCCCTTTGGGTGCTTATCTTTTGTTTGTGATCTCTGGACCAATTTCTATGCTTACTATATTATGGTCTATAAAGGATGGATTGGCTGTTTCTTCCTTTTGATTTCAACTGCTGTCTTTACCATAGTTCCTTATTCACTTTTGTCTCCTACTGGTCTTTCTATTCTCACTCAGTTCCTATTGCTCTCCTTGCCTAGCACATTTCTGTTGTTTGAGGTGTTTGAGAAGCAAATAATCTCTTTTGTTCTGGTTTTCTTTTTTATTTATAAAGAATATTTCAAATATTTCTAACAGTTTATTTTTAATGTCCATATTTTGTCCTATGTGGTTAAGCTCAGATTTTGTAGGACACATGACCTGGGCCTGCATCTTGAGCTTTACTGTTCTTTGACACATATTCCATTTTCTCCTTTTTCTATTAGGTGCAAAATAATTTTGGATATTTTTTCCCTTTGTATTTGAAGATCTTTCTCCTAATGACTTGCAAAATTTGCTTTTGAATTGAATTGTTTCATTTAACCACTATGTACCTTAGAATTTGTAACTCTGGGTTTTTTTCCCTGATCTGTTAATTACTCAATTGAAAATTTATTTTCTATATTCAGAGGTTATGGTTGATTCTCTTCTGTTTTTTCTTCCTTGTATTGTTAATGTTTTTTGTCTGTTCATATTCTTCTAGGAAATATGTAATCCTTAGTTTATTTCTACATATCCTGTATTCAAGATCAATATGATTTACTTGCATAATGAGCATATTTTCTTTTAATGTTATTACTTTTTTATTTTCCTTCAAGATATTTTTACTTTTACTTACTCAGGTATCTTTGCTTATGAATATTTGCATTCCCAATTTTTTGTTCTCTCTTTTATTGCTTTGATGAGGCACTCCATTGTAGATCCAAGCTTTTTTTCTATTCTGCTTATTATTTTTCCCGTACAGAACATAAATTCTTTCATAATTCTCGCTCCTCATTTAAGCCACTCAATTGTGATTCCATGTTTTCCTCTGTCTTATCAAATGTTATCTCATTTTCCTTTATTTTGCCATATGTATTCATAGATGTCTAAGATCTGGAGGTTATATTTCTTCCTGTTGTTAATATTTTTCCTGTTGATTCATCACTTTATGTCCAAAGTCTTTGAGATTTCTTCTTCCTGAAATCTTTGGTACTTTCATATTTTTCCCCTCCTTATTTTCCTTATCACTCATTTTTTACTCCCTCTCCCAAAGGTGGTTTTCATAGGGCCTAGTTCTTAAAGTATCTCATCCTCCTCCTACACTGGCCAATTTACTGTTTACCAGCTTAGGTCTTTTCCTCACCTGTTGGGTGGACAGAACTGGCACTAGATGGGTGCAGAATATCTTATTCTGTCTTCATTCTCCAAGGCCTTAATGTTTGTGATCTGGAATACAGGGATGATTCTGTTCTCCACTCTTATGCAGAGCTTATAGATAAAAGAAAGGAGTTAGGTCTTTTTCTAAAAAAAATCCAGCCATGGGTATCCGATGACTACTTGCCATGGGGACAAAGGTCAGTAGTATCCTCTCAGTTCTTTGCAGGCCTGACTGAACTCCTTGCCAAACAGCACAGATGGTAGCCTTAATCTTGGCCTAGATAAAACCTCCTTTATTTTCTCATAAACATAATAATCCTTCCAATTTAGTTATTCCACCTTAATAAGCCAAGCAACCTTCATTCACCAGCAGCCCCTGCATTTAGACAGGAAGTGAAAAAGAGAAAGGTTCACATAGGCCTGATATGAAAATGAGGTCATGTAAACAAAAGCAGAAGAGTTGGATCAGCTAAGATAACTTTATAACCCAGAGACAGGGCACATTGAGTCAGATACAATAAAGCACAGCTTTTAAGCCTTTTCCCAACTTGGAACTCATTCAAACGATGATGGGAGGTAGTTTCAGAGAAAGCTTGGAGGTCGTGTATGAACTGATGCAGAGAGAACTGAGCAGAACCAGGAGAATAATTCATACACTAACAACATTGTGGAGACAAACAATTTTGAAAAATTTAAGAACTCTGATCAGTGCAATGACTGACCATGATTCCAGGGGATTCATGATATTACCCACCTCTTGACAGAGAGAACTCTCTGTCAGATTGAGATTTTTTTTTTTATTATGGCCATTTAAAAATGTATTTTGCTTGACTATATATATATATATATATTTATGTTATATATAACACACATATACAACACAAAACACATAGCTCTAAAATACAAAGTGTATGTGTGTAGATGTATACACATACACACACACATATGCATGGCATATCTTGGAAATATTGCAGATTTGGTTCCTGTAATAAAGCTAACCTTGCAATAAAGCAAATCACATGAATTTTTTGATTTCCCAGTGCATATAAAAGTTATGCTTATGTTGCACTGAAGTATGCAATTCTGTTATGTCTAAAAATCTTTTATCTTAATTTAAAATGCTAAAAAAAAAAAGTACTATCTGAGGTTTCAGTGGATTGTAATCTTTTTTGCTAGTGGAGGGTCTTGCCTCAATGTTGATGGCTGCTCACTGATCCAGGATGGTGGTTGCTGAAGGTTGGAATGGCTGTGGCAATTTTAAAAAATAAGACAACACTGAAGTTTTGCTTTATTGGTTGACTCTTCTCTTTACTTGAACACTTAAAAGGCCATTGTAGGGTTATTATTTGGCTTAATTTAAATATTGTGTCTCAGGAAGTAAGGAGCTACAAGGAGAGGGAGAAAGACACAAAAATTCGCACTGGCTATTTTCTGTTGCAAACTATTGAAAAAGTAAACATGTAGGTGGATACTTATGAACTATGGCTTTAGGAGTGTGAACCCAAAAGACATCTGAGAATTGGAATAGCCATCCTTTGGGTCTCTAGATGCAATTGTACTTTGGAAATCCTTTCCCATCTGATATATGGATTTGAGCTCAATTGGAGACTGACATTTTGGAATAGAATTCTGAATCCTATATGAATATAAGATTCTATTTAACTTTTCTCTCACCTGCAGCAGTAAGCACCAGCTTTGTTCTTTATCTCTTTACTCACATAATGGTATGCACATATATGTGTCATAGATCATCACAAATGTAACTTCAGATGAGACTTGGAATTCTGCTGTGACCATCCTTCTAGTCCTTGAATTGGTGAGAGACAGCATGGGATAATGTAAAGGGTAATGGTGGGAGCCAGAATAACTGGGTTGAGTTTTAGAAGGTGGCAGTGGGAGGAAAGGAAAAGAGAGAACAAGCATTTATTAAGCACCTACTATATGCCAGGCAATGTTCTAAGTGCTTTATGATTATCTCATTTGATCTTCACAACAACATTTTGTTGTGAACCTTTTTAAATAGGTTCTATTATAATTCCCAATTTACAGATGAAGAAACTAAGTGTCTCCCAGCCTATATTTGAATTCAGGTCCTCTTGACTCTAGTCTGCACTCTATCTACTGTGTCACTTAGCTGCCCTGAGTTCAGTTCTTCCTGACTTCAGACCTGGCTTTCTGTCCACTTGCCTCATCCTAGATGCTTCTACTGTCTCACTGTGCCATTTAATGTCTGGATCACTTAGTATCTCAGAACTTGTCTCTTTATCTGTTTAAAAAAAAAAAATGGAGTGGTGAAGCTAGGTGGCGCAGTGGATAGAGCATGAGCCCTGAAGTCAGGAGGACCCGAGTTCAAATCTGGCCTCAGACACTTAACACTTCCTAGCCGACCCTGGGCAAGTCACTTAACCAAAGGAAAAAAAAAAAAAAAGAAAATGGGGTGGAAAATAACAATACTTAATTTTAAATGTAAGACAAAGTGAATTGTAGGCATTGAGTGATTATAGAAATGACTTTCAATGCCGTTTTTCTTCCTTTTTTTGTAAAACAGATTAGTGATTAAATAAAATATAATAAAATAAAAGGAAAATAGGTTAAACAATTTGCCGATGGTCACACAACTAGTGCCAATTATCTGAAGCTGGATTTAAACTCAGATCCTTCTGACCTCCAGGGCCTATGCTCTATCCACTGCCCCCACCTTGCTGCCCCAAGGGCTATGTTCTTAATTGGGATAGCTCCCAAGTTGTGTCTAGAGTCTCTAAATTAAGAAATACTTAGAAAAACCTTCATGGAGTTCTCACTGAGCAAGTATTTCCAGCTTCCAAAGGCTCAGTCTTGTGGTTGTAAGATCCCTTGATGTCTGATTCAGAAGGTTGGGGGTTTTCATGTCTTCTAGTACCAGGGAGTGGCAGATACTTTCCCAAATCTTGGCTTTTATTCCCAAGTCATACCACCATGCTCTGTCTATATTATGACATTAGATTCATTGTGTTTTTATAAATACCAAATGGCACCTCCCCATAAGAAACCTATTTCATTTCTCCTATTGGATGTAATCTTGTTTTCCCCGCCTCTCCTTTATATTCCCTGTATAACACTAAGAACACCAAGGGATAAATAAAAATGGTGGTTAAAAAGAGAGAGAGAGAGAGAGAGAGAGAGAGAGAGAGAGAGAGAGAGAGAGAGAGAGAGAGAGAGAGAGAGAGAGAGAGAGAGAGAGAGAGAGATCTGTCTTACAATCTAGTAGAGGATTGAACAGCTTAGATACCCATTTTCTTGACCAAGAGAGACAGAGTGCTACATTTGAAATCAAGAAGACAAATCCTCCTTCAGGGATTTTTGCTCAATATTTGTTTTTTCGTCTGTAAAATGGGGATGCATACCTTATATGATGTTGAAAGGATCAAATTAAATCATATAAAATAATTTTCAATATTGAATTCTCTCTGTCTTTTTTCTCTTTGTCTCTCTGTCTTCTCTCTTTCTCCTCTCTTTTTTGTCTCTCTCTTTTTTCTTTTTCTTTCTTTCTCTCAATTTCTCTGCTTTATCTCTTATTCTTTCTTTCTCTGTCTCTCCCTGTATATGTCTCTTATCATTAACTATTGTTAATTGAATACTAAGTCAGACATATTCAGACATATTCATTTAATTTAACTCGAAGGATTTTCAAGCTGGTGTATCTGGGGTGGTAGGTCATAGCTTGGGATGAGATACAGTCTCTGTATGAAATCACTCCCTCTTTCTTAAACCATTGCCAGGGATTGTGCCATTTGTGTTAACCTTTGTGCCCAGAGGAGACAGGTCAGACTGCTAACGTCACCATTCCAGACTTTTCCAAGTGTCAATGACACTCTTATCCGGATTTGTTTGTTTATTTAGCTCCTTTCTGGATATTCATTTATTCATTCATTGGTACTAGTCCATTGTCCATAGTAGATCTCAGTGAATAATCACTGAATTTAACAACTATTTACTAAGTATTTATCTATATATGTGTGTGTTACAGATACACATACATATACTCAGTTCTGGGGAGGTTATAAAGGTGAATAAGATACCTATACCCTCAGGGAATAATAAATGATGGTATTTAAATTTTGGAAAGCTCCTAACATACATTATTTCATTTGATCCTCAGAAAAATCCTGTGGGGTAGGTGTTATTTCCATTTTATATATAAAGAAACAGAGACTCCAAAAAGAACAGAGACTACATAGCTCATTGTACATGACTCCATTTGGGGTTTTCTTGGCAATATACTGGAGTGGCTTGACATTTTTTTCTCCAACTCATTTTTACAGATAAGGAAACTGAAGCAAACAGGGATAAGTGACTTGCACAGGGTCACATAACTAGGAAGTGTCTGAGGCTTTATTGAATTCATGTTTTCCTGACTCTAAATAGATACTCTTTACATCGTGGTCGAATATGCGGTTATTAATGTAAGACTTAGTCTCAGTACCGAACACTGAATTTGGAGTGCACCAGTCTGAGGTGGAACCCTGGCACTTACTACTCATGAATTGCTTAAGGTCTCTAGGCTTCTGTTTCCTTATCTACAAAGTGAGAGGATTGGAGGATGTCTGAAGTCTCTAGAGGATCCTGTTACAACAGAGTGGCAATGGTTGGATGTATGAAGGAGAAGGAGAAGGAGACCACCACAATTCCAAAGCGAGGAGACAGTGGAGGTAGTGGTGCTCAACCAAGGTTGATTGAGTGAAGTATGGAGGAGGGGAAATGTATTTGACAAAAGATTATAAATCTGGTTTTGGGCTTGTTGACTCTGAGGCACGTGTAGGCATCCTCACTGAAACTCCCCAGAAAATGTCACCTTCATGAGTATCAAAACATTTTGTGTATGTAGCGTTTCTCTCTCTGTCTCTCTCTCTGTCTCTCTGTCTCTCTCTCTCTCTCTCTCTCTCTCTCTGTTTCTGTCTCTGCCTCTCTCTCTTTTTCCTTTCTCTCCCTTCCTCCCCTCTTTCTCTCTCTCTCTCTCTCTCTCTCTCTCTCTCTCTCTCTCTCTCTCTCTCTCTCTCTCTCTCTCTCTCTCAATTTCTCTCTTTCTCTCTCCGTCTCTCTGTTTCTGTCTCTGCCTCTCTCTCTTTTTCCTTTCTCTTCCTTCCTTCCTTCTCTCTTTCTCTCCTCCCTTTCTTTCTCTCCTTTCCTCCCTCCTTCTCTCTCTGCCTTCACATATGTGTATGTGTATATACATACTTACGTGTATGAGTATATGCATGTATACATGTGTATGCATATATACCCCCCACAATCTCACCTCTGAGATTTTCACACGACTTTCAGACAATTTGAACTGGATGTCCAATATACATCTCAAATTCAACACGTCTAAAACTAAACTTATTATCTTTCCCCCTAAACCTCTTACCTTCTTCCTTTTTTTCATATATATATATATGTATGTACATATATATATGTATACATATATACACATACACATACACATTTCCTAAACCTCCTACTTTCCCCATATATACATATACGTATGTATCTATGCACATATATAATCTGTATGTGTATATAGTTTTTATTATATATGTATACATACATATATATGTATATGTTGTAATACACATATATACAGACACATGTTATATAACAACAACATTTCTATTGTGCATTAAAATGTGATCCTTATAACAACCCTGGGAAGGAAATGCTATTATTATCTCCATTTTACTGAAGCTGAGGCAGAAGTTAAGTAACCTAGAGACTCACTCCCCCTCCTCTCCTCCCCACACCCCCAAAAGAGCCAGAAACACATGGATGACTGCTTCCTGGAGGCCCGAGGAAGGAGGGTGCCTCCCACAAGTAGAAAAGAACAAAAATAGCCTTGACTTGAGCTGTTAATACAGCTACTGGCAGGGAGCAGTAGCTCACCAGGAGCTGAGCCACTGGGGGAGGAGACAGGATAGGGGAGGGGAGATAAAGGGAGAAGGGGAGGAGGCTGGAAAAGGTTGTTCTAAGGGCTGCCTCCCCTTAAATACCCCCCCATCTTCCCCACTGAGTTAGAGAAAGAAAGGAGCAAGATAATAGATAAGGTCCACTGTTTTGATCTGCCTTGTTTACCCAAGGTTGGGTTTTAGTAGGATTGACCCACTGGGGAGTGGGGTGTGTGTGTGTGTGTGTGTGTGTGTGTGTGTGTGTGTGTGTGTGTGTGTGTGTGTATACATGTGTAGAATGGGTGTGGGGGGCCTGAACTGAGGTTTTGCCTGTAGCTAATGACAGGCATGAGTAATTTTCAGGGAATGTTATTCTTCTTTCTCTGTTCCCTTTTGCTCTCTTCAAGTTTAGAGGACACACACTGAAAAATATGTGAGGGTCCTTATATATAGTTTTATCCTTGGTGCCAGAAATCAGTTTTAAAAGACAAAGCATATTGATCCAGTAGTCTGTATCCCAAAGAGATCCCTCTTCCCATAAAAGAGGGGAAAGAACCCACATGTGCAAAAATGTTTGTGGCAGCTCTTTTTGTGGTGTTAAGGGTCTGGAAAGTGAGTGGATGTCCATCAATTAGGGAATGGATGAATAAATTATGATATGTGAATGTTATAGAATATTATTTTTTAAGAAATGATCAGCAGGATGATTTCAGAGAGGCAAGGAGAGACTCATGCTAACTGATGTTAAGTAAAGCGAGTAGAACCAATAGAACATTGTGCACAGCAAAAAAATTTATGTAATGATCACCTGATCAATTTGGTTCTTTTCAACAATAGGTGATTCAGGCCAGTTCCAATGGACTTGTGATGGAGAGAACCATCTGTATCCCAAAAGGGCACTGTGGGAACTGAATGTGGACCACAATACAGTATTTTCACCTTTTTGTTGTTGTTTGCTTGATTTTTTTCTTTTCTCATTTATTTTCCCTTTTGATCTGATTTTTCTTGTGTAGCATGATAAAGGTGGAAGTCTGTTTAGAAGAATTGCACATGTTTATCCTGTATTGGAGTGCTTGCTGTCTAGGGAAGGAGAGTAGAGGAAAGGGAGGGAGAAAAATTTGGTCTTGCAAAGATGAATGTTGAAAACTATATTTGCTTGTATTTTGAAAATAAAAAGCTGTTATTAAAAAAGACAAAACAAAACATTTCACAGGAATATAGCTTTAGAGTTGAAGGGGACTTTTTTTTTAGATCATCTAGTACAAGGCTTTCATTTATACAAACAAAGAAAATAAAGTCTAGGGAAAATGAGTGATTTGTCTAAAAATTGATAGCAGATTTAAATCCGGGCCCTGTGAATCCGCTCCTAGGATTCTTTCTACTCTCCCTGGAAATTAAAGGGGGTATTTTGGGATGACAAGGACTGCCAATATGTGTACCCTACAAAGTTAAGGTAATGGTAGGCATTGTCTAGCTTTTCTGTTTCTTAATCAGGCTTATGTCTTTAGGGCATTAGGGTAAGTCATTCACTGCCTCATGTCATTATTCTATAATGTGTACAGTTTAAATCCAGTTTTCCTTGACTTAGTGCCTGCCATCTTTGTCCTATTTCCATGGTATTCATTCAAACAATCCTACAATTTTTTCTTAAGGGACATCAGGATTAGAACTATTCAGAGTTTGGTGTGGAATTGCTGTGGGGGAGGGCAAAGAAAGAAAGGAGAAAATAGTAATAGGAGATGGAAGATATTGAGGTTGCTAATTTAGAGGAATGAAGAATGATACAGAAGCAATAGGAGAACATTTGGAATATGGGTTCAGAAAAATAAATCTAACAGGCCTCTTCTTTAGAAGATGGGTGATTGTTTTCTTTGATAGTCTATGCTATTCAGTGAGGGAAGGGATTATTTTCTAGGGTTATTTGTTGGGGTTTTTGGTACCTTCAATACTTCACACAGTCCATAGTAGGTGCTTAATTCTGTTGAATTGAAGTTGAAATTATACTAAATTTAATTTTATTCCAACAAACATGATACAGGCCAGTTCCTCTCAGTTTCAGCCCCAAACCATGGAAGCTTGTTTAGTTAGTCAGCTTCTGGCTTGTTTTCTTTGAGCATATGCCCAGACTTGAGATACTGAGCAGGAAGGTCAGCATCTCCCAAATCAAAACTCTGAGCCAAAGGTCTCCCTGAATGGGGTGGAACCCAGAAAAGGTGGTGACCTTAGCAAAGCTGGGTAAGATTCTATTCCTGTTGTCCCAGGAGGAAGAGATAGCTCTGTTTCTCTGATTCAACTCAGTTTCTCATTACTGGGGTGGAAAAGTCTTCCTTAACCTATCTTCCCTACCCCTTCCAATGTGATAGAAACAACAGCTGTAGGCTAGAGTTCCTGGGGCTTCCAAAAAGGCTCTGTGGGCAAGTACAATGCCTTCAGATGATATTTTTGCCCATCAAACATCAGAAGTTGGTGATATTTGATTCATACCTACTATTAGGTAAATGAGACCATAAAAAACCAAACAGACCACAATCTTTGTCTAACCTGGAGAGATTATAAATTACCCTGCTTCCTTCTTCACAATACTATCCTCCCTTTTTCCTCTAGGCCCAGTGCTGTGCCCTGTGGCAATAATATGGGGCCTCAGTATTGTTCCTGAGTCCCCTGCCAGAGGTACTTTGATTCAAACAATGTTATGGGCCTTGGAAATGATCACTGAATGCCTTCACTTTATAGATGAGGAAATTGAGATCCAGGATTCCTTTAAAGTCACTCAGGGAGTTAGCAGTAGGCTCTGAAGATGCTGAATCTAAGCTTCCAAATGTAATTGAGCCCGTTCCTCTATTTCTAGGAGAGAGGATTCCATGGTGTTGTGAGAAGGCATTTGGCTTCAGGCAGAAGATCTATGAGGAATCCTGATTCTGTGACTTCCTAACTCAGTTTCCTCATCTGTAAAATGTGGCGGTAAGACCCAAATTGAAATATGAGGATCCTTAGAGATTCTATCCTTTGTGTGGGGAACAGTTTTTTTTTTTTTTAAATAAAGGTTTATAAGATTAGGAACTTTGGAAGTCTCTTGGTCCAAGCCTTCCATTTCAGAAATTTAACATCTGAGGCCCTAGGAGAGTAAGGTCAAAGGAGTATTGGCAGAGCCAGGATTTGCACTTCTAACTACATTTCTGAGACTCTTTCCACTATACTACATTTCCCTAGAAACTACAGGGGTGTCTCAGGGAGCCATGAGATTTGAACTCGGATGTTTAGAGAGGCAGCTCCATGGTACAATAGACAGAGCGCAGGGTCTGGAACCAGAAAGAGCTAAGTTGAAGTCCGGCCTCAGACACTTAAAGGCTGTGACACTTCATTTACCTGCCTCAATTTCTTTAGCTGTAAAATGAGGATAATAGGAACACTTATTTCTCGGAGTTATTATGAAAGTCAAATGAAATAACACTTGTAAAAAGTGCTTAACAGTGCCTGGCCCATTGTAGGTAGTTAGTTAATAAACACTTGTTTCCTTCCTTCTGTCTAACTTTGAAGCCATCTCTCTCTCTTGATTAAGCTTTGAAATATGAATAAGTCGAGATGGTCTGTAGAATCTGATGAAACTTGCAGTGAGCTTCTTAGGCCCTCCCCCTCTTTCCCCTTTCCTGAGACTGGATTCTTCCTCTTTTTTTTTTTTTTTGAGCTGGGGGGTTTCTTGTCTGTGTCCTTTTTTCTAAAGCTAATGAGCGTGTCCCTGGGAGCCAGTTCCTGGGCTAATCTCTCTGTTGCTAGGGGCAGGCTGACATGTATCAGGGAGAGAAGTTGCTTCGGTATGTGTGGGTGGGGTGGGCTGGTTTGGAGGTGGTGGGTGGGGTGGGGGCAGTAGGGGAACTAAGGATTGCAGAGTTTAAAAAGAGCTGATCAAACAGAGACTGATAAAAAGCCCTCTTTGGTAAGGCTGAGCCAGGCACAATGGGAGAAACAGCTTGAGATGAATGAGAGAACAGCTCATTAAAACTGGGCTTGTGGGAGCTACCAAGACTTAGCTACCTAACCTCCCCCATTTCTACTCTTCCTCCCCCCCTCCCCTTGACCAGCTCATAATAGTGTTTTCCAAACTCTAGAAGGGTTTCCAATATTCTGCTTTAACCCCTCAGAGTAAAGGAATATTCCCTATTTGAAGGTATTTTTTAAAATTAAATTTTTACTTTTTTATTTTTGTATCAACTAAACTTTCCTCTTTATTCCTCTTCTTCCCTCCACCACTACCAGAAGCATCCCATATGACAAAGACTTTTTTAAAAGAAAAAAAAAATCAGACACTCATTGTATACAACGTTTGAGCTTTTGCAAAGGAGTAGGACTGTCCTTTGGACTTTTTGAGGATTTTTTAAAAATACAAAGGTGAATTTAGTTTTAATGAAAACCCAAGTCTCCCCTACCTCAAGTTCTTCACATCCAACTAATCAACAAGTGCTAGGCACTGTCACTGTGCAAAACACTGAATATGAAACAAAAAACAGTCTGCCTCCAAGAAGCTTCTATCAGAATGAGGGACTTTACAGGGCTCTTTCAAGTTAGGGACTGAGGTCTAATACCATTGCTTACATTTGTTGCAATGCCCACCAATTTTTTTTTTTTGGTTTATTTTTAAACAATAAATTCTAAACTCCTTAATTTGGCATTCAAGACTTTCTAGAATCTGGTTCTAATTGACCTTTCCAGTCTAATCTTCTCTTCACCTTTACTTCCAGACAAACTGGACCTATCTTTTCTTGAATTTATACTGTTTTTTTTTCCTATTTCTGTTCTTTATACCCAGTCCCCTTCATCTGGAATACATATATTGCCTTTTTCTCTTTTTCCCTCTTTCCACCATCTAAAATTCTATTGATCTTTTGTCTGATAATTTCTTTATATGAAGAAACTCGGAATTTTTTATCCTTTTCTGTAATCCCCAACCAAAGCTGGAAATAATCTCTCCTTTTTTTCAGAACTCCCCTAGCACTTTGTATATTCTATTTCATGTTATAATTATTTGGGTATGTAAAAAAGTATGTCTGGTACGTATCTCATTTTCTTTTTGGAACTCCATCATCCAGAAAGGTAAGAGGAGCATGAGGAGCTTTTGAAGAGTGAGCATAGCAGGCTGGGATGTTGGTGAATGAGAATTCTGTAAAGGATGAAATCTGGGTCTGGAGAAGCATGGAATGCTTAGCTGGGAATGAATACATGGATGCATGGGGAAAAAAAAAAACAAAAACCATTTTTATTAGGAAGAGATAAGAGAAATATGACAGCTAAGTCCTGAGCTCTGACATTCCGTTTAGACTCAGCTACTGAGACAAGAGTTGGGACCTCTCATGATTAAATATTCTTTCTTTTGCTCACTCATACATCACCTTTGGGGGTTGGCAGTGGGGAGAGAGGTAGTTTCAAAGACAACCTGGAATCTATGGTTGGATATTCCTCTACTCTGTACTGTCTGTACAGGTCTTATTTTCCCCTCTAGATTATATGCTTCTTAATAGTATTTTATTTTTCCAAATACATTCAAAGATAGTTTTCAACATTTACTTTTGCAAAACCTTGTGTTCCAAATTTTTTCTCCCTCTTTTCCCTTCTTCTCACTCCCCCTCCCCACCACAACAGCAAGTAACCCAATGAGATTATAAATTTCTTAAAGGCAAGGATTTTGTTTCATTTTAGATTTCATCAAGCATCTAATACATCGCCTTGTACAAAGTGGAGACTCTATAAATTTGTAAATTTCCAGAGCTTTTCCATCCCCTATAAAGATGAGAGTAAAAGGATTTAGGTTCATTTCTCATTCATCTCATTCAGAGAAATTCATGTTAGCTCTATGAGAAACATTCTTATCATGATATCATAGGGTGACTTAAGTAGTTACATATCAACTATTACAGACTGTTTAGTTGGATTTAATCCAGCTACAGAATAATACTCACATTTTAATGGTGTTTTATAATTCAAAAGCATTTTCTTGTGTGATGTTATATCATTTGAACAAAAGGTATATAGTGAAGTGGATAGAGTGCAGGGCCTAGATTCAGGAAAATTTGAGTTCAAGTGTGTAACTGTGTGATCTTAGACCAGTCACTTAACCCTATTTGCTTCATCTATAACCTTCATCTGTAAAATGAGCTGAAAAGAAGGAAATGATAAACCACTTCAGTATCTTTGCCAAGAAAACCCTAAATGGGATAACAAAGAGTCGAACATAACTGAAAGAAATAAACATCTCATTTGATCCTGACAATCAACATTATAACCCCTAATTCACAAAAGGGGAAACTGAGTTTTAATGGGCAATGATTTGCCCAAGATCCCTTGGAGGTTTCTAGTGAATAGGACTTTACCTTACATCTCTAGGTTCAATGATCTTTCCATTATATCTTATTACCCCACTGTCTTTCCCCAAATTTCTTTCCAACTTGGAAAGTAGCTTAGAATAGAAGCTGGCTCTGGGAAATGGAGCTCACTGGGAACTGAAAACATCTAATCAGATTCTGCTTGGGAGGGGGTAGGTTCACCGTTTCTGAAACATGTGATCTCCCCAATGTGAATAAATCTCTGTTCCACCTCCTCAGACATACCTTAAAACCCTTTTATGAGGAGCTTTTTCCTGAAGGAAAATATCCCTTCCTGATCTCCCCATGGAAAGATTGCACCTGAGTTAAAAAGTCCTTTCCTCAGCTAACAATACCTTCCCTATCTGTGTTTTGATCCTGTAATCTGGGAAAGGAGGGCACGGGAAGTAGATTGTGTTTGCTGGAGGATCACAGGCTTTACTGCTGGACTGGACAGTTGAAATCACCTCAAGAGGAAGCCTAACTTCAGCAAGTGAAGAGACTTGACTGAAGTTACACAAGTTGACAGCAGAATCGCTCAGTATTCCAACCCAGGTCTATGGACACCAAAGTCAGGACCTGCTCTTCATTAGCAACGGTATTAGTATTTCAGAACAGGCACTTATTAACAGGAGGGAAGGCAGGCCAATCACTCCCAAAGTGGGAGGAAGGGAGTTCTTCTGGCCTCAATTCAGACTGCTTTCTTTAATTATTTCTTACATTCATATTCTCTCTCTCTCTCTCTCTCTCTCTCTCTCTCTCTCTCTCTCTCTCTCTCTCTCTCTCTCTCTCTCTCTCTCTCTCTCTCTCTCTCCCTTCCTCCCTCCCTTCCTTCCTCCTTTCCTTCCTTCCTTCCTTCCTTCCTCCTTTTCTTCCTTCCTTCCTTCCTTCCTTCCTTCCTTCCTTCCTTCCTTCCTTCCTTCCTTCCTTCCTTCCTTCCTTCCTTCCTTCCTTCCTTCCTTCCTTCCTTCCTTCCTTCCTTCCTTCCCTCCCTCCCTCCCTCCATCCTTCCTTCCCTCCCTCCCTCCCTCCCTCCCTCCCTCCCTCCCTTCCTTCCTTCCTTCCTTCCTTCCTTCCTTCCTTCCTTCCTTCCTTCCTTCCTTCCTTCCTTCCTTCCGACAAATTCAATTCTGCTGCTACTATAGACCTGAAAAGTGTGTGTGTTGGGGGAGGTATTCAATTATATTTTCACCCTAGACAAATCTCTTAGGCATATAAACCTCAGATACATGCCAATTTGCATTTATAGAGGAAATTTCATTATTTCTTCCACTAATGAAATAACAGGTTTATTTTTTTTTTAAATCCTTATACAGAAACCTTTAGCTATAACTACCTTTAACCTTCTGCCTCAGTCTACCCATTTTTAAAACAAAAAGAAGAAGCCTGTGGACACTTCTCTAAAACTACCTTATTAGGTGTCCTAGGAATTAGCTCATGTCTGTATGTGAGTTCAGATCCCTTTGGGAGGGCCCGGGTTAAGTGTCAGCTGCTGGTATTCTTATGGAGCTTTAAGGTTCAGGGAGAGATTGACTGAATTTTTACTCATTTTGATTCTGGCCTACCTGACTAGCCTTATTCTGGATGGGTCCCAGAGATGTGTAGAAAACCAATGATTACAAACTCTAGCTTCAGAGATCTGACTTGCATTACCTTGCCTCAGGTGCCAATGGGATCAACCTAAAAGACAACATTAGGAGATGGAAAAATCCATGGAATTTGAATTGGAAGACCCAGTTCTAGTATTTACTAATGTAGGAGATCAGGAAGAGGAGGAGAATGTCTGGTCAGTGAGGATCAGTTCTCAGAGCATGAACAAGGACTTCAGTCTTCTGCCAGTCCACATGGAGCTCCAGGGGACATGCTTCTGGAAGTCTGTAATGACACAAAATGGAACGGCTCTCACCTCTCTGGGTCGAAGTAGGAGCAGAAATTCTGCAGTTGTGGATCTGGGAATGAGAACGTACCGAGGGCGCTAAGAGAGAAGCTTGATCATCTTTCCTTCCTTTTACTGGCTGTAAGTTGTGATGATGACTCTTTGTAGATGTAGGGAGGCTGCCTTTCACCTCCACTCCACCAGGCCAGCCTGTGAGTGCATGAGTTCTCAGCTCCACTTGCCTCAGGACAGAATCTGACTCTTGTTTGTGGCTTCTTTAAAGAGCAGAAGTCCCAGTGAGGAGAGTTCATTCTGGAATCCCTATCTCTGTACCTGAACTTTCATAGAAACCCTGAATTGACCCAGCCCAACAGTGGATCATCCCAGAAGCCAGGACTCCACACCCTGCAGCAAAGCAACCAACAACTTAACCATTGGCAGTGCCATAGTCAGACGTGACCTTGGTGCTGTGACTACTTTATAACAATTACTTTCAGTCTGAATCCATTCTCCCTAGGACCAGAGATGATAGAGGGGGAGTGTTTCTCCTATTTGGGGAGGGGAGGTTGGACTATTTTTGTGTTTTGATTTTTGTTATATCTTTTCAATTAAAATCTCTGATGTTAATTAGTTAAATGATATTGATATTAATTCACTGTATTAATTACTGCTAGCTGGGTAGAATGGTGTGTGTGTGTATGTATGACCTGAATTCAAAAATAGTCTCAGAGACTTACTAGTTGTGTGATCCTGGGCAAGTCACTTGCCTCTGGCCCAATTTTCTCATCTGTAAAATGAGTTAATAATAGCATCTAGCTCCTAGGTTGTTGTGAGGATTAAATGGAATAATAATTGTGCAGTTCTTAGCACAGTGTCTGGTACATATGCACTATTTAAATTTTACTTATGGTTACATATGAGAGGTGATAACTGTAACTAGCAGTTGATATTAGGGAGAACATTAGGAAGGGGGGTTGAGTTAGAAGCATTAGAAAGAGATGTACTAGTCCTCTAGAGATCTGACTTACCTGTGTGAGTGAGAGTTTATATGCGACACTGGGCAAATCTGTTTGCCTTTTTGAGCCTAGATTTCTATAAAAAGGTAATAATATTTGGCTAGAAGAAGAGGCTGGATGACCATTGAATTATAAGTCCTATCAAGCACTTTGCAAATCTTCAAACATTATATAAATGTGATTTTTTATTGCCACTTTTTGTGTTCCCCTCTACTGGTGAGATTCTAATAAAACCTCGTCATTTTTGGCAAGGCAATTGGTGTTAAGTGAGCTCGGGATCACACATCTAGGAAGTGGTAAGTGTCTGAGGCTAGAGTTGAACTATACTAAATGAAATTAGTAGAACCAAAAGAACATTCTACACAGCAACAAGAAGATTATGTGATGATCAACTGTGATAGACTTGACTCTTTTCAACAATGAGGTGATTCAAGGCAATTCCTACAGACTAGTGATGGAGAGCCATCTGCATCCAGAAAGAGGAGTATAGGGACTGAATGTGGATCACAACATGTATTTTCACTCTTTTTGTTGTTGGTGGTTTGCTTTCCAAAGAGTTGTTTTGCTGTATAAAAAGAATCGGATTTTGAAATAGTGTACAATTAGCCTGTGAAGGAAATAAAAAATGCAGGCAGACAAAATTAGAGGGATTGGAAATTCTATGTAGTGATTCATAGTCATCTCCCAGAATTCTTTCGCTGAGTGTAGCTGGTTCAGTTCATTACTGCTCTGTTGGAACTGATTTGGTTCATCTCATTGTTGAAGAGGCCATGTCCATCAGAATTGATCATCATATAGTATTGTTGAAGTATATAATGATCTCCAGGTCCTGCTCATTTCACTCAGCATCAGTTCATGTAAGTCTCTGCAGGCCTTTCTGAAATCATCCTGTTGGTCATTTCTTACAGAACAATAATATTCCATAATATTCACATACCACAATTTATTCAGCCATTCTCCAATTGATGGGCATGCACTCGGTTTCCAGTTTCTGGCCACAACAAAGAGGGCTGCCACAAACATTTTTGCACATGTGGGTCCCTTTTCCTTTTTTAAGATCTCTTTGGGATATGGGCCCAGTAGAAACACTGCTGGGTCAAAGTATATGCACAGTTTGATAACTTTTTGATCATGGTTCCAGATTCTTTGCATATATTTTGAAAAAAAGCTATTATTATTATTTTATTTGTATTTAGTTCTTCTTGACTCCAGGACTGCTCCTCTATCCACAGCTAACTGGCTGCCCCCTCATCATTCTTTATGCCAATGATGGTAATATTCCTGACTCTAGTTAATAGATGAAGCTCTAGGAGGCTCTAGGAGATCTCAAAGTGGCACAAAACCTAGGAAGAATCTAGAACTTGGGAGACGTAGATCTGAATGTAGGTCCTTCTACTTAAAATGGTGAGATCTTTGTTATTGTGCAGTCATGCCTGACTCTTTGTAACTCCTTCTAGGGGTTTTCTTGGCAAAGATACTGGAGTGGTTTGCCATTTCCTTCTCTAGCTTATTTTATAGATGAGGAAACTGAGGCAAATAGGGTTAACACAGGTTATACAGCTAATAAGTGTCTGAGGTCAGAATTGGGAATTCAAGTCTTCTAGACTCCAGACCTGGTACTTTATCCACTATCCTATTTATCTGGCCATGGTGAGACCTTAAAAAATTCTAATTTAGGGAACAGAAATGGTCTCAATCTTCCCATATTTTTCCTTTAAACCCTCAAAGATCATAGGAGAACAAATTCTCAGTGGGAAAGGTCCTTAGAAGTTATTTATGCCTACCTCCTCATTTTGCAGATGAAGTAACTGAGACCTAGAGAGTTTAAATGACTTGCATTGGGGTCATACAAACGCTTAAGCCAGTATTCAAAATAAAATTCTTTGCCTACAAATTTTGCTTTGCTTCCCTTTTGTCCAGTGTAAATATTTTGCATTTCTCCATCTCCATCTCCCTCAGTGACCTTCAAGATATTTTGCTTAATTTTCTGTGTTTGGAACAGCTAGGTTTAGGGTAAGAGAGTTCTTTATAATGGATAAATACTATTAACTACACTAAATGAGCTTTTCGCATTTTAGAGCTCAATGAAATAAAATCATCATCTACTAAACAAGTAGGCAGGATGCCATGAGGTTTGAAGTTCAAGACATGGAGGTGCATTAGAAAAGAAAGCTACATCTGGAATCAGAGTCACTAAGTTCAGATGGTCCATTTGCCACATGTGTGAGCATGGGCAGGTTACTTAGGCTTCACTTTTTCTGTCTTTAGGATTAGGAGATTATATTGGGTGTCTTGAAGTTCCTTCTAACTCTAAATCTGTGGTACCATGAACTCAGGTTCTCTAAGTCTAAATTCATTACTCATTTACATAAAACAATATCTTTTGTTTTTTACATCACCTTTATCCCCCCTTTGTCTTTATATCAGGAATAAGTAGTAAATAGGGGAAAATAGCAGTTCAAAAAAAAGCTAACAAACTGATCAATCAAATTGAGTTTTATATGTAGTATTCTGCACCTCTATAGTCCTCCCCTCTACACGGAAGGGAGAAGAGAAATGCCCGATTATACATCATATACATGAAACAACTATAACTGAAACAACCCTCTTCTGAAAGGAAATCTTTCACTGAATTTTAGAGTATTAGAATTGGAAGGCACTCCAGAGATCATTAGTTACAATCTGTACATCAAATGAAGTTCAATGTAATGTTCAAGACAAAATAATCATTCAGTCTCTGCTTGATGATCTCCAAAGAGAAGGAGTCTATCCACTACCTTGCGTGGCAGTGTATTTCATTTTAATGGGCTGTAATTATACTTCCTAAAGTCAGTCCTAACCAGCAGCCAAATCAACAGCCAGTAAAGCTAATGTGGTTTCAGGCTGTCTAAAGAGATATATAGGTTTCAAGACTAAGGAGGTGATAGCCTTATGCTATCAAACATGTGGTCAAACCACACTTGGGAGTACTGTGTTCTAGCCTACATGCAACAATTTAAAAAACACATTGGTTAGTTGGTTGGTCAATGTATTTCTGTGCATTTGCTCATATTTCTGCTCTCTAGATCCATACAGAATGAATCTAATCTGTCTTCCACATAACAATTCTTCAAATTCCTGAGGTCAACTCTTGTGCCCATTGAGTCTTCTCCAGACTAAACATGGCCAGTTCCTTTAGTGATCCTTATGCAACATGATCTTGAGGCCCTTGACTATTCTGGCTCTAGACACTCACCAGTTAACCAATATCCTTTTTAAATTGTAGCATCCAGAATAGAACATAGTAATCCAAGTGTGACTTGACTAAGAGCAGAAGGGCCATAACTTTCTTATATCTGGAAATATACCTTATATCTCATGACATCTTTCCTTCCTTTCCCCCTTCTTCTCTCCTTATCTCCCTCCTTCATTGCCTTCCTTCCTTCCTCTCTGTCTTTCTTTCTTCCTCCCTTATACTTCCATCTGTTCTTCCTCTCTCTCTCTCCTCTTCCTTCTATCCCTCCCTTTTTCTCTCTCCTTCCCTTCCTTCTTTCCTTCCTCCCTCCTTCCTTCCTTTTTTGATCATGGCTTTCAGATAGTCCAATAATTCTTAAATTACCTCTACTTGATTTATTCTCCAGGCCAATTCATTTCTAATGAGATCTTTAAGTTTCTTCTATTTTTTTCATTCTTTTTAAAAAAATCATTCATTTTGAAATTAAATGCAAAAAGACAAAAAAGAACATTTCTATGTAAACAGCTTAACATTAAAATGAGATTAAATATAAAACCATACATTTCCATTTTATTGTTTACTTTGTTTTTGAAAAACTATATAATAAATATTATACATTGTTTTCAAAGCTGCCCTGCTTTTCTGTGCTTCCTTCTAAGTCGTCTTTTGTTCTCTGCTGCACACTTTTTTTTTCCCTTTCTCTCTACCTTAGAGGAGAGTAGCATGAGAAATACACACAAACACAGACACAGACTTTTATTAGTTTTTACTCTGGTTGTAGATAGCATCTTCCTTTATAGGTTTTTTTTTAGTTGATTTGAGTATTTATAATGCTTAAAATAACTTAGTCATTCAAAATTGTTCTTGGAACAATATTTAGTTACTATATAAAATGTTCTTTTGGCTCTTCTCATTTCATTCTTTATTGTTTCATGCAAGTCTTTCCATGTTTTCTAAAATCAACCAAACAGTATTTCATCACAATCATATACCATAACTTGTTTAGTCCTTTCCCTAATTTTTGATTTTGTTTTATTTATTGTTTCTTGTGAATCATGGAATCATTAGTTTCTAATTTCCCAATTCTAATTTTTAAGGAATTTTTTTCTTAGTGAGTTTTTGCATCTCCTTTTCCATTTGTCCAATTCTATTTTTTTTTATTGTTTTGTCTGTTCTGTTTTTTAAGGCATTATTTTCTTCAATGTTTTTTGTGCCTTCTTTACCATGCTGTTAACTTTTTTCATGATTTTCTTGCATCACTTTCATTTCTTTTTACAATTTTTCTTCTAGTTCTTATTTGATTTTTAAATTCCTTTTTTGAATTCTTTCAGGAATTTTTTGGATTTGAAACTGATTCATATTTTTCTTTGAGGCTTTGGATATAGCCATTTGAATTCTGAGTTATGTTTTGATCTTCCTTATTTCCTGGTCATGTTCTTTTTTGTTGTTTGTTCATTTTCCCAGTCTATTTCTTGATTTTTAACTTGATGTTAAAGTTGAACTCTGTTTCTAAGGTGAAGAGGGCATTGTACCAAACTTCTGGGCTTTTTATTTACCTTTTTTAAGAGCTAGTTCAGGGAGGTCTGTAAGTTTCCAGTTCTTCTAAGGGGGCAAGAACTAAAAAGTGTGGTTACTGCTTTCCTAATCTTTTTTCTCATCTTTGAGAGACTATACACATTTTTTTAAAACCCTGGAACTGTGATTAGGGTTCTTGCTCCCTTGAAAACCTGGGTTATATTGTTCTACCTCTCCTCCTCATCCTGGAATTGTGACCCAGCACCAATGAAATGGGTCCTGCACCTAGTCCCAGCAAAGCATACTCTGTAATCTCCTGATCACTTGTCTGATCCCTTTACTGTCTTTGGCCTGAGATTTCTTGAATACTCTGCTGCAGATTCAGTTGTCTATCCCCAAAGTTGTTTCTGGCTTGCCAGAGAACAGCCTGTGCTGGATCATATTTAACTCTCATCTAAGTAAGACAGACCTTTCCTGCCAGCCGCTACGTTTGTCTTGGGGTAGAAAATTGTTTCACCCCATCCTTTTGTTGGCTCTGCCACTCCAGAATTTGTTTTAATCCATTATTTTAAAGTTTTTTTGGAGGAGAATTTCAGGTGAGCCTATATCTACACACTGCCATTCTGACTCTGCCATAGCTGTATCTTTGTTAAGTCAGCCCCAAAACAAATTAGTTTTTTTGATATTGGATTCACTGAATTTGTAGTCCACCAAAATCCTCTGATTTTTTTTTTCTCCAGAAAAATGCTGTCTAACCATGCTTTTCTCATCCTGTAGTAGAGATTGACTTTTTGAATGCAACTACAAGGTTTTATATTCATCCCGATTGGATTTCATTTTATTCAATTCGCCCAATACTTAAATCTTTCAAGATCTTTTTTTGGATCCTTACCCTATCATCCAATGCATTGGCTACCCACTCAAAGCTTTGTACCAATTGAAATTTTGATGATCGCAGGATCTCTAGCTTTATCCAAATCCATGAGAAAAGTAGCATAAAATCAAGCTCACATCCCCAAGATCTTCCATTGGAGGCCTCTGCCAAGTTAACATTGAACCATTAATGACTATTCTCTGAATCTGGGCAATAAACCAGTTCCAAATTCACCTAATTGTATGCTGAATCAGTCATCTTTTCCACAAAAATAGTAAGACATATTTAATGAAATTTTTTCTAAAATCTATGTAAACTATGTCTACACAGCATTCTCCCGATGAACTAGCTTAGTAACCCCAGCGAAAACAGAAATAAGGCCAATCTCATATAACCAGTTTTCAAGAAAGACAAATGCTCTCTCTTTGCATCCCCATTTCCTTTTCTAGATGGTCATTAGTCACATATCTAATGATCCATTATAGAATTTCCCAAAGAATTCAAGTCAACTCATTAGTTCAGTTTGCTGACTTTTTTTGGTATCTTTTCTGTTCTCCATGATCTTTCAAATATCATTGACAGGGATTTAATGATCCTTTAGTTTTTTTAGTACCTGAGTTAATCTGGGCTATTGGCAAGAATTCATCAAGAACAAAGTAGATGTTCTATTTTTTTAAAAAAAAATTATCAATAATATTTTATTTTCCAAATATATGTAAAGATGGTTTTCAACATTCATTTTTGTAAGATTTTGTGTTCCAAATTTTTCTCCCTGCCTCTTTTACTTTCTGTTTCTCCAAGACAGCAAGTATTTGATAAAGGTTGAATTTGTTCAATTCTTTTAAGCATATTTCCATATTTGTCAAGTTATACAAGAAAAATCAGACCAAAAAGGAAAAAAAAAACCATGAGAAGGAAAACGAATAAACAAAAACTGAAAATACTATGCTTCAATCCATATTGTTTTCATAGTTCTCTCTCAGTTGTAGATGTTGGAATTGTCTTCAATCACCACATTATTGAGAAGAGCCAGATCCATCACAGTTGATCAAGATGTTCTCTTACTATCTTTTTAGCTACATTGTTATTTTTGGTTTATCATTTGTAAGGCAAAGATCATTTTCCTTGTACACATAGCCCCAGCTCAATGTTGTCTGGTAACTGCTAGGCTTTCCTCCCTAATACTAGATTGTAGGCTCATGTCTTTAAAGCCTTCCAAGCCATCTAAAGTCCAGGCTGCTAGGGTATAGGCTAGAACCTTTCCCTTGTTAGGGAAGGTGTTCCCAGCTGCTTTTTAGTCATAGCCACCACATGCAGACAACAAAAGCCAGGTAGAGGGCCCCTGGGCTAAAAATTAAGTTTTTTGGTCACCTGTGTATGAATGAAGACCAAAGCCCTCTTATTTTTAAGACTCTAGGGGGCCTCAATCCCTTTTAAAAAATCTTCCCATTTTCCATCCTCATAAGAAACATTTATATTTGTTTTTGGTAGAGTTTTGTTCTTGAAAATTTCTCATCTTTCTTGGGACAACTTCTACAGAATCTTGGGCCATAGATTATACTTAATCATTGTCTGAACTGCAATACCCCACTCTCCTTAAGTCTAAGAAATGTATTAGTCTCTGCCCAATATCCCCTTCCTCATCCATCACAGACTTAAGATGGCATGGTGATTGTTTCAATAATTTCTTCTTTGGCAAATGGATCCTCATATGTCACAATCATGGTCAGAACGTTCATTGCTCTGTTGCTTTTTATACCTTTTGAAGAATGAATTGAATAAGTCAAGTCAACAAATATTAATTATTTACTGTTGTGATAAGTATTGAATTATAATCTGAGAATATCAAAAGAAAGGAAGGAACTAAGCATTTAATCAGTGCCTACCTGTAATGTTCTGTTGTCTCCAGAAACTGCCAATCGCTCTCTGGGAGGAGATCTGCTGTCTCAACTCAATCTCTCAGCCAGATTCTTCTTTCTGTAGAGAGCCGCCAACTCTGACCTAGAGTAGAGACTCCTCCTCCTCCTCCAGAGTGCCGCCCTCTTTTATCCTCCCAGAGAATGGGCATGGGATAACACAAGGGCTTGTGGGAAGATTACTTCTACCAATGAACTTGCTCCTTTTAAACATTAAGCTCCTCCCCAGAAGTTCAAAGGAGTAAAACTCCCTTTAAAGGCCAGAACTAGAGAATTGCTAAGTACCGACTTAGCACTTAGTAAGAACCTAACATCTCCCCCTTTCTTTTGATTTAGAACTAGGGTGGTCATGACCTTGAAACATAAATCCAACAATATGGGAGGCATTACACATAATTACATAGATTATATAAACACATAGTAACATAGTAACATAACACATGCTAGAAGTATGTAACAAATAACATGATCAAATAATCATAAATTGAGAATTTATAAATGTCCATAAGTCCATTGTCCATTAGTCTCATCTTGTGTTAGGAAATCCAATGAATCCTGCTGGTTTTAAAGTTCTTTAACAGTCTTCTTATTAGCCATGCTCTTTCAGTGTCAGATGTTTCTTAGATTTTCTTCTTTGTTTTGAGGTCTTTCTCTTTTTCTGTCTCTCTCTGATGGACAAGGTGAATACAACTCGTTGGCACCCATCTGATTCCTTCTCCATCTGAAAAAATACAAGCAAACCCTCTTCCCCAAGCAGTTAACCTATCTGGTCCCTTCCATTCACCACTTTCTGGGTCTCTCCATATCACCTGGAGATTATCTAAGGACAGTGGAGCTGCTCGCACTGGACACTGCCCTTCTGGTGGGTTATAAAACCTGTCTGCCAGAGCCAGTGCATCTTTGTCAAAAATTAGAAAATTAATGGTATACTTCGGAAGCTAATGATTAATGTGCAACAAGAAAATGGTATTTACACACATATATTGTATCTAGGTTATATTGTAACACATGTAAAATGTATGAGATTACCTGCCATCGGGGGGAGGGAATGGAGGGAGGGAGGGGATAATTTGGAAAAATGAATAAAAAAAAAAAAGAAAATTAATGGTATAGAGAACTAAATTTAGAAGTTCTCTAGGGTTACCTGTGGCACCCCTTTCTTTTGTTTTTGGAGGAGTGTCTTAATGTCTCTGTTTCTTCTCTCTACTATTGCCTGACCTCGTGGATTAAAAGGTATGCCAGTGGTGTGTAAAATCTTATACTGTGCACAAAAGTGTGCAAAATGTTTAGAACTATATGCAGGTCCATTATCTGTTTTTATTTCTTGTGGCACACCCATAATTGCAAATGCTTGGATAAGGAATTCAGTGACCACTTGGGCTGTCTCTTTTGACGTTGGCACTGCAAAAGTGAATCCTGAAAAGGTATCTACTACCACGTGGATGAAAGACAGACGACCAAAAGATTTATAGTGGGTCACATCCATTTGCCAGATTTCATTGGGTCTCAAACCACGAGGATTCTTCCCTGGAGGGAGTGTAGGAGGGTGGAAAGGAAGGCAAGCTGTACAGCTTTTTACTATGCCCCAGCTTCCTGTCTTGTTATTCCAAATTATAAACATAAAGCTCGAGCAGCCTGATGATATTTAGAATGAGATTCTTGTATTTCCCGAAATAAAGGAGTACTGGCTAACATAGTTAAAAGGCTATCTGCCTTTGAATTTCCATCAAAAATAGGACCTGGAAGTCCACTATGTGAGTGGACATGCACGATATAAATCTTGCCTGGATGCTTTCTTACTTGCTCTTGAAATTCCTTAAAGAGCTGGTAAATATTAGAGGCTACAAATTTTATTTGGGCTGTGGCAATTCTTTGTATTACACCTACTGAATAGGCTGAATCAGTAATTATATTTACGTCTCCTGGGTAATAAGTAAGAGCTAGCATGATAGCAAATAATTCATTCTGTTGAGTAGACTAAAAAGGAGTTCTTACTACTCTCTTTATGGCTAAATCATGAGAGTATACAGCACAAATATTTTCTTTGGAGGCGTCTGTAAAGATTGCTTATCCCAGATAATTGTATCACTCTCTTAATGGACTTTAATAAATTCTAGCCACAAGCACTGGGTAAGGAGTAAGGCTTTGTTCTGGTTGTGCTGGGAGGTTCACCCACTCAATCACACTGTCTCCTTGATGAAGGACTGCTGTGGGTGCCTCTTTTGTAGCAAAAACTGATATTTCCAAGGGTTTTTGAGTGACTCCACCACATTGGATAAAGCCAGTTCAACTTCTCTCAAAGCCTCTTGTGCTTCTTTTGTAAGCTGGCATGGTGAATTTAAAGCACTGTCTCCCCTTAAAATGTCATATAGAGGTTGCAGTTGATTGGTAGTTAAGCCTAACATTGGATGCATCCATTGGATATCTCCTATTAATTTTTGGAAATCATTTAAGGTGTTCAACTTCTCTGTTCTTAAAGAAAGCTTTTGTACTGTGAGTGTCTTAGGATATACTTCATATCCTAAATATTGAAAAGGAGCATGTCCAACTGATGTTGAGTGAAATGAGCAGAACCAGAAGATCACTGTACACTTCAACAACAACACTGTATGAGGATGTATTCTGATGGAAGTGGAAATCTTCAACATAAAGAAGATCCAACTCATTTCCAGTTGATCAATGATGGGCAGAGGTAGCTACACCCAGAGAAGAAATAATGGGAAGTGAATGTAAATTGTTAGCACTAATATCTGTCTGCCCAGGTTACATGTACCTTCGGAATCTAATGCTTATTGTGCAACAAGAAAATGGTATTTACACACATGTATTGTATCTAGGTTATATTGTAACACATGTAAAATGTATGGGATTGCCTGTCATCGGGGGGAGGGAGTAGAGGGAGCGGGGGGGATAATTTGGAAAAATGAATATAAGGGATAATATTATAAAAATATATAATAATAAATTTCTAAATTAAAAAAAAAAAAAGGAACATGTCTTTGAATTTTTTCTGAAGCAGTTTGTAGTACTTTAGTGTTTCCATGGTCTTTTGTAGACATGCTTCTAACATTTTTCCTCAGGTGCACATCCCAAAATATCATCCATATAATGTAACAATATTACTTTTGGAAATGCTTTTCTTACTGGAGCAAGAGCAGCACCAACATACATTTGGCACATAGTAGGGCTGTTTTTCATTCCCTGTGGCAAAACTGTCCATTCATATTTTTTATAAGTCTCAGCCAAATTAACACTAGGCACTGAAAAAGCAAATCTTTTCATATCCTCCTTATCTAGAGGGATAGAATAGAAACAATTTTTAATGTCTATAACCCAAAGAGGCCATTCTCTTGGCAACTGAGTAGGAGATGGAAGTCCAGGCTGAAGAGTTCCCATAGTTTCCATCTGTTCATTTACTCATCTTAGATCAGTTAACATCCTTCATTTTCCATATTTCTTTTTCATCAAAAATACTGGGGAATTCCAAGGACTTAGAGAAGGCCGCAAATGTGCTTGGTCAAGTTGTTCATTCACTATGTCTAATAAGGCTTGAATTTTATCACTTCTTAAGGGCCACTGTTCTACCCACACTGGTGAATCAGTCTTCCACTGAATAGGTACCAGTGAAAATGCAGGTAGGCCTTCAACAGCAGCCCTGCCTAAAAAGCGGAAGTGCTTATTTGTAATCCTATCTGCTGTAAAATGTCTCTTCCCCACAGATTGATGGGGATTTTTTTCAACCACAAAAGGAGTTAAAAACTCCTGTTTCACCTTCAAATATACATCTCAAAGGCATAGCACTAACTTCTGCTGCTATTGATCCTTCTACCCCAGATATGTAGGTGTCTGCCTTAACCTTTGGCCAGTGACTGGGCCAATTGGCACCTCTAATAACTGTATGATCTGCACCGTGTCTACCAATGGTATTCCATTTATATAAATAGTAAGCATAGGTCGGTCAGCTGTCATAGCTGCTGTCCAATATATTCCTGGATTTTGTTCATTGGAGTCAGAATCTGGGCGACTATCACCAGGTTGCTTATTAGGGGTATGTAACAATAAGCCTGATGCTACTACTTCTCCTGGTTGATAAATCACACATTGTCTACCTGTGTTAGTGACTGGGATATTAGCTACACGTTCTCCAGTTTCCCACATCAGTGTATGGATGAACACTGTTTTGTAAGCACTCTCAGAAGGTGAAATGGTCAAGCCTACTGTGCCTGGAGGCAAAGGATCCATAGGCTGAACAGGAGCAGATTTCACTTCTCCAGGGAGTATTTCAGTAGTCTCTACTGCACACAACTCTATTTTTCCTAATTTCAATCCCTTTCTTCCATTTTTTGGCTGATTGATCATGTCTTAAAATTCTCTTAATGTAACCTCAGCTGCCATCATGCCCCACTTTGGGGGCTGAAGCTGGGCCCCACCTCTCATTTCCCTGGGTCAATCTACATTCAGAGGCCCAGTGGAAACCCTTGTGACATTTTGGACATGGAGTTTTAGGCTTTCTCTTATCCTGTCTTCTCACTCTATCTCCATATCTACACTGAGCTCTTAGATGTCCAATTTTTCCACATTGAAAACATTGCTGAGTTTCTCTAGAAGTCCCTTGCCAGGAGGGACCCTGTCTTTCCATGTTCATAATAGTCCGGGTGTAAAAAGCATTTGTTCCCACTATGGCACATCGTCTTATGATTTCCTCTAAAGGAGCATCTTTGTCTAATCCCCATATAATTCTTTTGCAAATCTCATTGACATTTTCCTTAGCCAGATGTCTGGTCATTATTTCTGTAGCTGAATTTTCTCCAATAGTTCTTTTGACAGCAGTTTGCAAATGTCCCACAAAATCCGCAAAAGTTTCATTGGGACCTTGCTCTATTTTAGTGAAATCCTCCCCCTGATCTTTCTGTCTGGAGAGGACACCCCAAGCTTTTATTGCAGCCTTAGCAATTTGCTCATATATTGTCATGGGATATTTAACCTGTTCTGAATTCTCTCCATAGTGACCTTCACCAGCTAATTGCTCAAAAGTGAATTGTGTGTCAACTTCTATTTCCAAATTTCATCTGACTTGGATTTTACATAATTCATGAAACTCCGCAAGCCACAATAAGTTTTGTCCAGGTTCTAGACATGTCCTTGCTATGGATTTCCAATCATCCGGGGTTAGGACTTCATAAGACAAACCATCTAGTAACATTTTAACATAAGCTGATGTAGCCCCATAAAGTGTACAACCTTTTTTCAAATCTTTAATTTTATTCAAATCTAAAGGTGCATATCTTCTCCTTTTTTGACCTACAGAGTCAATCTCTTCAATCACAGGATATGCATGTATAAAATCATTTATATCCTGTCCTTCTCTCTTAGCTTTAACCAATGCTTTTTCTAATGCTTCACAGGCGATTCTGTTTGTGTTTCTACCTCTTCCCCTCCTCCTTCTTCCTCCACCCCTGAAGGTGGAGTTGATGTGGGCATGTCAATAATCTGCTCTCTAGGTGGGGTTGAAGCTTTTTCAAGAGAATCAGAATCATCACACCCTAATTCCTCATTTAAATCCCCTTGCCCTTGGGCAAGATCTTGATCTTTCCTTTTTTTCTTCACACTTCCTCCTCTGTACATTTTTAAAACTTTTCCTTCTCTTACAACTTGCTCAATAGTTTAAGGCTAATTGAACTACGTTGTAGATATAAAATACCTCTGCAGAAATTGAACGAGGCCCATTTTTTGAGTGAAATTCTTTCATTTCAAGTCCTACTAGCTTTCAGTTATCTACATTTATTTTTTCTTCCTCTAGGAACCAAGGGGACGTGCATCCTAATGCAGCCAAGAGTTTAGCAATCTGTACCCAGGTTACAAGTAAACTCTGCTCCTCAATTATCTTAATTATACTCTCTATAGCACCACTCCTGGGTGGTGCTGGAGCTGAGGCTGGGGCTGAGTCGGCTGAGGTCAAGGGAATGTCTTTAGCTAACATCTGCCCCATTTCAGCTATAAGAGATTGCTGGTTTAGCCCTTAACAAGGTAAGTTCCTTATTTGTCTATTAGAACACTAACTTAATCTTTAACAAAGTTTTCTTGTTACTCATGGTTTTTTCTGCGTCAGAAAGTCTTTTCCACTGGAATCTGTATCGGAGGTTTTTCCACTGGAATCAGGATCATGTCTGTCCATATTCGGGCGCCAAATTGCAAAGGTCCGGGCTAGCTCTACTGAAGGGCTCAGAATAAGTCCTTGTCAGGATAAGCAAAAGTCCTTGCCCATGTTGTGGGCATCAATATGTAATGTTCTGTTGTCTCCAGAAACTGCCAATCGCTCTCTGGGAGGAGATCTGCTGTCTCAACTCAATCTCTCAGCCAGATTCTTCTTTCTGTAGAGAGCTGCCAACTCTGACCTAGAGCAGAGACTCCTCCTCTTCCTCCAGAGTGCCACCCTCTTTTATCCTCCCAGAGAATGGGCATGGGATAACACAAGGGCTTGTGGGAAGATTACTTCTACCAATGAACTTGCTCCTTTTAAACATTAAGCTCCTCCCCAGAAGTTCAAAGGAGTAAAACTCCCTTTAAAGGCCAGAACTAGAGAATTGTTAAGTACCGACTAAAACTTAGTAAGAAACTAATATCTCATTATCTTATTAGCACTTAGTAAGAACCTAACACCTACCCATCTGAACAACAACCCTATGAGGTAGATATTATTATTATCCTTATTTTACAGTTGAGGAAACTGAGACATACAGGCTAAATAATTTGCCTAGAGAGACATAGCTAATCAGTATCTGGGGCTGGACTTGAACTCAGGTCTTCCTAATTGTAAGCTTAGTGCTCCACTGACTTATTTGTAGAAAGAAATCAATCTCTGCTTTCTAATGGAGGAAGATAATAATTAAAAGGAGGGAGAAGAAGAGATGGAGGTACTTGGCACAGGGAATTGTTTAGAAAGTCTGAGACAGTCAAATGTGCTGTAGAGAGAGGAATGAAGATGTGGCTGGTTCCTGGCTTTTCCCTTAAATTTGAGGTACTAGAAGGAACCAGCCAATTATAGGGAGAAGCTGTAGCATCTGGAGTGTATTTCTATTATGTAAAGGCCATGGGTAGAGTATGGGGTGGAGGGAACTTTTAGGGAGAAACAATTTCTGAGGCATTGTAGAGAAGGGCCAGGAGAGTCAGAAGTGTAACCTGGAAAATAGTGAATAGCTATCTGATCTGAGGCTCTCCCTTAAAATGGATCAAGGGGAATGGAAAATTTCTTATCTCCTTTGCTTTTAGGAGAGAGGGGAGGAAGGGAGGGAAGAAAGGAGAGAAAAAGAGAGAGAAAGGGAGGGAGGGAAAAAGAGGAAGGAAGAGGGAGGGAGGAATGGAGGGAGGAAGAGATGAGAGATAGAAAGAAAAAGAGGAGAGAGAGAATGAAAGAGATAGAAAGAGGGAGAGAAGAGAGAAAAGAGATAGTAAGAAAGAGAGAATAGATATTGCTACTGTGTTCATGTGAATTTTGTGAACTACCTCTGGAACTCATCATCTTCTGGTTGTGTGTCTTGTGATAAAGTTCTCATCAAAATATTTAGCCTCATTGATTTTTGGATTTTCATACACGCACACACACACACACACGTATGTGTGTGTGTGTGTGTGCGTGTGTGAAAATATATATATGTGAAAAAAATGTATATATATATCCTTAAATTAAAATCTTGCATTAAAATCTCTCATTTACTTTAGGAAAGTAGGAAGGTGATTCAGGAAGTCTTTGAGCAAATAAATGAATTCCTTAGTCCTAATGAAATTATGGGACATTGGTCTTTGGAGGTAATTAAGGCATACTTCTCCTCTGAATATCAACTTGCTCACTGGCACCATACTTCCTGGTTTATAGATATGGGGAAACTTCCTGATGACTTACTAAGAATCATGATCCATAAAAATGTTAGTTGGTCTCTCTTGCTCCATTCAGGATTTTGTCTTCTCTTTTTCATTTATGCCTTTTTATGGGGTGCATCAAGGGCAAGGAGGAGGGTATTTCCCCTCTCCCCCAAGGAGCAGTTAACAAAGATTTGCAGCCGAAGCATATGGTAAGAGTCATATACTTGCATGAGTTTTAAGAGAAGAGTTCAAAGGCAGTTTCTGACTTTTAATCTTCTGTTTTGAGGAAGAAGGATTTTTGAATTCCCTAAGCAGAAAGATGATCTTGGATTCTAGCATTCTAATCAGAGAATTTTCCCAGGCAGGACTAATCATGGAGTAATCTTGTGAGTAACCCCAAGTTAGAGAGTTTAGGGACTGAAACCTCTAAAGAGAGATTTCTTAAATTCTGTTATTAGAGAAAAGAGGGTTGTCCAATTAATTGTTGTGCTGTGTCCTATTTGGAAAGCAAAGTTAGTGAATTTCAAGGATAGTGCAGATTTGACAGGGTATTGATTGTTCAGTAGACCCCCAAATATATTTACCTTTGAAGGAAGCTAAACCACATGGTGTCACTATGAGTCTGAAAGGGACTATGTATGATCTTATAGGAAAAAGGGATTTCATTAGAATGTCATAGTATTCTTCCAATGGTAAGCCCAAATTCAGTTTCCTTTCAAAAGAATTGATGGGATAGTTGGATATGTCATGCATTTTTGTATTTGTTTATGAACTCCTTTGAATCTTCTATACTCTCTTTGGGGTAAAATTCAAGATATATGTCCCATACTAGATGTGCATTTAATACCTACAGAGCTATATAGGAGTTACATAGCCTTTTATTTATGTTTGACTCATGTTTACTCACTATCTCCTGAGTATACTAGATTTTTCCTGAAGCAAATTCAGGTGGGGACAATGAGGTTCCCAGGATTGGACCTGGTTCTTTGTGAACCCGAAGCTTTAGGGGACTGGCATGGATTACATGTGTATAGACATTTAAGGATATAAGCTTCCTGGACATTGTCTCCTATGAATTACCAGGCATCTCCACATTCATTAATGTCTACAAAAGTGGCATTTGGGTGTTCAGTGTTATTATTAACTTAATATGTTTGTTTAAAAGGGGGAGGCTGCCCAATTCCAGTGGATTACTTGTGAGCTGACAGCTAGCCAGGTTTGATGGGAAATCCTGTAGATTGTTTCCACATGGGAGTTTACAACACAAATAATTTGTTGCAATGGTAGGAGGCCTTGGAGGCAAACGATGATAGATTTTGATGATGGATTTTCCAGCCCTCCATATGAAGTACAGAGGTATTTCCTGGGCGGGGGTATGTTATTGTGGGAGTAGGAGGGAGGTCAGAGGCAGATTTGGCATGGCAGGGGGCTGTCCTGAATTTGTACATGTACAGGCCAAGTTCCTTCCTCCTTTTTTGTCCCAAAGACCACGAGTGCATGAACCACAGAACCCTAAGCACACTATACAATGTGACTTTGAACAGGTAGCCCAGAAGGCGCATGTAGTTGCACATGCTGCTTATACCCATGAGACGATGCACATAGGTAGAGTGCCCATACTTATACACACCTTCTATTTCACACAGGTATGCCATGGGTAACCAAAGCACAATTTTACCTGAACCTGTTTTAGAGGCAACTGTAAAATCAGGATCCCATATTCCAGGAAACTAATGTTGAATTTGAAACCTGATTTCATGACAGTACGAAAAAATGAAAAAAAGTCAATGGAGCCAGACCTAAGTGTCAGCAGAAAGCTAGCTCCCACTATTCTCAATTTCTATTAGAGAAGGACTAATAATCTGTTGTCTCTAGCTCCAGTCTCCCTTTTCTCCCTCCTTTTGCTACCCTAACCCTCTGCAAGACAGGAAACAATTCAATATGGGTTAAATATGTGCAATTCTTCTAAACATAATTTTTTATTTGTCTTGCTGTATTGCACCAATTTTTTGCCACCTTGATGCCAAGTATTGGGAACAGAGGAAAAAATGAGAAAGAAAACAAAATGCAAGCAAACAACAATAAAAAGAGTGAAAATGCCAGGTTGTGATCCACTGAGTTCCCACAGGCCTCTCTCTGGGTATAGATGGCTCTCTTCATCACAAGATTATTGGAACTGGTTTGAATCCTTTCATTGTTGAAAAAAGCCACGACCATCAGAATTGATCATCACATAATCTTCTTGTGGCCGTGTAAAATGATCTCTTTGTTCTGATCATTTCATTTAGCTTCAGTTCATCCTGCTGATCATTTCTCATAGAACAATAATATGGAATGGTGGATTCTGATGAAAGGTGGTTACCTTCATGAGGGGTGGAGAGCAACTCTACCCTGACGTTAATAGAGTACCAATCGGGGCAGTATTAGGGGTTGCTGAGAATATATAGAGCTTGTTTTTTTGTTTGTTTGTTTGTTTGTTTGTTTGTTTTTTTGGGGGGGGAGTAGTTCATTGAGAGAAGGCGGGGTTAATTCTCTAAGTGTAAGTCATTCTTGTATCCATTACATTGGAAATAAAACTTTATTTTATATATTTAAATCTATAATCTTGAATACTTTTAAGGAAGATCATACATGTAGATGGAAGACGCTTTGGATGGAAGGTCTAACTAACCCTTTTATTTTAACCCTTTATTTACTTTATTTTACTGATAAAAAACCTGAAACCTAGAAAGATTATGTGATTTGTTTAAAGTATTAAGTAGCAAGGCCAAGATTTGAATCCAAGTTATCTGACTTCAGATTCAGGGCCCCTTCACATTGCCAGTCCAGGGCAGTAAGGCTAAATATTAAAGTTTTCAGCTTCTCTTATAATATAGAAGGGCAAAAAATATAGATGAGGTTCATCCTTGTTTTTGAAGAGGACCAATGACATCATGATGCTAGGGCTAGTGTACAGTGTGTTCGCCTGTGGCTGAGCAGTCCAGTATGACTTTGGAAGACTCTACCCCAGGTTGGGCACAAATAATCTGTTAGAACATTTGGGATAGAGATGTTTAGATTTGTGTAGCTCTGGTTTCCTTTGAGCTACTGGGACTCTGTTTTGCTCATGGAATACAGTACCTTTTTTGATGCAAACATCCCATTCTGGGCAGTCCTGTGCTGTATCACCCATACCTCATGATTTATTAAAAGTTCTTCAGAGAGATCTTGAGAGTACTTATACCACTTATGGGAGCTTAGGTGAGTTATCCATAAAATAGTCTTTTAGGTAAGTATGCATTTGCCATTCTGGCAACATGGCCAGTCCACTGGAACTGTGCTTTTTATAATAGATTGGCCAGTATTTTATCTTGCCAGGTGATCTTCAGAATCTTCTTAAGACAATTCACATGAAAGCAGTTCAGTTTTCTGGCGTGGTGCTGACAGACTTTCCAGGTTTCAAAGGCATGCAACAGTGAAGTCAGTACAACAGCTCTATAGACCTTCATTTTGGTAATCAGTCTAATACTTCTTTTCTCCCACACTTTCTTTTTGAGCCTCCCAAACATTGAGTTAGCTTGGGCAATGTGTATAGTAACCACTCCATCTTCATGTACATGTCTAGAAAGCATCATGCCAAGGTAAGGTAAGTAAATTATGCACACCATTCAAAGTTTATCCATTTACTATGACCAATAGTTCCACAAATAAATGGTGCAGTGATTGTTGGTGGAGGACTCTTTCTAGTATTGATTGTTGAACCAAAATTAGCCCAAATGACAGAGAATTAATCTATATTCTGCTGCATTCCAGCCTCAGAGACCACATTAAGTACAGTATCTGCAAACAATGCCCACTCCCTCAACTTTGGTCTTGGCTTATATTTTTTTCCCATTAAATAATTTGCCATCAGTTCAGTAGCTGACTTTAATGCCATTTCATCCTCCTTGAAAGGATCTGATAACAACATGGAAAAAATCATGTTAAAAATCATGGGAGTAAGCACATAGTCCTGCTTCATTCCATTGGGGATGGGGTAAGCATGAGAGCATCGTTCTTCATCCAGAACCTGTGTGAGCCTGCCATTATGAAACTGGTACACAATCCTGATGAACTTCTCTATACAACCAAACTTTGCCATGATTTCTAAAATCCCTCGTGACTGTGGATCAACAAATATTGTGTACAGACGTCTATTCTGCTCCTGGCATTTTTCCTGCAGTGTCAGGTAGCAAACACTATGTCAACCATTCCTTGGTCCTTTCTGATGATCAGCTTCCAGGGGAGGATCGTCTTGTTAAGGAGGAAGCTGGCAAGAATCTTCCCAGCAGTGACTAGGAGAGAGATCCCCTTGTGATTGTCACAGGGTAGCCTGTTTTCTTTTCCTTTAGAGAGATGGATAATGAGGACATCCTTGATCTCTTGGGGGATAATTTTCTCTTGTCATATAATCTGGAAGATTACAGTCAGCTTCTGTATGAGCAGCAGATCCCTTATCTAAAAAATTTAGATAAGAGGTCCCCAAAGTTATTTCTCAGACTTTGTGTAATAGAAGGGAGCCTCTAGCACGAGATTCATAATTTTCACTTATTATATGATATGATTTAAGACAAATCAAGTAGTTGAAGAGTATATTCATAATTTAACTGCCTGTTAATGGGTTTTTACTTCCATAGATGCTTTCATCTAATATTATAAAATAGAAGTGTTTTTTTTAATTTTTGAAGGCTATGGATAATAAAAGATGAACAAAGCAGAAGCTATTTCCTGAGGTTTGGTCTAACTTTATTGGAAAAGGCCCATTACGAGCAGATTGGATACCAGGTAATAATTTTTTTTGCCAATGGAAACTACTCAGATAAAAAAGAATACAAAATATCCCTCAGTCCTGCATGGCCTTTTCTGCTTTTTCAGTGGCAGTGATAGAAAAGAAGGTATAGAGAGCTAAGAATCACAGAATGTGAGAATAGAGACCATCACATTTAACTCATAAACAAAAAGATATTCCCATGAGAACATGCCCAACAAATAAGTATCCAGGAATATTTGGCAACTGATTAACTATATAGGATAAAAGATGGTTCAATGCTAAGGTTACAAAAGAGGGCTAAGAATCATAGAATGTAAGAGCTAGAATGAAGGGACCTCAATGGTTACCATAAAACTCATAAACAAAAGAAATTCCCACTAGAACATGTCCAACAAGTAGTTATCTAGATTCTACTTGAAGACATAGGAGAAGGAATTCATTTTCTTTCAAGCAGTCCCACTCCACTTCCTGACATCAAAACTAAATCTGTTTCTTTACAATTTTATTCCTGGTTCTGCCCTCTGATTTCTTCTTCACATGACATTCTTCAAATGGTTGGGCACAGCTATCATACCCTCATTCTCCAAGTCTTCTCCAAATAGAACATGCCCAGTTCTTACAGTGAATATAGACTTATCTTCTCCATCCTCTGAACACTCTCCAATTTATCCATGGCCCCCTTAAACTGTAATATCCAGAACAGTACACAATACTCCAAATGAGTTTTGACATGGACAAGATCCAGTGGTATTGTCACCTCCCTTTTCCTGGAAACCAAGCCTTTCAATGCAGCCCAAGATTTCCTTTGGGTTTTTTTTTTTTTTTTTTTTTTTGGCTGCCACATCACACTGCTGACTCATTCTGAACTTGCAGTCCCCTAAAACTCCTAAATCTTTTTCAGAACTGTTGTGTAGTGATGACTCCTCCATCTTATACTAGTAAAGGTTTTTTTTTTTGGGGGGGGGCAAGACTTAACCCTTTTGAATTTAATTTTAATAGATTCAGTCCTACTAACTCCTAATCCACTCAAGATCTTTTTTTACATTCTGTGTCTGTGGTTCAATGAATTCATTATCCTTTCCAGCCTTCTGGCAACTGCAAATTATTAAATTTGGGTATGGCATCTATGTTTTTATCCAAATCATCATTAAAATTATTAAACAGAACAGGGCCAAGCATAAATCCCTGGGGCACCCTTCTGGAGACCTGCCATGTTGACATGGAACCAGCAATAGCTCTCTTTAAATTTGTCCATTGAAACAATTCGCCATTCATCAAATTATCTTGGTGCCTCGTCCACATTTCTCCACCTTATCTTTAAGAATAGTTATAAATAATATATTAAAGTTTTTTGTTAAAATATAGGAAATATTTTTAAAATAACTGCATATGTTTAACCTATAGCAGATTGCTATCTGGGGGCGGAGAGAAGAGGCAGAAAAATTTGGAACACAAGATTTTACAAAGGTGAATGTTGAAAACTATCTTTGCATATATTTGAAAAAGTAAAATACTACTAAAAATAATAAAATGTAAGCAAATTATACTTCCTACATTCCCCTAATCTAACAGTTTAGTTATCCATCCAAAAAAAGGAAATAAAGTTAGTTTGATATAACTTGTTTTTTAAAAAATTGATTGTATTTTATTTTCAGTTTCAAATTCTGTCTCTCCCGCCTTGTCCCACTCATGGAGAAGTCAAGAAAAACAAAATTCATTACAAGTGAGTATAGTTAAGCAAAGCTCATTTTCTCATTATCCATGTCAAATTTTTAAAAAAGGAAAAAAAAGAAGGAAAAAATATGCTTCAAACTACACCTTGAGTTGTATGATTGTCATCCGGTTCTTTGTAATTTTTGCTTCCCTTTCTGGATGTTCATTAACCATGTCTAGAATTTTCCCAGTTACCAACATCAAAGTCTCTTGCCTATAATTTACAGATGCTGTTTACTTCCTTTTTTGAAAAGTGGCACATTTTCTCTTCTTTAGTCTTGTGGCACTTTTATCATTTCCCTTGATATTTCAAAGATCTCTAACTGTAGCTCAGCAATCATATCTGACAGTTCCTTCAATACCCAAGGATGTGGTTCATCTGGGTCAAGTGACTTGAAATTCAATGTTCTCTTACCCTCTTATGTGTCTTAATTTTCAACTTCCTGCTGTTTATTTTTGTTTTGTCATTTCCATTTCAGGGGCCATTCTTCTTGGTGGAGAAAACAGAATTAAATTAGGCATCTTCCTTCTTTCTGTTGTCCAGTTATTGTTAATACCTAAAGAAAGGTTCTGAGTCATTAGGGGGTAGAATGGATAGAGCAGCAGACCTGGAGTCTGGAAGATGTGAATTCAAATCTAGTTTCAGACATTTAGTAGCTCTGTAAGTCATTTCACCTTGGTCTGTCTTAGTTACCTCATCTTAAAATGGGGATAATAATTATAATGCCTACCTCCCAGTGTTATTGTGAGGATCAAGTGAGATAATACTTACAAAGCACTTAGCATAGTGCCTGGTACAGAATAAGCACTTATGTAAACATTAGGTATCATCATCATCATCATCATCTCTTCTTTAGTTTTATTTTTTCTCTTAATATAGCTTTAAAAAAATCCTTTTTATTGTCCTTAACTTTCCTTATTATTCTCAATTCATTCTGAGCTTTAGTTATGATGCTATTTTTTACAGACTTGTGCTACAATCTGGATATTAATTTTCTGTTATTTGTCATTACTTTCATTTTCTTTTTATGTGTATTTGGAAAAAAAATCCTAAATTGGTGAAATTCCATACATATTTGTCTTTTTAGAAAAATTCCATTTTTGTTTCTTTATTTCATTTTTTTCCTTTTGGATCATATAGAATCACAAAGTTCTTATATAGTCTGTAAATGCTAATTTAGTATTAGCACTTTAAATGTGAGATTATTGTTTAAAAAAATCCATGAGTTTATATACTAGTCGTAGAATGGAGTCAAATTTCTAGTGACCTATTCAGACCATAAAATGGATTCAGCATATGTAGAAGAAGTTGAATCTCAGTGGGGAAAAAAAAAAGATTCACAAGTTCTTTAAATAAGGGAGTTTGGTACAGTAGGTATTGTTTTTTGTGCAAAGGCCATAAGAAATACTTTCATTGGATACTTAGGTCATCTAACATTTTAGTCATAATGAGACTAATAAAAGATCACTGTGCTCATGTGCCAACATTTAATTTAGAGGATACATATGTAGAAGAATTCTATAAAGAGCCTAATGAGATCTTTGAATTTAGATTCAATATGAAAATGGGCATAGAAGTAGAGAATAAAATCTATTTTGGAAAAATGGATAAACCAAATGCTTTATTTGCATTAGACAAATGTAAAAAAGACTTTATTACAGAAAGTTCTGCCATACATTGGATATATTCTCTATGCAAGATTTATTGACAATTATGCCCAAGAATTCCATTGGACAAAAAGACATGAATAGATTGCTTTTTGTACCTGTGGAAGGAATACTCATATTGAGATCACATTGAAGTATCAAAGTGAGCATAATTTGTAGCCTAACATCTCCACAGGCTATACTAACAAGTTTGCATTTTAAACAGATGACTAAGCACTTTGGGTAAGCCACTGTTGAAGAATAACTATGTAGGAAAAATACTGGGGATGGAAAAAGAAAAGACTATATTTTACAGGAGAAATCCTTAGCTGCTGGGTGGTTATGATGGCAGAAATGTCATCCCATAGCAGAATGCCAGGGAATTTTCCATGGGCATAATTTATCATAGAATATATCTCCAATTTCTTAATGTGAATCAATAGCAAGATAAGATTTATTTCATAGATGTGCTGAAACATGTTCCATAAAACGTTACATAACAAAGAAATACCTTATGTAAATATGTGCTGAAATAATTTTGTAGTGATTGGAACCAAGTTGGGTTAGTTGCATTGTTTGAATTCAGGAGTTCTGAGTTACAAGAGAACTAAAGCCAATCAGGTTATCTGTACTGCTTTTGTACCAATATAGTGAGCCTTCAGAAATGGGAGGCTACCATGCTGCCAAAGGAGGGGGAACTGATCTTGGTCAGATACAGAACAGATCAAATCTTCTGTTCTGATCAGCAATGAGTTAAGTTTGCACTTCCAGCCTGGGTGAGATAGGGAGTTGTTTGTTCAGTCATTTCAGTCATGTCTGACTGTTCATGACCCCATTTGAAGTTTTCTTGGCAAAGATATTGAAGTGTTTTACCATTTCCTTCTCCAGCTCATTTAACAGATGAAGAACTGAGGCAGACAGGGTTAAGTGACTTGCCCAGAATCACAAAGCTAATAAATATCTGAAGTCAAATTTGAACTCAGAAAGATCAGTCTTCCTGACTCCAGGTTCAGCACTCTATCCATTGAGCATCCACAAGATAGGGAGACACAGTCTCTAAAAACGCAAATCAAATCAAATATTACTTCCTACAAAAGATCTTTCCTGGTTTATCTGCCACCTGCTACTATTAATCCTCTGCCCTCTCAAATCATATTGTACATATTGTTAATTATTTATACATATATTTTTCCCCTCAAAATGGAAATTTCTTGAAAGTAGAAAATGGTCCATTTTTTTGTTTTTATATTCCCAGCATCTAGGATCCATTGTATTTACGGCTTCCTCTAATTATTAGAGATTATTAAGACAAAATCCTCTTTCTTATTAGACCTAACATTGATACCTTTCTCTTTCTTAAGTTCATTGATCATCTTGACCTTGTTTGTGTAATATATCTGTATTTTCCCTGAATCCAACATAGTGTTTTAGAGAGGCAATGAAAAGAGTTGAATTTTGCCCTGGAGTCAGAAGAGTTCAAATCCATCCTCAGACACTTAGCTGTGTGACTTTGAGCAGATCTCTAATTGCAGAAGGAAGGAAGGAAAAAAGGGAGGAAGAAGGGAGGAAGGAAAGAAGAAAAGAAAAGAGGAAGGGAAGGAAGAAGAGGAAAAAAAAGAAAACAGTTGGGTTTGAAGACAGAGGATCTGATGCTACTAATTACTGTCAGTATGACTTTGAGCAAGTCAGTTATCCTGTCTGAACCTCAGTTTTCTTATTAGTCAAATGAGGGAATCAGATGAGCTGACTACTAACATCTGAAAGTCTATTACCCTTTGTTGCCATAGAGTTCAAGTTCCAGAAAATGCCTGATATCACTGAGGGGAATAGATCACAGACTTAATAAAGGGGAAGATCACTCCTCTTCTATTCTTCCCCAAACTACTCCCTGATCTCTGAGATCTTTGTTCACTTTGCCCTAAACCAGAGGCTGCCTTATTTGTCTTCACAACACCTCTGTCAGGAAGCAGCAGTGAAAGGAACTTCCTAGGACATATGGATGGACCATGGATCAGGAATAGAAATGGGATGAAAATTCAGACCTAACGAGTCCAATCCTCTGGCATTCCCATTCTACTGTCCACCCAAAGATTACCTTATAATATCTTGTTTGAAGGTCTACAAATCTAATCAGAAGGATTTTAAATTGAAGAGGAAGAAGAAAGGGAAAAATATAGATCTATCAAGCTAGATAAGAGTAATTATAGTGGAACATCAGAGATGACTGGAAATTAAGAGCATACAAAATTCAAGAAATAAACTTATGGCTTCAGCTGAGAGAGGCAGTAGGATTCAGTGGAAAGAATATTGGGTTCAGAATAGAGGTTCAAATCTATTTTCTTCCATTTAATATAGGTATGACCTTGAGTATGAAGACTTCAATTTTCTTCACTGTGAAATGAGGGAATTGGATTAAGTGATTAGTGTTGATTGTCTATAGAATCCCATTAACTTCCCTTCCTTCCTCAAATAATCCCTGGCTTAAATTTTCTCTCCCTAACTTCTGTCCCCATATTAGAGTACTCCAAAATATATACTGATTCTTTCTCAAGGACCTTAACCATTCAATTCCATAATCTATACATCGCCTGAGAACTGCTTCTCCACTCTCAGTCAGACACAAAGATGGTCATAGCTTTGAACTTGCCATCACCCACAAATATACCACCACCTCCCCGTTCATGAATTCAAAATCCATTATTGGACTATAATTTATTGGCTTTTCACTTCTTCCGCCTTCCCTTACATACTCAACTCTTTAGCTGCACTCTGTACAGTTTGGGGGTCACTCCAAACACTTGACCCCTCAATTCTTTCTCAGGTCAACTCCCTGCACTAGTCATTCTTTCCTCTTCTCCCTATCTTGACTCCTTAGTGAATCAATTAAACTCTATACTATCCTCCTCTCTTGAATCCCTAGTCCCCTTATATTGCTAATTATGCTCAGCCCTGGCTCACTCCCACCATTTGTTGCCTTCACTCTTACAAAAGGACTGCTGATCAAAGATGGAGAAAATCACTCAATTCTTTTGACTGGATCCATTATAAATTTGTTATATAACTCCACTTGGGTCTTCACTGTAGCTAGGCAATCAGTGATCACCCTGTATTTCCCTCTTCCTCATCACTCACTCAATTACCTTCTGCCATTATCTCCCCCTTCATCCTGTTTCACATGGTGACATAGCTTTATTTCTTACCTTATATCTAACTTCTCTTGTTCAAGTGATCCCTAGTTACTACCATTCTTAAGAAGAAAAACTAAAACAACTTATGTGTAAGAACTTCCTGCTCAGTTGTTTTCATCCACTAAGAATTTAAGATTAAAGCTTCAAAGAATAACTTCACTATGGAAGCAAACTGAAATAATATAACTCTTAAACTGTAACATAATCCAGCGACTCATCAAGCATAGATTTCGAAAGTCCACCTGATCAAACTTTGGATGTTGAAAAAGAGGACAATATGAAGCAATTCTCTATATGCAGATTTTGTTAGGATTAAGTATTAAACTTTTCAGGTACATGTCCTTTTCATTGTTATATATTTCTGATTTAGTTGTTATGGTTGGTCTGTAAATTTTTAAAATAATCAAGATTATTCTTCAGCAGACAATAAAAAGAAGAAAAGAATGAAAGAATTGTCATAATAGAGGCAGGAGGAAGTAGAAGGCTGATCGTATATGAACTTTATTCTTATCAGAACTAGGTTAAAGAGTAAATTACATATATATTTTGAAAGATATAAAAGTTGTTTTTTTTTAACTCATAGAGAAATAGGAGGGTGAAAAGAAAGGATAAGGGAGGGACTTTCAGAAAGGTGTGCAGATAATGAATAGAAAGCAAAAAGAAGAAGATAAGAGAGGGACTCTTAAAAGGCTTTCAGTTTAGGGAGGCAGGGATCAGAAATAAATTAGACATCTGACAAGGAATAGGATAAAAACAGAGGAAGAGAAGGATAAACATGAAGGAAAAACAGAATGGAAGGAAATATATAATTTTCATTATAACTTTGAACGTGAATGGAATGAACTTACCCATAAAACAGAAACAGAAAAATGGATCAAAACCTAGAATCTGACAATGTATAAGAAGCACATTTTAAAATGAGAGACATACATATAATAAAAATAAAGAAATGGAATAGAATTTATTATGCTACAGCTGATGCAAAAAACTTAAGGCTGGCAATCAAGATTTCAAAGTTAAAACTAAAATAGATTTAATTAAAATAAACACAGACATTACATTATGCTAAAGGTATTGTAGATAATGAAGTAGTATCAATACTAAAACTAGATGTATCAAATGCTGTAGCATCTTATTTTTAATTATTTTTAATATTGTTTCCCCAATTACACATCAAGACAATTTTTAGAGCATTCATTTTTACAAGATTTTGAATTCCAAAATTTTCTTTTCCCCTCCCCTCTTCTGAAAATGGTGGGCAGTTTGATATGGGTTATACATGTGATATCATGTGAAACATATTTCCAAATTAGTCACAGTTGTGAAAGAAGAAACAGATCAAAAGAAAAAAAAACATGGAAAAAATAAAATAAGTGAAAAAAATGTGCTTCAATCTGCATTCAGAATCCATCAGTTTTTTATCTGCATGTGGATAGCGTTTTCCTTTATGTGTCCTTTGTATTTGTCTTTGTGTAGCTGAGAACAGTTGGTTATCACACAATGTTGTTAATATGGTCTACATTATTTTCCTGGCTTTACTCATTTCATTTTGCATCGGTTTGTACAAATCTTTCCAGGTTTTTCTGAAATTTGTCTGGTCATCATTTTTTAATAGGCCAGTAGTATTCCATTACATTTATATACCATAGTTTGTTCAATCATTACATGATGAGTATACCCTCAATTTCCAATATTTTGCCACTATGCTACAAATTTTTTTTGCCCATATAGGTCATTTCCTCTTTTTGATGATCTGTTTGCGATAAATATCTAGTAGGGATATTGGTGGGTCAAAAAGTATACCTGTGAGCATAATTCCAAATGACTCTCTTGAATGGTTGTATCTATTCACAATTCTACCAACAGTATATTAGTGTCCCAATTTCCTTATATTCTCTCCAACATTTATTACTTTCCATTTTTATCATATTGGCCAACCTGATAGGTGTGAGCTGGTACCTCAAAGTTGTTTTAAATTTCATTTCTCTGACCAAAAGTGATTTAGAGCATTTCTTCATATGCCTATAAATAACTTTTATTTCTTTGTCGAAAAACTGCCTGTTCATATCCTTTGGTCATTTATCAATTGGAAAATTATTTGTATTTTTAAGAAATTGACTCAGTGCTCTATATATTTGAGAAACATAACAGGCCTTTAATTTGATGTAAATATTATTTCCCAGCTTTCTGCTCTCCTTCAAATCTTGGCTGCATTAGTTTTGTTTATATAAAAGCTATTAATTTTAATATATTAAAAATTACCTATTTTATATTTTGTAACATTTTCTCTTATTTGATCATGAATTTTTCCATTCCCATAGATCTGATGGTTAACTATTTCTTGCTCTTCCAATTTGCTTATGGTGGCACACTTTATATCTAAATCATGAACCTATTTTAATTTTATCTTATTATGCAATGGAAAAGTGTTAGTCTATACCTAATTTATGTCCTGGTTTTTTGGGCTTTCCCACAGTTTCTGTCAAATAGTGAGATCTTATCCAAAAGACTTGAATCTTTTGGTTTATCAAACATTAGGTTACTATGATCGCTGACTAGTGTGTCTTGTATACCTAATCTATTCCACTGATCTTTCACTCTGTTTCTTAGCCAGGATCATATAATTTTGATGATTATTACTTTATAAAATAGTTTGAAATTTGGTATTGCTAAGTCACCTTCCTTTGTATCCAGCCCCTTATACTCTGTGTGTCTATCTGCTTCTAGTGTGTTTCTTGTAAACAGCATATTATAGGATTCTGGTTTTTGTTTGATTCTGCTATCTAGTTCCATTTTATAGGAGAGTTCATCTCATTCACACTCACAGTTATGATTACTAACTTTCTCTCCATTTGGCTATAGTGTTTTTTGGAATTTTTATTTTGGGATCTCTTTCCTGAGATTTTTGAAGTCTTTTAGCTTCATTAGCTCCTATTGCCCAATTCTAATTTTTAAGTAGTTGTTTGCCTCAGCTTTTGTACTTCCTTTTCCATTTGGCTAATTGTATTTTTTTAAAAATTGTTTTCTTCAATGGCTTTTTGTATCTCTCTTTCTACTTGGCCAATTCTACTTTTTAAAAGAAATTGTTTTATTTTCCCAATTTTCCTTCTGTTTCTCATATTTTTAAGCTCCCTTTTCAGCTCTTCTTTATGGTTTTTTTCTGGGTTTGAGATGATTTCTTATTTTATTTTGGGATTTTGCCCAAAAGTGTTTTGACACTGTTATTCTCTTCTGAGTTTGTGGTTTGATCTTCCCTGCCACCATAATAACTTTCTATAGTCGGTTTCTTATTGGCTTATCTTTCTTTAGCCTTATTCCTTTCTTTTAAATTTTTAGCTCTGCTTCCAAAGTGAAAGGGTCTCAGGTTTCTTGTGCCTGAGATTGCAGGTCCTGGCTCTATTTATTTGGTGCTACACTGATGTTTCCTTGAGTCCTCACCTTTATACCTGATACTGAGTGAAGGACTGAGATGAGTGGTGTCTGGTGCTTCCAGAAGTTCTAGGGTGTCTGACAGTCTACCTAATGCTAAACTGGGATCCTAGCAATGATGTCTGGCATGTGCTGAGATCAGTGGGGTACTTTTTTATTTCCCTGGGCATACATTTAAACACTCAGAGTCTGGCCCCTGCCAATTGCCTATTTGCCTGGGACTAAGCTGAAGCCATAGAATCTTGGCTTCTGGAGGTTACCTATTTGCTAGGGCTTCACTGAAGCACATGGTGGTTCTCAGAGTTGGAGTTTGCTCATCTCACTGATTATGCTGAGGCAGTTGGGGAGCAGGGTCCTGATGTTGCACCGAACTGCAGTGGAGCTCAAAATCTATACACAACCAAATTTTTAAAGGAAAAACTAAATGAATCATAAAAGGAATAAATTGAAAAACTATAACAGTGGGGACTTCAATCATTCCCTCTCGTACCAGATAAATCTAACAAAATAAGAAAGAAATCAAGGAGATGAATAGAATCTTAGATAAACTAGATATGATAGATACTTAAGATTTGAATGGGAAAAAAAACATACCTTTTTCTTAGTACATAGTACCTTTATAAAAATTTGCCATACAGTTCATAATGCAATAAAATTATATTTAATAAGGGGTCATGGAAACAGATAAAATGTAATTGGAGACTAAATAACTTAATAACTCCTATTATAAATCTCCCTTGGTCATCATGTATTGCATCCACAATCCTTAATAAAATTGGTCCATAAATTTTCTTTCTTTTTGTTCTTCCTGGTTTAGTTATCAGTACCATATTAGTTTAATTAAAGAAGTAGGACTTCTTTGCTCATTATACCAAATAATTTTTTCAATATTGAAATTAGTTGATAGAATTTTAAAATACATACTTTCCTGAATTTTTTTTCTTAGAAAGTTTATTAATGGCCTGTTTTTTTTAAAATAAGATTATTTAGATATCATTATTTAGATCTCATTCCCCAATTGATAAAAGGTCAAAGGATATGAACAGGTAGTTTTTCATTGAAGAAATCAAACCCAATATATGGTCATATGAAAAAAAATGTTCCAAATACTTTAAAAATCATTATGGATTAGAGAATTGCAAATTAAAACAACTTTGAAATATCTCACTTATCAGATTGGCTAAAATGATGGGAAAATGACAAATGTTGGAAGGGATGTGGAAATGGTGAGACAATTCATACAGCATTAGTGGAACTGTGAACTGACCCAACCATTTTGGAGAACAATCTGGAATTATGCCCAAAGAGTTATAAAACTGTGTATAACCTTTGATCCAGAAATACCACTAGTCTGTTTTCCAGGATAATCAAAGAAAAAGGAAAAAAGAACCTATATGTTCCAAAATATTTACAGCTTTTCTCTTTATGGTGGTAAAAACTAGAAATTATAGGGATGTCCATAAATTGGGGAATAGCTAAACTGTGATGGAATACTACTATGCTATAAGAAATGATGAACAGGTTAGTTTTAGAAAAAAACATGAAAAACTTACATGAAATGATAGTGAAATGAGCAGAAACAAGAGGATGTTGGATACAGTTACAGAAATATTGTTCAAGAATAACTATGAACAACAAAGTTATTCTGAGTATTATAAATACTCAAATCAATTATAAAGATAATTGTGAAAAAAAAGATGCTAATCACCTCCAGAGGAAGACTTGATAAACAAAAGTATTCATAGTATAGTTTTACACTGACATACATATACATTGCATACATATACACATATACATATATATGTGTCAATGGTGATCTGTAGTTAGAGTGAAGAAGGGAGGGAGACTGCTTGGAATTTAAACATAAACATAAACAACATAAAATCCTAGTTCTTTTAGTCAGTTGATAAGCTTATTAAAAACTATGTGTCAAGCACTGTATTAAATTTTGGAGATATAAAAACAAAAGTAGTCTTTCTCTTTGAGGAATTTACATTCAGTTAGGGAAGTTAATGCATATAAGTATATATAAAATAATATGTGCAGATAAATACTTGGTAATTTGGGGGACAAGGTGATGGGATCAGGATAAACCTCATGTAGAAGATGACTTTTATATTGAACTTTGAAGGAAACGAGGAATTCTAAAGTGCAGATGTGAAAAGAATGTATTTTAGGCATGAGGTATAGAGTATAGAGGTGTGTATAAAGAACTATAAGAAGGAAGTAATGTAGGAAGGAAACAAGAATTTTTAAAATACCTTCTATTTGATCTTGTCAAACTGGTATTATTATCCCCATTTTACAACTGGAGAAACTTAAGGAAGTAGAGAATAAGTAACTTGCTCTGATTCACACAGTACATATTTGGGGCTGTATTTGAATTCAGGTCTTCCTGACTTCCTGGCACTCTAACCACTACAGCACCCAGTCTCCAGATCTACAAAAAGAAAAATACTTATACTTACTTATGTTCTATAGACACTATGCCTCTGTAACTGTCTTGACAGAAAAGGAATTATGCATGTATGAATTATTGTTCCTTTAAGGTCTTGTCCTTTCACATAGAACCATTTGGTATTGAGAGGGATTAAAAATTAGTTTTGCGTAAAGAAAAAAAAATTGGAGGTGAATAATTTGGTGCTTTTAAAAAGAACAAGAAAAGGACTTAGATTTCATAAATTTTGCTAAAATTTATAGGGAAAAAATACACTTTTCAGACAAGCTTTGAGTAGTTTTATTGAAAAAGGAAAATAAAATGGCATGAATATAAACATAAAGACACCTCGTCAAGAATATAGGGTGATGTATGAGAACAATTTGATGATTTAAAGGAGCAGAGACAACTTTTATTAAAATTAAATTATGAGGAATCATTTGTCAGAGGCAAATTATTAGAACTAGAATTGTTTGAATACTACAGAGCCTTGTGCATTGTGGTCTATCAGGTCATTTATGTGTAACTATTTATTAAAAGGTTAAAACTTACAAAATGGAAAATTGTGTAATTGTTTGAAGACCAAAGGATGTTAAATAAAGGCTATTGATTTTATAGGGGAGATCTAGTGACTTATTGATTAGCTTATAAGTGAAAGGTTAGTCATTGAGCGCCAGGAGGACCTATTATAGGTCTTTGAAAGTAGTAAATGAAAAGGTTGGGGGGAGAGGGTGGAAGATTGAGGAACTTGGCAAATGAAGATCAAAGACCTGGAAAAAAAAAACACACAGCAGGGGGCTAGTTCTTTTGGAGTTGCGTAAAGAAATGGCACTAGAAGAATTGACGGGAAGCCTTCTGTTGCTAGTTCCTGATTGGTGGAGGAATGACCAGAGCTACTCATTGGATGGAAAAGCTTCAATGTTTAGCTATTGCTCTTCAGCACCATCTAGAGTTTGGGAGAAATGAAGCTTTTCAGAAGCATAAGTTACTACCTCTGGTTTGGGAAGGAAAAGCAGAAATGGAAAAAAAAAAACATACCTTGCAGCCATTTGATGATGATCTCTGTTTGCTACAAGCTGATTGGTTGAAGTAGCATCCTACCTAAGATCTAAATGTGCTTTTGTTGTGAGGGACAAATTTTGTATAAATGGAAACAATCTAGTAGGGGCTCAAGGCACAGCAGGTTAGGATCCTGAGAGTGTTGGAATATAAAATATGTTTTGGTTATTTTTCTTTGGAAACTCAGCCCTGCCATTGTAAAGAAATGTTGGAGAGAATGAGTATGATGGTTTAAAAGAGGGACATTTAATGCAAGTACTATATAGAGACCACTTCATGTCTCCAGAAGATGAGGTGGGACTCATTGACTCCTAAGTTCCATTCCAGTTCTAAGTCTATGATCCTATACGAAATGTTTTGTTTTAAAAGCTTCTATTGTCTTGATGGATTTATTGCTGGGGAAGGCACAGGGCCTATTGTCTCTCAATCAAAATGAATTGGAGCTTGATGCGAGCTTACCACAAACAAACCTTCAGCACAATAAAGCGGATATATCTGTCCAGATGAGGAAGCTGGGTTGCAAAAGTCAGTAAATCATATAAGTAATAAATGGCAGAGGAAAGATTCAAACCCAGGTTTATTAATTCTGTGCGGATTCAGTGCTCATTCTATTGCTACCAAATCTTGAGCTAGGGTAGGTCAATCTGAGTTTCGCCATTGTTTTGTGAAACTGTTTTCTTTATCACCCCATTTAGGGTTTTCTTGGCAGAGATATTTCTTCTTCAGCTCATTTTACAGATGAGGAAACTGAGGCAAATAGAGTTAAGTGACTTGGCCAGGGTCACACAGGTGTTTGGAGCTAGACTGGAACAAAGGGAAATGAGTCTTCCTGACGATAGGCCTGTGTCACTTAGTTGCCTGTGAGTTTTGCCATAAGGTGGAAAAATTAAAAGGCTATTGATAACAATTGTCCTCTCAGCAAGAAGGTAAAATAAAATTTGTGATGGTAGAAATGGTGACACAGTGACAGAAGAGGCAAGTATGAGATTTCTTTGGAGGAGAAGCTCAGTTACTGTTTCAGTTTCTGGAATACTTTGTTGAGTTTCCTCAAGTGAGGGAGAAGAGAAGGCAGAAGTATCAACTGCCAGGTCTAGAGATTGGTCAGGGAAAGCCAAATCCTCAACAACTTGAACTGATTTTCTTTTGGTACCAATAATAATGACTTTTTTTTTTTGGCTGAGGCAGTTGGGGTTAAATGACTTGCCCAAAGTCACACAGATAGTAAATGGTAAGTGCCTGAGGCTGCATTTGAACCCAGTTCCCCCTGACTGTACCATCTAGTTACTACTAGGGACTTTCTAGGGGCCCTTACACATCATACTCTGCCCTGAGAGGGGAAAGCTTAGGAACTGGGAAGCAGTACCTCATCCACAATGGCTTCATGGCAGGAGAGCCCTTTCTGGTGAGATAAGGCCTGGACAAGGAGTAAACACCTTCCTTTCCACCAGAGAGCCATGTTTCTGTGGGCATGTGTCTACTTCCCTATCCTGAAGACCTTTTCTTTCCCTTGAATTTCTGCCATCTTTGTTGGGCTTTTCAAAACATTCCTGCCAACTGGAGAATGAATGAGATGCATAAATTTGGAGCCAAGACAGTGCCTCTGGCCTGAAAGCAATTCCCGCCTCCTCACATTCCTGACCTGAGTGATGAGACAGGCCTGATACCCTGGAAGGGCCATGCCCTAAGGGAAGAGAAATTTCAACAACCTAGCCTAAAGAGCTCCAGAGATCTGAGTTCTACACCCTTTCCCTTTCCTTCTCTTTAAGATGAAGTATTTGAACATTATAGTTCCTAAAATCATTTCCAGTTTTAACTGTCTTAGAAACTATGGAATTCAGACTTCATTGGACTTTGTTGCAGCTTAGCTTCAATTTTAGTAAGAGTTCAGTGAGTCTCCCTTGGGTATAGATTTCTTCCCTTCAAAGGAGACTCAGTTTCCTCCTCTGTAGAGTTGAATAAAATATTATTTTAATAATTTTAATAATATTTATTTAATATCATTTAATTAGTTAATATTAATTTAATAATAAAATATTATTATTATTTTGGTAGGGTTGTCTTCAAACCCCTCTTTCAGTTTATTTTGCCATTTGTTTGCAGTGTAGTTTATTATACTACCTTCCAAAGATCAAACTTTGATACCAAGTGTGAAGAAACAGCTGAATTTAACACCTAGTTTCCAAAAATAATTACTTATTTAATTAATAAATAATTACTTATATAAGGAAACTTTCAAAAGGCTATCTTCTTTGGGATGAGAGGGAATAGAATTCCCCTACTATTGGGCTCCTAGTTCCCAAGAGTCTCTGTACCCATGGGGTAGTACACCTTCTCTCCTCCCTATTCTAACTAAGGATTCCTTGTCCAGGGTTCAGTTTGTGGAGGCAATCTGTTGTATTCGAAAGCACTAGACTTGGAGTCAGGAAGATTTTGCATCCTGCTTCTAATATAAGCTACATGACCATGGGCAATTTGATTAATTTCTCTGAATTTCAGTTTCCGTATCATAAAATAACATCTACTTCAGCAGAATTGTGATCAAATAAAATAATATAGATACAAAATTATCTGTGAAATTTAAATGTAATATTTTTAATTCATTATTATTATAACTATAAATGATAGTTGTTGCCATACTTGAAAAAAATCCCTTATTCTGGCTCTGTCCCACTCTAGTATAAGAACTGTGTCATAGGTCCTTACCTTGCCACTGTGCAGACTCTCCTTCTACCAACCTTCCTACCAGGTTAGCTTAAAGGCTCCTTGAGCCTTCTCTTGCTTGTATAATCATGCTCCTTTCTCTTTTTTTTTTAAAAGCTGTCCTCTTCAGTATGTTGCAATCTTACTCCTTTGCTATGGGTAGATTAGATAAGTGAAGATTTTTCAGTACATGTTTGTGCAGATTTTTCAAAAGGTCAATGAAAAACAAGAAATGCAACTAATAAAAGCTTCATCCTCCAGGAAGCCTTCCTCCGTTACTTACTACCAAACCGGTTGTACACTCTACTCTATTTGACCATGTACTGGATACAGGAGCATTTCTAATGCTCTAATTTCTAATTTTCTATGTTGGGCAAATATTTATTTATGGTAAGTAGTAGAGCATTAGATATCACATATTCAATACAAATTCAATCTTTTTAAATTGTATCACACTTTCTATAATCCCATGTGGAGTTTTTCTTGGCAAAAATACTGGAATGATTTGCCATTTCCTTTTCCAACTTGTTTTACATATGCGTAAACTGAGGCAAACAGGGTTAAGTGACTTGCCCAGGATCACACAGCTAGTAAATGTCTGAGACTAGATTTGAAGTCAAATCTTCCTGATTCCAGTTCTGTTCTATTTAATGCATCACCTAATTGTCCACAGTTTATATTATCTGTGGGCTTTTCTGACTACTGCTATATGTTATTTTTAAAAAAAATATTTATTTCATCAAATGTCAAAGCTCTAACGGGCCTTAGAAATCACCTAGGACAGAGATCATCTAGGCAGTTGGATAGTCCAACCTTCTTAGTATTTCAGTGAGTCCTAGATAAGTCATTTAAACTTTGTTTTCCTCTTTTGAAAATGGAGATGACAATAGCACCTAACTGTCAGAGTTGTTATTAGAGTAAAATGAGATAATATTTGAAAATCTCTTCACAAATCTTAAAGTATGTTATATATTATACTTACTCTGAAGTCCATGTATCCCAAAGAATTCTATGTAGAAATTTCAGAAGATTCATAAAATTGGATAAGAAAAAAAATTGCATCTTTATTTGCACTAACCACTAACTGAAATTGGGCCTTTCCTTCAATTATTTAGAAAGATTTTTCTGAGAAAGGGTCCATAGCCACTGTCAAATGGGTCCAGGACACAATGATCTTGCTTTGGATGCTTACTAGCTACATGACCCTAGGCAAATTATTTAATTTCTTTGAATCTCATTTTCCTCATCATAAAATAGCACCTACCTCTGTGAGTTGTCTTGATCAAATAAAATAATAAGGTTAAGAACCCTCATCTGGTATAGCTTCCCCATCCCAGCTCTGATAGTTACTCACCATGTGAGCATAAACATGTCAAAGTCTACTTTCACTTCTAGTTCCTTGCTTGTCAAATAGGGGTGATAATTGTTAATATTAAGGGAGCTGATTTGTTCTATGACTCATGTATATCCAAATTTGTGATTTGGCACCTAGATATAAAAGCTTTACTTTCAGGGAAAGATGGAGTCTATGTTTGGTGCTGGGGAAACAACAACAGGAAGTAGTAGCAATAGCTCTAAGCTAGACTACCTGGTTGGGTGGCCACCAACTTTTGTAGGACAAAATGTTTTGTAATTGTGTTCATACACATAATTTGAAAGGTAGGGATTGAAGCTATCCTATTTTATCTCTGATACCTTAATTAGGTAAGAATGCTTTTTGATGGAATCATTTTCAATTTCTTTCCCTACCTGTAAACAAAGAAATTATATAAATCAATTAAGGAACAGTTTATTTGAAATTATGGCTGCCTGCACTTCTGACAAGATTGGTTGGAATAGACTTTTCTCTTCTTTATTCCTTCCTTCTCTGGGGAATTCTATAGTTAATAGATATCTGGGGAAAGAATGGAGGAGCAGTCATATTCCAGAAATGAAAGAGGGAAAAGAAAAGTGTTAGTTATCAAATGAAAATGCTTAAATTGTCTTCTCCAGGAACTAGTGCTTCCCCCAGTGCCCAGTCTTGTATGATTCATGTTGTCATTGCTCTATTCTCCATCATTCTTTGAGCTCTGAGATCTCCACTTAGGTCTGACGGAGGCCATTTGCCCCAGACATTAGTCATCTCCCTGCTAGATTTTATTTGAAGCCTCATGTAAATAGCTATTGGGATCTTCATGCCTTCTCCATTGTCTCCTCTCTCCTTTACAGAAGTCCCTCAAGTTCTGTTACTGGCATCTAGGAATCTTTGGGTGAAAATATTTACTGGGCTGCCATAGGCAAATCCCATAGCCTAAGTCTCCATGGCAATACCATCAGAAACTGAAATGTTGATGTGAAAGGGCTTTATAAACTTTAAAATACTATATACATATGTGAGTTGTTATTTTTGGGCAAAGAGGAACATGTGAAGGATATGATGGAAAGTATGACTCAGGACTGAGAAACAAAAGGGACCAAAGTCCCTACACAGACGACTCATGCAAATATATCATAAATCATAAAAGTCAGAAGCCACAGCAATTGAGTTTTTCTTTTTTTTTTTTTTTTTTTCTTTTATTTGTGTGTTTGTTTTGACTGGACCTATGATTTTATTGCTTCCAATGAGGAGTTTCCTCTATTAAGCATCATGGATACCTTCTTTGCAATGTGCAGTTGTCTGGAGCATTTGTAGGTTAAACAATTTCCTATCTGAAGAAATAGGAAGTGACTAGTTACAGATGTGGGAATCGTTTTTGAATTAGCTATTTTGATACAGCCAGACCATCAAATTGCTAGAGAAAAGATAAAAATCGATGGCAAATTAGAAGAAAATAAAAATGAGAAGATATTGAAACACTGAGCTGTTCAAAAATATCCATCAATCAGTAAGCATTTATTGAGGATTGAGGACAAACTAATTCCTGTGTTAAGCACTGTCTCTTCCCTCACGGAGGATAAGAAATATGGGGACAACTTTACATATATATAGCTTCACACATGATACATATAAAGTAAATATAAAATAGTCTTTGAGGGAAGGAATTAGTAGCTGGGAAAACTGGGGAAAGCTTTTTCCAAAAGACAATGGTGCTTGAAAGGTGTGGGCCCAATAATGTATTGTATGTAGTCAGAGGCTTTGACCTGTTGCAAAGAGATAGCTTCAGTCTTGTCTTAAAAGATTTCTTAATGGTAAAAGCTATCCAGACATAAAGTGGATGACCTCAAAGGGGGCAATGAGATGCCCAAAGAGCTATAAAATTGTGAATTCTCTTCTATCCAATAATACCACTATTAGGTGAATGCCAAAGAGATCATAGAGAAGGGTAAAGGACACATATATACAAAAATATTTGTAGCTATCTCTTTTTGGAATAGCAAAGAATTGGAAATTGAAGGGGATGCCCATCAATTGGGGAATGACCAAACAAATTGTGGCATATGACTGTAATGGAATATTATTGTACTGTAAGAAATAATGAACAGCAAAAAAGTTATCACACTGTGCATACCCTTTGATCCAGCAGTCTTATTACTGGGCTTATATCCCAAAGACATTTTAAAGCAGGGAAAGGGACCTATATGTGCAAGAATGTTTGTGGCAGCCCTCTTTGTAGTGGCCAGAAAGTGGAAACTGAGTGGATGCCCATCAATTGGAGAATGGCTGAATAAATTGTGGTATGTGAATATTATGGAATATTATTGTTCTGTAAGAAATGACCAACAGGATGATTTCAGAAAGGCCTGGAGAGACTTACATGAACTGATGCTGAGTGAAATGAACAGAACCAGGAGATCATTATACACTTCAACAACAATCCTGTATGATGATTAATTCTGATGGACATGGCTCTCTTCAACAATGAGTTGAACCAAATCAGTTCCATTTGTTCAATAATGAATAGAACCAGCTACACCCAGTGAAAGAACTCTGGGAAATGAGTGTGAACCACTACATAGCATTTCCAATCCCTCTATTTTTGTCCACCTGGATTTTTTATTTCCTTCACAGGCTAATTGTACACTATTTCAAAGTCCTATCCTTTTTGTATAACAAAATAACTGTATGGACATGTATACATACATTGCATTTAACATATACTTTAATATATTTAACATGTATTGGTCAACCTGCCATCTGGGGCAGGGGGTGGGGAGAAAGAGGGGGAAAAATTGGAACAAAATTATCAATGCTGAAAAATTACCCATGCATATATCTTGTAAATAAAAAGCTATAAAAAAGAATTTTAAAATTGTTAACTATTAAAAAAAAAAATAAGGAGCAGATAGATTTCAGAAAAAGCGAAGTAAGCAAAACCAGGATTACCTTATACATAGTAAAAGTAATATTGTACGATGATCAACTTTGAGAGACTTAACTCTTCTCAGCATGGCAATGATAAAAGATAATTCTAAAAAATTTGATGGAACATTTTATCCACAGAGAAGGAACTATAGAATCTGATTATAGATTGAAACATACAATTTTCACCATTTTCTTTTTTTTCATAATTTTTCCTTTTTGTTCTGATTCTTTTTCACAATATGACTAATGTGAAAATATGTTTAATGTGATTGAACCTGTATAACTTATATTAGTTTGCTTATTGTCTTGAGAAGTGGAGAAGGGAGGAAGGGAGAAAACAATTTGGAATTCAATGTCTTATAAAAGGAAATGTTGAAAGCTATCTTTTCATCTAATTTGAGAAAATAAAATATCATTAAGTGAAAAATAAAAACCAAGAGATGGTGCTTGAGCCAAGTCTTCTTTAAAATTTATTTTTAATAAAGTTTTTGTAGGTATCTTTTTACATCATAACAGTTTCCTTCAGTATCCTTCTCCTTACCCCTCCTGGAGAATTATACTATATAATAAATAGTATTTTAAATACCAAAAAAAGAAAAAGAAGGAAAAACCAGTATAACTGACCAATACATTCAAAAAGTTTAGAAATAAGTACAATGTTTAATGCTTATGTACCTTACCTCTCTGCAGAAGGGTGGAGTAAGAGTGTCTTTTTATATCTTGTCTTTCAAGTCATGTTTATTCTTTATAATTTTGCAACATTCATTTTTGTTTTCTTTTACATATAATTGCTATTCTTTCCTCTTATAATCATTGTGTATATTGTTTTCTTGGTTCTAAGTATTATACTCTGCATCAGTTCATGTAAATTTTCCATGCCTCATTGTATTCATCACATACATCATTCCTACAGGACAATAATATTACATTCAAGTATTAACATTTGCTTAGCCATTCTCCAATTGATTTACTTTATATCTAATTCTCTGCTATCCATGTTATTCTGATATCAGTGCTATCACTGCTGTAAGTATTTTAGTGTTTGTGGGAACTTTCTCCTTTTCAGTGGTCTCCTTAGGGTATAAGTCTAGTAATTTATAGTAATTTAATTTATAGAATCTCTGGGGCAGAGGATATGAACATTTTAGTCACTTTATTCAAATAATTCCAAATTGCTTTCCAAAATGATTGTACCAATTCATAGTTCTACCAGCCATGCATCAGTGTGACTATCTTCCCACATCCCCACCTGATATTAACTAATTATTGTCATCTTTGCCAATTTGCAGGGTGTAAAATGAAACCTTAAGTTTGTTTTGATTTGCATTTCCTCCTATTAGTGAATTGGGGTATTTTTTGTGTAGTTATCAAATTGAGTTTTGAAGGAAGATAGAGGTTTAAAAAGAAGAGGAAAGGAGGGAGCAAGCATTCTAGGAATGGGAAACAGTTCCTGTAAAGGCACAAAGGTGGGAAAAGGAGTGTTATATGTGAAGTACAGATTATAAATCAGTATTGTTAGACCATGTAGGGTAGAAAAGGAAATAATGCATAAAAAGAGTAGGAAGACTTCATGTCCAAGTTGCAATGAACTTTAAATGCCCAAGAAGGTAGTAGAAACTATTAGATTTTGAATAGTTTCTCAACATGGTCAGACTCACACTTTAGAAAATAATTTTGGCAGCCGTGTGGAGGATGGATTGAACTGGGAAGATACTTGAGGAAAGGATACCAATTAGCAGTCTATTGCAATAATAAAAGTGAGAGGTAGTGAGTATCTGAACTATGGCAATGGCTGAGTGGAGAAGAGTCATGTACCAGAAATGTGGAGAGAGATATGACAACACACAGGATAAGAAAGGGGAATTGAGGATGATATTAAGATTGCAAACTAGGATGTACCTTTCACAGCATGTAGTATATATTGTCTAATAAATAGTCTTTGATTTGGTTGGAGTTCAGCAGAAAAATTAAAATTGGGTATATAAATTTAGGAGTCATCTAAATAGAGATTTAAATCTGTAATTGAACCTGGAGGAATTGATGACACCACTAAATAATAGAGTATAGAGAGAAAAGAGAATAGACCCTTGAGGCACACCCACAGTTTTTGGGAGTGACAGAGATGAAGATCTAGCAAAGGAGGTCAGGAAGAGATAGAGAGCCAAAAAGGGAACAAAGCTACAAAAACCTCGGAAAAAGAGAGAGAATCTAGTAGGGGAAGGTACTATATAAAAGTCAAGAAGGTTGAGAATTGAGAAATTATATTGAGAAACAATTACATTTGGCAATTAAGAGATCCTTGGAAATTTTGGAGAGCATATTTTCATTTGAATGATATTGTTAGAAGCCAGATTACAGAAGGTTTTAAAGAGAATGAAAAGAGAGGTAGTAGAAATAATGGATATAGATCATTATATCTATATCTATATTTGATAGATTATCAAATAGCTTAGTTGATAGGGAGATATAGATTAAAAATTAATGAGGATGCTAGGTTCTAGTAGAGGTTTATAAGGATAGAGAAGACTTAAGTGTGTTTGGAAGCAGCAGGAGAACTATTAGGATTAGAGAAAGAGATGGGGAGAGAGAGACAATCTGCTGGAGCAGATGCTATTTAGCAAGAAAAAAAAGTAACTCTTCAACAGAAACTAAAGTGAGGGAGAAGTTAGTTGGTGCTGCCAGAGAAAGGGGAGAATAGGAACTCACGTTAAATAGCCCAGATCTACAGTGAAGAGGATAGGAAAGGGGGGAAGCTGGATGAGGCATGAAAAAAGAAGAAAAAAAATTGGAATTGCCTCTGTGATAACTGAGAAAGAGCAATATTCTCCAAACTGATCTTTACCTTCTCAATAAAAATAAAATTGTTGAGTTCTTAGCCTCAACATATGTGTATTTACTTAGTTATACATTATATACATGGGCTATGGTACCAATAATGCATTATAAAATCTTCTAGAATTTTATTTTATTTTTAATTTATGGAATAAGCCAGGCATTTATATAATATAGTATAATAAAAAAGATAATTGCACATGAAATAACTAATCTATTATGTACAACTTGTTTTTCCTTTTATAATAAAATTCCTTTCTCTACCCTAGAGATGGCTACCATCACAAATATGGCTATATAATTATATGTAAAATCATTCTATATATAGTTCTACTTATCAGTTTTATATCATTTTATATCAGTTTATATCATTCTATATATAGTTCTATATATATATATATACCAGACACAAATATGGCTATATAATTATATGTAAAATCATTCTATATATAGTTCTACTTATCAGTTTTTTTTCTGGATGCAGATAGCGTCTTCCTTGAAATATAGCCTTTGAAGTTAACCTTAAAACAATGTCTCTCTTACTATATATAGTGTTGCTTTGGTTCTGCTCATTTTGTTCTTCATTATTTTGTTCAAGTCTCTCAATGTTTTTCTAGGATCATTGAGCTCATCATTTCTTATAGGACAGTTGTATTCCATCACAATCATATATCACAACTTCTTCAGCCATTCTTTGAGTGATGGGCATCCCTGCAATTTCCAGTTCTTTGCTACAACAAAGAGAGTTGCTATAAACATTTTAAAACATATAAGTTCTTTTTCTTTTATCCTAACAATCTTGAGAAACAGACCTAGTAATGCTGGATAGGATATAGATGGCTTAACAATTCTTTGGGCATAATTCCAGATTGCTCTCCAAAATTGTTGTATCAATTCACAATTCCACCAATAGTGCATTAATTATCTCAATATTTTCACAGATCTTTTAATATTTGTCATTTTCTCTTCTTTCATTTTAGCCAATCTGATAAGTATGAAATGATATATCATAGTTGATGTTTTAATTTGCATTTCTCTAATCAATATATTAGATCATTTTTTCATATGAATATAAATTATTATGATTATAAAACCCATGTAAAATAGCAGTTTTTAAAAAGCATAAGGCAAAAAGCAAGTAAATATTTGACCGTTAAGTTTATTGAGTTAAAAAATGTCATAGTAAAGTAGGTGTTTTAAGAAAAATTACTCTGGTAGGTATGTAGAGAGTGGGTTGTAGATGAGAATTATTTGAGGAAGAGAAAACCAGTAGGGAAGCTATTGCATCATCTCCAGGTGAGAGGTAATGATGTCATGAACTAGGGTGGTGGTTATGTAGGGTAGAGAAGGGAACAGATGGGAAAGATTGTGAAGGTAGAAATGGCAAGATTTGGCAGCATATGCAAGATGAAGGAAAATGAGGAATCACGAAAGATGCCAAGGTTGTGAACTTGGTTGACTGGAAGGATGGTGGTGACTTCAGCCAGAAAAAGGAAGATTAGAAGAGAAGGTAATAAATTCTGTTTTGAACATGTTTAGAATAATTTACATATGTATTTAGGGCATTGTTGAGGAAGATATGATAAATACAGGCAGGCATCATAGTTAAGTACAGAGTCAAGTCATGTTAAATCAAGCAGCTTTTATTAAATTACATGTAAATTACTGTGTTAAGTATTAGAAAACAAAATTCTGGACTTGAAATTATAGGACTGTGTGACTTTGGGAAGTTATGTAAGCTATACTCCCTAATGAATTTTCTGAAAGATGAACAGTGGATCTCAAAACTCAAAAAGAAACAGATCCTTGCAGTTTCCATATTGACTTAGAAAACCTCAAATTAACAAATTACAATATTGCATTCTTTTTTTTTATTTTTTTAAATTAAATTTATAATCATAACATTGTTTGACAGTACATATGCATAGGTAATTTTTTACAACATTATCTCTTGTACTTCTTTCTGTTCCGAATTTTTCCCCTCCTTCCCTCTACCCCCTCCCCTAGATGCAGGCATTCCCATACATATTAAATATGTTATAGTATATCCTAGATACAATATATATGTGCAGAATATATATATATATATATATAATTTTGTTGTTGTTGTTGTTGTTGCAAAGGAAGAATTGGATTGGGAAGGTAAAAATAACCTGGGGAGAAAAACAAAAAATGCAAACAATTTACACTCATTTCCCAGTGTTCCTTCTCTGGGTGTAGCTGATTCTGTCCATCATTGATCAATTGGAGCAATATTGCATTCTTTTTTGTTTCATTAAATATTTCCTAAATATATTTTGATCAATTCTGCAGTCTTGGGGATCACATTAAGTCTGCTGGCAGTGAGTTTGACACCTTTGATGTAGAAAATATAGAACTCTCTGTGTTTATTCTTTATTCATTATAAGGAGGCATTTAATTCAATAAAGTAAAAAATGCTACCTTAAAAGATTTTTTTCAAAAAATGACTTCTATGCATACATCATAATTATTCAGGAGTTCTTGAATTATTTATCAACAAAGCTAATGTCATTCAATAACTCTAATCATAAATATCAAATGAGGTTGAAACAGGGAGACATGCTCACTAAGGTGACTAATACTGCCAAGGAGGAAATCCAGTACAGTGTTAAAGTTGAAAGAGGAATTTCCTTGTGTGCAGATGAAATTATTATGGCCTTAGAACATTGCAGAGCCTCCTAAAAGACAAGCATGAACCTGAGTTCAAGTTTGGCCTCAGACATTTAATACTTACTAGCTAGACAAGTCAACCCCAATAGCTCTGCAAAAAAAAAAAAAAAAAAGAGAGAGAGAGAGAGAGAGAGAGAGAGAGGGAAGGAAGGAAGGAAGGAAGGAAGGAAGGAAGGAAGGAAGGAAGGAAGGAAGGAAGGAAGGAAGGAAGGAAGGAAGGAAGGAAGGAAGGAAGGAAGGAAGGAAGGAAGGAAGGAAGGAAGGAAGGAAGGGAGGGAGGAAAAAGATTTTTCTAATCATCCACAGAGGAAAAACTCAATGGATGAAAAATTATGACGTAACCTATAGAGTTTGCCATTTTCTTCTCCAGCTCATTTTACAGATGAGGAAACTGAGGCAAACAGTTAAATGACTTTCCAGGTTCACAGAAAGAGTAAGAGTCTGAGGCTGGATTTGAACTTAGGTCTCCTGACTCCTCACCCAATATTTTATCTACTGCCCCATATAGCTCATCCATGTATTCATACATATATATATAATGCATATATGTGTGTGTTTTATATATGTATATCTCTATTGAGTTTATATTGAAAACTACACTGCAAATGGATATTTTCTATCCAAGGTTTATTGGGATTGCCTTGTATCACTGAAGCACTGAGAAGAACCAAATGTTTTCATAGTTGATCATCACACAATCTTGCTGTTACAGCATCAGTTCATATAAATTTTTCCCCTTTCTAAAATCAGCTTGTTCATCATTTTTTATAGAACAATAATATTCTATTACTTTCATATGCCACAACTTATTCAGCCATTCCCCAATTGATGGACATCTACTCATTTTCCAATTCTTTACTATCACAAAAAGAGTTACTACAAGCATTTTTGCACTTGTGATTTCCTTGGGATACAGACTTTATAGTGGCACTGCTGAGTCAAAGGGAGTTTTATAGCCCTTTGGCCATAGTTTCAGATTGCTCTCCAGAATGGTTGGATCATTTTACAACTCTACCAATAATGCATGAGTGTCCCAGTTTTCCCATCCCCTCCAACATTTATCATTATCTTTTCCTATCATTTTAATCAATCTGAGAAATATGAGGTAGTATCTCAATTGTTTTAATTTGCATTTCTATTTGAGATTTTCTTGACACTGGAGTGATTGGCCATTTCCTTCTCTAACTCATTTAATATTCAAGAAAATTGAGGCAAATAGGATTAAATGAATTCCCCAGAGTCACACAGCTAGTAAAGTGACTCCATGCCTGGTACTCTATCTATTGTACCAGCTGCCCTTACTTGAGCTTTATTCTATAAAAATTTGTCACCCAAACCAGATCTTCAAAGATTTTATCAACCAACCCTCAGGACATTCTCAGTGAATGCCTAGCCTATAGTCTCCTTTTTATAATCCCTATGCCCATAGTCTCCTTTTTCATTTCAAATTCAGCTTTTATATCAGGGATATGCATATTCATGTTTCTGCTAATTTCCCATTTCCTCAATCTATTCAATGAACATCATCCTATTACTTTACTCAACACCAGCAATCCACTCTAGTTACCATCCCTGATCTTATCACCCACAAGTGTTTTATATTTCTCTTCTCTTTCTTAGTCAAACTCCTTGAAAAAGCAATCTTCATTTATTGCCTCTATTTCTCTCTCCAGAATCAGTTTAGAATCTTCTGTTTAGCATTTAAAGTCCTTCACAATCTTACCTCTCACTATGTTTCCAATCTAGCCATTCATTACTTCCTTTCTGTGCATGAAACATGCACAGATTGACCAGACCAATCAAACCAGCTTTCTTCCTGTTTCACACATGGCTTTCTCTACCTCTCTCCCCCACCCCTGTGGCAAATTAATGGGAGGACACACATAAGAATCCCATAGGATAAGCACTGGATGAATTTCCATCTACTGTCTAGGAGAGAATAGCTAAATAGATAAGATCACAAATCTCATATAATCCTATGATCTTATTTTCCTTAAAATTAGATGATAAACTCCTTGAGGGGAGACAGTGTCATTTTTCATCTTTGAGAATCTTCAGTATAATTTTTTTGTTTCATAGTAGCCATTGAATTCAGTAATTATGACACTTAAGTGGAAATACTAGAAAGTGAAAGTCTTCCAGTTAAGACCTTAGTTTGAATCCTAACTCAGATACTTACTTATCTGTGCGACTGTGAAAAGTTGCTTAATCTCTGCCTCAGTTATCTCATCTGCAAAATAGGGCACCTACTTCACAGCTTGCTGTAATGGTCAAAATGAATTAATTAATAGATGTAAAGTACTTTACAAGCCTTATAGTGCAATGTAAATATTAATCATCTTCATTATCATCATTATCACCATCACCATTGTGGTCGTTGTCATCATCATCATCATCATCATCATTATTATTATTATTATTTTTAAGGGCCTATTACTGCATGGTTGACAAAAAGAAAGGATACCTCTCTATATAGAAATGCAAATGTCAGGTCCTTCCATAGTTTAGTTTGCACAATATTGGTTTAAATATTCTCCTTCAGTAGGATAACTGCCTATTCTGGACTGTTTGTGTTTGTCATTGAATCCCCAGTGCTGATAGCATAGATTTAGTAGCTACTTAATTGAAGTAGTGACTGTTGAATTGAATTTAACTAAATTTACCACATGCATGCCGTAAAAACTATATTACTGATGACTAAGTTGCTGCTCAAGAGCATTTGAACTGGAAAACAAACAAACAAACAAACATGAACAGATGAGCTTTGGCAGAAGAGCATCTTATAGGTTATATTCTCAGAAGTTGGTTTCTGCCCAGGTTTGGGGACAGTCAGCATACGCTATAACGTGGCAGCAGGGAGGCACAACCTCTTTTGATCCAGCTTCTTGCTTCTCTGCTATAGCTGAGGCAAATAATGGGATGTCAGATAAGACTGATAATCATGGGGAAGTTTTCAGGATTCACTTCCATATTTCTTTGTGTGCTTGTTTTACTTCCTGAGTTTGGGACTTAGGAAGCTGGGTTTTGTTTACAGATTCCTCAGAACGGAGACTTCCCATCCCATTCCCCCAATGGTGTCTACAATGACTTGTGGCTTGCTCTAAGAAGTGGAAAAGGACTGAAAAATTGGCTTGATATGGTCAGATTACTTAAGAAGTACTGATGAAGCATGATTCTAAAGTAAGCAAATTAATCAGGTGTTTTGTTATGTTAGTCAATAAGCATTTTTTGAGTGTTTACCAAGCACTGTTCTAAACACTAGGGATAATAAGAAAGGCAAAGCAGTTCGTATTCCCAAGGATCTCACAGTCTAATGGGGAAGACATCATGAAAATGACAATGGATAAATAAGATCCATACGGGATAAATTGGAGATAATTAATAGAAAGCATTAAGGGAAAATATTCTCATAGAAAATGGGATTTTTGCTGGAACTAGAAGGTAGCCAGGAAATTCAGGAGACAAAGAATGGGGGAGAGTATCTCTGACATTTCCATCCCTTCTTTCAAGAAACATCACTGGGAGAAGAAAGGTATCTATAAGCCTCAAAGGCATTACTTGCAGTGAAAATGACCATTGATTCCACCCCAACCTTAATTAGTCAAATGGATGCAATCATTGGACAAAAGGGTTGTTGTTATTTGTCCTTTATTTTTGAAAAGGACCAATGATATCATGTGGTGATGGCTTGACTTGTGTATGAATTGGATTAAAAGAAAGCAGGCTTGCCTAAAGTCACCTGCCTTCGTCTCTCTTCTAGCTCACTGAAGTCCAGTTGCAAGACAAAAGTCAAGATGACTAATGATGACCTGAAATCCAGTGATGAATGGGGGTCTTTAGTGTCTTAAACGAGCTCTAAGCACTCCATAATACTGCTCCAGCCACTTCATGGTGGTTGAAATATTGTTCTCAATGTCCATTCCATAGGAGATTTTCATCCTCCTAACTCACTGACACATTTTAGACCTGTCAGTCACCTTAATTTGGCTTAGCCTATCTTCCCAGATAGTTTTATTGGGGTATGGCCATTACAAATGCTGCAGCTCCTTGGTGTCATAGGTGAGAATTGAGAGACAGGTGGACACCAAAGTTGTATGAGTCATCCTGAAAAGGGCTTGGCAAGCCCTCCCATCAAAGGTGCTAGTCTTCCCTGAATATCCCATGAACCCCTCTGGTCAAAAGGGGTGATAGGGCAATGTAGCCTACTACAATAATGTATCTGGTACCCTACTAGAAAGACAATTCCAAATTGATTGTGGATCATCATCAGCATCTTCATGTAACCATAGATCATTATAATAACTCCAACTTGCTCAGAGGGACAGGGTCCTCAGAGGGCAATTACACCTCTTCCACGGGATCTAATGAAAACCTGAGAGATAAGAATGATTCTTTTATTTTTGACTTCTATTTGGGGGAATCTCTTCCTCCCCAAATCAATAGATTAATAATTTCTTTAATGAATGCAATAGACGCTGACTGGTATTTTCCCAATATCTTTTGACTAGTTATTTTCTCCATATTATCAATAAGCAATTAATATAATTTAATTTATACAAAGGAGTATTTATGGAGAAAATAAAGCAAGGATAAAAGTACAAATACATCTCCTTGAACCAGGACACACACAAACTTAAATTGGCTGCTACAAAGATTCTATCTACCAAATTCACTTCCAAAGGTGACATAACCAATGGATGAGTGAGTATCTACGCAACTCTGTTGAGTCACCACTAGGCTAGGACACATGGGTTACTCTTCTGGGTGCTGACACCTCTCTTGACATGGCAGATGGCTACTGAAATCTTTCCTGTGGAAAGATGACCTTATAGAGGAATGGCATAGCCAAGTTTCAAAGCTCCCAGGCTGAGAAGAAAATATTGCAAGCAACAAGAAAATAAGAATTGGAAAAACTGTTGAAATATAATCAAGATTTCACTGTATTAATATAGCAGCAACAAATATAACTAAAATACTGTAGGTCTTATAACATTATATTTCTTTTTAAAAAAAAATAATTTTTTCTTGGTGAGGAGAGTGGGGTTAAGTGACTTGCAAGATCACACAGCCATGAAGTGTTAAGTGCTAAGTTTGAACTCAGGGTAAGTGCTCTATCTACTATGCCATTTAATTACCCTAAAATATTACATTTCAAAGAGCAAAAAAACCAGAGTGGATCCAAAAATGACCGATGACTCTTCTGACCTTTTGAAACTCACAAGGTCATTCTATTTCCAATACTCCTTCAGCTAAGATTAGGAAAGAATAATTATAACAGGATTCAGAAGAAACAGCAGAACTATGAGCTCCATACTGAATTGGGTGGGAAGATATAAAAGTTATAGATGAATATAGATGTTGCCTGTACAATTTTCTGCCCCTCTTGAAGTCCACAGCACCTCTTCCTTTTCATTTGAAAGCCTCCTGGGAGAGAGAAGTTGTGGAGTCCTTAAATGTAAACTCAGTAACCAATTTAGAGGCTTTTCTTCACCATACAGAAAGCAGTAGAAAAACAATCATGGAATACCTAAGCATGTTTTGAATTGAGGAAAGGTATTTTCATACTCTTTCATGCATTCCTGTTAGAACACACTTTTGTTCATGCTTTAAGGTCTGAGCTCTTGTAGGCCAGTGTTCTATGCTTAGTGGGCTCATAGTGGGCAGGACTGAGGGATCTGAGAGAAAGAATCGGATGTGGGATATTTGTGTGAAAATGAATGTTTATGATTGGGCACAATGATACTAAGTTCTGATTTTATTGATCTAGATTAGTAGAGGTCATCCCTATCCACTAATATTTCTATTTTCAGTATGCCATGATATGAGTAAGATCCTATAATGAAGAAAGCTTTAGAAGGCATACGGGAATTGCTTCTTAGTTGCTTATTGCCACATACTACACAGTGATCCTCACTGGATTGTACTCTTGTCACAATGAAACAGGGATGGTCCTGTTTCAGAAATTAATTAAATCAAAAATTAAGTCAAAAAGGTACTTTAGAACACTGGCTTGAGTCTAAATAGTAATAATAACAAGGAAGGGAGCCATTGTTGGGTATGTGAAATATTTAGAAAAGGACTGGCCTTTAGAAGACTCCTTGGTTTTGAACATTTACAACTTGTACTATAATTTAATAAGTTAAAAAAAATCCAGTTCTGAAAATGCAATTCGGAGTCTTTTTCCCAGAATGATTGTGAATGATATTCACCAGTGTTATTGATAATGTTTGGGGTGTATGCAACTCAATTCAACAAATATTTATTTAAAGCAAGAGGAGTATATATTTGTTCTTGCTAAGAGTACTGGTTCTGAAATTAGGAAGACTTGAATTCAAATCCAGTTTCAGATTTAAAACTACCAGATGTGTGACCCTGGGCAAATCATTTAACCCTGTTATCTCAGTTTCCTCATCTGTAAAATAAGCTGGAGAAGGAAATGGAAAACCACCCAATATCTTTGCCAAGAAAACCCCTCCAAAAGAATGACCAATGCACGACAGAAAATCAAAATAAACTTTAAATTCAAATTCTATTTAATCCCACCATCTTGAAACTAAAATATCAGCCAATAACAATTTTCAGATGTATAACCAGATCCCGAATAATGAGAATAGCTCATCTCAAGAAGTGATCACAGTATTTGAATTTATACTGCATATGTCCACTGGGCTGGAATCAATGGCCAAATTTCCTATAATTACAATGGGAATAGTGTGAATTCAAATATATAGGACCTCTTCAAGGATTAATTATTCACATTTAATATTCATAGGAAGAGTAATTTAGAGATGTGTTAGCAGTGATGTGTGTGTGTATATATATATAAATGTATATGTATATATATATATATATATATGTATATGTATATTTGTATATATACAAACACTTAGCTCATAGAACCACTACATACAGTGGGAAGAACACTAAATCAGGGAACTGCTTCAATCCCAGCTATGGCAGTTAGGCAAGTCATGTAATCTGTTTGAAGTTTTTCATGTGTAAAATAATTTGCCTGTTCTAGAGAACCTGCTTATAATGCCCCTTCTAGTTCTGAATCTATGATCCTAATATAGACACAGTTAGAAGAGGGCTGGATTTATATCTCATTTCTAGCACTTATTAGTTATGTGACCCTGAGCAAGTCACTTTAACCACTTTACCACAGTAAAAGTTTGGAAAATAATAGCACTTACCTCACAGGATTGCTAAGAAAAATAGAACTAACATGTGTAAAGAACTTTGCAAACTTTAAAGCATTATGTAAATGTTAGTTACTATTATTTATCTAGAAGAAGGGGGGAGAAAGGAAGGAAGGAAAGGAAGAAAGAATAAGATAGAAAGAAAGAGAGGAAGATAGAAAAAGAAAGAATGAAGGGAGAAAGAAAAAGAAAGGAAAAAAGAAAGAAGGAAGGGAGTAAGAAAGTGGAAAAGAAAGAAAAAAGCGAGAGAAAGGAAGTAAAAAGAAAGAAAAGAAGACAGAAAAAAGAAAGAAGGAAAGGAGAGAGAAAGAAAGGAAGAAAAGAAGAAAGGAAGGAAGGAAATGAGGGAAGAAAGAAAAAAGAATAAAGAAAAAGAAAGAAATCTGTGATTTTATCTACTAGTCTGAAACTTTCTCAGTGGATATAGATTGGCAACTCATTTGTTAACTTATTTTCTCCTTTAGAAAGTTGCCTGGGGGCAGTAAGGTAAGTGACTGGCCATCCCCTTACCACTAACCAGTGTCAGAGACAGAATTTGAATAAAGGTTTCCCTGCCTTCCAGGCTCAGCCTGCTCCCCCTGTTCTATCATTCTATTTCACCTGGTTAGAGTATTATACTTAAAGTTATTTACTGATCTTCTTTGCTCTTTCTAATGATCACTTTTAAATCAAACTTCTCTCCCTATGCACAACAGATTCTAAGATACAATGGCGGAGACAGGAGAGTAGAAATTCATTTGGAAGTTGGCAGTGGGAAAAATCAAAGGGAGGCAGGGCTCTGCCCACTTTGGCCTCCCTCCGCATTTACTGATTATCTCCTTAGCACGAGGAAATTGCTCTCCCCTGGCTGTTAGCCTCTCTTCTTTTGCACTACAGCTCTCAGACTGAGCAGCTTTTAAACAGTTCTTACTTTCCAACAAGTGCCTTGGGCTTCAGTTCTAGCCCTGGAGAATGTTAACCCTCTACTGAATAAAACGCTCGGAAAAGCACATGGGATTGGTGTACAAGGTGTGTGGGAAAGGGACAAAGGGGTCAGCTCCTTAATAAGAGTTGAATTAGGTGTACACTGCTTGTCCTTGATCTATTCTTAAAAGAGGAAAGGTCTCTTTCTGGTCTCTTTATATTTCTAGGGTTTGCCTACAAATAAAATATAACAAAATTAAATACTTGGCAGTTCAAGGGTTAAAAGTGAAACACAAAAAGTTGGGGGGGAGATGAGGGGGGGAGAGGCCAGGCAGCTGCAGTGGATCCTCAGAGACCCCTCTGGGCTGAACAGGGGCCTCAGCAGCTCCTTGGAGACTTGAACACTGTGCGATGGAATTTTCCCCAGAGTTAACACTATTGTCCTTGCAAAGGGCCTGTGACCAAGAGGAGGGGCTGAGAATCTTAGCTTTCCCTGAATGCTTGGCTCTCAAGGAGCTCCCATGGGCTCCGACTCCCCCAGCTGGAGTTAGGGGAAAAGGCAATGAGGATGCCGTAGACCCCCTCCCTCTCTGTCCCAAAATGGACTTCCATCAGCATGGGCAACAGTTGCTACCCGGCCCTCTCCCTTCTCAACTACCCTATTCCTCCCCAGGCCAGAGTTACTGAAACAGAATAACAGGTTTGGTTGCCATACCAACTGCCTTTCTCAAGTCTTTTTTTTTCCTACAGGAGAGAAAAGAGGGGGGCTGTGGAGGGGAGGAAGGCTAAGTAGCCTGTGGGAGGGGTAGGGGTGAGGATCAGCCTGCTGTGCAGGACAATTCAGTCTTAAGGGAAGCTTCCTTGGGTCCTGAAACGTGGGACTGAAAACTCCCAACAATTGGGTATGCTAAGTGTTTGGAAATGGGGAGGGGGGAAGGGAGCCGCCTTATCTGTTCTGCATTTTTATGGAAGAGCTGCTGTTCTTTGGGCACATATGTTCCCATTTGTGATCCATGGTGGGATTCTTAATGCTTTGTCCCTACATAACTCTTTCAGAAACTTTGAAGGGATTATCTTTTCCAACTCAATGATTTCTGTGTACATTGCTCCCCATATTGGAGATGATCTTCACCCCCATCTCTGCCTGTTGAAACCCTTTCCTTAATGCTTGTTTTCCCAAACAGTCTGTCTCCTCTGTCTCCTCTGGCTATAAGTAATCTCTAGTCTCTCATTCCCCTTTATTTGGACATCCTCTGTGCACTTAACCATTGTGATAATTTATTATGGCCAATGCAAAGAATAGCTAATGAACCAACATGCCCTCCACTAAGTATCCGTTAAATGTCAAGACGACTAAAGGGAGTTTCCAATATGTTGAATGAACTCTTGTAGAATCTTCATAGAAGGTCACGGACAAGAAAAGCTGTCTTGGATGAGTGAGCAGATAGGGGTTGCCATGTGCAACCCACTGATGTCCACACCATAGATCCATCACGATACCTTATTATTTCTGTATTATTTTATCTCTTCTGCCAAGTAAGCAGAGACAAGGGAAGGACTATGGCTTGTTTTATCTTCATATCTCCAGTGTTTGGGTAAATTTAATAAACATTGATTTAATTGAATGGAATCAGATTACTTAAATAGTGGTTATTTTTCATTATTTATTTTTAGTATTTTTTAAAAATTGACTTTCAAATTCTTTTCCTCTAATCCACTCCTTACTCCACCCATTGAGAAGGCAAGCAATCTGATATCAATTATACATGTGAAATCATGTAAAACACATTTTCATGTTAGCCATGTTGAAAATAAAAGCAAGAAAAATAAGGAATATAAAAAATACTTCAATTCACACTTAGGGTTTATCAGTTGTCTAACTGGAAGTATATAGCATTTTTCTTCATGAGATTTTTGATCAGAGTAACTAAGTATTTCAAAGTTGAAAATCATTTCAATAATGCTGTTACTGTGTTTTTTATTTTTGAGTGTTTTTGCTTTTGTTTTTATTTCTAGTACTTTGCATAGGCCTAATTCACATAATAGGTACTTAATAAATGCTTGTGGAAAGATAATACTGGTTCCACTGAACAGCAATGGAAAGACTCCAGAAAATAAATAAGATAAAAAAGCAGGTGCTTGGCTCTTGAAATACTGGCCAGAGATGATTTTTTAATACCAGGAAGAAGAAAGACTGAAATTCAGATGAGTAAAAAATGTAGTCTCTGTTACTTGAACAATTCATTCAAAACTAGTTGAATGGCTAGACTCAAAGAATAATTAATGGATTAATGTCAACTTAACAGGTCTCCTTTACAGTGCCCCAGGGATCTGTGCTTGGTAGTCCTCTGTCATTTAACATTTATATCCAGGGTGTGAACAAAAGCATATCATTGTATGTTCTTTAAATTTGCAGATGACACAATGCTGGAAAGGATAGCTAAGACACTGAATGGCAGTCAGGATTCAAAAAGATCTTTACAGGCTAGAGCATCTAATAAGATGAAATTTAACAGGAAGAGTCTTGCACTTGGGTACAAGAAATCGACTCCCTCATTCTAAAAAAGATTTGGTGATTTTAGTGACCTTCCAAGCTCAATATGAGTTAGCAGCTAAAAAATTAATTTAATCTTGTGTTGTAAAAAGAAATAGCTTTCAAAGAATAAGAAGGTGAAACCCCATTGTACTTCATCTGGAGTATTATGTTCAGTTCTGAGCACCATAGTTTAGGAGAGGCTTTGATAAACAGGAGAGTGTTCAGAGGAGGACCTCCAAGATGGGGAAAGTCTTTAAGTCCATGACATTGATTTAGAGACCTGGTTATATTTTCCTGGAGAAAAAGATATGGGGTGGGGGTGGGAGTGACATGATAGCTGTCTGAAGCATTTGAAAGGCTGCCAGATGGGGAAGGGATTAGACTTGTTTTGTTTGGACCCAGAGGAGAGAACCAGGATCAATTGGTGGGAGTTGAAAAGAAGCAGGTTTAGGTTTGATGTCAGGGAAAACTTCTTAACTCTTAGAGCTGTTCAAAAGTGAAGTGGGTTGCCTCAAAAGGTGGTGATTGTCAGGAAGAGGCTAGACAATCATTCGTCAGTTATGTCAGTGACTTGTAAATCTTTAATCACTGGATCATTGGGGTAGGACTGGAGGTCGGTAGAGGTAGGGAAAGATGGAAACAAGATACACTTTCTAAAAACATGTTGGTATATCATTTGTTAAAATAATGCTGTGGTAGTACTTTCACCTTTTTTGTTTGTTTGCTTGCTTTTTTTTATCTGATTTTTCTTGTGCAGCATAGCGTATATGGAAATATGTTTAGAATAATTTCACACATTTAACCCATATCAAATTGCTTGCTTCTTGAGGGGAATGGAGAAAAATGTGGAATACAAGGATCTGCAAAGGTGAAAGTGAAAACTGTCTTTGCATGTATTTGGAAAAATAAAATGCTACTAAAATAATTCTGTGGATTAATAGAAAAGCAAAGAACCAAAGAATTAAAATGCAAACTATGTAAAATCCAACTAAAACCCAAATGTGTCTAAATGTATTCATTTAATAGCTAATTAAAGCCTAAGAAAAGACAATGCTTTCAATTAATTAAGTACTGCAAAAAATTAGCAATTTTCAGTTATCAAAATTGTGGGTGTGCATTTTGTATTCTTTTCAGAAAAAGGGAAAAATTATTTTTGAATGTTATATAAACAAATATAAAAGAACATAGAAAAATACATTATAAACTCGTAACAATGTATGTAAATACATTCCCTTACATGTTGCTCATGAGCAACAGGTTGTTTATAGTATATACATAGCATGAAATTATTAAAATAATAAACAATTTTTAAAAAGATAATAAAGAATAGACAAAATGCATTTGAGTTACAAAGTAGCATACAACACTCCCATGTATCTGCTTTTTAAAAAATTACATAATAGAAAAAAATTCAAGATACATCTTAAAATTTAATCTTAACATTTTCTCTGTCATCATGTTAACAAATGTAGGTGATAAACCAAACAATATATGAAGCCCTAATTTGTAGCTTGCTAATTTCTGAAGTATTATTGCTCACACTGAAAATTTAAGTTCATTCTAGCTATCTCGAGCATGTTATGCAAAAATGGGCATTTCTTTTGTTTATGGGTAGGACTAAGTAGTCATTGAAGTCCCTTCCAATGCTCAAAAATATTCTGTGAATTGTACAGACATTACTTCAATCTGCTGCCTTTGGGAGAGAATCTTGTTAAAATCCACAGTATGAAATGAAAACTTTTGGAAAAAACAAACAGTCAAGGGAGATAGATAATATAATAATCTATATTAATAATATAATTGAGAATATGACCTTCTAAGAACAATCTTTTGAGCCATGATATCAGACCATTTTAGTAACACAGATATTTGTCCATTTAGTCATTGCCTGTGGAAAGAGGAATGGGATTAACATTACTCTCTTTCCTCCTATCTCCCCATTTTCCCAGTTCCTGTGTTTTGGATGTTTTTGAATGCTGATGTTTTTAATTTTCAGTGATATAACTTATTTCCAAATACTCAAATGTACTTGTGATCTTAGTGATTTGTAATTTTCCTCCATTAATGTAGAGCACAATTCATCCCCTCTTGTTCATTTTGTGCAACTTTTGATTTCACCTTTACATAAGTATGCCATAGATAGTCTACCCAATAATCTGAAAATCTTCCTTGTTTTCCCTTGAAATCATGATGATACTCAGGATATCTACAAGTATGTCATCCTTTATTGTTACCAGTCTATCTTTTTTTATTCATACAATTCCACAATGACTTCTTTTATTCCTGTTCTTTAAAAATATTGCCTGCTCTTCTCCCTTTCTCTCTCCCAGGGCCCTCTCCATTCACCTCTTTATTGCTCTGTGTGATATTTGCTTTCAATTCTTTGGAAGCTATTGTGTTCCCTGTCTGAGTCACACCACAATACCGGTAGAATATTGGTATTAAAAAGATAGGCCTCCGCTTCCAGGAGAAGTCTTAGGTCACTTGAATTGCTTTGTGGTTTAGTAAAGGCAATCCAGCTCAACCTCCTCCTGTTTAATTCTAGGCCCAACTTATTATACATATTAGGCTATATAGGCTATTATCAAATGGCATGTCATAAACTGAACAATCAGTATTGCTCATCTACTTGGTCTGTCCTGTGTGGATGATCAGGATAACCTCTTTTGAGTGCTTATGGATTATTTCCAGGAGATTTTTTCAGGGCTTGGTGCCATTAGAATTATGTCACCCCAAAAGAGGAGCATCTCGAGGACCTCACTAACCGCAGAAAATCTCTCCTCATCTTGGAAGTTGTACTGTATTTGCATCATGACTATTGCAAATAACTTTTGCAAACATTTGTTTAAAGCCTTCCCTGATATTTATGATCAGAGGGCTGGTAAGTAAGGTTTTCTTTGTAGTGATAATTTTAAGAATATTGGGAGGGAAGTCTTTGAGGTGATTATTTTACTCAATTGAATCAACTGCTTTTTTCATAATCAAGAAATACTACGACTTCCAGTACCAAAATAGTGGAGTGGGGAAAGAACCCATTAATGCCCTTCCAAACTCCTCTTCAAACAACCAGAAAACCATTTTGTAGCAGAAAAGCAGCTTATCAGCATTGGAGGAAAGGTCTCTTTGGAGGAGGTAGAAGAGGAGTAAGGTCTGAGAGCAACAGCAAGTCTCATAATGCCTGTGGCAGGACTTTGATCCTAGAGCAATCCACCAGCAAGGTCAGGCAAACTAGCAGCCCTCTAAGCAAAACAAGAGTGTCTGCAGCACAGTCCCATCCATCCCAATGACCCTACCTCCAGCATAAGCCACTAGTCAGGCCTTGACCTCTTTGCTGACCTGCATGTGTGATCTACATATGAGGCTCCACCCCAGGACTGGCCAATAGCAAGGTCCTGCTCTCCCAAAAAAGAGTTTGTGTTTCCATAGCAACCCAGCAGCAGGTCTTTGCCCCTGGGGCAGACCAGCAACAAGATTCCTCATTCTCTCTTAACCAGCAGAAAATCTACTTCCATAATAACTCAGCAGTAAGACCTTGCCCTTGGAGGAGGCCAGCAGAGAAACCCCATAGCCTGGGAAGGTCAACAGGGAATCCCACACCCTAGTACAAGTCAGAAAGGAAGTGTACCCTCTAGTGCAAGCAAACAGCTAGTTCCCTGAATACTAGTGAAAGAAACTAGAACCTGATCCCCAGTATCAAAAGGGACAGTGCAGGACCGGAGCCCATAAAAACACCAAATCTCTAAATACACAAGAAAAAAATAAACAAAAAAACAAAAAAAGAACTTGACTACAGAAAGTTACTTTGGTGACAGAGAGGATCAAAGCACAAATTTAGAAGAGGATAAAAGTATCAAAATGGTACCCGTGAAGCCTCAAAGAAAAATGTAAGTTAACCTCAGACTCAAAAAGAATTCCTTTGAAGAGCTTAAAAAGCTTTAAAAAAAAAAAAAGCAAATCTGAGAAATAGGAGAAAAATTGGGAAAAGAAATGATGAAAGAGAATCATGCAAATCATGCAAAAATCATTTTAAAAATTCACTGAAGAAAATAACTCCTTAAAAAATAGAATTGATCAAATGAAAAAGTACAAAAGCTCACTAAAGAAAATAATTCCCTAAAAATTAAAATTGAATAAGTAAAAATTAATGACTCTGAAATACTAAGATATAATAAAACAAAATCAACAAAGTAAAAAAAATAGAAGAAAAGTATGAAATTTCTCATTGGAAAAAAAATGACCTAATAGATCCAGGAGAGATAATTTTTAAATTATTGGGTTACTTGTATGCCATGATCAAAAAGAAAGAAAAGAAGAAAAGGAATAAGGAAGGAAGGAAAGAAGGAAAGAAAGGGGGTGGTAATCAGAAGTAAAATACTTGTAAAGAGGGAAAAGACGGGTAAAGAGAGGGATAAAGAAGAAGAAATAGCTTGGAGAGAAATGATGTAGTTATCATTATTATAAATATCACCCATAATGTCCATCAATTGGAGAATGGTTGGGTAAATTATGGTATTTGAAGGTTATAGAATATTAATGCTCTGTAAGAAATGACCAGCAGGAGAAATACAGAGAGTCTTGGAGAGACTTGCATGAACTGATCCTGAGTGAAATGAATAGAACCAGAAGATCGCTGTACACTTCAATGCTGTATGAAGATATATTCTGATGGAAGTGGATATCTTCAACATAAAGAAGATCCAACTCACTTCCAGTTGATCAATGATGGACAGAAATAACTACACCCAGAGATGGAACACTGGGAAGTGAATGTAAATTGTTAGCACTACTGTCTATCTACCCAGGTTACTTATACCTTCGGAATCCAATACTTAATGTGCAACAAGAAAATTGGATTTACACACATATATTGTATCTAGGTTATATTGTAACACACGTAAAATGTATGGGATTGCCTGTCATCAAGGGGAGGGAGTAGAGGGAGGGAGGGAGGGGATAATGTGGGAAAATGAATACAAGGGATAATGTTATAAAAAAATTACTCATGCAAAATTTATAAATAATTTATAAATAAAAAATTTATAAATAAAATTCAAATAAATAAATAAATAAATGTCACCCATAAAAACAGCAGTTAATAGCAGAATGTAATCCAGAATCCTACAATGTGTTGTTTATCTTTTGTGAGGCAGCTGGGGAAAGTGATTTGCTCAGGGCTCACACAATTAGGAAGTGTTAAATGTCGGAATCTGGATTTGAACTCAAGGCCTTCTGACTCCAGGGCTATCACCAGCACCTACACCATCTAGTTACCCCCAAAGTGTTTATAAAAAACACATTTGAAACAGAGAGAGACTGGAGCAAAATCTATTATGATGAAACAAAGAAAGGAGGGGTAGCAATCGTGATCTCAGGTAAAGCAAAAGCAAAAATTGATCTAATTAAAACAAATAATGAAGGAAACCACATCTTGTTGAAAAGTGCCACAGACAATGAAGTAACATTAGTCCTAAATATACATGCCCCAAATGGTGTAGGATCTAAATTTTTGAAGGAGTTGACTGAGTTACAGGAGGAAATGGACAATAAAACTACGTTAGTGGGGGAATTAAACTTTCTTCTCTCAGAACTAGATAAATTTAACCAAAATATAAACAAGAAAGAAATTAAGAATGTGAATAAAATTCTAGAAAAGTTAGATATGATAGCTCTCTGGAGAAAATTGAATGGGATTAGAAATCGAATAACCACTTTTTCTCAATACATGGCACCTACACAAAAACTGACCACATATTAGGACATTAAAGCCTCATAATCAAATGCAGAAAAGCAGAAATAGTCAATGAATTCTTTTTGGATGATAATACAATAAAATTGCATTCAGTAATGAGAAATTAAAAGATAGATTAAAATTAAATTGGAAACTAAACAATCTAATGCTAAAAAATGAGTAGATCAAAGAACAAATCATAGAAACAATAGATGATTTCATTTTAAAAATGACAACAATGTGACAACATACCAAAATTTATGGGATGCAGCCAAAGCAGTACTTAGGGGAAAATTTATATCTCTAAGTGCTTATATCTTTAAAATAGAAAAACAGCAGATCAATGAATTGGCCATGCAAATTAAATACACACACACACACACACACACACACACACACACACAGAGAGAGAGAGAGAGAGAGAGAGAGAGAGAGAGAGAGAACAAATTAAAGCCTCCCTAATTAAATATCAAATTGGAAATCCTAAAGATTAAAGGAGAGATCAATATAATTAAAAGTAAGAAAACTATTGAATTAATGAATAAAGTTAAAAGTTGGTTTTGTGGGGACTTTTTAAAGAAAGGAAAGAAAACCAAATAATTTGTATCAAAAATTAAAGGGATGATATGCCAATAAATTTGACAATTTAAATGAGCTGGATAAATAGCTACAAAAATATAAATTATCCAAATTAACATCAGATGGAATAAAATACTCAAGACAACCCAATCTTAGGGGAAAAAAATTTGTATAAGCCTTTATGAACTTTATTTTAAAAAATCCCCAGTGTCATATGGATTCACAAGCAAATTCTACCAGACATGTAAAAACCCAATTAATCCTACTACTATAAATGAAGGAAGGCTCAAACTATATTATAAAGCAGTAATTATCAAAGCAATCTTGTACTGGCTAAGAAACAGAGTGGTGGTAGATCATTGGAATAGATTAGGTACAAATTACTTTATAGTAAATGATCATCATTTATCTAGTAAATGATAAACTCCAAGATTTTGGAACATAAATACAAACTTTTGAAACAAAATCTTCTTATTTAACAAAAGCTTCTGGGAAAACTGGAAAACAGTATGGCAGAAACTAGATATAGATTGTCATCTTACAATGTATACCAAGATAAGATCAAAAACAAAAAAAGGTAATACCATAAGCAAATTAGGAGAGCATGGAATAGTTTATCTATTTGATCTATAGATAAGGAAAAAATTTACAACCAAACAAGATTCAGGAAAACATGGTAAAATGTAAGATAGATTTGATTGGGTAAAATTAAAAAGGTTTTGAACAAACAAAACGAATTCAACCAAAAATATTAGGAAAACAAAAAAACTGAGGGAAAACATTTTGCAACAAGTATCTCTGATAAAAGCCTCATTACTCAAATATATAGAGTCTAATTTATAATTTTATATGTATAAGTGTTTATATTTATATATTACATTATATATTATAATATATATTATATATTTATATATCATAATATATTTATAAAGTATATTTATAAATACATATTTGTATATATTTATAATAAATACATACTTTGTATCCACAGCATTTGCCATCATGTCTGGCACTTGTCTGGCATTAATTTAGATTGATAGATAGATATAATATAATGATGTTTTTTTATTGATTGATAGAAGTGCTGACTATGATTCAGTAACAGATAATTTGTCTTAAAATATGGAGGAAGAGAAAAGAAATAAGGCTGAAAGTCTCCTTTATTTTACTACCTGGATACAATTGTAAAGCACTTTTAATCTAAATAATTGTAGTAAACAAAGAAACTCACAGACAACTGCTAGAGGCAGAGTTCTATTAAAAAGTATTTACTAAGCACCTACTATGTACCAGATACTAAGTGCTTGGTATACAAAAAAGGGCAAAAAATGGCCTCTCAAAGAACTCAAAGTATAATAGTGGAAACAAAACAAATATATATATATATATATATATATATATATATATATATATATATATATGATATGTGTGGAATAAATTGGACATGACTTCAGAGGGAAGGCACTAGAATTAAGGGAGATCAGGAAAAGCTTTATGCACAAGGCAGGATTTTAGCTGAAACTTAGAGAAAATAAGTTAGCAGTTGGAAATGAGGAAGAGAGTTCCAGACATGGAGGAAAGCAAATAAAAACACTCAGAATCAGGAGATGGAGTAATGTTTCACAAATAATAAAAACCTAAAGTAAGATACAAGAAGCCTGGAAAGATACAAAGGAGCCAGATAATAAAAGCCTTGAAAATTTATTTGATCTTAGAGGTAATAGGAAGTCATGGCAATTTATTGAATTGGAAGTTAGAGAACTGATCTCACAGGTGTAACAGTCTTGGTTCAAGTACCATCTCTGGTTCTATTGGCTGTATATTTCTTAACAGATCAGTGTTCCCACAAGCTTAAGGGAAATTGCTCATCTGGATTGGCATGAAGGGCTTCTTCATTAGGAATTTCCTATACTAATGAAATCACAAATCTGGACCCCAAAACCTCAAGTAATTTGGTCTAATGGTTCCAGAAGGCAGATGATAAAATAAAACTCTTCTTAATTAGAGGAGGGGAAGAGTATACAGATATAAGAGGTAATGGAGTAAATACACATTCATAGTAGAATTGCTCTATTGGTTGGTTTTGCTGAATAGTTTTCCTGTATTGCAACACAGGATTCACGAGGAAAAATGATTGTGATGTAAACGCATGAAAATCTATTAAACTTTAGAAGAAAAATCATTGCACGGAGGGCCAGGAAATTCTGAGATGATAGGTTGTTTTGTGGTTAGCTCTCCCAGAGAAGAGTTCTAATTGTTCCTAAGGAGCTGGGAGTGGAATCATTGAAATCGCCCAGCATGTACATCCATATACATACTTCCTTAGTCAATCTTTTTGCTTGTACAAAGCAAAACAAAACAAAACAAAACAAAACAAAAACAAACAAACAAAAAAAACCCAGCTGAAGTTAAGTGGACCATTCTTATCTGGAAAAAATAAAAATATGATGAAGCCAGTTCAGCAACTCTGTTGAACATCTGCTGTATACAGAACACTAAGAAAGATATAAAATATAAATAATAACTACAATAGTATAGGATCCCTTTCCTCTCTTATCTAATCCCTCTGGAGCTTGCTTAGTAGTTATTCTAAAAAAGCTGAGGAAGTTTGGGGTGGATTTGCTTCCAGACATGCATGATGGAAAAGGAAAGGAGCTTTCTTTCCTGCTGTCCACTGCCCACTTCAGAGCAAGATATCCTCTGACTGTTTCCAGGAGACCATGATGACTAAGGGATTCATAGTGTTCAGTGACAAAAAATCTTGGCTGCTGAGTTGAAACTCCATGGATTTACTAAAGGAATGATATCTCTCTCTTTTGATATCAGATTTCTTCCTGATGCTTTGAAGCATAAGGATAGATTTGACAAAGCTTAGAAGAGTCAACTACTTGGGATGTATGTCTCCCCATATCTCTTCCCCTATCTGTGAACTCATGGACTATTAAGCAAGCATGTGCTTGGAATGGGGTCACCTCCCATTTGTGATATCTTTCTTTTGATACAGAACCTTATGACATTAGAAAGGTAGCTGGCATTTTTGCCTTCCCAGATACCCAAATAGCAAGGTAATAACAACCAGAATGTTTGCATTTTCAAAAGCAGTGAAATCAGACTGGCCAAAAGGGAAGGAGAGTGAGATGGAGAAGAGAGATAAAGATAGGGTGGAGTGGTGAGGGGACAGGAAGAGACAACAAATAGAGTAGCCAAGAGGGACACCAAGGGACAGATAGACATGTATATATGAGAGAGACAGAGAGAGACAGACAGACAGAGACAGAAAGATATATACAGGATGGGGGGGAGGGAAAGGGAAAGAAAGAGGGAGAAGGAGGGACAGGGATGGAAAGAATGAGAATCAGAAGAAACAGTGGAAAGAGCTCACTTGGTGTGAATGGGACTGAACTTAGTGGAGGGAAAATGTAAAAGGGTTAAATAGTAATTCTAATTTTAAAACATCTAATTGATTGTAATCATTGTATTATTCTCTATTGCTTAGAATTCCTTTTCTTGTATGGGAATAAAACTATCCGGTCTATACTTGATTCATGTTTGTACTCTGGGTACTTTTTTAAAAAACGCACTACTGTCTTCTCTCTTCCTACCCCCACCTTGCTGGAAAGAACTCTTTATGCTTAAGCCAAAAATAGAGTTTTTTCTCAGGAATCTGAAGTGGGCATGAAATGAAAGAAAGAAAGTCCCAGTTCCCCAGCTGAGAAGGCAGTAACCTTAGAGCAGTGAACCCATAGTAAACCACAGGAGCAGCCAAAGGACAGTGGTTGGTCAAGGTTGTTAGGCTATTTGGTCTCAGCTGGTGTAACTGCTAGAATGACAATCTCAACTTTAAGGTTTGCAAAATGCTTACCCTAAATAGTCCTGTGAAATAGGTCATGCAAGTGTTTTTTACAGATGAGGAAACTAAGGTTCAAAGAGATTAAACAGTTTGCCTAGGATCGCACAATTAGTGATTGAGTGGACATTTGAATTCATGTCTTCTGTTTTTTAAAAGTACTTCCTCCAAAAAAACAACTATGACTCCCAGATAAGTGTCCTTACTTTTGAGGAGTTTATTATCTATTAGGAAGATATTGAAAATGCACAAATAACTTTACTACAAAATGACACATAGTAAGTGTACAACAGCTAGAATGTGTTATGTCAAAGTCAAATTATTATCAAGATGGAGAATCAAGAATCCTTCCTGAAGGAATTAGCCTATGAGTTGAATTATAGAGTATGGGTAAGAACTCGACAGAGAAGCGAACTGGAAAATGAGTAGATGCCCATCAATTGAAGAATGGCTGAATAAGTTGTGGTACATGAAAATAATGGAATATTATTGTTCTATAAAAATGATAAGGTGATTTTAGGAAGGTCTGAAGCTAAGCAAAACAAATAGAAATCAGGAATACATTGTATACAGTAACAGCAGGATTGTGCAATAATCAACTATGAAAGATTTTGTTCTTCTCAGGGTTCAATGATCCAAGTTAAGTCCAATAAACTTTGGATAGAAAACACTATCTGCAGAGAGAGAATTATGGAGATTGAATGTAAATCAACATGTGCTATGTTCACTTTTTTCTTTTTTTTCCTCTTTTTTCCTCTCTTGATGTTTTTCCTTTTTGTTCTGATTTTCTCTCCCAACATGATTCACAAAGAAATGTATATTAAAATAACCTGTGTTCAGACCACCCCCTCAATAATTTCCACTCCCCTAATAAAAAGAAGAAGCTTCAATTGAAAAGAGGAAGCATTTCAGGTACGGGAATCATGTGATCAAAGGGGAGAACATATTGTGGGGAAAACATACAAGTGTATTCAGATGATTGTAAACAATCTAGTTGTAGAGTGTGGAGAGGGCTAAAATGAAATGAGGGACATGGAAGAGAAATCTAGATGTAGTTGTTCAGAATTGGAATTAAAAGAATTTGGTAAGATTATACAATGATCAATTCTGATGGACTAGGCTCTTTCCAACAGAGAGGTGATTCAGGCTAGTTCCAATTATCTTGTGATGGAGAGAGCCATCTGCACCCAGAGAGAGGACTGTGGGAACTATGTGGATCACAACATAGTGTTTTCACTTTTTTGTTGTTGTTTGCTTGCATTTTGTTTTCTTTCCCTTTCCCCCCTTTTTGATCTTACTTTTCTTGTGTAGCATGATAATTGTGGAAATATGTATAAAAGAATTGCACATGTTTAACTTATATTGGATTATTTGCCATCTATGGTGATGGGGGAAGGGAGGAAGGAAAAAATTTGGAACACAAAGTTTTGCAAGGGTGAATGTTGAAAACTATCTATGCATATGTTTTGAAAATAAAAACTTAAAAACACTTGATAACCATTTAGTTATATAAAGTGAGGAAGAAGGATGAGTAAAAGATAACAGTAAAGTTTTAAACACGAAAGGATTGGTGATTGATAGTGCTATTGACAGAAAGTGAAGAAAAAAGAAAAAATAAGTTTGTGGGTAACTGTAATATGCTTTGTTTTGAACATATTGAGATACTTAGATGAGGGTAGGAAAACCAAGTAGAGTTATCCTGTAGGCAGTTAAAGATGAAGAAAAACCTGCATGGCAGGTTCCAATATAAGGAAATAGTCCAGGAGATAAAGTTTCACCTGGTTTGCATACACAGTCTCTAGCCAATCAGATGCCAATTGATTTTTTTAAGTAGACAACTTGGCTAAATTAATTGTATTCAATTGATTGGCAGAGAAACAAATCTATTAGTATAATCCATTTCGTGAAAATACTAACATATCACTGGGAATAAATATCAACGAGAATAAATTGCTTGTTTGAAAGTGGGAGAGAACTATAAAGATACATTAGACAATGCCTTTGAACTTATCCTTTTCGGTTTCTTCTGGAGTTTAAACCTTTAAAAATTCCCTAGGTCTTCCTAGTATTCAATTGGCTCCTTCCATATTGCCTTCAGTCATAACTAAATACCCCCCCACCATTCTCTCATACTATCTTTGTATATCTCGTTCCTCTTTAGTAACAAAAGTCATAGAAAAAGTTGTATATACTAGTTGTCTCCACTTTATCTTCCAGGCAGATCTCAATACTTTGCAATGTAGCATCCTCCACTATTGCATTGAAATTTCACTCTTTAAGCTCACCAACCCTCTTTTTATTTCTAAATCCAATGGCTTTTTCCTCATTCCTCATCCTTATTTACCTCTGGATTTTTGCAACCTGCTTATATCTTTCACTAAAAGAGTTTAGTTCTCCTCTTTACCTGTCTTGACTTTTCCTTCTCAGTCTCTTTTATTAGTAACATCCATATCACTCCCCCCAACAAAAAAAAAAAGGAACAAATTCAACAGATGCTATAATATCAACAAGATTTGACAATCAATTGTTTATGTGGGGTAAGAGGGAAAAATTAAAGATGACTTTAAAGATTGAGTATCTAAGTTCTTAGAAGGATGGTGATGGCCTTAAAGAAATACAAGTTTCAAAAAAAGTAAGGGTTTGGGGGAGGAAATAAGTTCCATTTTGGACACAGTGAGTCTAAAGTAGTTAAGGGTCATCTAGTTTTAAAAATGTAATAGGCTGTCAATATTATGGGATTATACTTCAGAAGAGAGAGACTAAGATTAGATATTTAGATCTAGAGGTTATCAGCACAGAGGAAATCATTTTACTTATGAGAGCTACTGAGGTCATCAACAGGGAAACAGAAGTTTGTGAGAGCAGAAAAGAAGGGCCAGGATAGAGCTTTAGAACTTATTCACATTCCTGTGTGTTCCCCTTCACTTCTCTCCTCTTTCTCTTATTTCATCCAAGTAGTAAGAACCATCATCATTATTTAAGACAACAATAACAATACTGATTAAGTTTGTGCTGAATGAAATATTAATCATTAACCTTTTATTAAGTAAATGGTATGTGCACTGGGGATATAGAAATAATAAAAATGAAATAGTTCCTGTCTTCAGGGAGTTTACATTTTGCACCTCTGAATGTTAGTTTTCTCATGTGTAAGATGAGGATGATATTACATTTATATGCTACCTGAATAATCCTCAGGAAAATGATTTGTAAATTTTAAAAGGCATGGCAACATAAAAGTGTAAAGTGTTGCACATTCTTAACAAGAATTCTATATTTTTATATTTATTTATTATTTTTTGCTGAGGCAATTGGGGTTAAGTGACTTGTTCAGGGCTACACAGCTAGCTATAAAGTATTAAGTGTCTGAGGCTAGATTTGGACTCAGGTCCTTCTGACTTCAGGGCTAGCACTCTATTCACTGCACTATCCAGCTGCTCCAATAATTCTATCTTTGATAACCCATAATCTAATCAGGGATAAGTGAGCCAACATTCTTGAGTGAAACCTGAAATTTTATGTACATGTCTATCACAAAACTAAATCCTAAGGTCAATGTATAATGCCTATCAAAATAAAGGATGGAGTGTGTTGGTCATTTGATAAGGATAATAAATAGATGTGTGAAATATCATTTGGATTATTTGTCCCTATTTGTAGTATATTTAACTGGCATTAGTGGAATGGGATTTGGGGAAATGTTAAACCATGTTGACAAAACCACTGGACAAAGCAAAGCCTTGGACTCAGTAGGGCCTGGGAAATATAAGAGGAGGAAAGTCTTGAGGCCTGCTGATAAGAGCCTTAAGGTCTATTATTAAAGTTTAAAGACTGACAAGGACCTGAAGCAACACTGGAGAAGATCTGGCCATATTGTTGGTAGAGGAAGATCTTCTGTTCTTTAGTAGTAGTACTTAATAAAAAGAATTTTGATACTTTTTTTGTAGTGGTTAGTCATAATTCAAAATACTTTTAGTTCTTTAGAGCAATTCATAGATAGGACACTAAAGAATTAAGAGACTAATTAACTTATCTAAAATCTCACAGTTAGCTGGAAATGGTTGCCATCCCAACTCTGTACTTTCTGTGTAACATGAATATCAGCACAGATTTATTTAGCAAAGATTTGATTCAAATGCTCTAGGTATTGATTAACTCTGCTAGGCCTCCCAAACAATGGTAGTGGCAGGTGCTCTGATAAGTCAAGTGAAACCTTTGTCTTGTTTTGATTAGGGCTACTTAAAGTTTCTTCTACTACTGAAATCTTACATCACAATGTAAGAGTCCTTAACTTTATGGGAAAGACCTCCACTTTCCATTTACTTGACCTTTGATGAATAAACTTTGAGAGGAAAGGCATAGTGATTGAGTGTTAAAAGTAATGTTCTGAATAAAGTTGGGGGAAAGGGACTTTCCTGCCAGCTGGACTCCATTCCCCTCAGGGAATCTTGAAAACCTTGAAGAAGGGGGAGTAATAGACGGAGGTGGCAGAGGAAAAAAGCAGAGCAACCAGTATATGGAGAGGTTGAAATCTGCATAGGTACTTATATCATCTACATCACCAAATCTATATTTAAATCCCAAAGTGCTGAAAGAACTTGTAAATGTAATAGTAGAGCCACTAATAGAGCAATTGTCAGAAATTACGAAGACTAGTAGAATAACAAAACACTGAAAGTGGGGAAATGACCTAATTTTCAAAAAATGAATTTTTAAAATGATAGAAATCTGATTTTGGTTCCTGACCAAATTCTGAAACATATAACAGAATCAAGAGAGTGATCCAAACCTCTCTTTTTACAGAAGTCTAAATAAATGAAGTAATTTGCCCAAATTCAAAGCTAGAATTTAGATTTAATTCTTTTAATTTTAAGTCCTGTGCTTTTCCCACTATATCTTGATCTTAACAAAACATCTGAAAAAAATTCTGAGCATCTATCCTTGTGGGTGAATATTGCTGCAATTAAGTGGATTTATAACCGAGTTAATAGCCATATTTAAAGAATATTGATTAATTAATTACCAGGATTTCTTTTTTGAAAAATCATGCAGAAAATATTTTTCTCAAAACAATTTTAAGAACATTAAAAACATATGCAAACACAAGTGCCCCAACCTTCTTATATGCTATGTTTCTTCAACAGAAATAGCATTTTAGGGAGTGCTCAAAAAAATCAGATAGCAGGAGAAGGGAATGAAAGAAGCTTCTAGGAATTATTATATTATAGCACTCAAATGGAAAGAGGTAATAAAATGATTATTCAAATATGCTACTTTGGCAGGAGGTGGGGTGTTTTGTTGATTTTTAGAGGATTATTCATTTTTAAATGTTCAAATACAAAAGCTTTAACTTCTCTTAGCTGATGAATTATCTTTGTTCTAGGAAAGGTGTTAGCAATTTGGATATTAACAGAGATGGCATGTTCATCAAATCTACCGATCATTCAATCCACAAGAATTTATTAAATGCCTATTATTCATTAAATGCCAGGCATTGTGTTAAGCACTAGGAATACAAAGCGAAATGACACAGTAAGAAGAGGGAAAACTCTGGATGACAGAATCAGGATTTTATAAGGTAGTTTAATCAAGAAATGAAATAAATGTAAATTCTTGCATTCAGGCAAAAACAAATCAGTTATAAAGTATGACCAACAAAATGGCAGAATAAGTATCTAGTCCAGTATCCCTTAACTCTCAAACATTCTCAAAAAGAGGAGTTATAGGCCTGATTTAGGGCTAAATCTGAAGGACAAAAAAAGAAAATCTCCAAGATAAAAAGTCTTAGCAATTCATACTAGAGGACATTCATCTTTAAAGAGTTCCCTCAGTACTTTTTTCCCCACCTGCTTCTAAACTCCAAGTAGACACCTATAACTCAGTAAAAAATAAATCAAAGGCTTGTGATTGGACTCAGAATGGGATCTCTGGCTGCAATAATTGCTATTACACCTCATTCCTGTTTAATCCTATATTGACAAGCCATTGATGCTGTTTCTGTTAAAAAATATGAGAAGGAAGAGGAAGTTGAGGAGGCTATGAGAAATAGTTGAAGGAATTAGAAATAACTACTCTGAAGAAAAGAAGAATATAAAACTATCTCTAATTATTTAAGAGGTTGTCACATGGAAGAGATGATAATAATGAGAGAATATTGATCATTGCTAATAATGACAATTTGAGAGACATGGAGAAAAGAGAGATGACCTCAGAGTCAAGGAAGACCATCATTCAAGTTTCACCTCTGATGTTGCCTCTGAGGCTGTGGGACCCTGTACATGTCTCTTAAAATTTCAAGGTTCTAGGCAGAATGCTAATATTATAAATGGCAAAGAAGCCACCTATCTGCATAAGCAAATTACATCTCTGCACCCATGAAGTCACAAATGCAGTCCTCCTCCTCCTCCTCTTCCTATTTCTGCTCCTTCTCCTCACAATTATTATGCTCACCCTTCTCTAGGGCTTTAATATTTATAAAGTGTCTTATCCACAACAGCCACAACAACAAAATACCTGGGGTAAGCATTAGGTTTATTTTCCAGATAAGAAGATTGAGGCTCAGAGAAATTTAAACTACTTGTCCACACTTCCTAAATGCCAGAATCAAACGTTTACTCTACTTTGTTTCAGAGGGTAGAACTAGAATCAATGGCTAAAAGCTACAGGGAAGCAGATTTTGATTTACTAAAAAGGAAAAAACCGCACAATTTCTAATAATTAGTACTGTCTAACAATGGAATGGGCATATATAAAACATATAATAAACATATATGTGTATAAAAATACACACACACACAAAAAGAATGAGATGCTAAAGAAATGTTCCAATCCTTGAACAGGGGCATTTAAGAATACTGAGACAAGGGGTATGGTAAGAAACTTAAGTTTATATATATATATATATATATATATATATATATATATATATATATATATACATATATATATATGTATATATATATATGTATATATATATATATATATGTATTAAAACATATGCATGGATAATTTTTCAACATTAACCCTTGTAAAACCTTGTGCTCCAAATTTGTACAACCCTTCCTCCCATCTCCTCCCCTAGATGGTAAGTAATCTAAAGTATGTTAAGCATGCAATTCTTCTATACATATTTCTACAGTTTTCATGCTGCACAAGAAAAATCAGATCAAAAAGGAAAAAAATATATAATTCTTAATTGTTGAACACTACACAAAAGAAAAAAAGACTCCAAACCCCTGAAAAAGTGTATCTCTAAAAGTTTCTGGTAGCTATTTGTTCCACCTCAATAGTCACAGAAGCTCAACAGACCTTTACTTCCTTAGTCCACCCCTCCCATAGCATAATTAAAGTACCCTATTCAGTGAATTCTATTAACAAAACTTTATATTGTATTCCTATCTTAAGGGATCATCTGAAAATTCTTACTATGTCAGAATGCCTCTTTCAATTTAACCTGAGAAGAGTAAACCTTCCCACTACAACAACTGACCCCATCTGAGAATTTGCCTTGATTTGTAAAAAGCAGCCACTGGGGAGCCTTAAGACACAGACACAAAACCCACACACACTTAGTCTCTTTTTTCATACAGCATGTCACCTCAACCCAGGTCATTCTGACCCATGACCACCAGGAGGTCCATATTGATGACTGAACTTCTTAAAGGCCAGCAAACTTGGCATGCACTGGATAAAAAGGAAAAAAACAAATTCCAGAGGTGAGTAGTCCTCAGCATGAACTCCTTTCAGCAAAACTGCAAATTCTAAGAGTAAACAGTAAATCAACTGGTCCTTCTAACTCCTTCATGTGATTGCCCATGTTGGTTCAATGTCATGATTTTGATGGATTCATAACTAGATTGTTACAAAATTGTAGAGATGAAGGGACCCTACAGATTATCTAGTCCTGTTCTCATATGGATTCCTCAATAAATAATTCTATTTTGTTAGAATATATATATATGTATAAAGTATGTGTTTTGTATGAACATGCATATAAATGTATATATATATATTATTTGCATGAATATATTTAATATATCCACAAGTATGCAATGTGACGCCATCTACATTTATAGCATACACATGTATATGTATACATGTATGTATGTAGTGTGTGTGTGTGTACATTCATAGACTCCTGGACCACAGTGATATATCTTTCTCACTCTCTCTCTCTGAATATATACATATATGAATATGAACATATATATTGTATATAGTTGTCATTATTGATATCTATATACTATTTCTGTCATTGTGACCTAGGACATATTATTAAACCTTTCAGTGCTCCAAACAACTCCATAAGGTTGTTAATTGTAGAACAATTCTTATCTAACTTGATAGATCCTTCCTGGCAAATAGAGGGAGAAGTGGAAGTAATGTTAAACTTTATATTCTTGGGCTCAAAGATCAATACAGGTAGTGCCTGCAGCCTTAAAATTAAAAGATGCTCTTTGAAAGGAAAGCTGTGGCAATTCTGGACTCCACTAAAAAGTGGAGACATCACCTTGCAGATAAAGATCCATATAGTCAAAGTTATAGTTTTCTAGTAGCAATATATAGTAGTGAGATTTAAGTTGAGTGTACAGAATGTATGCTTCCAAATTGTGGTACTAAAAAAAAAAGACTTTTGAGGGTCCCTTAAATATCAAGGAAATCAAATCAGTCAATGCTTAAAGAAGCTAATTCACATTGTTTACTGGAAGATCAAATGCTGAAGCTGAAATACTTTGACCACATGATGAGAAGGGACTTATTGGAAAGACAGTGATGTTAAGAAAGATTGAAGGCAAAAAGAAAAGGGGAAGGCAGAGGATGAGATGGATAGATAATTTCATGGAAACAATGAACATGAACTTGGATAGACTTCAAGAGATTGGTTGGTTCTTCTTCTTCTTCCTTCTTCCTTCTTCTTCTTCTTCTTCTTCTTCTTCCTTCTTCCTTCTTCCTTCTTCTTCTTCTTCTTCCTTCTTCCTTCTTCTTCTTCTTCTTCTTCTTCCTTCTTCTTCTTCCTTCTTCTTCTTCTTCTTCCTTCTTCTTCTTCTTCTTCTTCCTTCTTCTTCTTCCTCCTCCTCCTCCTTCTTCTTCTTCCTCCTCCTCCTCCTTCTTCTTCTTCCTCCTCCTCCTCCTTCTTCCTTCTTCCTTCTTCTTCTTCTTCCTTCTTCCTTCTTCCTCTTCCTCTTCCTCTTCTTCGACCAATTGGGGTTAAGTGACTTGCCCAGGGTCACACACCCAGGAAGCGTTAAGTGTCTGAGATCAGATTTGAATTCAGATCCTCCTAACTTCAGGGCTGGTGTTCTATCCACTGCACCACCTGCAATGCTGCCTCATTGTCCTTTATTCTTGAAAAATGTGTTTGACTATGACTGATCAGACCAATACTAGCTCAGAAAGCTCTATCACAGATTGGACACAAATAGTCCATACAAACATTTGGTGGAGATGTCTCTAAATTTGCACATCTCACATTTCTTTTGAGTTAATTCAATTCTGCTTTTCTCACAGAGCATAGTACCTACTTTGATGCAATCACACTATACTGGGCAGTCTTTTGCCAGTGTCTCTCATGTCATGAAGTTAATTCCAAAGTTCTTCAGAGAGAACTTGAGTGTCCTTGTATTGGTTCTTGTGACCACCATGTGAGCACCTATAAAATAGTCTTTTAGGCAAAAGTATGTTGAGCATTTGAAGAGCAGGGCCAGCCCATTGGAGTTGCATTCTTTGATCCTAGAGGTAATAAGAAACTACTGAGTTTTTGGAATTGGTGTGTGTATATGAGGGTGTATGATCAGACCTACACATTAGGAAAATCACTTTATCAGCTTAGTGGAGGATGGATGGAAGGGATGAGAGATGAAATAGGGAGTTTAAGTTAAAAAGCTATTGCAGTATTCCAGGCATGAGGTGAGAAGGGCCTTGACCAGGACAGAGGTTGTGCTAAGAGAGAAGGGGATGCTTACTTGAGACGTTATGGAGGTAAAAAGGAAAAGACTTGAAAAAAAATTCGATATATGGATTGAATTTGATAGAGGAGTTGAGGATGACACTGAAGTTGGTATAATAAGAAAGTTATAAAGAAGAAAAGGTTTTAGGGAAAAGATAACGGTTTTTTATTTTAGATATGTTGAGTTTAAGGTGTCCATGGCATATATCCATTCAAAATGTTCAGTGGGTACTTTGTGGTTTAAGAATAGAGGTCAGAACATGATACACAGAATGGGGAATCTTTGGCATAAAAAGGATAATTGAACCCATGGAAAGTTTGTGATCAAACTGAGTAAAATAATATAGAGAACAAAGAAAAGAAGACCAAGGACAAAGTCTTGGAGGATACTGAGGGTTAGTGGGCATGCCATGATTCAACAACAACAACAACAACAACAACAACAACAACTGAAGGATTCTCCAACAAGGAGGAAGAAAACCAGAACGAGCAGTCATGAAAGCCTAAGGAGGAGATAGACAGTATTCAATAGTGTCATAGACTGCAGGGAGTAACTTCTAATGAAGGATAAAAATTGAAAAAAAAATATCATTAGCTTCAATCCTTGGGATCCTTGGTTATTTCTTCAAAGAAGGGATATCTTAATGGACTTAAATTTCACCTTTTCTTTTCTTTTTTTTCTTTTTTTCTGAGGCTGGGGTTAAGTGACTTGCCCAGGGTCACACAGCTAGGAAGTGTTAAGTGTCTGAGACCAGATTTGAACTGGGGTCCTCCTAAATTCAAGGTTGGTGCTCTATCCACTGCACCACCTAGCCTCTCCCTTAAACTTCACCTTTTCAAACAATGTTTCCCTTGACTTTCAAGGGTTACTCTACACCAGGGATTCTTAATTTTGTGTTTTATGGACCTCTTTGACAATCTGTTAACAGTGGACTTTTTTTTTTTTTTTTAGAATAATGTGATTTTTTAGAAGTTCATAATTAGAGAAAATGTTGACTTTCAGTTAGAAAGAAGTGCAAATAAAGAAGTAATTTTCCCCCAACTAAGGTCAGGGACTCTCATAATTGTTGCTCTTGAATCATTTAAATCATACCTAACTCTTCATGACTCCATTTTTGGAGTTTTCTTGGCAAAGATATAGGAATAATTTGCCATTTTTTTCTCAGCTCATTTGGCAAATGAGGCAAACAGGGTTAAAGACTTGCCCAGAGTCATAGCTAGTATCTGAAGTCAGATTTGAACTCATGAATATGAGTTTTCCTGATTCTAAGCCCAATGCCTTAAAATCCATCTACTGGTACAAATCCATTCTGGGCCCATGGACCACAGTTTAAGAACCTTTACTGTAGATAAAGCTCATTATAGGACATTCTGTTCTTATAAATAGGTCTTTCCACTTGCTTAATGGACAAGCTCCCTGCTTGAATTACTTTCCCTCCTCATTTCAACTTTTTAGACTCCCTAGATCTCTTAAAAGTTAAATTTAAAATGTATCTCCTATAGAAGGTTTTTCTGAATTCTTTCAGTTGTTAGGGTTCTCCTCCCTGTACTCCCACAAATTGCTTTTTCTTTACTTAGCATATATTTTTGTATAGCTTCTCTCTATATATGTTTACCTGTTGTTTCTTTCTGGTAAGTTGTAAGCTCATTGAGTTTAAAAAATATTTTCATTTTTGTTTTTGTGTCCCTAGTGCCTAGCATAGGATGTGGGACATGGGAGGCTTTAAAAAATGTTTGTTGAGCTACACCCAGAGAAGGAACACTGGGAATTGAATGTAAAATATTAGCACTACTGTCTTTCTATCCAGGTTACTTATACCTTTGGAATCCAATTCTTACAGTGCAACAAGAAATTTGGATTTACACACATATATTGTATCTAGGTTATATTGTAACACATTTAATATGTATGGGATTGCCTGTCATCTAGGGGAGCGAGCAGAGGAGGGAGGGGAAAATTTGGAAAAAATGAATACAAGGGATAATGTAAAAAAAATTATTCATGTATATGTACTGTCAAAAAATTATAATTCTAAAGTTAATTTAAAAAAATAAATAAATAAAAATTAACTCTCCAAAAAAAAAAAATGTTTGTTGAATTGAATTTAATACATCACGTTTTCTTCCTTAAAAAAAAAAAAAACCACAAAAGAGGTTGAAGTGATTTTTTAGGCTGGAAGAATTAAAGTATGTAAGATTGGGAATTTGGAAATAGGACTTGCTAAGATCAGTGGTACAGCTAATAATCATTCAGCCTCTCAATTGGTAAAACTGGTCTTAGATAATAAGTGATTATTCCTAAAATTGATGTAAAGGTTTCATTTAAGCAAATAAAACTGTATACCATAGCTAATATGTTTCCATGACTAAAGACTTTCCTGATTCTTACTCATGGTAAAGGTTACCTTAGACAGACAATTGGAAAAAGCAAAAAGAACACTGCCCACATTGGACAAGAAGGCTTCTGGGGTCCTTTGCAATGCTGTGATTCTGATACTAAATCAACTGAGTAGGCAGGCTGACAGAGTACCTAGCAATTACCAAATCCTACATAGATCAGGTAAGAATGAGTCACCTTCGTCTGAGGGAGGAATGCTACTGAAAGGACCTCTTAACTTCCAGTAATTGCTTTGCAAGCATCACAAGCTTAAGTAAATATGTACTTCTCTCTTTAGGCCTTTCTAAAGTGCTCCACATTCAAACAAGGCCCATTGTCACTGATTGAAAGCCTGGATTCCCTTTAAGAGGACACCTGGGTTACAGGACCAGTGATTAGTATTCCTGTATCAAATGGTTGAGGGGTCAACAAAGTTTAGGCAAGAAGTCATTCCAGAACTGGGGAGATTATGGTGGCAGGAAATTGGGAGTCATGGAGAATTCCCTAAATATTCCTTTTGCCTCCCCACAGTGCCCGCTCCTCCCCTTTTCCAATCAGTTGCAAAGTCCTGCTGATTCTATTTTAATAATTATCATTTACTTCTGCTCCCTCTTTCCCACTCCCTTTGCAGCTGCCCTAACTCGGAATTTCATCTAGATGGCTGCAATGGCTTCCTAATTGTTTTTTGTTTTGTTTTGCTTCTAGTTTTCTTTAGCTCATCCTTCGCCACACCATTCTGCTATTCAAAAACATTTGGAGGCTCAAATTCCAAGTAAGTATACATTCTTATTCCTGGCAAAAACCAGCTGTTGCCAAGGCTGTTTGGGGTGCGGGTGTGTCCGTGCACTGCCTTTTCCCCACTGGGGTCAGAGGTGGGCCCATAGTAGAGGAGAATTCTCTAAATTTTCTAGGGAGCAAGTGGTGGCCCATAATCTTAGAAAAGCCAGGATAGTGACAAAGAAAGGGTTAAGAGAGTAGGAAGAGAAATAAGTAGCTATCTCATATGCTATAAGAACCACCAGTATCCTATATGGAAGGAGTACCTTTATCCTAAAATTAGAGAACCTATCTCTGTCCCAACCTGTATGACCTTGGCAAACCACAAGAAGGTTACCCTGTTCTTCAGTTTCCTCATCCGTAAAATGAGAGGTCAGACTGGCTGGGCCTGTGAGCTCCAGCTCTAAGCTCCAGGTCTGTGATCTTGGCCATTCCTTCCCCACACCCCTCTAGTACTAAATTCTTTGTGGAAATTATTCAGTGATTCCTTCCAACTTCCTCATGGGGCAGGGAGGAGGTAGGGATTATTCGAGATGAGGAAACAGTCATAGTAAGGTTTACTGACATGCCTGAGATGGTGTACACAGAGGCAGGTTGCCTAACTTTTAGCCTATTAGAGCATCCTAGGTACTCAGTGATGTCATCACCCTGGGCTCTGTGAGTGTGGGAAAAGCCATCCACCATTAAGGCTGGTCGCCCAGCCATGGTATTGAGGGAGAATGTTGAGGAAGTGCTAACAAAGAATAATTCATTCCTCTTCAGGATAGCTTAGTTAGAAAAGTTTTTCCTGATAACAATCCTAAATTTCTCTCTTTGAACTTTTATTCAATGCTTTTGGGTTACTCTCTGTCTCTTGGGAGCCAAATAGAACAAGTCTAATCCCTCTCCCATATGGTAGTCCTTAACCACAGCTAACCATATACCTAACCCAAAGTCTTCTCTTCTCCAATCTAACCATCCACATCTCTTTCAAATAACCCTCAAAAGGCATGAATTTGATGCTCTTCACTATTCTGACTCTTCTGGAAACTCCCTAAATTATCAAGCCCCTCATTTTACAGTTGAGAAAACTGGAGTTAAGAAAGGTGAACTAACTTCCAGTGCTTCACTTTGATACTCAAACTCAGTCCTCTAACACTTCTCACTCTCTCTTGTATTGCCAGAATTATTTGTTTTTGTTCTCCATTTCCCCTTGCAGAGTATCTTTGTATTCTCAACACTGAGCACCATGTCTTAGCACTTTAGTAATATTTGATGAGGTGACTTCGACTTATTCTTGCCATTGCCTTCCTACAATGTCGTTGCTTTCCATTCCTAAACCTTCACCTCCGACCTGTAGCTCCTCCTAGTATCCTTGTACTGAGTTTCAGCCTCTCCGGTTCTACCAGAATCAGTTCAGTCTGCCACCATTTAGTTTTGACACTAATGCATCCCTTCTATCACTTCAGGATTCCTCTGAATAGATGATAGCTAGCTAGAAAGATAGGGCATTTATCAAACAATTACCATGTGCCTGTCACTATTTCAAGTGCTAGATACAAGGAAGCAAGATTGTCTCTGAGCTCAAATAGCTTAGATCCTAAAGGGGAGAAGACAACACTTAAAGAGAGCTAAAAAGGATGGGGAGAGGTCCACATAAGGACCAGAGAACAAGCAACATAGTATGGAGATAGTTAGGAAATAGTTTGAAGAATCATCTAGTTAGGTTTTACTGGGATTTGGTGTGGAGTCCAAGATTTATGTGGTAAGGAGATAGGTAGAGAGATGATAGCTAAAGAGATGACCACATGCTGTTGTTGTTTTCAAAGAGAATCATGGGATGATGTCTTGACTAGTACATGAATTGGATTTAGATGACACAAAATTGCACAAAGTTGTCAGCTTCACTCCTCCAGAAGCATCAAAATCCAGTAGCAAGAAAAAAGTCAGAATTGTGGAACTATGTTTAGAAAAATTGCACATATTTAATTTATATTGGATTATTTGCTGTCTAGAGGAGGGGAGAAAGGGAGGAAGGAGAAAAATTTGGAACACAAGGTTTTGCAAAGGTGAATTCTGAAAACTATCTTTGCACTTATTTTGAAAAATAAAAAGCTATTATTTAAAAAAAAAAAAAGAAAGAAAAAAGTCAAGATGACTAGTCTGGAATGCAATGAATGAACTTGGCCTTTTTGATATATGATCAAGTTCTAAGTGCTCTAGAGCAACCTACTTTAGTTGTCTGTATAGCTTTTGGACTAAATCATTCTCATCCATCCATTCTGCCAAGGGGAAGTCTTCACACATTTGGGACAGATAACCCCCCTCCCCCCATCTCACTGATAGTTACTCTCAACCTGGTTTACCCTGTCTGATGAAACAGTTTCTCAGAGTGTATTTGCTGAACATGTTATAGCTTGGAATCTCAGGTGAGTTGAGGGACAGGTAGACACCAAAGGTGGATGAGTAGCCCTAAAGAGGACTGAATGAGCATATAATATAGAAATAAAGATTCTGTCATAAGTAGCACATTAAACACATTTCACATCATGAGATTATAAAAATTTTAGAGCTAGAAGGTATCTCAAAGAAATCTGGTCCATTTGTTTCCTTTTTCAGGTGAGGAAACTTAGGCTCAGAGGGGGTGGAAATGGCAGATCCAGAATATAGACCCAGGTCATTTGTGACTCCTGAGTCCAGTGTACACTTCACTACCCCCCAGAGGTAAATAAATTTCTTTCTTTCTTTCTTTCTTTCTTTCTTTCTTTCTTTCTTTCTTTCTTTCTTTCTTTCTTTCTTTCTTTCTTTCTTTCTTTCTTTCTTTCTTTCTTTCTTTCTTTCTTTCTTTCTTTCTTTCTTTCTTTCTTTCTTTCTTTCTTTCTTTCTTTCTTTCTTTCTTTCTTTCTTTCTTTCTTTCTTTCTTTCTTTCTTTCTTTCTTTCTTTCTTTCTTTCTTTCTTTCTTTCTTTCTTTCTTTCTTTCTTTCTTTCTTTCTTTCTTTCTCTTTCTTTCTTTCTTTTTTTATTACAGCTTTTTATTTACAAGATATATGCATGGGTAATTTTTCAGCATTGATGATCGCAAAATCTTTTGTTCCAATTTTTCCCCTCCTTCCCCCCACTTCCTCCCCCAGATGGCAGGTAAACCAATACATGTTAAATATGTTAAAGTATATGTTAAATACAATAGATGTATACATATCCATACAGTTATTTTGCTGCATAAGAAGAATCGGACTTTGAAATAGTGTACAATTAGCCTGTGAAGGAAATAAAAAATGCAGGAGGACAAAATAGAGGGATTGGAAATGCTATGTAGTGGTTCGCACTCATTTCCCAGAGTTCTTTCACTGGGTGTAGCTGGTTCTATTCATTATTGAACAAATGGAACTGATTTGGTTCAACTCATTGTTGAAGAGAGCCATGTCCATCAGAATTAATCATCATATAGTATTGTTGTTGAAGTGTATAATGATCTCCTGGTTCTGTTCATTTCACTCAGCATCAGTTCATGTAAGTCTCTCCAGGCCTTTCTGAAATCATCCTGTTGGTCATTTCTTACAGAATATTCCATAATATTCATATACCACAATTTATTCAACCAATCTCCAATTGTTGGGCATCCACGTAGTTTCCAATTTCTGGCCATTACAAAGAGGGTTGCCACAAACATTCTTGCACATACAGGTCCCTTTCCCTTCTTTAAGATCTCTTTCCAGTAGGAACACTGCTGGATCAAAGAGTATGCACAGTTTGATAACTTTTTTAGCATAGCTCCAAATCATTCTCCAGAATGGCTGGATGTATTCACAACTCCACCAACAATGTGTCAGTGTCCCAGTTTTCCCACATCCCCTCCAACATTCAGCATTATCTTTTCCTGTCATCCTAGTCAATCTGACAGGTGTGTAGTGTATCTCAGAATTGTCTTAATTTGCATTTCTCTGATTAATAATGATTTGGAGCATCTTTTAATATGGCTGGAAATAGTTTCAATCTCTGAAACTTCAGATTTCAAAATCTGAAAATTGTCTGTTCATATCCTTTGACCATTTATCAATTGGAGAATGGCTTGATTTCTTATAAATTAGAGTCAATTCTCTATATATTTTGGAAATGAGGCCTTTATCAGAACCTTTGACTATGAAAATGTTTTCCCAGTTTATTGTTTTCTTTCTAATCTTGTCTGCATTAGTTTTGTCTGTACAAAAGCTTTTCAATTTGATATAATCAAAATTTTCTCTTTTGTGATCAATAATGATCTCTAGTTCTTCTTTGGACATAAATTTCTTCCTCCTCCTCAAGTCTGAGAGGTAAACTATCCTATGTTCTTCTAATTTATTTATAATCTCATTCTTTATGCTTAGATCATGAACCCATTTTGACTTTATCTTGGTGTACGGTGTTAAGTGTGGGTCCATGCCTAGTTTCTGCCATACTAATTTCCAGTTTTTCCAGCAGTTTTTGTCAAATAGTGAATTCTTATCCCAAAAGCTAGGGTCTTTGGTTTGTCAAACACTAAATTATTAAAATTATTGACTATTTTATTCTGTGAACCAAACCTATTCCACTGATCAACTAGTCTATTTCTTAGCCAGTACCAAATGGTTTTGGTGACCACTGCTTTATAATATAGTTTTAGATCCCCCAGAGGTAAATTTCAAAATTATTTTAATCTGTTACAGAAAAAAAAAATGAGTTAATATTATCCCTGCTTGTGTTCCACTGACATTTTTGCTGAATGACCTCTTTTGTAACATTCCCTAAAGAAGTTGGGACACTGGGACAATGATTTTTGACATTAGTTTATATTTTACCACTGATAAAATTGATGTCAATGAATTTTATCCTCTTGTCGATCACATCAAACTTTTTCTCAAACACTTGCAATGGTTGCTGGTTATCTTTTAGATCAAAGCCAAACTATAATTAGATAAAAATGCCAGGAGATGTGTGGGGATTAGCAAATTAGTGATCATGACTTCATGATCAGTTGTTTTTAATAGATTATCTTCTCAGAAGTCCCAGCATCCAAACCAGTGTCAACCTGGTATTTTCCAAGACCCCCCCCCAGAAAAGACAGAGCTCCTGTAAACACTAGATTTGCAGGCTCTGACCTGGATTTTGAATATAACCCTGTTAAAAAGTATGTGCCAGTGTTTTAATCTGGTCTTCCTTTGGTAGGAGAAAACATATAAGATCTGTGTGGTCAGAAGACCTGAACTGATAGCTGGGTGACCTTAGCCACTGTGGACTTCAATATATCTATAATCTGGACCTCCTCTGAGGTCTTTTACAGCTCTCTATACATCTTCCTGTATCCCAACCTTACTATATATTCAAATGTAAATCAAATATAAGCTCCTTTAAGGCAAACTATTGACTCTATCTTTATATTCTAAGTGCTTAGAATGTTGCCTTGCACTTTTGTGTTCTAGATCTGTAATTTCATTGATTTAAGGAACTTCTGGTGTAGAATCTCCTTCTAAGCATGCAGATCAGCACCTACTCAAAGTCTCAGGGAAACTGAGAAGTGAATTGCAACGGACACTTAGCAATACATACATACATACATACATATAGGTATATATATATATATTAGAGTTAACATTTGTATACAAATCTTCTTGATTCCAGTGCCTGGTAGCTGCCTTATATCTTGTACAAGTTAATCCTAAATAAATGCTTGTCTCTCTCTCTCTCACTCTGTGCCTCTTTACTTATCTACCCTCAATTTTCGGTGTGAGCATTTATATATCAGCAATGGTCCAAATTAGGGCTCAATCTATGTTTTGTCTGGTCTTGAGAGAGTGTCAATAATGCAGGTTAAAGGTAAAAGTTCATCTCGAATGCTTCTTCTACCTCTGCTTTCCTCCTGGCCAATTGTTAAACATTTAACATGACACTCCTGTAATCAGAGAATTTTCCATGGAGAAATGTCAATTACTGGAAAATGTGAATGAGGCCACAAATGAATTTGTGCTATCATCTTAAACATGAAGGTAAGTCTGATTCTTTTAGCATTTTTTCTGAAGTACAGAATAATCTAGAGTGAATTTTGTCTTAGGTACCTATTCATCACCTATTTAGTTTATTACCACCTAATAGTTATCAAGCAATTTTCTTCCAAGGTGCTTCAGGTATTTTATAGATATTCATCTCACTTGTCCTTATAATGACATCCCTGTCAGGTAAGAGGCACAATTATACCCATTTTACAGATAAAGCTAAGGCACATAGAGGGGACACTGAGTGGAACTAAGACTAGATCAGTCCAGTTCTCTGCACTATGACTGCATATGTTGTTGTTTGTCCTTCATTTTCAAAAAAGACCAGTGACATCACGGGGTGATGTCTTGACTTGCCTGTGAATTGAATTTAAGTGAGGCAGAGTTGCACAAAGTAGGCAGCTTCCCCCCCCCCCCCACTGTCACCGAAGTCCAGTGTCAAGGCAAAGAATAAGGATAACTGACAGTGACCTGGGATGCAGATAACCTTGGCATCTACAGTGTCCGACCAAGCTCTAAGCACTTCACAATGGCCTGCTTTGGTGCCTTCGTGGATGTTGGAGCACATTATTCTCCACCACCCATTCTGCAGAGAGAAGTCTCCACATGCTTGGGATAGACACCCCTCTAATTCACTGACAGTTTGAGGCTTCAGCCTGGTGTAGTCCGTTGGCCAAGATGGTTTTACTAGGGTGTGATCTCTGTGGAAGCTTTTTGGAGTCACAGGTGAGAGTTGGATACCAGGTGGACACCAAAAGTAAATGAGTAGCCCTGAAAAGGGCTCAACAAGGCCTAAAGCCCAAGTTGCTTCTTGAATATCCCATACATTAAATATTGGTGCACAGAAACATTACATCCATGAAAGAAAGATCATAAAACTTATATTACTAGCAGATCATAACCTTACACTTCACTATGCAGTTAGCTGGAGCCCACATTATCGCCCAAATGAATAACAAAAATAATTTTTAACACTATTTCCAACCTCTCAAACATCAAAGATAAGAAGGCATTCGCTAAGCTGGGACCTAAGGGAAAAATGAGGTAAATCTAGAAGCATTCAAAGGTGAGACTGACCAAAGGCAATCCTTCTGCAGAAGTGGCTCAGCAGGGATTTGTGAAATAAAGTGGGTGGAACCATCTCCTGGGGCAGCTGAGTGGTTCAGTAGACAGAGAACTAGACCTGGAAACAGGCAAATTTATATTTCTGTGTTCACATCCAGCCTCAGACACTTACTAGCTCTGCTACCCCTGGTCAAATCACTTAATTCTGTTTGCCTCAGTTTCCTCATCTGTAAAATGAGCCATAGAAGAAAATGGCAAACCATTCCAGTATTTCTGCCAAGAAAACCTCAAATGGGACCACAAAGAGTCAGACATGGATTGAAATGACTGAATAACAACCCTCAGCAAACTATTTCCTAGCTCCTAAAAAGTAACAGGGTTAGACTCAGTAGGAACTAGAGTAGGGGGTGGGGCCTGGGAAGGATGGGAGAGACCTACAAATATCTTTTTGTCCAGTCTCTCATTCACCACCCTGGGTGTGTCCATATTCTTTACATTATACTCTAATGAAGGGTTGGGCTATTGGCGGTATTTTTTTTTATGAGCTTCTGATTTGCATAGATAAATACCAAGATTGTAATGTGGGAACCAAATGTAGTGCATTATGCAAAAAAGCATCAGGAGAGATGAGATTATGAAATGGATCCTTGCTTCAGGCCTGCTGCATCAGCATGGGAACTAGGCTGCCTCTAAATGTCAGGGATCACTAACCTGGGCCAGGAGACTCATGACTGTACCTACTTGTTCATCTAATGACAGTACATGTTAATACAGGAAATGCTGGTTGGACCTTTTTTTTGTTTTTCTATCCAGAATCTTCACAGGAAGTCAGATTTACTGTGGGATTCCACTATGCCTGTCCCAGCCCTTCCCATTTTCATGAAGGTACAATTGTATGATATTTAGTTGGTGTGGTCACTCACAAGTTATTAATATTGTTGCTGCTGCTTTGGGAGGAAATGGTGCAACTGAGTTGACTGGGTCCAATACAATTTTATCTTAACTAATTTTGACTAGCAGAGAGGTACAGTGAGCTTGCCTCTGCCACATATTGGTGTATAAACTCCTAAGAAAGTCACTAACTTTTCAGGCTAGAAAATTATACAAGATTATTATCATTATTATTATTGCTAATACTATTATTCATCATCTACATATTGGCATATAATACTTGACAGATCATTTAACATTTTAATATTCTAGAAAACTAAGATTATCATTATTAGTAATAATACTATTACTCCCCTGCCAATATAAATGTATAGAAACGTTGGTTATTAAAATTATTGTTATTTATATAATATTTATAAACTATGTGTCAGGCACTATGCTAAGCCCTTTCCAATTATTTAATTAAAATTATTTAATGTGTAAACTTTTTTTTATATGGCACAGGATGAGAGGATAGATAATGTCAGAAACAATAAACATGAACTTGGACAGATTTTGAGAGATCGTAGAGGAAAGAAGGATCTGGAGTGCTATGACCCATGGGGTCACAAAAAGTTGGACATGACTAAACAACAACAATAACAATTCATAACTATTATTTCAAAGGATCTTGCTTCATACTTGAGAAAGAGGCCATCTACTCTGAAATCCCTCTTTTCTCTTCTATTACAGCTCCAAACCTCTTGAAATCAATTCCTATTCTCTCTTCCTTTACTCAGGCCTCTGAAAAAGAGATGTGTTTCTTTTCACCAAGGCCAACCCTTCTTTATTTGATCTTATGTATTCCCTTCCATGGATACCATTATATTGCACTACCAGTCATAACCTCTTTCTAACCTTCATTCTTTTCCCTATTAGTCCCTTCCCTACTGCCTGCATCACACCTCTCTCTTTTCCTTAGAAAACAAAACAAAACAAAAAAAACCAAAAAATCCCCAAACCCTTTGCTTGATCCTACTATGCTTCCAAGTTGCTTACTATACCTTTGAGACATTTTTTCTCTTTTGCATCCAAATTCCTTTAAAAAAGTTATCTATATTTGTTTATTTCTTCTCTCACTCACTTTTCAGTCTCTTACAATCTGGCTCCTGACTTTATCATTAAATTAAAATTCCTCTCTTCAAAGTTAATGATTATATTTCTCAAATGCTCATTCTCAGCCTCAACTTTCTTGATTGGTCTGAAGTATTTGACATCTCCTCTTATATTTTCTTAAGGTTAAAATCACAGGGTTTATGAGGAAAATTAAGGGCACAGCACTAAAAAATTTTGTAACACATTAAAAAAAAGATAGGTACCTAGTAAAAAATAATAGCATAGTTTTATACATGTAAAATGGTTGAAAAACACGCATGTCCTACACTAAATAGTTCCTGGGAGCAGTGGAATGAATGCTGAGTTTAGACTAAGAACTCAGCTTCCTGAATTGGAATTTACTCTCAGATACTTATTAGCTCTGTGACTCTGGGCAAGTCACCTAACCCTGTTTCCGGATCATTTACTGATAATAATCTGTAAAATGATCCGAAGAAGGAAATGGCAAACTACTCCAGTATCTTTGTCAAGATTTCTCCCAAGAGGGGTCAAAAGAATCTGAAGCAATTGAAAAATGACTTAACAAAAATAATGGCTGTGCACAAAGTATCAGGCTTGTGCTCAGCCTACATCCAGGCTTCTACAAGTCAATGGCTAGGGGTGAGAGAATGGCTTTGTACACCCTTCCTTTGTTATGAGAGGATGGAAATGGAGTACATCTGATGTGGACTAGCCCCACTCTGCCTTTAGTCCCTAATGTGCCAGAAGATATACAATAAATATGGCATTTTATCTTGAAAAAAGCTTCAATTTTTTTTGTGTGTGTGTGTATGGAAGTGATATATCAGAAGGGTGGCAGCTTGTAGGTTTTTGGAAAGTGGATCAGTTTTCTCACTATTTCTCTTGGCTGAAATAAAAAAAAATATATAAATAAACTGAAAAGTTGAGTTGGGCCAAATTGTTTCCTGGTATATTGATCACATTGGAAAAATTCATATTTAAAAAACCCCCAAAATTATAGAATTGACCATCCTCTTTTTTGACACTCTTAATTGTATGACTTCTTCCCAATCTCCTTTATGAGGTCATCATCCATGTCCTACCACCCATGTGTTCATGAGTGTATCCGAAGGCTTTCTCCTGATTCCTTTTCTCTTTTTATACTCTAACTTGAGAATCCGTTTCTATTAATACAGTTTTTATCTCTATGCTGATAATTTCCAGAGAGGAACCTGCTCTTTCCTGGACTACATTGCTGCATCATTAGCTTCCTATTAGACATTTTAAACTGGATATCACATAGACATTTCAAACTCAACATGTCCAAAATAGAAGTGTGCATATATACATATATCTATTTTTTTTCCTGAGGCAATTGGGGTTAAGTGACTTGACCAGGGGTCACATAGCTAGGAAGTGGTGAGTGTCTGAGGTCAGATTTGCACTAAGGTCCTCCTGATTTCAGAGATGGTCCTCTATCCACTGGCCAACTAGCTGCCCCTAATATTTTTCTTCTAAAACCTACTTCATTCCAAAATACCTTTTTTTTTTTTTTTTTTTAGAGGATTCTCCTATCTTTTCTGTCATCCATGCAGTTGCCAAAGTGAGCAACAGTGCCACAGCACTGTCTTGCTCAAGAAGCCCTAGTGGCTCCCTATTCCTATTGTATGAAATGCAAACTCCTCTAGAATGTAAAGTCCTTCACAATCTACCTTCACCCTATTTTCCCCCCAGGCTCATTATACATTGTCTTTCATGTATTCTTTAGTTTAGCCAAATTGGGCTTATATGCTGATCCTCATTCATGATATTCTATCATCAGTTATTCCTGTGGCCCTTAGAGACAATTTTCCCATCTCAAAGAGCATGGGGTCTCCAAAAAGGTAGTTGCTACTTCCTTTTAAGGATCTTGGACTGTCTCTAAGAGACTGGGTTTCTAGTATTATCATTCATAAACCCACACCAATGTATTTCCTATTAACAATCAGCAAGTAGGCAATTTACTTTAGCAAAGGCATTTATTAACTTTAGCAAAGGCATTTATTAACTTTGCCTGGTGGGGGCAGTTAAAATAGACATTTTTCTCTTAGCTCCTGGGACAAATTCTTCTGCAAATATAAAGCACAGACTATGGGGAAAATAAGCTCAAACAGAGTCCAATAATAAATAGGAGGCACACATGTAAGATACATCTGGGACAAAGGCATAATTTCCAACTCCTGGTGTTTTATGGCCTGAAAATACTAACTTGAGTCTATAGCTAGCATTCTATAGTGCAAACAGCCATAGCTACTTGTGAATGAAAGAAAGATTGTTCTGGATAGTTGCATCTGTCTTTGATGTGTCATTATGCTCCTAAATGAATGTATTGTCTCCTGCTAATTAAGTCTTTTTGTTTGAACCCTACTGATTCGATGTCTGCTATTCTTTTCTCTCTCTCTCTCTCCCCCCCTCTCTGTCTCTCTCTGTCTCTCTCTATGTTTCTCTTTATCTATCTCTCTCTTAGAAGATGATCAATGGTGAGGAGAAAGGTGTGGAGAAAAGAAAGAAAGAAAAACAATTCTTTCCTTCTGTGAAAGGTTCCTCTTTCCCTCCTCATCTGTTTCTGGACAACAGGAATTAGTTCTTCCTCAAAGGCAACAAAACTCTTCTCAAGACCTTACTAACCCCTACCTCCCTTGACTCAACTTCTTGGTCACCTAAGGACATAACAAGTCCACAAACAAGTGATGTATCTGGGCCTCTCCTGGATGGATATCTGAAGACCATGCAATTTACCATTTCCTATCTTGCTCATTTCCATATATAAATGTGTGGGGAGGTACATGTATAGTAGCTAAGTGTTGTCGTATTCTTGTTGTATATCTTTTTTGTGTTAGGGAAAAGCAAACTTCCTTTTTGTTCACTATTCAGTGACTTTAGAATATTTTATTTCATCCTCAAATCAAACTTTAACTGGTTGCTAACATCAGATCTGATCTTAACACTTCCACCAAGACTAAAAATTATCTCTCAGGGCCTGGCTCTAACTGTAGAACCCTCAACTTCCAAACCTAGGAGTCCTCTCCTGTTCAGTCACACCATTGCTTGACTGATCAACTGCCAAAGTTCATCCAATTACTTAAAGCCCTCAGAGGCATAATGCATCAGTTAGCTATTCTTTCTTTCACCCAACTGAAGAAGTTCATACCTCATAAAGGGCATAAATATCTTTTTAACATATTTTAAAGTGATTACATTATCTGATGGGGCAGGCTTGGTCAAGGAGACTTGAATTTAAATTTGACTTTAGATACTTAACGTGTTTACATCTGTAAAATGATCTGAAGAATTTTTGCCAAGAAAATCCCAAATGGGTTCACAAAGATTCAAACATAACTGAAACAACTGAACAGCACATTTATCTGAACTGAGGTGGACTTATAGGTCTAGGGAAACATGAATAATTACTATTATCTTTGTCTGAAAATAAGGGCAGGTTAGCACTAGAAACTAAAGACTTCTTAGGGAGCCAGAGAAGAAAGCCCTAAGTAAAATAGAGAGGATTGAATTATTCAAACTGCAGGATCACTGAGATTCATTTCTAATTTTTTTTATTTTTCTTTTTTCATTATGCATGGATAATTTTTCAACATTGACCCTTGCAAAGCCTTGTGTTCCAAATTTTTCTCCCTTCCTTAGATGGCAAATAATCCAATATATGTTAAACATGTTAAAATATATGTTAAATCCAATATATGCATACATACTTATGCAATTATCTTGCTGCACAAGAAAAATCAGATCAAAAAGGAAAAAAGTGAGAAAGAAAACAAAATGCAACCAAACAACAACAAAAAGTAAAAATACTATGTTGTGGTTCACACTCAGTTCCCACAGTCCTCTCTCTGGGTGCAGATGGCTCTCTTCATCACAATGGGACTGGCTTCAATCATCTCACTGGTGAAAAGAGCCATGTCCATCAGAATTGATCATCATCTAGTCTTTTTGTTACGGTGTATGATGATTTTCTTGTTTTGCTCATTTCACTTAGCATTAGTTCATCTAAGTCTCTCCAGGCCTCTCTGAAATCATCCTGCTGAATGTTTCTAAGATTCACTTCTTGAGCTGTACTCTGTGTCTACTCCAGCAATCAGATCAAATCATTTGTTAATTAATTATTATTTATATGTATTACTAATTAATTGCTACATTATTTCACATGTACTGATACCTGCCTCTTCACATACTCTCATATGTAATATACATATATGTATAATATCCATTTAACAAATATTTACTAAAATTGAGTCCCTAGCCCTCAAGAGCTTATATTCTATATTTTTGTCCTTTTCCTCAAACTATATCAGTTTTCATTACATTCAAAAAACTGACCTGAATGTGTATGATTGTTGATGACTTAGGGTTATATAAATTCTGCAACTGATTATCTTAAAGAGTTAATGAGGAGGGAAGCTAGGTGGCGCAGTAGATAGAGCACCAGCCTTGAATTCAGGAGGACCTGAGTTCAAATCTGGTCTCAGACACTTAACACTTCCTAGCTGTGTGACCCTGGGCAAGTCACTTAACCCCAGCCTAAAAAAATTTTTTTTAAATTAAAAAAAAAAAAAAAAAAAGAGTTAATGAGGACCCTGAAAAGTTAAGTGTCTTACAGAGGGTATATCAGAGACAAGAATTTTTGGGGGGGAATTTAATCATTTTATTAACAAGGTCAGTAGGTTATAAAAAAGAATGGTCATTTGGCCATCTCTTTTAGACTAAAGACAAACACTTTATATCAAAGGTTTCTTGAAACTTATAAAGGGAAACTATTGGGATTACTAGGTGAGAACTCAGGTTGTCTGGACAGTGACAAGGTGAGAATTCAGGTTGTCTGGACAATTACAAGGTGAGAACTCAGGATGACTTGATAGAAGGAGCAAGCTCATTGGCTGAAGTGGTTCTTCCCAGAAGCCCTTGCATTATCCCACGCCCATTCTCTGGGAGGATAAAAGAGACAACATTGGGCCCAGAGAGCAGATTGGCCTGGAGAAGGATAAGAGCTGGAGGAGATTCAAGAAGAAGACTCTGCACTACATCTGGCTTGACGCAGCTCTCTGCAGGAAGGGAAGTCGGCTCTCTGCAGGAAGGGAAGTCACTTCTCTGGACAAGAGTTAAGAGCAACTGCCTGGAGACAACGGTTCACTACAGGAAGAAGAATCTGTCTGAGAGATTTGAGTAGACACAGCAGATCCTTCCCAGAGAGCGATCCAGAGCTTCTGGAGACGACAGCTCGCTACATTTGGCGCCCAACGTGGGGCAAGGACTTCTGGGAAGAACCACTTCAGCCAATGAGCTTGCTCCTTCTATCAAGTCATCCTGAGTTCTCACCTTGTAATTGTCCAGACAACCTGAATTCTCACCTTGTCACTGTCCAGACAACCTGAGTTCTCACCTAGTAATCCTAACAGGAAACAATGTGAAAGGAAACCTTACAGATAAAAGATGCAAAGGAAAAAGCAGATGTATCCCTTCCTTTAGATATATCTGATGCAGTCCTGCTGCTCTGATCTGTTCTTTTTCAGCTCAGGTCATTTGTATAAGTTTTCTATACAATTGATACAAAACAAATTTCCAAAACATTGATAAACAGATAATATCATGAAAGTTAGCTCATAATTTTACCTATCACCAATATTCATCACCTGTACCACCTATCTATAACTACAGACAGAAATCAGAAGCCAATAAGATGTGTTCAAATACAAAAATGAATTCATATAAAGTTGACAGTTCTATCTAAGGTTAAAAATTCTGGAATGGGTACATAAATATATTGAATAACAGTTTAAAGTAATCTCAGTTAAAGTTTAAAGAAATGCATATATTATTTACAATAAAATTATCAAATGAACAGACTCCTTAGCAAAAGTATGTTATATGTCCTACAGTCTATCCCTTTCCTTAACACAAAATAGACAATTAATTATCCCTATAGCATTGAAAAATTAAAGGAGCCAGCAATTGAGCCAAAGTCCTCTCTCTCTTGATAATACATTATAGAAAGATGGTTTGATGACAAAATGGGGAGAGCTGTGGACTTGGAGTCAGGAAGACTGAAAATCCAGCCTCAGATGCTAAGTAGATGTAATCCTGGCAAGTCAATTCCTTACCCAGCAATATGTAGCTAGTATATCTGTATCTTACTATATAAACACACTAAATCGGCTGTCCAGAGGCGTTCTAACTTCAGAGTGTGCTTTCTACTCACTGTACAGCACAGCCTGGAAGTTGATGACTTTGCCATAAGCAGATGCCAACTTCATAGGCCTTGGCCACAAGGAAGAGCCAGCCTTGAGCTCCTGGGGTGGTGGTGGCCAAGATGGTGAGTCTGTTGGGTCTCTTTAAGGCTGAATTTAAGTCCCGCAGAGAGAAATGATTACTTCTTCCTTTCCTGAATGGCCATTCTGTCTGCCACCTGCTGCATTTGATTTGCATCTCCTTGTTGATGGGCAATTGGCTGGTATCATTCCATGACACATTGAACCAGATTTTTTTTTTTTTGGCAAGAGTAGCTGACTCTGAAAATTACCAGCACTAATTTTTCCTCATTTTTTTTTTAGTTCCATCCTTTTTTAAAGAATCCACATGGCAAAGGGGATAAAGAGTGGACCTCAAAATCAGAAAGACCTAGAAGTCTTGCCTTTGAACATACTGGCTATTTGCCCCTGGACAAGTCTCCTAACTCTGCCTTAATAAAGTCTTCAAGATCAGAAGTATGAAACTCTCCTCCTACAATACTCCAAGGTGCAGCAGCAGGGGCAAGATTAAAATGTAATTCCTATCTGATTTGAATGTGCTTATATTAATAAAAATCTAAATTAATACATAAATGTATCATATAAAATATACAATATATAAGCATATATTTGTATAATATAAACATGTGCATAAATAAATATATGAATGTGTATATAAACATATTAAAATATTAAATTAATAAAAATATAAATGCATATATTTTCTAAGTTAATAGGGAGCTTGTAGGGATCTTTATGGACAATTTAGTGGCTCCTCTATTTGACACCATTGTCTACATGATAATGAAAGACATGCATTAGTAGAGGGAGTTTCCATATTTGGGTGTTCCTTATACCAATAGGTCCAGTCTCTATCCCTAATCTCTTTATAGAATATGCTGACTTTTATCTGTGCTCCTCAAAGGGCCTCCATCTCCCTAATTCTCTAGCTCCTCGTAGCTATGAGAGCCCCTCCCAAGGCACAGCTATACTGTAGCAGCATTTCAGGACCAGGCAACTTGGTTTCTAGCAATCTGAGTTAGCTGCCCTCTGGGACAATAGGCGAAGGCCCCACAGAGAGCTGTGATTTTTAATTTATCCACATGCTCTAACTCACCAGCTCCCCCTGCTTAGTATCTAGTCATAAGACTCAGCTGAAGTCCTCAGGGCCTCCAGACCTCCTCCCCTTCCACTGGGTTGAGGATGAAGGCCGGCTGATTCCTTTCCATGACCTTGTTTTCTCAAGAGTGGCAGGGAAAATTCTTTGGTCGTTACACACAAACATGTAGCATGGCAAATTGGCTCAGTGATGCAAAGCCATTAAAGAGCCAAAGTCCTCTCTCTCTTGATAATACATTATAGAAAGGTGGTTTGGTAGCAAAATGGGTAGAGCTCTGGACTTGGAGTCAGGAAGACATGAAAATCCAGGCAAGTCAATTCACCTCTATCTGCCTTTGTTTACCCATCTGTAAAATGGGGATGATATTTCCTAGAGCTGTTGTGAGGATCAAATGAGAAAACATGTACATATATACATATCTATGCATATATAAGGAAGATTTGATGTCCTAAACTTTTTTTTTACACAGAGTGATTCCTGCATGAAAGAAGCACATAAATCCTATTTGGCCAACTCTTTAAATGACTTGATTTCAAACTCATTCATTAAAATGGGCCAAAATTCCACCCCCTTTTCTAAGGGAACCCATCAAGGATTATGATATTTATATTCTCTGACTTGGCAGAAAATTTTTAAAAATCTCTGATCTGTGTTCTGACAGTTGAGAACTCGAAAGCAATCCATCAGCTCCCCCTGACTATCTGAAGAGCCTATTAACCTAAATGCTAAGTTCTTATTCCAAACTATAAAAAAGACTATAAATTAAAAGAAATGAAAATTTCTCTCTCCTCAAAAGAACCACATTTCCCTCCAATGATTAGGATAGTGAGGAGTCAGGATGCTATGAAGCTTTCTAGTTTCTCTCTAAATTCTCTCACATGGTGACCTTGTGATCTCCCATAGGTTTAAAGATCACTTCTATGCTGAGGATTCCTGTATCTATGCACTCAGCATGCATTCTCTCTCCTGTGTCACGAAGTTATGGATATTTCCAATTGGATGATCCATAGAAGAATATCTCAAGTTCATCATGTCCAAAACAGAATTTATTATCTTCTCTACAAACCTACCTCTTGTTCAAACTTATTTTCACTAAAAGATATCACTTATTTCACTTAAGGATCCCATCATCCTGCCAGTTCCCTAGACTTGTCCCCAATACATTCTCCTTCCCCCTGCTAATCCAATCAATTGCCAGATCTTGCCATCTCTATCTTCATACCTGTCAAATCTATTTTCTTCAAATTATATGTTTAACCTATATTGGATTTCTTGCAGTCTTGGGGAGTGGGAAAAGAAGGCAAAACATTTGGAACACAAGGTTTTGCAAAGGTGAATGTCAACAATTAACTTTCAAAAAATTACCTTTCTATGTATTTGGAAAAATAAAATACTATTTTAAAAAACCCTATTCCCTTCAAACTACACACACAGACACCACCTTAGGTCAAGTCTCATTTGGACTATTGAAAATACTGTCAAGCTGATCTTGTTCTTTCTACTTCAGTCTATTCTCCATATAATGACAAAGTGATTTTTGTTGACCATGTCACTTTCCTCAATAGGCTCCAGGGCTCCTTATTGCTTCTAGGATAAAATATAAACTCCTTTATTTGGCTTTGAAGCCTTCTACAACCTTTTTATTTATCACCTCCTCCCTATATTCTGTTATTATTCAATTGTTTTAGTCATGTCTGATTGATTCTACAGGACCCTAGTTGGCGTTTTTGTGATAAAGATACAGAATTGGCTCGCCATTTCCTTCTCCAGCTCATTTTATAGATAAAGAAACTGAGGCAAACAGAGTTAAGTGATTGGCCAGGATCACAAAGCTAGTGAGTATCTGAGACCACATTGAACTCAGGAAAATAACTTCCTGAGTTTCTTTCTGCTTTGCCGTTTACTCTCTTCTCTCCCATTTCTCCTTTTCCCCCTCCTAGTTTCTGTCCTCTGCAGTCTAGGTAAACTGACTTTCTTAGCCAGTGTGGCCCTTATAAGTGCCTAATAATTAAAGTGATTTGCCTAAGGTCACAGAGCTAGTTAACTGACACTTGATTTGGACTTAGGAAGATGAGTACTCTTGATTCCAGGCCTACCACTTTATCCACTGAGTCATCTAGCTGCCCACTTAGTACATAGAAAGTACATAAATATTTGGGCATATAAGAAGATGTGTCTGTCCTCTCTGTCTCTGTCTCTCTTACTGTGTTTCTCTGTCTCCCTCCTTCCTCCTTCTTTTTTCTTTTTTTTCCCTCCTTTCCTCTCTTCTCTCTCATTTTCCCCTTTTCTTTACTCCTCTCTTCCCTTGCCTCTACCCTCATCTCCCTTGTTTCCTCTCTATTTCCCCTCTCTCCTCTCTTTTTTTCTTTCACACCCCCTTTCCCCCCACCTCTCTCTTTCACTGTGAATGCTGAGATGTCCTTTGTTAAGTGTCCCAAGAAGATAGGATAGACTTTCCCTTTAATATTTGTCTAGTTATGCTTTGGACTTAACAGCTGGTTTATGCAAGTCAGTTGGAGATTATCTGTGGGATAGCAGTTGCCATGAGACTTTTAAGTATGTGGGAACCATTTTCTTTTTGGATTTTTAAGAAAAAGGGAAATTCATACCTTTTGACCTAGTGATCCCACAGCAGGGCATATACCCCATGGAGATCAAAGAAAGATCTCATACATATCAAAATATTTATAGCATCTTTTTGTGGTAGTAAAGAAAAGAAAATGCCAAACTGAAAACAATGTAGGTTCCCATCAACTGAGGAATGGATAAACAAATTGTGGTACAATGAATGTAATGGAATACTCTCACTCCCTAAGAAAGGACAAGAACTGATTCAGAAAAAAAAAGTGGGGGAGGGAAATGTGCAAATTGAATCAGAGCTGAGTAAGCAGTGATAGGGTCTACACAGTGACTGAGGAAATGTAAATAAAAATAAGACAACAGGAGTCTTGGACTAATTTCAGTGACCAATCTGGGTCTTGGAAAACAGATGATGAATAGAAGATTATTGGTAGAGAATGCTGCCAAATATCCATTTTGGCCGTCATTTTTTCTTTACTATTTTCTTTGGAGAGGAGTCATGGTGTGTATATGGGAGGGAGATGTTGAAGGAAGGATGAGAAAGTAGAATTTGATAGACTAGAATGGGCTTTGGGGAACAAAAAATTAAAAGGCTGTTGTTTGTTTTCTCCTTACTCCCCACACCAAATAGGATGTAAACTATTTGCAGTCAGAGTCAAAAGAATCTATTAAAAAATATCTATATTTGCTCTGAATTTGTAATGGTGAAAAACTGGAAATAACCTTAATAAAACAACACAGACATATTTGAAATGTGACAAAGTAAATATATTGTTATTGTTCTTATTTTGCTAAAATCTGTATTAAAACCTGGAATCAGGAAGACCTGATGTCAAATTTAACTTCAGACACTAATTGTGTGATTCTGGACAGATTACTTAAATTTCAGTTTGCCTCAGTTTTCTTATCTGTAAAATGAGGATAGTAATAATAATAACACCTACCTCATGGGATTATTGTGAAGATCAAATGAGGTGATAATTATAAAGTCCTTAGCATGGTGCTCAGCATATAATATGTACTATATATATATATTTTAGTTATTATTAATAATCAAAATGTAAAAGCTTTCCACTTTAGGATCTGGATATATACTTAATCTTTGACTTGATTATATATTGATGCTTTTTTTGGAGTATTTATATGAAGGATCTGTGATTCATTGATGTGGGAACTTTTTTCAATCAACCTCAGCCTCTTAGAGATCATACTGCTAATGAGTACAGATTTAAACTCATTTCTTCCTGAACCCAAGTACTCTAAATATCATATACCACACCATCTCTCATATTTTTTTTGGTTGTACCTATAAAAATTTTTGGAGGCAATCAGGGTTAAGTGACTTGCCCAGAGTCATACAGCTAGTAAATGTTTCAGACTTCATTTGAACTCAGGTCCTCTTGATTCCAGGGTTAGTGCTCTATCTACTAGGGCTAGCTGACCTAATATTTGTTTTTTGTTCTAATAATAGCTTTTTATTTTCAAAATACATGCAAAGATAGTTTTCAGCTTTCATCTTTGCAAAGCCTTGTGTTCCAAATTTTTCTTCTTCCCTTCCCTCCACTTCCTTCCCCTAGTAATCCAATATAGGTTAAACATGTGCAGTTCTTCTAAACATATTTCCACATTTATCATGCTGCACATGAAAAATCAGATCAAAAAGGAAAAAAAGAAGAAAAAATACTAAGCAAACAACAACAAAAAAATGAAAATGCTATGTTGTGATCCACATTCAATCCCCATAGTCCTTTTTTCTGGGTGCAAATGGCTTTCCTCATTATAAGTCTATTGGAATTGGCCTAAATGACTTCATTCCAACTTTTTTTTAAAACAACAAATTGTATACTCTTGGATAAACCATTTGTCTTATCTCACTTAGAAGTGGTACTTTCCCAACTGGAAATTCTTCTTTACATTGAATGACCTCAATATCTGGAGGCCCTATTCTTGCCCCGTTTAGCTTAATCTCTGGAAAGTATCTAGCCATGATTTTCCTAGATCCTAAGAATGCTGAATAGGCAGAAACTTAGAGTTACATCATCACAGATGAGACATTTATTTTCAGAGCAAGTTTAATATTTGGAAATAGACATGGTGGCCTTTGAGATTAGGTGGTAGATCGGTAATAAGAGAGATGGGATGAAAGTTAAAACTCTCATCTCTAAGGACTGAGGCCATCTTATTATTTGTCTTGCTACTTGTCTGCTTCACCACATCAGTAATAGCCCTCTTTGGACCATACCCCCCCAGTTCCTGAATAGAGTAAATCCTCTTGATTTTAGACCTCTCTCTCTTTGGGACTGTTAACTCAATGAGTGAATAAGTGATAGCCAGTTTATCTACTCTATTATATCTGGATTTTTTTAAAGAACAATTTATATAATAGTAGAGAATTCATTTGTAAATTTATCTGGGCCTATTTTTGAAAAGGAGTAAAAAAAAAAAACAAAACCTTGAGTTAACTGATCACATTTAAGTTCTTTTTCTGAGATAGGGTTGTTTAAATTCTCTATTTCTTATCCTAATTTATCTCATCCTTAATATTTATATAAATACTCATACTTGGGGGCATCTAGGTGGCGCAGTGGGTAGAGCACCAGCCTTGAATTCAGGAGGACCAGAGTTTAAATGTGATCTCAGACACTTAACACTTCCTAGCTGTGTGACCCTGGGCAAGTCACTATCCCAGCCTAAATAAATAAATAAATAAACAAACAAACAAATCAATCAATAAATAAATAAATAAATGAATACTCATACTTTTATCAGTTTTGTTGGCCTTTAATTTGAAAATGTAATTTTAAAAAATGTCCTTTTTTGTCTTCATCTATTATGAATTTTCTTTTTAGCAGTTGTGTTTTTCTCTCAATCAAATAAGCTAACTTTTTTTCTTTTTCATTAGTTTTTTTAAAGTCCTTGTTTTGCTTATCAATCCAAATTTTTATTGACATGCAATTGGGATATTTAAAAAAAACTCTTAAACTTTAAAAAACAAATTTTTGTTTTAGAATTTATCATACTTTTGATTTTCAGAGTTTCTATTTTGAATTTTGGTTTAGTTTTTAAAAATTTGTTGCTTTTTTAGGTTTTTTTTTTTTTAAATTGCTTGCTCTATTCTTTGATACATTCTTTCTTTTGTTAATGAAAGTGTTTACAGATTCAAAATTTCCCTTAAGAATTGTTCTGGCTGCATCCCAAAAGTTCTGGTATGTTCTCTAACTTGTTGCCATTTTGTTTAATAAAATTATCTCTCATTTCTCTAACTTATTCTTTGACTAACACATCTTTTAGGATTATATTACTTAGTAGTTTCCATTTCCGTTTGATGCCTTTCTTCAAATGCTTCTTATTGCTGAAAATTTTAATTATGCTATTTTCAATGAAGTATATGTTTAATAGTCTTAACATAGGATCAATTTGTTTGTAAAGGTGCCAGGAAAAACTGAGAAATAACATATTCCATCATTATACTCTTGTATCTAACATTTTTTAAATTCTATTTAGGATTTTAATTTTTTTGTTGCATAAGAAAATAGAGTTCCATTCTACTCCATGCCCCTCCCCCCTTCAATTAACAAAATGTTCTATGTTCTCTCACCTTTATCAGGTGAGAATGCTTTGAGATATAGAAACAATCAATCAATTAATGCACATAGTATGTAAACAAGATTTTCTACACCTTTAGATGAGACTTTCTTTGTTTGGGTTAAGAATGAAAAAAGCAGAGTTGTTTAACCAAACAAATAAACACTGCAGAAGAATTTCAGCAGTTCCCTAGTCCAAAGAAGTTTAGTGCAGTGGTACAAAATTTTAGTTCAGGAATTGAAGATTACAGTTTTAGCTCAGCCCCCAGAGGACACTTTGTTGGTAGGAGAAAATAGTTTATCTTTCTTTCATTTTCCATTTATCCTCCCTCTCTCTCTCTCACCCCCACTGAACTGCTTGATTTAATCCCCTAAGTATCTGTTTTCCTCCCTTGTAAAATTATACTCAGTTTTGCTGGATAAATTATTCTTGGTTGTAAGATTTTTTTTTTCAAATTTTGATGTGGTATACCCTAAGAATCCCTTTCCTTATTTTAAAAAAAAAATTCTTTCCGTTATCATAGCTCCAGCAAGTGATCCTAACTGTGGTTCCTAGGTCCTTGAACTCTTTCTTTCTGATTCTAAATTTTTTTTTTCTTTGACCTAGAAGCTCTGGATTTTGTCTATGGCATTTCTGAGTATTTCAATTTAAGGTGTCTTTAAGGTGGTGAACAATGGATTCTATTTTTAATTTGCTCTATAATTATAATAGACCTTGGAAATTTTCTTTAATGATTTCTTGACATATGGCACCCAAGTTTTCTTTGTTTGATCATGGTTGTCAGGGAACTGAACTTGGCTGGAACCTTCCATATTGCTGGAAGTTTAGCTCACTGTGTCTAATTGGCTCCAGATCTGATCATCCTTCATATTTCATATAACTTTCTTCCTCACTCATCTTACCATTGCCCTGTTCTCAATTCCCTTTTATACATTTTTTCTGGCCATAGTAACTAAATTAATACTAACATTGTTTCTGGAAAGGGTATTAATCAACTCTCCTTTTGAGCAAATCATTTCTGTGACTGTCTAGACTAAAATTTTCTTCCCTGGGTACCACTCTCTTGTACACTATTGTTTTCTCCTATTAGAATGTAAGCTCCTTGAGGGGAAGAACTGCTTCACTTTTGAATTTGTATTTCCAGAAGTTTTCACATAGTAAATATTTATTAGATGCTTTTTTCTTTCATTTATTTATTCATTTACCTATTTATTGTTAAAATGAGCTTAAATTACAGCCTTAGCTTTCATTAAAAATTAAGCAGAATGGACCATAAGAAAAAAAAATGAATATGAAGAATTTTAAAATGCATGGCAAGATTTATATGAACTTATGCAGAGTAAAGAGAAATCAAGATAACAATGTAAGATATGACTTCAACCAAGAAATGGAAAGGGGAAAAATTAGATCTGAAACAGAATGCTTTTTAATTCTATTGACCAATGTTGATTCAGAAAAAGAATAGAGAAAATGTACCTCCTTTCCTTCTTTAATAAAGTGGGGGATTATAAATATAGAACATTGTATATGCTGTTATTGATATCTTGGTTTGTTGTACTGTATTGTTTCCCTCTCATTTAGAAAAAAATTTGTTCCTATTGATAGCTCTCTAAATTGGGGAAAGGGGAAGAAATATTAGTGATATAAACAATATCAATTACTTTTTAATTTTTCCCTGGTTATACATGTACATTCATTTTTTTAAAAAAATCACTTATGAATCATGGTGGTAGAGAAAAATCAGAACAAAAGAAAAACAATGAGAGAAAAAAACCATAAGAAAAAAATGAACATAGCAGGTATTGAATTATATTCAGTGTCCATAATTCTCTTTCTGGATGCAGATGGCATTTTCCATTCAAAGTATAATAGGATTTTCTTGAATCACTGAACCTCTGAGAAGAACCAAGTTTTTCATAGTTGATCATCACACAATCTTGCTATTATTGTATATGATACATTTCTGGTTCTACTTTTTTTTGCTCAGCATTAGTTTGTGTAAATCTTTCCAGACATTTCTAAAATTCCCTTGCTTATCATTTTTATAGGACAATAATATTCAATTACTTTCATATACTATAACTTATTCAGCCACTCCCCAATTGATAGATATAGGCTCATTTCCCAATTCTTTGTTACCATAAAAAGAGCTTCTGGAAACATTTTTGTATATGTGGGTCCTTTCCTCTCTTTTATTTCTTTGGGATACAGGTCCAGTAGAGACACTGCTGGATCAAAAGGTATACACAGTTTTATAGCCCTTTGGGCATAGTTCCAAATTGCTCTCCAGAAATAGTTGGATCATTTCACACCTCCATCAACAATGCATTAAGGGTTCCAGTTTTCCCATATCCCCTCCAACATTTATAGTTTTTTTCTATCATCTTAGCCAATTTAAGAAGTGTGAGATGGTACCTCAGAGTTGTCTTAATTTGTATTTGTCTGATTAATAGTGATTTAGAACATTTTTTTCATATGACTATAGATGGCTTTAATTTCTTCACCTGAAAACTGTTCATATCCTTTGACTATTTATCTATTGAGGAATGACTTGTTCAATTACTTTTTAAAAAAGAAAGTACATGAGTCTTGCTCTTCCAGCAACTAAATAAAAACTTACTCTTTGGGAAGTACTTTGAGATTCTTAAAGGAAAAAAAAATGAAGCAGAGGAGATTCTCTCTCTTGATTTTGACCTATCTTAATTTTTTCTCTGGTTTCAAAATTCTCTCCTGAAAAGCTTGTTCCTTAGCTGCTTTGCTACCACGGAAGTCCCAGAGAGGAAAAGGGAGGCCCAAAGAACTCTTCCATGTATTTCCTGGAGTCAGGAGGAAGGGAGATTAGATGCTCTAGGGGAGAAGGAGACATGTGGAGTTTTGTTGTGCCTTGTCTATGACCCACTGTGCAAGCATCAGGGGTGAAAAGTCCTCCAAGACTTTGCCTAAGAATCTGCTCTCAACATGGGCTTCACACCCATGGGCTGCCTCACAACATATCCAAGAAACACCCGTCCTTATGGATAGAAGAGCTGCTCTAAAAAGTCGTTCTCTAAAAAGATGGAATGGCATAAGGCTATAGATATGGAGATGGGGTACCCCTCTAAAAGTTAATTGTTGATTGGTTGACGAAAAGCAAATGTGTTTTTCTATAGCCAGTGTCAACACTAACTCCCAGCCCCATCTGAATTGTGTACAAAGCAACAGAGCCTTAATTTTTCCATTTCATTAACAGAGTCAACTTGAACTTGGTATTGAGCTTCTTAACTGGAACAACATGATAACCAGTTAATACTAGGACAAGTTGATACTGTCATACTTGGGTTCAAAACCGTCCCTGCCACTTACTATCTATGTGAACTTTGACAAGCCACTTTTCCCTGGGACTCAGTTTCTTCATTTACAAAAGGAGGGGATCGGACCAAGTAACCTCTAAGGTCTTTTCCAGCTCTAAATCTATGATCCATCCTGCTATTAGAGGGATTAAAAAGACCATTAATGTTTACCTTGGTTTTTTTCTGTATCATTTGTTGTTCAATTGATTTAGTTGTGTCCAATTCTTTGTGATCCCATTTGGGGTTTTCTTTGCAAAAATATTGGAGTGGTTTGCCATTTCCTTCTCCAGTTCATTTTACAGATGAGAAAACTCAGGCAAACAGAGCTGGTCACACAGCTAGTGTTTATTTTATAGTTATTTTATATATTCTATTTACTAGAGCTCCTTGAAGGCAGGGTAGGCCTAAACTCAGTTTCTTCTAGCATTTAGCACTATATTCTGCACATAGCAGACACTTAATAAATGTTGATTGAATTTAGACTGAATTAAGATCAGAAATGTAGATTGGAAGGGACCTGAAAAGTCAGTTCTCATACCATAATGAAACCTACTAGCCCTAATCCAAGGGACTCAATATGTATAACTATTGTCCTTTACTGAAGAGAAACTCTGCTCCACCAAACAAAGGACTCTTTGAATCCTGGCTAGAATACATTGCAGATCCGATACAGAGGTTTCATGGGATTGAGACAGAAGAATAGGAACGATTGTTGGAAAACCTCAACGGACCCATCTATGGTACAAATGATATCTCAAAAGTCAAGATCTAATAGCTTGCACTAAGACTTTTGGAATGCCCTGTATGTTAAAGGTAGTGTTCATAGACTACTGTATTTGAATATCTGTGATTGCTGAATAGCTATTTTGATGATGCAGTAAGTTCTAATTATACCAACTGCTCTATGAGAGAAGGGAGGGAAGGCCTCTAACTTTGTGCAAGGATTGAACAAGCTTCTAAAGAGAGTTGAAGTTGTATGGGATGTTCAGAGAGGACTAGCATTTCCCATGTGGGGGCTTGTGTAGTCCCTTTCCGGGCTGCTCATCCACCTTTGGTGTTCATCTGCCACCCAGCTCTCACCTGTGACTCGAAGAAGCTATAATATGCACAGCAGCCATACCCAAGTAAAACTGTTTAAGTAGACAGGCTAAATCGGGTTAGTGAGAACCAACAAGCCTCAAATCTGTGGTGAAGGAAGGGGATCTCTATCCCAAACAGAATGGATGCATTTTTTTTTTTTTTTGATTTGGAACAATTTGTTCTGATGGCCATGAATAGTTGCAGCAGGTGCTATGGAGTGCTTAGAACTTGGCTAGACATGAAGAAAGCAAGGGGATCCACAATATCCCAAGCCATCACCAGTGACCTGGACTTTTGTTTTGCCATTGTTCTCTGATGACTCTAGAATAGAGAGATTGCCAACTGTGTGACTCTGCCTCCATTAAATCCAATTCATGCCAAGACATCATCCTCATGATGTCATTTCTTATTCAAAAAATAAAGGATAAACTGCAATAATAGAGGGTTGTGATCAAGCCCCATGGAGTGCAAGGCTATGCCAGACTGGCTCAGATTCTCATTTGTTGTTAATGTAATTATGGCTACATGCATGACTACCAACTCAAAACCCCTCCCTCCAAAACTGGTACTATTAATCAGGAAGAGAAAGGAGTCTGTGAGCATGAAAAACTTGCCAAGAAAACAAAGTCCAAGACATATTCCCAGATATGAACCACTGAGGCCAAGTGAGAGTTACCTAGATCACCCAATCTAGGTGATTGGATTGGATAGATCTATCTTGGTCCCTGAATCAGACTGAGACAAGCTTATTAGGAAACAATCTAATGGGCAAAGCCATTTTTCTTTTTTTTTTTTTTCTTGAGGCTTTTTATTTTCAAAACATATGCAAGGATAATTTTTCAACATTAACTCTTGCAAAATCTTTTGTTTCAATTTTCCTCCCTTTCATCCCACCCTCTTTCCAGCAAGTAATCCAATATATGTTAAACATGGGAAAATATATGTTAAATCCAATATATGCATATATATATATTTATACAATGATATCTTGCTACCCAAGAAAAATCAAATCAAAAAGGAAAAAAATGAGAAAGAAAATAAAATGCAAGCTAACAACAACAAAGAGTGAAAATGCTATGTTGTGATCCACACTCAGTTCCCACAGTCCTCTCTCTGGGTATAAATGGCTCTCTCCATCACAAGACCATGGGAACTGGTCTGAATCATCTCATTGTTGAAAAGAGTCACGTTCATCAGAATTTATCATCTTATAATCTTGTTGTTGTCATGTACAATGATCTCCTGGTTCTGCTCATTTCACTCAGCATCAGTTCATGTAAATCTCTCTAGGCCTTTCTGAAATCATCCTGTTGGTCATTTCTTACAGAACAATAATATTCCATAACATTCACATACCACAATTTATTCAGCCATTCTCCAATTGATGGGCATCCACTCAGTTTCCAGTTTCTAGTCACTACAAAGAGGGCTGCCACAAACATTCTTGCACATGTGGGTCGCTTTCTCTCCTTTAAGATCTCTTTGGGATATAAGCCCAATAGAAACACTGCTGGATCAAAAGGTATGCACAGTTTGATAACTTTTTGGGCACAGTTCCAAATTAAAACCATCTTTCTTGGAAGGAATTGGCAGAGGCCAAAGAAGGCTCATTCCTAGAAATCAATGGTAGTCAGACAACTGTCAGGTTGTATGGATGCATGACTAATGTGAGCACCTGAGGAAAAAATGTAGTGTTGGTGTGAGAAAGCTTTAATTGAAGGAGCTAGCATTGGGAAATGGAGGTGGAGCTTAGTTTGGAGGTCACCCAGGATCATGAAAATGTCAGTTGATTATGAATTTAACCATCAATATGTTGGTAAATGTTTTAAAACGAGCTCTCTGGGTTAAAAATTATGTATGATACATTTTTAAGTTTAATCTGCATTTAATATATACTTCCTGTCATACTTTCTTAAGTCAAATAAATAAATGATAAATCTCTCTTTTGTATTGTTTATCTTTTTCTGAGATGTAAATACATTGAAAATTTGATGATCAGCAATATTTGAGAATAATTCTACTAAAATCTTCGAAAGAGTTAGGACTCAATGGTTTATGTTGGAGTGAGTCTAGAGTTCTCTTAGGAGGTTAGTTGTTGGCAATAGGAGAAAAGTGGAAACTTTGCTTCTACTATATAGTGAACTGGAGAACACTTTTTGTCATTTAAGTATCGCCTGGGACCAATGCTGGTTTACCCAAGATATTAGCAGCAGCCCCTTATCCAGGATATTAGCAACATATTGTAAGTAACAAGGTGGAGCTCAGTACCTGAACATTTATTTTCAATTCATGGTACAAAATGAGCATTTCTATGCTTATTTAATAGTAGTATAATATAATAGCATAATTTCAAAAAGGATGATTGTGCAAGAAATTGCAAATCTACCACATACAACTTCCTGTTTCCTCCAAATAAACAACAAAGTTTTCAGATAAATTTCTTTTTTTCCCTCTCCCCTCCCCAATCCCTCCATATCCAGATGGCCACCATCCATGCAGGTCTATAAAAAGATAAAAGTAAGTGGTAGCCTAGAGCTCCTTAAACTTTTTTCCACTTGTAACCTCTTTTCACCTGAGAAATTTTTATACAACCCCAGATCTATAGGTATATAAAATAAGAATACAATCAAGCATTTATTGATAATAAATCATATTTTCATGATCCCCACATTCAGTTATGCAACCCCATATGAAGTTGCAACCCACAGTCTAAGAAGCTTTGGCCTAGAATATCCTCACATCACCAATTTCTCCAATTTAGGAATAGAATTGGAAATATTTGACTTTAGTAATTCTATGATTGAACTGTTGAAAAAGCAGCTCAAAAAGTGGACAAAGGTGTTCTCATTGCAAGATAATGACATGAGAAGTTATCCAGGAACAACTTATGTTATTGGGTTCTAACCTTTTAAAGAGTGATTCATGGGAAAATTCCCTTATGTGTAATGGAAGATCTCAGAACCAACTTGAATGAACAGCTGATTGTCCATATAGATCATTCATAATTGATATGTGTGGACTATCAAACTTGGAGTAAGGGAATAAAACAAAACCAGCCCACTTTGCCAGACACATGCACAATATGTCTTGGATAACTAAGTCAGTGGATACAGTAGATACTACCAGATGTACAAGTAAGATGGAGAAACAATTACTTTTTTCTTGGGGGGGGGGGAAAGAGGGAGGAGGGCAATTGTGTCAGTTTGAAGTATGCCTTCAAGGCTTCTCAGGACTCCCTGACTAGCTTATGAGAGTTCAGAGAAATGAACTACATGGAAGTATAGGAGATCTTGTAATGCTTGGGCCTCTCTGGGTCATTGGCGAGCTGGACATAACTGGGAATATGGACAATAAATGTGTCAAAAGTACCGAAGTTCACTTGCTGGAGATAGCAAATTTTAACTAGCGGAAAGGTATATTGGCATTAATTAGGATATTCCTGATTAATTGATTTCATTCTCCTCTATCAACCTAGTTGAAAGTCACTGGAAGGAAGGGGGTAGGTGATTGTGACCACAAGCTGTGAATATTTAAAACAAATATAAAGAGAAGTTTTCACTTTTTCATCCCCTTTATAAAGTGTGAAGAAATTTATCTTTGATGGAAATAAAGGAACCACTAGTTTGGGGCTTTCCTTCTTTGGGAAAGATAGTATATGGCTTCCTCCCCCCAACAGTGAAGAGCACCAGCTGTGGAGTCAGGAGACAATCAGCACTAGTTGTGGGGAGGGCTAACATTGCAAAGTCAGGTAGCTTAGCTGAGCAACCTATTAGCAGAAACACTGTGGGGTGGGGATGGGGTACTAATGGGGAGCGACACTGAGAAAAGAAAGAATCTGGGGACCCTTGAGTATACTTGGCCACATGAGTTCCCTGTGTGTACCTCCCTACCAGTGTAATCTATTATGTGGTTGTGTTTCCTCTTAAAGCTGTTTTTGTTTCTATGGGAAAGTCTGTGCCTTAGTTTTCTTACTAGGGAGTTTTAGGAAATAACTTTTAAAAGATAATAATTGTATCTAATGGCTGATCATAAAGGTAATCACACTAGTAAGGATTTATGAGCTATAGTTTTAGGAACTAGGACCTGCAAAGCACTTTAATGATAGTCATAATCATTATCAACAAGCATTTATTTGCTCCAAATCACTAATAATTAGAGAAATTCAGATTAAAGCAACTTGGAGATTCTACTTCACATCCATCAGATCCACAGAGATGACTGACTAGGAAAATTACAAGTATTGGAGGGACTACAGGAAAACAGGTACATTTGAGTAGTGTTGGTGGAGCTGTGGATTGGTTCAGCCATTTTGTGAAGTTTTTCGAATTATGCCCCCAAAGTTTCTAAGCTGTGTATATTCTTACACCTAACTATACTCTACTAGTCCAAAACCTCAAAGAGATCAAATGAATATGTATGATGTGTATGTGTGCCCCCCCTTTAAAAAAATAACCTGGAAGCTAGATGGTACAGTAGATAGAGTGCTGGGTCTGGACTAAGAAGACTCATCTTCCTGAGTTAAAATTTGGCCTCAGACATTTACTAACTGTGTAATCTTGTTCAAGTCACTTATATCTGCCTCAGTTCCCTCATCTATAAAATGTTCTGGAAAAAGAAATGAAAAATCTTTGCCAAGAAGAGTTGGACAAGACTGAACAGCAACAAAAAATGGAAACTTAAGGGGAGGTGACTCCAATTAGGGAATGACTAAATAAATTATAGAATACGAATGTAATAGAATATTATTAGATTGTAAGAGATGACGAAAAGGATAATTCAGAGGAAACTGGGAAGGCCTCTATGATGCACAATGAAGTGAGTGGAGCTAAGAGAATGATTTATACAATGACAAAAACATCCTAGAGAAAAACAACTTTGAAAAACTTCAGAACTCTTGATCAGTGCCATGAAAACTCAAGATTCTAGAGAATAGAAGATGAAGCATACTACCTACCTCCTGACAAGGAAAGTGATGAATTCAACCTGTAGAATAAGAGTAAAAAAGGTGTTAGAACTTTTTATGACCAAAATGGAGATTTGTCTTCTCATGATTTTTTTTAAATTATTCATTTGAGTGAGGGAAAGATAATAAATTTATGTAAAAAAATTTTTTTCAAAAGAGGAAAAAAAAGCTCAATTATTTACTAATTATTATGTGCCAGATACTGTCTAAGTTGTAGGAATACAAAGAAAACCAAAAACCAGTGTCCCTGTCCCTGCCCTCAAAATCTCATATTCTAACAAGGAGACAACACATGTACACGTAAGATATATGGGCTATCCACAGTTGTCTGGACTCTTGTCTTGCCACTGGACTCTGGCTCTGGAGAAGAGAGTGAAACTGATGACTTTTTAAAAATAGTTTTTTATTTACCAGACATATGCATGGGTAATTTTACAACATTGACAATCGCCAAACCCTTTGTTCTAATTTTTCCCCTCCTTCCCCCTCCCCCCCCAGATGGCAGGTTGACCAATACATGTTCAATATGTTAAAGTATAAATTACATACAATATATGTATACATGACCAAACAGTTGAAACTGATGACTTTTTGAAACTCTCTCACTTAAATTCAATTCACACGCAAGTCAAGACATCGCCCTTGTGATGTCCTTTGTCCTCTTTGAAAAGGAAGGATGAACACCAAGCAGATAGGTACAGTGGGAGATAATTTCAAAGGGAAGGTGCTGGTAGCGGGGATGACTGGGAAAGGCTTCTTCCAGAAGGCAGGATCTTGAGCCGGGTTTTAAAGGAAGCCTGAACCTAGAAAAATCAGAGAGAAGGGAGAAAATTCTTGGGATGGGGTAGAAATCAGTGAAAAGATGGGAACTCAAGAAATAGAGCATCATTTGAGAGGCCAGTGATACTGAATGTTAGAATACAGTGAAGTAAAAGAAGAGGACAGTAAGATTTAAAAGATTAGAAAGATAGGAGGGGGACAGTTTCTGGAGGGCTTTAAAAGCCAGAGAATTCTATTAGATCTTAGAGGTGATAGGGAGCCATGGGAGTTTGAGTTGGCTGGGTGCAACTTAGGTCTTACGTAGGGCTTAGGTCGATGAGTGAAGGATGGACTGGAATGGGAAGAGACAAGTTTTACCTTCTCCCCTCCCCCACCCAGGCCGCAACCTCTGAGAGCTGAGTTGGAAAGTTTGCACAGGTAGTAACTGGCAAAGTCAGGATTGGATCTCTAACCCTAGGTTAGTCTGTGTGCCCTTTAGTTACATTGCACTATACTCTAATGGAAATAGGTATAACCTAAAAACCAAAACGGCCTCCATCTCAGCACGTAGAAGAACGTTGCTCTGGAGCCTCATTCGCTTTGGGGGATGCCCTCGTTTCATGGGCCACCTTGGATTAGCAGACACACCCAACTCTCTCACCGTGGCATCACAGCCTGCAATCAGTGGAAGCTCCGATCTTCCCCGGGCTATCCCTAGTAGCATCTGCCGGGCTCCTAGCATACAGTGTCCATGAGGCAAGGCCTACCTTCTCAGGGGGGTGTAACCACCAAGCATTAGGCTTCCCATCTTCAGTATCCACACACCACCACCTGGTGGACTCAAGGAGGCTCTCCTAGGAGAGCCGTGACTAAGAGAGGTTTCCTATCAATCAATCTTCTTTCAGAAGCTGGTACCATGACTGTTCTCCCATTTCTAGGGCAAATCCTTTACCAGCTGAAGCTTCCCGTTCCTTCTATTTTTCTTGCTGAGTCAGCCAGATGACTCTAACTGTCACCAGCTGTGTTACCCGAAGGCTTGCCCTCTAAAAATAAATAAATAAATAAAGGCTGCCCCGTTATGGGAAGCATCAGGACCCATGTGTTTGTAGGTTCGCATGGGAATCTGTGCTCTCTAAAGGACATGGCTAAGACTGTGGAGGACTTTTAATAATTCGGAACAGGATTTTGCTATGGACTGAAGGCAAGGTGGAAGGATGGAGGTCTCAGAACAGAGGTGGGGAAGAACCCAGTGTGCTCATTCTGATCCTTGGGCCAGACCACGGGAAGCCCTGGTCAGCCCGAGATTCACGGTGAATGCAGGGAGGCGTCTCAAAGAGTCTAACTTCAGTTAAGGGCAGGGGTATTCTGGTAAATATTTAACAACTGGCTCCAGGGGAAAAAATGGCACAACATTCTCTGCTTTAACACTTCTTAAAGCTAGACAATCCATAAAACAAATCAAAAGTGATTTCGAAATCACTGATTCCGCTGAAAATTTAAAAACTCGGTTTTTGAACTGGCTCCAGCCAGCCCTGGTCCGGGGCAAGTTCACCCGATACCTTACGGGAAATGTATTGGATTGCCCCGGGTTGGAACGATAGCAGCTCTGACACGTGTTTTGTCTCTGTAACTACCCTGTGCTTTCGCATAGGTGCAATCCTCCTTGTTTCACGATGAGGAAAAAACAGTCTCAGAGAAGTTAAGCCGGGGATCACACAAATAGCAAGTATCCAAGGCAGGATTTGAACCCGGGCCTTCCTGCCTTCAAGCTCAGCCCCAGATTGCGAGAGTTCCCCTATTCCGAGCTGCTTCACTGCCTCCTGCGCCCTCCCTTCTCTTTCCTCTAAGGAGTGCCCCTCGTGGCTCTTCTGGGTTCTAGGACAATCTGTTAGACGCACACCCCATCTCCTTTATCTCTGGCTAGCAGCATGTATTGCAATGCACACAAGGCTTAGGGTATGCATCCCCCAGCCCTTGCTTTCCAGGCTTGGTTTAGCTCCAAAAGGGCTTGAAGCTGACTTCTGAGCCGAGCCTCTCCCCATATTTCATCTTCTCCACGTCAGCCCCTAGCTTCAGAGAGGACAAGGGGCCGTAAAGCTTGCTGCCATTTTGCCCTCCTTTCCCTATGCTCGTTTAACCGTCCAGACGGGGTTTGAAGCTGAGCAGAAGTCTGAAGTAAAAAATGCTAGAAGGGGGCAAAACTTGCACTTCAGACTTACTGACTGCAACAGAGAAAAATAGCATTTCCAAGTCTTTCCTCTTTTTCTCTCGCTTCTCGGGAGAAGGGGCAGGAAGGGTGATTGTGAGACTGGGGATGCTGGAGCATTCTGGGCTCTTGGGAAGAGGCTACTAGAGGACACAGGCTGTTTCTTGTAAGGAGGGTGACTAATGCTCATTATTATGATTCAGCCTCAGCCTGGAAAACACTAAAGCAGGGGGAGGGGAGGGGAGGGAGATGACAAATCTCAGAGGCAAATGTTCTTACGCTCCGAGGGACATCCAGCCAATACTCCTTAAGCCCTTGAGTTGATTAAGTTTCTGCGAAGGCTTAGGGGGATTCTTCCCCCTTCCTTCCAAAGGAGCTGCATTCTCCTCTTTCAAGTCTTTAAGACCCCGAGAGGAAGAGAGAAAGTGAAAAGTGCAGATCCCCTCGTTAAAAGAGCTTCGGCCGGGTTTGGGTTGCTTGCTGAACTCGAGTTTCTGGAGGCAGGCAGTAAACAGGAAATGGTTAAGTAAGAGCAGGTGGAGGGGCTCCCTGAGCTTTGGAGCACAGCAGGAAATAGCTGAGTGTCTGAATGGATTCAAAAGAATGTTTTGGCCCCTCCTCCCCCAGCCTCTGGCCTGGACTGCTTAACCGCCCACACTCCTCCTCGGGAGCTCCCCCTCCAAGCCTAGGCCCGGCTACCCACCTCCTACCCCGCCCCCCCACTCCCCCCGCAGAGCAAGCTTCGCCCAGGCCTCTGGGACCTTCCCTTCCAGGATAACAGCCTGCTAGGAAGAAGTGACTCAAACGGGAAGTAGGCTATAAGATTCCTAACCTTCCAGGGATGGGAGTCAAGACTTTGTGTACCTGGAGTGGTTTGGGGGCTGTAACGAGTTCTCGGTTATTTCTTCCCCCCACTCTTAACTTGTTCTCCAAAGGCCTGTGGCTGGGGATACTAACTGCTAACAATTCTGTCTAGAGGGGTTCCAACCTCTAGCGTGGATATAGAGTTGGAAGAATCCTCCGAGGCCAAAATAGGGCAATTTTACAGGCCCAACAAGACGGCCTGTGCAAAGTCCTTGACTCGGGGACTTCCGAGTTCCTTCTGCATTCCACAGCCCCAGAGAACTTACACTAAGGAAATTGTTTTCTTTTGTTTTGTTTTTTTCTGATTTAAATCCACCCACAACTTCCCCCCCACACACACACACCTTTCCCGGAATAAACACAGTGCTGAGGATGTCCTAGCATCTTTGTCTGCAGGACCTCACCATAGGTTTCCCAATTTCTCAGCAGCCAATTATAAAACAAGCTTTCTTTTTGCTAGCTGATTTCCCTTGGCTTACACGGCTCTGCAGGGCGTCTCCTGAAATGTAGCAGCTCACTGATCCTCGGGAGGCAACCAGGTGTGAGCTCCCCAGCTGAGGGCCCATTAAGCTGGAGCTGCTTGCATCCGTTGTGTTTTGCATAGTACGTGCATCTCCCTAGCAAAACCTGGAGCACGTAGGAAGAATGCTTTGGCTGATAATGCTGGACTAGGCACACTAGTGACCCTAGAATGGCAGCAAGAAAATAGTAATTACTTGTAGCTGTGACCACCAGTGATCCTGTGCTCTAGCTTGACAAGGATCTCACAGAATGTGGTCAGGATGGTGTCTGTGTTTATTAGCTTCTGGGCCTTTAGACCCTCATACCTTTCCTTCACAACAGAGGGGCTTAGGAATGCTCCCAATGCCATGTATGATGGCATTTCCAGCTGGCACTACCTTGGAGAACAGAGTCCTCTGAGCTCCTTAGAGAGTTGTTATTGTTCACTCATGTCCAACCCCCATTTGGGGTTTTCTTGATAATAAAAACTGGAATGGTTTTCCTTCTCCAGCTCATTTTACAGATGAGGAAACTGAGGCAAACAAGGTAAAGTGACTTGCCCAGGATCACACAGCTAGAAAATGTTTGAGGTTGGATTTGAACTCAGGTCTTCCTCTATAGGTCCGGTGCTCTGCTTGCTTCACTAGCTACCCTTAGGGAGAATTCTCTTTAGGGAGAATGAGTGGGATTCCTCAATCCTAAAGGTGATGGTGGTGGCGGCGGCACCTCTGAAGCACCATATGTCCTTTTCGTCTCCCACAGAGGAATTCTTATTTTTTTTCCCTGAATCTCTGGGATTGTAATTTTGTCAGCCATGCCTTAATTCAACCAGCATTTATTTAGTATCTGCTCTGTGCCAGTACTGTTAGACACTGAGGATAGAAAAATGAATAAAAATGGATCCTTACCTTCAAGGAACTCATATCAACTAGGAAAAATAAGACAGGGATTTGAATAACCACAATACTAACTAATTAATCTTTGTTAAATGCGTAGGAGAAGTACAAATTGCATTGAGAGATTATAAGTACAAAATTCTCTTCTGGTTGGGACAAGGAAAGGGGAAGATATTATCTTTATGTAAAAGATAGCACTTGAAAGATAGCTATGAAAGATGGAATTTAAGCAGGAAGTGGTAAGAAGAGGTTCAACAGAATCAGGAGAGGAATAGATCAATCTGTGGAATAGAGCTTGGTTAGGATGAGGATGATAGGACTTTGTAAACCTGGGAGTGGTTTTGTGTTTGTGTGTGTGTGTGTGTGTGTGTGTGTGTGTGTGTGTGTGTGTGTACACTTGTTTTTAGTTGTAGTTGATTTTTCATGATCTCTTTTGGGGTTTTCTTGGCAAAGATACCGGAACTAGTTTTCCATTTCTTTCTCTAGCTCAGTTTATAGATGAGGAAACGGAAATAAACAGGGTTGAATGACTCACCCAGGATCACACAGCTAAGAAATATTCGAGATCATAATTGAACTCAAGAACAGTCTTCCTGACTCTAGGTCTTGCCCAATATAAACATAAATTAGCTTTATTTTTTCAGTTTGGTTTTTGACATGGTGAATTTGAGGTCATGACTGGAACGTCCAGATGAAGATGCCCAATAGGAGGATGGAAATATTGAGGGAAAGACTGAAGTTGCAAGAGAGGAAAGATAAGGACGAAAACATAGATGGAGGGACAAGTCTCTTCCTCTTTCTCTGAGGTGGTAGAAGAGAGAGTGGGTGACCATAAAGGGATCAGTGACTGCACTTGTGATTTTATTGGTATAGGGAACCCCCTTTACCAATACTGGACCACACATTTTGTGTAACTCATTATCTTAGCATTAATTTCCTAGAGAATAAAGGTTAACCGACTTGCCCGGTACTACACAGCCAGAATATATCAGAAGTAGGGCTTGACCATTGTTCCTGGCTTCTTGGCTTAAATTCGCTATCTACTGTACCATGCTGCTGCTTCTTTGGTCTTTTTTATGTAGAAAAAAAAAGGAATTGAACTCACAACGGATGACCTCCTCAGTCAGAGGTAAGTTTATCTGCCAAAACTAAGAGTGAGAAGAAGGGTAGAGTTTCACACCACTTGAGGGATAAGGCTCTCTTGGACAAGTGCCTGGACAAGGCCGCCTAATGACCCAAGAAAGAGGAGAGAATGAGTGAAATATGGGTCAGATAGCTGCTCTAACTACTTCATTGGCGGAAGACATGAATCAGTATCCTTCTCCTTTTAATCCTAGGATATTCACTGGACCCTGAAGAGGAAGCTTGCCATTATCTCCTTGTGCTGAAGACCAGATAGAAAGATGGATTCCTGCTAAGGGATTATCTTATATTGTTGTTTGTCCTCCCTTCTCCAAGAGGACCATGACCAGGGAGGTGATGCCATGACATGCAAATGAATTGGATTTAAGTGAGGGAGGGCTAAAGTGTAGGTAAGGAAGAAGGCTAGAGAAAATCTTTATTGGATTTTGTTATCCTATCTCTGCATTTTGAATCTTGTTCATCCTTATGGTGTTATTTACCTATTCTTATTGAAATGAAAAGGAAATCTATATCTGTACATACAGATATAATATATACATATATACTTTTTGTTTGTTCAGTTGTTTCAGTTGTGTATGACTCTTTGTGACCCCATATGCAGTTTTCTTGATGATGTTACTGGATGCTGTACCATCTTCTTCTCTGCCATTTTAGAGATGAGGAAATTGGGCAAGTAACTTAACCCTGTTTACTTCAATCACAAAACCAATAAGTGTCTGAGGCTGTATTTGAACTCATGAAAATTAGTCTTCCTGATTTTAAGCCTAGTGCTCTATCCACTGTGTCACCTAGCTATTCATATAGACATATGCATATATCCTAAACATATACATTTGAATATATACTCATATATTGATATTGATATTCAGTTTGTTATCTGAATTGAATACCCAGCTCATGTGAAATCTGGCAGCTTATTGACTAGTGTTGGCAAGTTTAGTGAGATTAGGATCCTCCCTATGAATCTTCCCTATGTGACCACTCTTTAGGGTAGCCACCAGAAAATGGTGATAATGCATAGCTGCACATACATTGGTCAAGGAAACTTGTCCATCTGAAGACTTTGAAACAGAAAGAATGCCTATTATTTTCATAAACGCACTTAATGGGCAGGCAAATGTAATATGAAAGGTATTAGAAGATCCTAGAGGTCACAAATCTCTCCCTTTGGTATTCTATAATGCTTAAGTTGCCATCAATAAAGATTAATTTCTTTGAGTACTTAATTGGATTTGTGATCTCATCAATTTTGAGGTTCCTTCCAATGAAGTAGACCTACTTGTGCCCATTATCCTATGGTATTCTTGTTCATGGTCTCCCAAAAGTTTGATCTAGGGGATAGATCCAACATACTAGAAGCTTTCCTAATGTGTTGAGAATATCAGTGGAACACTTAGCTGTCATCCCTTGCTCTTGCTCATCTTATCTTTCTGTCATTTGGTTTCTTGATAATATACTTTGCTCTTGTTTTTCTTTGGAGTCCTTACATAAAGTATCCTAAAAGTTTTGGTGCTATTTTAATTTTTAAAAACTATTTAAGCTATTAAATAGTTTTAAAACTATTAAAGCTTAAAATGGCACGAAGAATTTTGGGATATGTTACAGCTGATAAACACCTACTATCCCCACTGTTTGTTTCCCTTTCCATGGTCCCTTACATGACTTGGACCCTACCAAGTCATCACAGAACCAGATAGGCTTGTAGGGAAATTAAAGATGGAAAGAAGGAAAGGAAGGAAGGAAGAGAGAGAGAGAGAAGGAAGAAGAAAATTGATTCATCTTTTGTTCCCTAGAAGGAAATGTATTCCACGTCTTATTGACATAAAGCAATGTAAAATGTAATACTCAAAGGTTGATCATTTGATTTCATGGAAAGCTTGAGATGAATAAAAGAACTTTGTAATTTCCTAGAAACAATACAGCCAATTTCTTCTTTCTATTTAACCATGGGTCCAGGTGGAAGCCAATCTATTTTATATATGCTAAATATTGGATAAGCTCTAGAGAGTGTCCATCCTAATATATGTGGGAAATTGAACAATAGACATTCTTCATTCATTTTGTCTTTCCCATGTGGATGGACAAACTTAACTCTTTTGAGTGATTACAGATCTTTTCCAGATTTTGGGGCCTGATGTAATCAGCACAGTGTCATCTGCAAACAGGGAGCATCTGGAGGATCTTATCATCCACAGTTTATCCAATCCTTCTTCAATCTAGATTTAGTAGTGGATCTTCTCCTTTGCAATGGAACATCATTCTTGTAATCCTGTATCTGTTTTATGCTTCATCTGATGTTTATCAGAGAGTTACTAAACAGAATTATTTCTATTACATCTTCCAATGAATCTTTAATAATTGTGGTTTATGAATGAGACTTTTAAAATACTCTAAGGCAGTATTTTATTCTAATGAATCAAATGCTTTTTCATAATTAACAAACAATAAGAAAAGTGGAAACTTATATTCTCTGAATCTTTCAGTTAATTGTGAGATGACAAAGACATTATCTGTTGTTAAATTATTTCTGTGAAAGCCTGCTTGTAACCTACTAATACTCTCATAAACAATATCCTCAGTTTACATATGTGTCTAATAAAGATTTGGTATGGATGAGAGAGTAGGCATGTGAATCAGATGTCACTGATGTTCTCTCAATTATCTATTCTTTTTTGTTTGTTTGTTTGTTTGTTTGTTTTGATAATTTGTTGTGGTTTAGTTATTTTTCAGCTGTGTCTACCTCCTTGTGACTCCACTTGGAATTTTCTTGGCAAAGATACTGGAGGAGTTTGCCATCTTTTTCTTCAGGTCATTTTACAGATGAAGAAACTGAGGCAACAAGTTACATGACTTGCTTAGGATCATATAGCTTATGAGGCTGAATTTTAATTCAGGAAGATGTCTTCCTGATTCCAAGCACAGTGCTCTGTTCATTGTACCACCTAGTTGCCCAGAATGGGATAATAAAACTTAATAAAGAATGAGATTTCCCTCCCTGCTTGTGTCTTTAATTCCATCCCCTCCATAAAATGCCTTCAACATCCTCACAATTATATCATTTCTAGCAGAGATACTCTGCTTTCCCCCATCTTCATTTTATATAGATCATTTCTGCTTGCCCTTTAAGCACATCTGGGATTGTTATGATAGGGTCCAAATATGGTGAGTGACTTCACTATTCTTGGTGGAAAAAAGAATTTGCTAAAACATTTTTTTGAAAATCTTCATTTTCTCCTTCCATTTATATATTTGAACATCCTTGGAATGACTTGGCTTAGTTGGCTATCTTATCAAGCTTTCTTTAAACTAGTTTTATTCCTTACTTCTTTTTTCTATGAGACAATATTGCTCATAATCATTCATCATTCTTCTTTCTTTTACAAATGAGCATAAAATCAAACTTGGTGTTGTCTTTGGCAGGAATTTTGGCAGGTAAGTCAGATATTTGCTGAGGAAGGTGTGTTCTTGGATCTTTTGGTCTCCTTAATATAGTAATTAATTTTATTCCTTTCAGTAATCTTCCTAATGATGTCACTCCCCTATTTAAAAGCCTACAGGGATTCCCCATTGTCTAAGGAGTTTGAAATAGATTCTACTAGCCTAGCATCTAAAGATCTCTACAATCTGTTTCTCTTTGTGCCATTGCTCAGGCCATGCCTTAATATCTATAGAGTGACCTCTAGAAAGGCTTCTCTTGCTTCAAGGTCTAACCCTGACACTACTTTTCCCAAGAAGTCTTCTTTAATTCATTTGGCAGAAAGTGTTCCTTCCCTTCTTATTGTACTTTGTTGAGACCTGTCTTTTGCATTTATCAAATTCTAATTTTTATTTACCTTATTTGCATGCTAAAACTTATTTTTTGTCATGGTAGTTATTCATTTGTATTAGTTGTCTCCAATTTTTGTGATCCCATCTGGAGTTTTCTTGGCAGATGTTGGAATGGTTTGCCATTTTCTTCTCCAGGTCATTTTAAGGATGAGCAAGTTGAGGCAAAATGGGTTAAGTGACTTGCCCAGCGTCATACAGTAGTAAGTGTCTGAGGCCGAATCTGAACTTGGGTTTTCCTATTTCCAGGCTGGGCACTCCATCCTCTTTGCCATTTAGCTGCCCCTTGCAATTTATCTCCCTAGTAGATAGGCAAGGATTAGCTGTTATTTCTTTTCCATATCTGTAGATCCTAGTATAACATCTTGCAATAGTAGGGCTTAATAGATATTTATTGAATTGAATTGGGTCTAAGAGATTTTTTTCAGCCTTCAGGAAGCTTCTATTAAATTAAAACATTCTCGGTAAGAGTAATAGCTTAAGACTTTGTCATTTAATGCCTTAAGAGGAATTATGTTTCTAATTCATAGTTTGTATCAATAGAAATGAGAAATAGAGAATCTGAAAAGGATTCTCATTCTTTCCCAGTGCCTCCCTTCCTTCTTGCTGGGCAGATCTAAGGAGGACCTCAGATCTCTGAAAACATTTTTGACCAATTGCAAGTCTTGGTATTTGGAGAACTGGTGACAGGAGGGGAGACTATGGGAGAAGCATGGGTAGACAACTAGAATAAAAGAGGACCCTGAAAAGAGGAATGGGAAGATAAAAGCTGCCTACTTTGCAATTCTTCCTAGTGCCAGCTCCATCCCCTTACTCCCAGTCCAGCCAAGTGTGTAGTCAGCTAGCATAGACCATGATCAGGATGGGGAGGGTTCTTGGACTGCACCCATGATCTGGGCCACACTAGCCAGATCTTCACCCAGATTCTGCCTCTGGGCCCTCAAGCAGAACCCTCCTCCCACTATCCTTGTCAGCAACACTGGGCCTCCTGTTTAATCTGCAAATTCTCCCCATTGTTAGCCAAGAGCATTCTCTTGCAAACCGCAGCCTGCTTGCCTTCCCTTCCCCTGGCACTTTCCTCCTTTGCCTCCCAATTATCCACTTCCCTTTACAAATTGTCCAGACAGGTTTGGGGGATTATTTCTTTATGGAAACTGAACGTAAAAGACAAAGAGATCATCACCCAGTTTGTTTCCAAATCCTTGGGCCTTTATGTGATTCTAACTACTCAGACTTTTGAGGTCTTGTAAATAAATAAATAAACAATTCCTAAAGAATCTAGACTATAAGAGAGGACCAAAATGCTCTGAGTTAATATAAAGCTCTGCGGATGTGTAGCTGTTTTAGGCCTGGCATCGTTGGGCAGGAGAACACCTTGAATTAAGGCTTCTATAACTCAAAAGTTTTTAACCTCTGGTCCGTGAATTTTTTGAAAAAAAAATTTGTGATAACTTATTTTTAAATGATTGGCTTCCTTTGTCATCCTAGCTAATTTTTTGTGTATTTGAAAATATGCTGAGAAGTGTTCCCAAGACTTCGCCAGATAGGTGTCCATAATACAGAAAAAAAATTAAAAACCCCCAACTTCTTATCTGATCTCTATACTGCTGAGAGGGTTAAAATAGCTCAGAGGACAACAAAAGGTCTGCAGGAAAATTAAGCTTTAGGGCTCACCTCACTTTCTAGTTTCTTCTTGCTTCTCAGATTACAAGCCCCCAAAGAGTCCAAAAGTCCCTCAAGGAGGCCTCTGGACAGAAGTCACCATTTCCTAAAATGTAACTCACCGTTGTTATGGCTGTAATACTTTGCCTTGCTGTGAGATGGAATAAAAAGGAAAGTGGGATTCATCCCAGTGCCAAGCTGCCTTAAGCAGACTTGATGAATATCAGGAAGAACGCAAAAAGTGGGAAGAAAGAATATAAGTGATTTCTTGTGTGGTCATTTTTCCCTCTGTGTGTCCTTGTTAATCTATGTCTAATCTAGCAATACCTCCATTTTCACAAGTCACACACACACACACACACACACACACACACACACACACACACACACACTTTTTAAGAGGTCTTGACCATTCAAGACTCATTCTTCTGGGTGTATTTTGATTGTGTGTCCATGGGAAAATCTCATTCTGACTCAAGACATCAGATGTCTAACAGGCTGTTTCAGTTTGTCTCTTGGACAGTAGTTAATAGCGTGTTGTATGTTAAACCAACATTCTTGGGTCCACAAAATCATCCGTTAGTCTCTGTTGTCTATTAAGCCAAAGGAAATAATTAATGAATAACATACATATTGTGTAACAACCATGGGGACAGTTAGTGGGGGGGATGATTCATTTTTAAGGGACTCAGTAAAACCAGCATTATTTCCTGTGATGTCGGAATCTGCCTCAACACAGACATCACTTGCACACCTGCCTCAGTGTTACTAAATCAGAAATGTGGCTATGAGGTGAGGAGAAATGTGACCTTATTGGAACTATGGAGGAGACCCAGTTAAAAGAAAGACATTGTCTAGAAGATTAAATTTCCAAAGTCTCAGGTTTACCGAAGGGCTAGGCCAAACAAAAGGGGAGGAGGAGCAGTCCAGGTGAGAGGGAGTGAATATTGTGTCAACAGAGTGAAAGGAGATGAGTGTTTTGGTTGAGGCCACAAAATGCTTGGAGGGAAAAGATACAAAATGTGATCCTTGGAGTAGATTAGATTTCTCTTCTCTTCTCTTCTCCTCCCCCAAAGAGCTGAGACAGAGAAGAGAAACCAGGAAATGAGTCCCAAGATAAAGACAGCCTTTGAAAAGACCAACACCAGGTTCCTAAATTTCAGCTCCTGTCATCATGTCCCAGCACACTGTGGAAAGCTAAAGTAAGACAGCATAGGGAGTTAGTTTACAGAACCAGATAAGTCAACTATTGGGAGGGGATAATTAAGTTCTGGGCGTACAGTGAAGTGGATGCTGGGAAAAGGTCCATCTGACTTCCTTAGAACCTCCAAGTCTATCCACGGAAAAGTTAAATGGAGAGGATTTAATATCAAAGAAACTCCTTGAGAGTGAGGAGCTGTTTTATGCTTCAGTACAGTATGGCACTTACTATAATGTCTTCTCAAACTAAGTTATTCAATGGGTAGCAAAGGTTTTTTTTAAACGCACTTGAAAATATGCTGAGAAGTGTTCTCAAGACTTCACCAGATAGCCTAAAGGTGTCATAGCACAGAAAAAAAGTTAAGAATCCCCAACTTCTCCTTATCTGGTCTCTGTACTGCAGAGAGGATTAGAATAGCTCAGGAGACAACAAAAAGCCTTCAGGGAAATTGGGCACTAGGGCTCAAATCACCTGTTTTTTCACCTGCAAAATAATCAAATTAGGTGTTCTCTAAGATCTCAGTACTCGGATTCTGTGCTATACCATGAAAAAGAAAACTACCCCCCCCCCCCAAATACGGCATCTCTAGAAAATAGCTAACTATTCATAAAACTAGAAATATAAACACATTAGATTTGGGATTGGAAAGACTAATTCATAAATCTTATTATTTACATCTCAGTAAGAGGTCTTCTAGCCTCTGTTGGAAGACTTTGTCACTTCAGGAGAAGTATAATTTGGGATGGCTTGAGTGGTGAACCAAAAATTGCTTCTCAGAAACTTCGTCATTCTACTCTCCGGAGCCAGGAAGAACAAATTGAAACCCTCTTCCACATAACCCTTCAAATATTTGACTACTGCTATCACATGCCTCCTAAATTGTCTTCTTTCTAAAGGTGACTGAACCCAGGGTAACTAAGGAAGTGATGGTAAAGAGAAAAGATCAGCAAATGGTATGAGCAAACATTTTCTCAAAAGAAGAATTAACAACCATACTAAAGATTACTCTAAATCCCCAATAAGAGAAAGTCATTTGGAAAACAACTCCAAGCTTCTACTCAACATCCAACAAACTGTCAAAGATGACAAAAGATAAAAATAGTTTGGAGGGTTGCAGAAAGATACACAAATATATACCATCATTCTTCCACGTACTTTTCAGTTGTGGCAAAAATGTGTCTAAGATGTCCACACTTTTTTACTCAGAGATACCGCTGCAAGGTATATATCCCAAATAGTTCAAAGACAAAAAAAAGTCCTCGTGATATTTACTGACGCCCTTTTGTCATAGCAAAAACTAGAATAGCCCATTGATTGAGGAATGGATTATTGGAGAATGGGGAATCATGGCACATTAATGTAATGGAATGCTGTAAACAATGCTGTAAATGCTGTATGCTGTAAACAATGAAAAATATGAAGAATTGGGAGAATCAGGAGAAGGCACAGGTATGGCAGCCAATGGGTTAGTGCAGAACTGGGATGGAACTTTACATGGTTAGACTGCTGGCAAATTCTGGTATGGACTTTTGACCTTTTAGGATATCACAAGGCTATGTAACAAAGGGGAAGAGATAAAAATCGAAGGTTTCCATCTCAGAAACAAGCTTGTCTAGGAGGCTATATAGACTCTGGAGCTCTGAGATTCATCCTTCACCTCATAGCCATAGGGAAGGAGAGAGGACAGTTTTCTCTTGTTCAGTCATTTTCAATTGTGTCTGAATCTTCCTGACCCCATTTGAGATTTTCTGGGCAAAGGTACTAGCTCATTCTGCCACTGATTTCTCTAGCTGATTTTTTACAGTGAGAAAATTGAAGCAGATAGGGTTAAGTGAATTGACCACTGTCACCCAACTAGTAAGTATCTGAATTCAGATTTGAAGTCAGGAAGATGAGTCTTCTGGGTTAACAAGGGGTTACGGGACTTTGCAAAGTCACAAGTCATTAAATGTTAGAGGTTAGATTTTAACCTACGATTTTCTGATTCCAAGGCCAGCTTCCTATGCCTTATTGACTATGGCACAGCTGCCTCTTTTAATCCCCTTTTTATGGGTCATCTCTTCATCTATTTGAAGACACAGTTTATACCCTGAATTCTCTTTTCCAGGCTGAACATCCACTTTCTTCAACCAGTTCTCCTGTGATGTGGTCTAAGTCCTCTCACTGTCTTGGTTTTTCTCCGAATCATGGCTTTCTCTTTACTTGTAGCACTTCACCCAAAGGAAGTCTGAGGAGGGAGCCAATGAGACTTGAATTTCCTGTCTCATATCATCTACCTTCACCACAGTCTTCTCTAGTGCTCAGGAGGTGACTTCCCAACCAAACTCGCTTCACTTGGCCACCTCTTATTTTTTCATTAGACTTGCCCAGAGCACACCTGCTTCTGCTCACTCTTAGATACAGGCCCCCAAATCACAATTTTCCATGGGGCTGGACTTCAAGGGAGGATCTTGAATACTATACTCATCTGCCTCCCTCAACTTTCCAAATACTGACACTCTGCTCATTCATCATTAATTCATATGTTCCCACTCCCTTTCACTCTCTCAATAGCCATGACTGCACTTGTGGCCTCCATAGTATAAGGGCTGTTCCTCGTCCCCAATTGCTTATTTCCTTACTTCTAATCCCCTTCAATCTAGTCCCTACAATGTTCTACTCCGGTCTTATTTTTCCATCTAGTACACTCTCTTGAATGCTTGCTCCATAATTAATAAACTCTTTTTACCTTAAGACATTTCCTTTCTAATTTCTTCCATCTTCTGATACTAGTTCTTTCTTTGGCTATCATTTCTAATATTCTGCACTTTTACTCATACCCCTGACTTTGATCTTGATAGGAGAATTAGAATGCTATTTGTTCCATCTCTCACCATTTTTCAGATACTTCGTCTGCTTTGTACTTTATATAATTCAAAATTATCACCTAACTCAGATCCTGGTAGACATTATCTAAAGATTTCCAGGACATTTTCCTTCCTCAGTGAACTCAATGACTGGACCACAGACCATTTTAACTCCTGTCCTCATGGGAGAGAACCTTAATATACACATGAATATTTCTTCAAATAATGGCTTTCCAGTTCCTCCATCTATTCAATTCCCCTGTTCCATCCACATGTTCCCAATGTCTTATGTATGTCTTATGAAAGAAAAAAAAAAACATAGAGATGCTCATTCCCTTGATCCTGTCATTGGCCCACAAGGGTTCTACTTCTTTGTTAGTGAATTCCAAAATTCTTTTATATGATCATAATTTTTTATCATTATGTGCCATTTTTGTGCCTTATGACCCCACACTGCATTTTTTGTCTTCACTGTGACCTCCAATCACTTTAGCCCTTAATTTTTCTTCCAGGTCATCACCCCTATATCGACTATACTTCTCTTCCTTTCCCTAATTTAATCCTTTAATTTCTTTTTGATCTGTTCAACTTTATATTATTCTCTACATTCCAATCCTTATAGCCAGTTGCATATTGGAAATTCCCACCTTGGATTATACTAATCACTGACTTTTTGAACTTCTAATCAAATAGTGCCAAAGAGACCTGAAGAAAATCACAAAACTAGACTGGATCTACTACAAATTTATGTTACATAATTTCCAATAGGTCCTCACTGCAACAAAGCAATCCTTTTCATACTTTCTTTTATCATCAAATCGTTTTCCTACTCACAATAGTGACTTCTAAATTTTTTGATCCTTTTTAAAATAATATTTTATTGTTTTCTAATTATATACAAAAACTATTTTAACATTTGTTTTTATAAAAAAATTGAATTCTGAATTCTCTTTTCCCCTCCCCCATCCCTAAAACAGCAAGAAATTAGATATAGGTTATATGTGAAGAATCATGCAAAACATATTTTAAGATTATGAAAGAAAACTTAGAAAAAAACAAGAAACAAAGAAAATGAAAATTTGTATTCAGACTCCATCAGTTCTGTCTTGGGAAATAGCATTTTTCATGAGTACTTTGGAATTGTCTTGGATTATTGTGCTGCTGACAATAGCTAAGTCAGTCACAGTTGATTATTTTTACAAATGATGCTGTTACTGTGCATATTGTTCTACTGATTCTGCTCATTTCACTCTGCATTAGTTCATGTAAGACTTTCCAGGTTTTTCTGAAAGCATTCTGCTCATCATTTCTTATAGCATAAAAGGACTCCATTCCAATCATATACAACTTGTTCAGCCATTCTCAATTTCCGTTTCTTTGCCATCACAAAAATAACTGTTAGAAATATTTTTGTACAAAGCGGTCCTTTTCATTTGTAGGATATAGACCTAGTAGTGGTAGTACTATGTTAAAGGCTATGCACATAATTATAGCCTAGAATAGTTCTAATTTGTTCTTCAAAATGCTTGTATTTGACTCTCCCTGGACTTCATAGTTGCCCTCTCATTCCCAGGGCCCTCATCATATTGGTGCTAGACGCAGTATAGACACTCAGTTGGCTTTAGAGGGCCGTTGAAGTTGCCCATCACCCATTTTCAGCAGACTACAAATCCCAGGCCACCAGAAGGGTCTAGCCTGCCATAGGTAGCACTTACATAGTGCTTTAAGATTTGCAAAGCATTTGCACATGTTATGTCATTTCATTCTCACTTTCCTTCTACCTTGAAAGGTTTTTTTTTTTCAATTGTTATTATGTTATTATTATTTCCACTTTACAGATGAGAAAAATGAGGCTGAGATTGATTATGTGACTTGTCTAGGATCACACAGCATATACTGTCTGGGGCAGGATTGGAAATCAGGATGACCTGACTCCAAGCCTAACACTATTCACTGAACCATCTAGCTGATTTAGTAGCTTTCAATCTAACGAGTGAGGCTAGGGCAAGACGGGAATGCGTAGCCAATAAGAATTTGTTATAATGAATAACAGTTGAGGGAGGATTCTGGGAACATGGTGGAGTAGGTTGGTAAATTTGAAGCTCTCCAGATTTCCCCCCTAAACAGAACAAATTTGTGAAATTAGACTGGTGAAAAACTAAACAGGCAGATCAGGGGTCTTTTTGGAATAACTGGAAGAAAGACCCCCCAGGCCAGGGATTAACTTGTGTAAAGTGCAAATACCTCCAGGCTAGCTCCTCAGAAAAGCCAAGTGGGGACCCCTAAGGCTAGCTGGGTTTGGCTGGAGCCTCAGCAGGAACCAGAGAAACTTTCACCTCCGGGACATCGTGCAGAGTCAGGTGTGTGTCTGAGAAGTCAGAGGGAACCACGCTGATTAGAAACATCAGGCCCAGCTGGGCTGCAGAGTTGTAGCCCTGGGGAGGAAGGAACTTGCACCCTTTGAGTGCAGTAGCAGAGGGGCAAAGATGTTACTGGCTGTGGACACTTGCAGGAGAGTGGAGCTCTTGGGTTGGGGTTTCAGGCCTTAGGCAACAATTGAAATGGAGGTAGGGAAACCATCCCCTCAAACCCAGGATTAGAAGTAATCTAATATTTCTCACTAAAAAAACAAAAAACAAAAAATAAAAACCTCCAACCATAGAAAGCTATTTATGGGAATAGGGAGGACCTGGGTTCATTTTCAGAGGAAGACATTGAAGTAAAAAAAGCTTCTACCCCAAAAAATAACATTAAATGGCAATCTGCCCAGTGAAAAGAATTGAATGAAAAAAAAAATATTTTCTTTTCCAGTAGAAGGTGAGGGTTGTAACATCTACACAAAGATTGCTGCTGTAGATGATAGCTGTAGTGGCTGATTTGGAAGCAAAGACCTGAGGATCTCTGCTATTCCCGAGGATAGTGGTCTGGGAGTTGCCATTCCCAGACCTCTTAGGCTCAGGCTTCTAAGCTGTTCCCCCGAGGCTTAAAGAGAGATCATGTTTGAGGTGGTGTTTGTGGTTTGATCCACCTGGCACATGCCTCCTCCTGCTCCTCACTCGTACTGCTTTCTTCCCTGTTCACCAGTTGTCCTGCCCCTTCTCATTTCCCTCTTTGCACTTCACAGTATCAGCAAGCGGGTCAGAGGGAGAGGTCGGGGAAGGGAACACCATTGGTCTTGAAATCAGAACACCTGGATTTCAGTACCAATGATGACTCATTAAATATGTGTTTCTTATGCAAGTCACTAAGCCCTCCACCTACTGCCCAGACATTTTTGCAGATTTTACAAAAGAAAAGCACTTTTCAAAGTGTTTTCTATATAAATGTGAGTTGTCCTTATTAATAGTGGTGGTAGTAATATAATAGAGGTATCTATATGGGGGTGAGTAGAGAACCTGGTCAGAAAAACTCATTTTCCTGAGATTAAATCTGACCTGAGACTAGGTATGTGATCTCAGGGAAGTCACTTAACTCTGTTTACTTCAGTTTCCTCATCTGTAAAATGAGCTGGAGAAGGGAATGGCAAGCAGTCCACTATCTCTGCTAAGAAAACTCCAAATGAGGTCATGAAGAGTCAGACATGGTTGAAAAATGACTGACCAGCAACAATAATGAAAAGCAATATAATGATAGGGTGATGGTGGTGGTGGTGGTGGTGGTAAAAAAACAAACAAAAAACCTTGGGAGGGTGAAAACCAATGGAAGATGCACAATGCTTTCCTTTCTTAGCCTTTGTCATTGGGCATTCCCACCAACTCAGAACCTAATCTATTTTTTAAATAGCTTTTTATTTACAAGATATATGCATGGGCAATTTTTCAGCACTGACAATTGAAAAACCTTTTGTTCCAACTTTTCCCCTCCTTCCTCCTACTCCCTCCCCCAGATGGCAGGTTGATCAATACGTGTTAAATATGTTAAAGTATATAGTTAAATACAATATATGTATACATGTCCAAACAGTTATTTTGCTGCACAAGAAGAATCAGACTTTGAAACAGTGTACAATTAGCCTATGAAGGAAATAAAAAATGCAGGCAGACAAAAATAAAGGAATTGGGAATTCTATGTAGGGGTTCATAGTCATCTCCCAGAGTTCTTTTTCTGGGTGTAGCTGGTTCAGTTCACTACTGCTCTATTGGAACTGGTTTGGTTCATCTCATTGTTGAAGATGGCCACATCCATCAGAATTGATCATCATATAGTATTGCTGTTGAAGTGTATAATGATCTTCTGATCCTGCTCATTTCACTCAGCATCAGTTCGTGTGAGTCTCTCCAAGCCTCTCTGTATTCATCCTGCTGGTCATTTCAGAACCTAATCTAATAAATTCATTAGCACTCATCATCCGGATTTCCCCCAAAAACCTTTTTCAGGTCTGCAATTGTATTACAAGTATATTATTTCCAAATGTGTCCATTTTATTTGGATAAAATGATGAAATTTGTTCCCAGGCTGTTTTCAAATTGACATCCTCAAGAAGCAAAATAAGTCATTATGTGATTTCTCTCTCTCTTCCCCCCATTTCTCCTTATCAGGAAATCACTATTGACTCATATCTCCTATGCTATACACAACACAACACTAAAGAAAAGGAGAAAGTTATAGAAATGAGAAAAAGCCACCAGAAATTGGGCTGTACCAATAAGATCCCTGAAGTCACAAGAAAATTCCAGTCCAAATACTGTAGAGTGGGGAGCCAATAAGGGACCATAATGCAAGCAAAGACCTTTGCTAGATTAGATGCAAGGCAAGGCATTCCACAAATCAAGAAGTTTCCTCTTCTGAAAAGCAAAACTTTCTTTAGTAAGAGACACTTTGTGGCACAAAAAAAGGCAAAACAAGGAGATCCAAATTCCATTTTTGGCTCCATAACTATCTATCTGTACGAGAGTAGGGAGATTCACAAGCTTGCACTGAAAGTGATGCTAGCAGCCATGAACTCTGACCAAAGGCTCACATTTCATCTCTATCATTTCTAGTTACAACAAGACCTAGAATGACGAATCACATTTTATACCACATGCTGATGTTTGGGTGAGAATTCTACCTACCCATTGATAAGTCTTGAAATCTAAAAGATGGAAAAAATGTGGAGACTAACAACCAGCAAGTATGATGGTTACAAGGTCCTATAGACTACCAGTGAGCTCAGATCAGAAAAGTTCTTATAGGAAAATACAACAATATGATGCTTGAATTCAATGCGAAGATGTCCAGAGAGGTAATAAAGTCCTTAAATGTTCTCTGTAAGTGATGTACACAGAACACATAAGATAGGCCAATGGAAAGACACCTGATATGAGGGGGGGGGGAATCCTACTTCTTCCCCCTTTTTTCATTATTTCTCTTGAGATCCTTGACCATTTATTCCGTCAGAGGAACTTAATTAATTTTTCTAGTTCTAAAAAGTAATCCTGGGACAGCTGGGTAGTGTAGTGGATAGAGCACCAGCCCTGAAGTTAGGAGGACCTGAGTTCAAATCTGTTCTCAGACACTTCACACTTCCTAGCTATATGACCCTAAGCAAGTCACTTAACCCCAATTGCCTCAGCACACACACACAAAAAGAATTACTAGTAATCCTTGACATGACACTGAATAGATAAATTAATTTAGGATGTAATTTTGTTATATTGGCTCAGATCACCTATAAGCAATAAATATTTCTCTAATAATTTAGTTATATATTTTTAAAAAGAGTATAATTATATTTATATTCATGTAATTCCTGTGTATGTCGTGATAGATTCCTAAATATTTAAATAATATATTGTTACTTTGAATGGAATTTCTCTTCCTATCTTTTTCTTCTGGGTTTTACTGGTAATATATGGAAATACTGATGGTGTGTGTGGATTTTTTAAAATCTATTGAAACTTGGCTAAATTTATTAATTGCCCCAATTAATGTTTTGTGGCTCTCTTGAGTTCTTCTCTAAGCAAACTACCATACATGGAAAAAAAAAGGTGATTTTCATCATCTTCAAAAAAAAAGATTGTTTCCTTTTTACCTATGCTTATTTCCTCAATTTCTTTTTTTTCTTTCATTATTGCTATCGCTAGCATTTCCGCCACTATATTCAATAATAGTAGTAATAAGACATCCTTGTTTTACCCCTGATTTCACTGCAAAGGCTTTTAGTTTATTGTTATTCCATATGAAATTGGTTTGGGGTTTTAGATAGATAGTGTTTTATCACATTAAGGCAAAGTCCATTTGTTCTTATATTTCATGGATTTAAAAAAAAAGAAATGAAAATTGTATTTTGTAAAAAAGTTTTTTCTGCAACTGATTTTTATTCTTCTTGTTATTAATATGACTTATTATACTTATAGTTTTCCCAATATATTAGCCAATCCTGCTTTTCTGTTTGAAATCCATCCCATTAATAGTGTACAACTGAGATAAAGGGGATTAATATACAAAGAAATAAAGTTTATAAATACAAGTAATACGTCCTAGTCCTAGACTCTTGGAAAGACCTTTTATGCAACAAAATCCATCCTTTGCATGCCATAGATTATCTTCACTGCTTCTATAAGTAGTGTGGAAGCAAATAGAGAGAAAGATCATGTAACTTCATATTTCTTTTTCTTAATGTGAATTACCCAATTTCAACTAAAATGAAGAATCATGAGCTCCTTTTTGTTCTTGGACTTTCCACCCTGGTCCTAAATGCTAACTAATAAAAGACTGTTCTTGTAATAAGCTAGTCAGTGATAAAACTCTTCAGCAAAGCTGAAATGTAAGTAAGATAAGCATACTCACAAAGCTAATGCAAATAGAAACTAGATACTCTTCCTGAGATTTATAAAAAAAATTCCTTCAAACCATGTAAGTGGGGAATTGCTTTCTTAAAGGAGTCTCCCTATAGTCCCAAGGTTGATTGTACAAGCATACCTTAGAGATATTGCAGGTTTGGTTTCAAACTACCACAATAAAGCAAGAGGAATGAACTTTTTTGTTTCCCAGGGAATTTATAGGTTACATTTACTATAATGTAGTGTATTAAGTGTACAATAATATTATGTCTAATATACATATATGTAAATTATATATATATATATATATATATATATATATATACACACACACACACATATATATATATATATATATACAACTTAATGAAAAATATTTTATTGCTAAAAAAAAATGCTGTCACTGGAGACTTCAGCAAGTTAGAATCTTTTTGCTAGTGGAGGATCTTGTTTCAATGCTGATCAGGGTGGTGGCTGGTGAAGGTTGTGGCCATTTAAAAAATAGAACAACAATGAAGTTTGTTACACAGATTGATTCTTCCTTTCATTTGAATGCTTAGGAGACAGTGTAGGGTTATTAATTGGCCTAATTTCAATTTTGTCATATCTCAGGGAATAGGGAGGCCCAAAGAGAGGGAGAGAAATGAGGGAATAGCAGTCGGCAGAGCAGTTAAGAACACATACAACATTTGTTGGTTAAGCTCGCAGTCTTATATGGATGTGGTTTGTGGTGTCCCAAAACAATTCTTAGTAATTATCTTAGCAATATCAAAGATCACTGATCACAAATCACCATTACAGATATAATAAAAATGAAAAGTTTGAAATATTGCAAGAATTGCAAATATATGATACAAAGACACTCTATGAGCACATGCCATTGGAAAGATGGCACTGATAGACTTGATCAACACAGGGTTACCATAAATCTTCAATTTTTAAAAAAACACAATATCTGTAAAATGCAATAAGTTGAAGTACAATAAAACAAGATATGCCTATATTTTCCGAATTACAAAATAAAAGATTCTACTTTCCTCTCTGCAAGTGTTTAAGCTATGGTTTATGCTGGTCAGTTCTATGTGGCTTAAGGGGCAGATATCATCACATTTGTCTTTCCTGAACTATAGTATGTGCCAAATTCACTATTGGCTAGGGCTGCCTTAACCTTTTAACTGGCAGAATCTTAATGCTGAAAATGTAAATCAGTGGATTATTGTACTTGAAATTGAGCTCCATGCACCTAATTCCAGAAATTCATTCTGCTTCTAATCTGAGAGCTCCAATTTGCGTATGAAGTAATAAATTTCACTGCTAGTTAATTCCTCTGTTGGCAAATACAATGGGTTTCTAGTTACCATCATTCTTCTGGTTCAGGCTGGATTCCAAGGCTTCCAAATTTTGTGACTGATTGTAGCAGCAAAGTTTGCTTAAATCCTCAAAAACCGCCTCTGGTATGTGTGCATGAGGCTGTTGATCAAGTCTTCAAAAGTTTGCTCATACTTCTTGTTCCAATTCTCTCCAAAGAGTGTTTGAAAGGGTCAAGCCAAGTTGCCCTTTTCTCATAAATGACAATGGTCACTTGAGATCCACTGTCCAATGTAGACAGGTACTTTATGCCTTCAATCCTCATTTTTCAACTCCTCTGTATATGTTGTTCCCCATTAGAATGTAAACTTCTTGAGAAGAGAGACTGATTTTTTGATTTGTTTTGTTTTGTTTTGTTTTGTTTTTTTTTGCTTGCGTTTTTATTCCCAGACTTAACACAGTGCTTGGGCACTTAGTAAGGGCTTAATAAATGCTCTGTCTTGGGGCAGCTAGATGGCACAGTGGATAGAGCACCAGCCCTGCAGTCAGAAGAATCTGAATTCAAATCTGGGCTGAGACACTTAACACTTCCTAGCTGTGTGACCTTGTCACTTAACCCCAATTGCCTGGGGAAGGGGAGATTCCTCTGTCTTGCAGGATGATTTCAGAAAAATCTGGGAAGACTTATAAGAACTGATGCAAAGTGAAGTGAGCAAGACCAGAACAATGTCCATAATAATAGTCATAATGATATGTATAGTATAATAGTATGATGATCAATTGTGAATGATTCAGCTCTTCTTAGCTATACAATGATCTAAGGCAATTCCAAATGACTAATAATGGAGCATACTATCCAACTCCGAGAAAGAACTGATGGAGTTAGAATGCAGATCAAAGCATACTATTTTTTGCTTTATTTATTTATTTTATGCATTTATTTTGGATCCATGGAAATAGGTTTTGCATGATTATACATATATAACCTGTTTCAAAATACTTAACATCTCAGGAGAAAGGAGGGGAAAGGAAAAGGAAAAGAATTTGGAAAATGAACGTTAAGAATTATTTATTTTTTATTAAAGCTTTTTATTTTCAAAACATATGCATAGATAATTTTCAACATTCACCCTTGCAAAACCTTATGTTCCACATTTTTTCCCTCCTTTCCCTTCCCTCCTCCCCGAGATGGGCACGTAATCTAATATATATGTTAAACATGTGCAGAAGGATTATTTTTACATATTATTTGGGGGAAAATATCATTTTAAAAAATGCTCTATCTTTCTATCCAATAAGTACAGGTAAGAAGGTCTCTTGAATTATTTATGAAGTCGAGCTTGAGGTCTTCAGTTTTAAGTGACCTTTATCCCTCACCTTACTATTGGTTCCTAAGAGTGGGTTGGTATACAACAGCTTGTCTAAAATCCTCTTACATGTAGCCATGTACACACACCCCCCCTTGACAACAGTTGTACCAGAAGATAGCTTGGTGTCTTCAGTTATCCTATCCTTTTGCTGATCTTGCTTAAGGCTACTGTGACCACTGATTCCTCAAACCTTTGCCCTGCCAAAAATAGTAATTATAACCATTGTTCCATTTCTTAGCAAACTTACCCTGAGCTACTGAGGTGAATCTAGATTACTAGGTTAAAATATATATGGGTATATTTAATTATATATATGTGTGTATGTATATATGTACATTATATCTATATCTATCTATATAAAGAAAAATGAAAATAAAAAAAATCATGCTTCAATCTGCACTCAGATTTCTTCAGTTCTTTTTCTGAAGGTGAATAGCATTTTTCATCATAAGTTTGAAATTGTCTTGGATCACTCTATTGCTAAGTATAGTCATTCACATTTGATCATTGTACAAAATTGCTGTTACTTATGCTTCTGTTCACTTCACTTTTGCATCAATTCACATAAGTTTTCCCAGATTTTTCTGAAAGCACCCTATTTATCATTTATATCCATTGCAATCATATACTAAAACTTGTTCAGTCATTCCCCAATTTGTGCACATCCTCTCAATTTCTAATACCTTGGCAATACAAAAAGAGCTACTGTAAACATTGCTGTATATATAGGCTTTTCCTCTTTTTCTTTGATCTTTTTGGGATACAGTAGTGGTTTTGGTGGATCAAAGAATATGCACAGTTGGGCCTAATTCCAAACTGCTTTCCAGATTGATTATATCAATGTTACAATTCTACCAACCATCATTAGTGTTCCAATTTTCCCACATCCTCTCCAACACTTGTCATTTTCCTTTTCTGTCATGTCAATCAATCTGATGGATCTGAAATGGTCCTTCAGAGTTACATAACTTTCACCTTGTCAAATAGCCTATCCGTAGCAGGGTGTTTTAGTTGATGTTTTTAGTCTTGGGTATTGTTGTTTTAATAGCTTTTTATTTTTCCAAATACATGCAAAGATAGTTTTCAACATTTACCTTTGCAAAACCTTGTGTTCTAAATATACTCCATCCCTTCTTCTCTCTCTCCTTCCCTAGACAACAAGCAATCTGATATAGATTAAACATGTCCAATTCTTTTAAACATATTTCCATGCTGCACAAGAAAAGTCAGAATAACATGAGAAAGAAAAAACAAGCAAACTAAAAACAATAATAACAACAAAAAATATGAAAATACTAAGTTTTTCTAGTGGAATGGCATTTTTATCATTTTCAAAATTGGAATTTAAGATTCTGTTCCCTGTCCTTCTCAATTTTCTTTATAAGTGGATCTCTACCAGATAGTTCCTTTTTGAGTTTAGTTCCAAGAAAAGCAAATGAGAAAGTATCTGCAAAGGAATCCTTCCTTATGCTTTCTGTTGTCAGAAAATGAAAACTATGTAACCTAACCTACTTCATCTTGAAATATTTTTTTCTTTCCTTTACAGTCTTTACTCTGTTCTTAAACATCTATTCTCTAAACCTGCTACTGTTACTTATCTTGAAAAGTCCCTGTGCTTCACCTGCCATCTAGGGAAGAGAGTAGGGGAAAGGAGGGGATAATTTGGAACAGAAAAATTACCCGTGCATATGTTTTGTAAATAAAAAACTTCAATAAAAGAAAAAAAATACTATGCTTTGAACCACATTCAGTCTCCATAGTTCTCTCTCTGGATGTGGATGGCTCTTTCCATTATAAGGCTACTGAAATTGCCTTGGGTGTTCTTTTGCTGAGTGTGCTTGGTGGTGATGTAATAGGCTTCTCTTTAAGAACTTTTTATTCAAATAGCATTATCTTATTCGGCTGCCCATTATATGTGATCTATTGTTGTTGTTTTTCTAAACCATTCCAATGCTTCAGATATTCTTGTATCTCACTGTCTGCTCCCTGTCAGTCCCTTGCTCATTTGGGAAAACCTGGCACAATATATGTTTTCTGGCTTCATTGTACCTTTGCCATACCAGTCTCCAAAGCAGGCGATGTCTTTTCATACTTAACACAGAGTGTTGACAATTTTAGTATAAGCCTCCTGTGGGCTTTCGGCAACTCCAAATTGCTTCTCCAGTTATTGCAAGCACCCTAATATTGTGAACCTGGAATTTTCAGCTGTCAGCACATCAGATTAAAAGGTGTCCTGTGAGACTATTCAGTGGCCTCTCCCCTTTTCTTGATCTTTATCACCTGCTGCTGGTACAGTAGATAGAACGCTGGACTTGGAATCAGGAAGATTCATCTTCCCGAGTTCAAAAATGACCTTAGAGATTAGTAGTGTGATCTTGAGCACGTCACTTAACCCAGTTGGCCTCAATTTTCTCATCTGTAAAATGAGCTGGAGAAGGAACTGGCAAGCCACTTTGCCAAGAAAACCCCAAATGTGATCATTCGGAGTTAGGCATGACTGAAACAATAGCTGCTCCAATGTCTCTGTAGCAGATTCTAACCAGGACTCAAATGTTCTCTAGCTAGCTGGAGGAAGCAACTCTACTGAAAACAAATAGAACTTGACAGAGCTTTGCTCTGGCTTGTATCTACCTTGCTTTACACTTCCAGATGTAAAATTTTTCTTAAAAATTCGTTAGACAATGTCTTCAGAAGTCTTTTCTTTCATAAGAGAGTCTTGAATTTTGCTTTATTTTTTCTTCCTCATGGAGAGTGATAATAGTGGTATCTAGATACTTTCCCTGGCCCTAATATCTCTTGATATGCTAGCATGTATCACAAATGCAGGTAGCCTGCAAACTATAGATAGGGCTGTGCCTCCTGCATCAAGTCTTCCTAAATCATTCACCATCCTATTAAATAATTCCTTTATCACTTTTATCTTTAGGGCTTTGTGAAGCTTTAATTCAAAAGTATCACCCTGATACTTATTAGGCACTGAGGCTGAAATCACAATCCAAGTATACACTAATGCCACCAATAACATTCTTGAGTTCAAATAAGCAAGTTATGTAGCTCTAGCTTAAAAGGATTGCATCTTCCTCATTAACATAAATCAAAGGAATAATAAAAACACAATATAGACAAATTACATATATTTGTAGCACAAGATTAGGACATTTGCATAAATCCAGTTGCAATTTCCTTTGCAAGATGATAACTGGTAGAAAAACAAAATAGAGGAAAACATTTTTTTCCTAAAACAAACAAACCCCAAAACAACAACAAAAAATACATATATATATATATATACATACATATATATGTATATATACATATATATACACATACATATATGTATATATATACACATACATATGTATATATACATATATACATATATATATATATATATATATAGTTTTCTTCAAAATAAAATTCTAGGGAAATCTGAAAAATTCCAGGATGATATATATGTTCACCTCAAGCAATTCAGAGTAGAAAAAAAATTCACACATGCAACAAAATAGTCTCTGAAGGACCCCCTAGGTTTTTGGAGAAACAACAAAGAGAATAACCTAGGGGGTTGTCTCAGCCCATAATGACTGAGGTTTCTTTGAGCTCTCGAAGATCTGTAACTAGAGTGAGGTTACCAAGGGATTTACCCTTGGGGGCTCGAATTTGGAAGGTGTCTAGATCACCTTCTCTGGGTGTGCTTCCTACCCCAACACCTGCATTTTAAGTGCATTTCTCCAAATGCTGGCCACCCTAAATTGTGCTGATTTAATGAATGGGATAAATAATTCTCTTTGAAATGCAGAAGCAACTAGGCCTCTTTTGATATGCAGCTCAGAAACTGGGCTCTAATCTTCCAACTTTATTGGTAGCAGAAAATGGGAAGAGGGAGGAAGCCAAAATTCAATATATTAGGTATAATCTGAAAAGAATGAAGTTGGTGCAGGGTAGATAAATTAAAAGAAATGTAGAATGGGGTCTGGGAAAAGTATTCCCCTTATTTAAATCCCTGTTCCCATCTAGAGTTCTAAAGAGGGCTGGGAGACTCATCCTGCTATGTGTTTGCTTGAGGAAGGCAGGCAGTTGCCTTGGTTACAGGAGGAAAAAACCAAGGGCTAAGTTGGCAATTTCCTGAAAGTAGCTTAGAATTAAAGGGAATATGTATCCTATTCATTGTGTAGATTGTTATTTCATAGCCATGTGGGCTGTCGTCTTATATTCAAGGAGTCATCTATCCTGTGTCAATCCTGTATACTCTAGCCTTAACATTTGTTCACTGGTCTCTAAGCTCCATTAAAAACATCTGTTCAGCACAGCCCCCCGGTGTGACTTGGTGGAGAGAATAATAGTTTGAAGACCCCAAACTCTTAAGTATGAGCTGCAATCTCCTCAGTCAGAGTTGGGGAAGGGGGAGATGGCCTGGGAATCTGGAGAAATGAGGAAATAGCTATTTATCCTTATAATCAAGGACACAACAAGCTTGGAATATTAGAAAACTGAGTTCATTTGAGTTAGAAAACTGAGATCATTTGAGCCTTTCAGTAGATGGATTTCTTTATTGAGAGTCACACAGATGGTCACAGGTGGTAAGGTAGCGTTATTCAGCTCCCTCATGTCACAGATGAGGAAACTGAGATGTAGAGAAATCAGTTGTACAAATCAGTTGGCAAAGCATTTTTAGCCCTAATAACTATATTTTCTTGGAACTTTCAGAAGAGGTGCAAAATCCAGAATGCACTTGACTGCCCTATGACTCCAAGTGGTGCTTCCTACCTCAGTGACCATACTTCAGATGAATTCCTTACTTACCCAGGCCTGCCTTAGTGATGATAGGTAGCTACTTTATTCTGGGCTATCCCAATGTTCTTGATGAGGATCTGGGTCACTAGCTGGGGCTGGCAGAGAAAGCCTGGAAACCTTATCAGTAGATAAGGTTATTCCCTGAGGTTAGTGGGGAAGGGCACTGATGGGGATCAGCTCAACCTTACAAGCCCATTGTGGAGGTCTTGGGTAACCCCCACCTTACTGTATCCAATCAGAAAGCCAAATTATGTCAAACACCTGGGGTTAAATTTCTTCTGTAAATCTGTCTCTGGCCCACACTATCTTTGCTGAATCCCTTTTGGGTTAGTGCACAGCCTTCTGCCTCACGGTTTCTTTCTTCCCATCCCCTTCCCCATGCTTCATGGTGTCTTTCAACTCACCCTATCTCTCCTCCGTGTCTCATGGTGTCTTTCTTTTTATTATAGCTAACTAACTCTTTTAGAGAGCTAAACTCCTCTATGGATTTAACTTACCAGTCAATGGCATGCTCCCACCTCATGGAGTATTCCCTTTCTCCTGGTTAATTATAAGTTTCACTAGGGAACTTGTCTCTTCCTTGCTAACTCTCTATGCTCTCCCAATATTATTAACATTTTGCCAACATGAAAGGCCAATGTGAATTCATCACATGACTGAACCCCAACATTTGCTGTCAATTGTTTTCCTTAATCTTATCATTTGATGCTGAACCTCAAACATATCACTCTCACCTCCTTTTACCTTATGGTTTCCCTCAGTGCATTTTCTTCTGGAAGACAAAACCTGACTGAGATTTTGCTCTCCTCATATTTTCCACCTCCTATTCCATGGGCCATATTCCCCCAAATTTCTAGCTAGAGCTCTGAGCTTCAGAACCTGCCTGACTATATTCAAAAATTTAAAAGGGGAAAAAAGTGACATTCATGCATGCTTGTTCTATTCATGCCAAGCTAAACTGCTATCTTGAATTTTTCCCTTAATTTTCTCTCTTAATATTTTGTATAGTTAAAACAAAACCAAACGCAAACTCCTTTATTGTCCTTACTAAGTCCCTGGCCTCTCTTAGCTTATTCTGAACCACAGCATTTCAGACAATATTTTTGCAGGATCATGCCATACTCATATTCATCCTCTGTTGCCTGATTTTGCTTTCCCTTTTTTGTACCTTAATCTTTTTAAACTAGTTGGTTGGTGAGTTTACTTGCAAGATCAATATTGGCCTCTTCAGACAAATGCCATTTTTCCTTCTCATTGGAAATTTTTGCCTTTGTGTCTTCAAAAGACAAGAAATTTCATTTTTTAGTCCTCATTTTCCCTGTCCTGACTTTCTTTGAAGCATTTAAGTCCTTAGAAAATACTATCTATCTTTTCTCTGTAAGTTTTGAAAATTTTTTTTCCCACAAAGAAATCAATGGTACATGCTAGAGTATATCCAGACTTCTTCTCTTTCTCCATCATAAATTCTTAGATGGAGTGGTTACTTCCTCTCAAGGCTCCTATAATTTCCACTATTCCTCACCACCACACCCTCTAGTGAGTGAAAATCCGATCCAGAATAATTTCCTTTTTATTGGTTCTTTTACCTTTTGAAGGATAAAATTATCACTAAGGCAATTCAATAAATTATTATTTATTCAATTTTTGACAGATAGGGAGGCAGCATATATTTACATAATTGAAGTTATTGCTATATTATACCTTTCTTCCAGGGTTATATTGTTTTCCAAATTTCTAGTCTATTTTCTCTTTCTTTTCAGGTGGTCCTTCAGTAACAAAATCACTTTTGTTTCTTCTTTTGATCTTCACTAAAATACTCTCCATCATACTTCATATCACACATTTCACCTTCTGATTCCTTGAGAATCACATAATATATCTTTTAATATATAGTCTATTCCCCTACATCACAAATTTTGTAAAAGATATGCTCATTCAAACCATAGGCTAGTTATGGGTTTCATTTTGCCAAATCTCAGGGATACCCATGAGTTCTGATTTGCCTCTAGTTCCCCTTGTTTGTTGTAAACTTTGAGTATTTTGTATAGTCATTTGAGGATATGGAATTTTTACAGGACACTTTTCTTGAATTTTTGCATTTTTTGCATTTTGTGGGTTTCTCAATTGTTCTTCTTTGGGGAATCTAAATTGGGGAATATAGATAATTTTCCCTCTCCCTATTCTTTTTTAGTTTAAAACCATTTTAATAAGATTTGCATCTTATTTCACAAATGAGATACAAATGGCAAATATACCAGTCTTTGTTAGGTACATTGTATCTTTGTTCAGAAACTGTTATCCCTATATTATAAATTATAGTGCAGTAATACAAATTCCATTCTCAGATACTACCTTCTTAAACAGCTTCCTCAATTATTTTTTCTCTTTTGCATCCCCGGGCTCTAATGGGTATCAGGAAGAAAAATATAACTTGTGCCTCTGTGAGTTTTAGTTTCTTGCCTAAGATGATAATATTTTTAGGTTAATCAAAGAAGTGTCATTTGTACCCATGTGAATCAGCAGAAGTATATATACATTTTGTGAAGTTCTGGGAGGCTCTCCATCGTGTCTTGGATATATTCCCAAAGAAGGTAACAGGCCTCTCTATTATTTTCAAGTTAACAGATGCCTTATTACTACTAAGAAAGAAATCAACCAACTATTGCTATTTTTCTTTCTTTTCTTTCTTTTCTTTCTTTCTTTTCTTTCTTTTCTTTCTTTTCTTTCTTTCTTTGCTTTCTTTCTTTCTTTCTTTCTTTCTTTCTTTCTTTCTTTCTTTCTTTCTTTCTTTCTTTCTTTCTTTCTTTCTTTCTTTCTTTCTTTCTTTCTTTCTTTCTTTCTTTCTTTCTTTCTTTCTTTCTTTCTTTCTTTCAAAACACTTACTACATGATATCTCACCTGATAGTTTATGTTGATATAAACTATCCTTCCTGTATGCTGTGATTCTTAGTGCTTAGCACAATTCCAGGCACATATTAGCACTTAATAACTGATTAATAATTGAGTAATTGAGTTAGGAGCTACTTAAGGCAGCAGTGAAACTAGAAGTAGAGTCTAGCATAGCTAAATCTCTTCATCTTTGCTCTGACCACTGGACCACATTCTATCAAGGGCAATGCCTTTGGCAGAGTTCCACTGTGAATTTTCACTCTCCATTAGACAGGATTCTAATGATGACTATCCTTGAAAGCTTTCAAACCAAACCATTTGATTAATACTAACCCAAGTAGATCTAGGGAAGCTCCATCTCTACTGGCCAATAAAAATATCAAGGCTGCCTTTGATTAAGGTTATTCATTGGTCAAATATTATATACTCCCCTCGTTCTCTGGCCTTTTCTAGTTTCCTGATATTTGTATTGGGTTGTCTTTTATTTGTTTATATTTCTTATTTGTTTTTTTCTCTGTTGAAAGAAGAGTTGCAACATAAATTTTAGTGTCTCCAAACTTCTTACATGAGAGGAAGTGTTTATAAATTCGTTCTCTACTAAGTTACTTTCTTTCCAAGAATTAGAGCACAAGAAGTTGAGATTTAGCACATAAATATCTGCTGGGGGGGTGGGGTGTAGTGTCGTCAGAGTGGTCTCACCAGCAAGAGGTGCTGTAGGGTGTGGTACACCACTAATCCTCTAAAACCAGGAAAAACTAGCATCAGTAGCAGAATCCACCAGTGCTAAGGAGCCCTCAGGCAAAAACTCTACCAACCTCCCTGCACATATACTTAGCTACTGGCTTATTTCCAAGTACGGTTCTCTCTCCTCGAGTTAAAAGGGTATGATATGAATACACATGCACTCTAGAGTGTTATTAAAATATCAGAAACTCTCTCATTGGCTCAGTGAACTCAGTTTTCACTGAGAAAAAAACTCCTTTTTCTCCCTTTTAAGTTTGATTTCTTTCTCTCAGTCCTGCTTCATGCATTGATAGGTAGACAAATGCATGGTCAATGGCCATATAATTTAATAGCAATTTCAAGTAGCATAGATACACGAATAATCAATTAATAAAGTACTTAAATGCCATCTTAATGGATTGTAACCAGGAGGAGAATATCTTCTCTAGCCTCATATCGCCTTCTTATCAGTCAGAAACAAAGAGAGTAGAAGAAAGGTGTAAGGAAATAGATTTCGGCATTACTCTGGCTATTCATTGGATGATTCTCCTTAACCTGTTCCTTGACCTTTGTAGTCCATCTGCATCTCACTCACGTTTGGTTTCCATCTCAGGTCCAGTCATGGTTTAGGATTCTTATCGTTTTCTGTTTGTGTTCATTAAGTAAATTCGCGCTCTGCACATCTCTCCTAATTAGTTGCTACAAAATGGAAAGGATACCATACTATTTTCCATTTATCCCTCATGATCACCTATACTTCTCCACAGAAATTTCTCAAGATCAAAGGATCGATAGTTTTTGCACTGACCAATACACATCTCTACTATCCTCTTGATGGATGGGGTTACAAATATATATTTACTTTAATCACCTTTAATCACTGACAGGCGGATAAGGCCCTTCCCTAACAGCTTAGGTCTAGTGCTTGGTGCTATCCCTTCTCCAATACAATTGCTTAGCCTGGAGGAAATCAGATAGAAGCAGATCTTACAGAATTGCTTCATCTCCCTCTCCTCACATTTTATCCAGCAACCCTAGGAGCTATCAGGGAGAAAGGAAGGGGAAGTATCTCATACTAAATGAATTTTTAAGATTTGTTTTATTTTATTACTATTTTAAAATATAAATTTCTTTATGAATCATGTCAAGAGAGAAAAATACTAAATTAATTTTAAAAAAATCTTTGTGAGGAATGATTTTCAGGTATTCTCTACTTGCTTGGGAATGAGAATTGATAGGCCTTGTAGTAAGATTCAGAAAAGTACAATAAAAATAGAGAAAATTATAATAAGATGTAATAGAAAAGGCATTGCATTCAGAATCTATATTTGTGTGTGTGTGTGCCATGGACCCTTTTGACAATCCAATGAGATCTTCTCAAAATAATGCTTTAAAATGCATACATAGGAAATCAATTACATTAAATTATAAAAATATTAAAAATAAAACAAGAGTTCAATTTAAGAATTCTGCCTGGTTTAGTTACTGGCTGTGCTGCTGTTTATGTGGCTTTCATCAGGCCTCAATTTCTTCATCTGTACAATAAAAGTTGGAAGAAATTATCTCTAAGGTCCTTCCCAGTATTAAATCCTATTATTTATTTGTTTGTTTGTTTATTCCTTCCTTCCTTCCTTCCTTTATTTATTTATTTAGGATGATCAGGACAAAGGAACCATTTAAGTGGTATAGTGGAAAAGTCTCCCGGACTTGGAGTCAGGAGAACTTGTGTCCAAATACTAGCTGCGTGACACTGGGCAAGTAATTTTATATTGTCTGCCTTAATTTCCTCAACTAAAGGAACCATGACAGTATTTACCTCATAGGGTTGTCGTGAGGATCAAGTGAGATGATATTTGTAAAATTCTGAGCATTGTTTCTGGCATATAGTAGGCACTTAAATACTTGTCCCCTTCCCCTTTCTATAACTACAGTAATGAAGTTGGTGAATGGGACTTAAGGAAAGGGGAAAGCTTGTTCAATTTTTGGAACCCTGTGAAGGTGAATTAAAGATCAAACAGAAATGTGGTCTCTGAAAAGGCTTTTGAGAGAAAGTAGAATGAAAAAGGTATGTGTGTAGAGGAGTTGTCAGAGGCAGGTGGAAAGTAAGGACAGAGAAAGGAAGGACATAAAATATCAGACTATTCTGGTTTATGGGGAATTGTCAAAGCTAATCCCAGGTAAAATAGAGGGGAAATCAAATTCGTGTTGCCAAAGGAGTTGATGGGGTGAGATCTATAAGAGTGTGTGTGTGTGTGTGTGTGTGTAAAACACTGAGCCTAAAGGTAGGTCTTTGCCATTAATTGCTATATTCTTTTTAACCCTCTGAACACTATCCTCTTTTCAAAATTTTCTCATTATTCTAAGAAACTTTTTTTTAAATCTTCCACCCTTAACTCTTGTCTCTACATGCTTGCTGCATACTAGCTTCTTTCCTCTCTCTAAAATCAACTGTAAAAACACCTGCATTTTATTAAAGCTGAGTTTCATTGCACTGAATCCCACTCCTCCTTTCTCCTCCCCCTCACACTCAATGAAATTGTGCCATTTCCACTGTTAACCCTCTGTTGCTGGATATCTTGTTGGAGGTTTTGGTTTTTCATCCTTCCTCTCTAAGGGCAATTCCAAAAAGATGGAGGTGCAGCATCAGATCAGACATTCTTATTGAGAAATTTTGGCTCGATGTAAAAAAAAAAAATTTCCATCACTAAAAAGCTGTGTCCTCAAGTAGAAATGAGCTGCCTCAAAAGATAATGAGTTCTTGGGGGGGGGGGTCTTCAACTAGAGGCTGAATAATCTGTTGTCAAGGATCTTATAGAATGGGGTTATTGTTCAAATATGAACTGAACTAGATTATCTTCTCATTTTGAGACCATAAGTCTTTGAGTGTATGTAACTCCTATTTCTATCTGTGCCTTTATTTACTTTCTGTCACCATTCTCAGTAGTTCTTTTTCCACCTCTCTTATGCCTTTACAATAATTCTCATTTCACAAAATAGAGATAATAATCATGCCAGAAGAAGTTTTAAAAGAGAAATAATTGTCAAATTCTTTGACATTCTTCAAAGCTATGATCAAGTACAAAGATTTAATCAGAATCTTAAAATTGTTTACCCAAAGTTGCTTTAGGGCAGGGTAGGATTGGGACTGAACTTTCCATTTTGTTGCCAAAGAGCGCTCAGGTGAGAAAATTCCCTCCACCAATATAAATGGACACCTTTTGCCTATTGTTGTCTGAATTTTTCTTCTGGAATTATGTTTTATTTAGAGCTATAGCATCTGCCAAAAGGCAGATTGCTCTTCATACCTTAGATTTTTAAATTTATGTACAAATTGCTTCTTCTCAATAGAACCAAAGCTGCAAGACAGAGACTCTTTCAGGTTTATTTTTGTATCCCTAGCACCTACCACAATTCTTGGCATTTATTAGATTGAATTTAATTAAGCAGATTTCCTTTGAAATTGCACCTTATTAAAGGAGCAGAAGAGACCTTGCTTTCCTATTCTTTTCTCGCCTATTGAAAGACAAAAGTGACTACTTCCAGAAAGATGAGTATTTAGCCTAGTCTTGAAGATTTCCAGGGAAGAAAAGCCCTAACCTCACTTGGCAGTGATGCCAATATTTTACAGCCACTATTCGGGAAATTCCTCTTACCTAATTTCTTGCTGAAACTTAAATTCGTTTTCCTTTATTCTGTCGTGAGAAGAGATGGAAAACAGCTGGATGCTTTCTTCTGTCCAATAACCTTTCACATACTGAAAGACTGTTATGTTATACTTCATTCTCATCATTTGAAGATAGCACATAACATGCATAGTGATTGTTGATAAATAGAATTTGGAGAACCTGAGGGGGATTTACTTACCTAATTGTTTAATAGCATTATTAAAAACATTACTGGGCTGGCTCCTCTGTTATTTAGTTAGTTAACAAGCATCCAGTAAGTGTTTCTAGCATACTAAACACCAACTCTAACGGCTAGGGACACAAAAAAAGTGAAAACACAGTTCCTGCCCTCAAGGAGTTCATCTTTTATTTCAAATTCTTCCACTGTGCATATACAATGAGTTCTAGGTTTTGTTTTTTGTTTTTTGTTTTTTGTTTTTTGTTTTTTTTTCCCCAAGGTGAAGAGATCTGTAATACCATATACTTAGATTTGTGACACTCTAGGGTTTAAAAGAGAGGAATTAGTTTTTAGAGATAGCTCATAAATCCACATCTGAACTCAGAAGCTAAAGCCTCTTAGTAACAGAGATTAAAAAAAAAAGTATTCATTTTATTGCATAAAACAAAAAAGAAGGGGACAAAGTTGTCAGGCCATTTCAGAATCACCCCATAGCACCCCCCCCACTCTTTCCTGACAACACAGCCTGACCTTTTAAAAATATCTGCCTAAAAGATGTGTCTGGCCATCATACCCCCAGTCTGGGAACTATCAAAGTTTCAGGGGTTTTAACATTAAAGAAGTAACAAAAAGAGAACAATTCAAAAAAAAAAAAAAAAAAAAAGAGAAAAGTCTGCTGACCTAGGCCCTTCAACCACAGACTGGAAAAACTTATACATCTGACCTCTCTTGGTCAGAGTATGTAGGTAATTGTCTCTTTCAGGCATAAGACAATTTAGGGCTTGCCTCTAGCAAGGGTAACAGGAAGAGGGAGGAGGGAAACCTATATACTGATAGAGCCCTCACCACTACAAGTGACTCAGGTAAGAATTCTACTACAAAAAAAATCTGGCTTTTCCACCAACATCCAAGTACGGATTTGAAAGATAAGATCTTTTCTGATTGCATAGATCTGGGCAGATATCTGGGCAATCAACAATTGACAATCAGCTTACTTGTTCCTATGTTAATATTTCTGTAATCAGTTTACCCATAACACATTAGGAGTTCTAAGGTGTTTTTTTGTTTTTGTTTTTGTTTTTTTAATTTTGTTTTTATTTTAAAAAAAGAATTAGTTTTGGGAACAAAAGAAGGAGTGAAAGAATAATTTACCACTTTGTTATACTCAACAGATACAATTTTGAATTATATGAGCAAAATTACAAAACACTTGCCACAAAAATAAAGTCAGATTTAAATAATTGGAAAGACATTCAGTGTTCTTGGATAGGCCGAGCGAATATAATAAAGATGACAATACTCCCCAAACTAATCTATTTATTTAGTGCTATACCAATCAGACTCCCAAGAAACTATTTTAATGACCTAGAAAAAATAACAACAAAATTCATATGGAAGAATAAAAGGTCGAGAATTGCAAGGGAACTAATGAAAAAAAAGTCAGAGGAAGGTGGTCTAAGTGTACCTGATTTAAAGCTATATTATAAAGCAACAGTCACCAAAACCATTTGGTATTGGCTAAGAAATAGACTAGTTGATCAGTGGCATAGGTTAGGTTCACAGGGAAAGATAGTGAATAAAAATAGCTATCTAGTGTTTGACAAACCCAAAGATCCCAAATTTTGTGATAAGAATTCATTATTTGACAAAAACTGCTGGGAAAACTGGAAATTAGTATGGCAGAAACTAGGCATGGACCCACATTTAACACCACATACTAAGATTAGATCAAAATGGGTCCAAGATTTAGGCATAAAGAACGAAATCATAAATAAATTGGAGGAACATGGGATGGTTTACCTCTCAGACTTGTGGAGGAGGGAGGAGTTTGTGTCCAAGGGAGAACTAGAGACAATTATTGATCACAAAATAGAACATTTTGATTACACCAAATTAAAAAGTTTCTGCACAAACAAAACTAATGCAAACAAGATTAGAAGGGAAGTAACAAATTGGGAAAAATTTTTACAGTTAAAGGTTCTGATAAAGGCCTCATCTCCAAAATATACAGAGAATTGACTTTAATTTATAAGAAATCAAGCCATTCTCCAATTGATAAATGGTCAAAGGATATGAACAGACAATTTTCAGATGATGAAATTAAAACTATTTCCACTCATATGAAAGAGTGTTCCAAATCACTATTGATCAGAGAAATGCAAATTAAGACAACTCTGAGGTATCATTACACACCTGTCAGATTGGCTAAGATGACAGGAACAAATAACGATGAATGTTGGAGGGGCTGTGGGAAAACTGGGACACTGATGCATTGTTGGTGGAGTTGTGAAAGAATCCAACCATTCTGGAGAGCAATCTGGAATTATGCCCAAAAAGTTATCAAAATGTGCATACCCTTTGACCCAGCCATACTACTACTGGGCTTATACCCCAAGGAACTACTAAAGAAGGGAAAGGGACCTGTATGTGCCAAAATGTTTGTGGCAGCCCTTTTCATAGTGGCTAGAAGCTGGAAGATGAATGGATGTCCATCAATTGGAGAATGGTTGGGTAAACTATGGTATATGAATGTTATGGAATATTATTGTTCTATAAGAAATGACCAACAGGAGAAATACAGAGAGGCTTGGAGAGACTTACATCAACTGATGCTGAGTGAAACGAGCAGAACCAGAAGATCATTATACACTTCAACAATGATACTGTACGAGGATGTATGCTGATGGAAGTGGATTTCTTCAACATAGAGAAGAGCTAATCCAATTCCAATTGATTAATGATGGACAGAACCAGCTACATCCATAGAAGGAACACTGGGAAATGAATGTAAACTGTTATTTTTACCTTCTGAATCCAATTCTTCCTGTGCAACAAAAAATTCGGTTCTACACACATATATTGTATCTAGAATATACTGTAATATATTTAACATATATAAGACTGCTTGCCATCTGGGGGAGGGGGTTGGGGGAGGAAGGGAAAAAATCTGAATAGAAATAAGTGCAAGGGATAATGTTGTAAAAAATTACCCATGCATATGTACTGTCAAAAAAATGTTATAATTATAAAATAAAATAAAAATAAAAAAAAAACAGATACAATTTTGTTGTGCAAATGGCCTTAAAATGGATATCAATCCACAGGTAAATTTTAAAACATGATTCTGAAGACTCCCTTATTATATGCAGGGATAGTTAAGAATGGCTAAGTTCTTGACAATCAAACTTCATTACTTGGATGCTAGAAGTTTATTTTTTTCTAGCTCTTTTGACAGTTTCCTATTGGCTTTAACCTTGAATTGTTGTCCCATGATGCAATATAGTTAAAATTGGGTGTGTCAACAGAAGTTTAATATGTAATCTGGTATATTTGCTATTTGAAGGCTGTAAGTCTTCACTGTATGGATACTTTTGTGGATTTTATTCTTTTCCTGCATGAAGCCAGAATCTCAAAGATTGTCCTAGATTTTCAATATCTCCAGGTTACTATGAAGAATTTTTCTTATATCCTAAGAGTTTTTAATAATGTTTATATTTATATAGACCATGTTTTCCTTTTTAAAAAATCCTGAAATGTTTAATTCTTTCTGTATAGATTTACTATAGACTAATGGTGTCAAACTCAAATAGAAACTGATCCTGGAGGGCCCATATTGATTTTAAAAACCACAAATTAACATAGTGTCAAAATTTTTAAAAATTCCCAATTGGGTCCCGGTTTAGGTCCTTAGGCTGGGAATCATCCACAAAGTCTAGATTAGTCCATTTGGACTCTTGGCCAAATCCAGCACTAGTTGTTGGCAAATACACCTGCTTCTTTTCTCTTTGTTAGGGTAGTTGGAATTGATTCTCTGTTGGGAAGTTGGCTTTGATTCTGCAGGCTTGCTTATTATATGGAAAGGTGATCTTGCCAAGTCAAAAATTAGCTTCATCACTTGGGTACTACAGAAGTTTTTCATTTCCACTATATTCCTGCTGGATGCCATCTTGAGTTGCTGTCCCATAATGTAATATAACTCAAGTAGCCCTTTCTCTTAATAAGCTACTTTTAGAGGACTAACATTAAAATTACTTAATTCCTAAAGTAAGAAAAATGGAGGGGCAAAACCCCAAGACACAGAGAGAGTGCTTAGTTGAAATTCCATAGCATGTAGTAGCACCAAGAAAATATTCCAGTCCTTTTAATTCTCAAACAAATGTTCTTTACTATAGAACACTCTCTTTCTAAGACCCCATTTAAGTTGTTTTAGGTGTCAATTATGGGTCCTGAGGTTTGAAGATAGTTGACAAGTATTGGTCTAGAGATAGGGTCTGGTAATAAGAGAGTTCACCATCAAAGTTTTCATATTTCATCTTGCCAGTGAAATGGTAAGCAGTACATAAAATATTTACTTTGCCAATATGGTTAAGGAAATTTAAAATCTACTTCCAGATAAAAATCTATTTTATGTGTGTGTATATGATATGTATATACATATATGTATATATACATATAGTAGTGATGGTTCTTAATACTGGACTAAGGCATACCTTAGTTAAAATGGGTTGATCATGCAACTTGGTAAATTCTTAGCAAAACTCTCTGTGGAGCCCAGAAATGAGGAGGGGTTTTTGTTTGTTTGTTTGTTGTTTGTGTGGTTTTTTACATTTTTTTTTTATTTTTTTTATTTTTTTATTTTTTGCTGATCACAGGGCCATAAAAATCAGCCTTATTGCTTAGAAGAGATCCAAATTGACTTGATTTTGAACCCAAGAAATAAGAGATCAAGAAAAATGATTTCTGGGGTAACTAGGTAGTACAATGGATAGAGCACTAGCCCTGAAGTCAAGAGAACCTGAGTTCAAATATGATCTCAGACACATAATATTTCCTAGCTGTGTGACCCTGGGCAAGTCACTTAATCCCAATTGCTTCAGCAGAGAGAAAGAGAGAGAGAAAGAGAGAAAGAGAGAGAGAGAGAGAGAGAGAGAGAGAGAGAGAGAGAGAGAGAGAGAGAGAGAGAGAGAGAAAGAGAGAGAGAGAGAGAGAGAGAGAGAGAGAGAAAGAGAGAGAGAGAGAGAGAGAGACAGAGAGACAGAGAGACAGAGAGAAAGAGAGAGAGAGAGAGAGAGAGAGAGAGAGAGAGAGAAAAGAAGAAGAAGAAGAAGAAAGAAGAAAGAAAGAAAATTACTTCTAATCATGACGGTAGCCATCTAGTCTGACATCTTTATTTAATGAATGGGGGAGGTGAGCCCAAAGAGATGGAATTCAGGGACCTAAATAAGTCCTAATAATAATATGACCTGAGTTTAAACTCAGATCATATGACTCCACTGCACCACATTACATCTGAAAAGTTTGTTTCCTTTATATCCCTAATTCAGAGAGCCAAATACACTGGACAAAGAGTATGAGGCTAAATAAATATTGCCACATTTGTGTATAGTTAACTATTGTAGATAATTTCTTATCCCACCTTCCTCTGAAAATGTTCCAAAATTAATCCTGACAACTATGGTAAGGCTGCTCCCAAATCAAAGTCCTTTCCCTTGATTTTTCATTCTCAAGTCAGATCAGGTAGGCAGAGAAAGATGAACTCTGAGAATAGTTAACTGGGCTGATAGTCTACTAAAGCTGCTTAATAGCATCTAAATGCAAAGGTCTTTGGTAAGGCATTGCTTATATTGTGATTGTAGAACTGAGTCCATTTTGAGGAGAAAAAGCAATGCTTCTCACAAAAGACGAGAATCTTTTCCTAAGGATCTGATTTTTTTCTGTTGTTGTATTTGGCCCAGAGGAAAATTGTATGCTTTGGAATGTTCTCAAAAGTGTTTGAGCTCTTAAGCATTAAAAAAAAAAAAAAGCAAGCAAACAAACAAACTCCACCCTAGAGTTGTGCTGTGATGACTGTTTTACGAGATTAGGAACTCATCCTTGTTCTCACCTTCAGATTCTCTTGAATTTTCCTAAATCAGAAATCATAAAATCCAGGCAATCAAGAGTAGAGCCCTAAGTTTTGGAATATTCTGACATCAGAGCTTTCATATTTTATCTTGCCAATGAGAAGGTAAGTAATCCACATAGGATTTAATTTACCAGAAGAGTCAAAGAAATTAAAATTTACTTCCAGGGATTCCAAAAGAGAGCTAGGAGGTATTTTTAGAAGTCTGAGGGTAAAGATAACTCTTCTCTCTCCCCCTCCCATCCTCCACCCCCAAACTCCAGAGACAGAACAGACTGCCTTTGGTATCCTCTGACCCAAATAACATATCTTTAATATAAAAAAAAATAATTCTCTTAATATTGAACGGTCCTGATCCTTCTTTTATAAAGAATTCATTTCCTAAAGGACTCTGTCTTTTGTACTAGTTTCTATCTACTACCCTTCTATCCCACCTATTTCTAAAGCCTTCTCTAGTGTCACAAGTCTCCAAGACACAGGGTATCTACCAATCTTGCTTCTTTCTCGAAGTGCTTATTTTTGTAAAATGACAAGACTATTCACGGAGATTTTGTCTTTTTTTTTTTTTTTCTTCCCCTTCTTTTTTAAAGAGAAGTTGGGGAGGGAGCAGAGAGTGAGGAGAACTCTGAGAAGTTGTCTGTTTTTATTTTTTTATTTTCCCACTTTGGGGCTGAGACTTCTTTTTTATTTTTATTTTTTCTCTTTTACAGTACATTTTGGCAGGCTTCATTTTTTTTTTCTGTCAGAAAAAAAATATAACAGGCATATTTTGGGCGATTACTCAACTGGGGTCCTTTGTGACAGGAAATACAGCTGCGTGACTAATGGAGCTGACTTTCTCCTGGCTTCCTTCCCCTTTCAGAGCTCTTGTTTACTGCCCTATACCCTCACACCCCCAACTCTCCCAAATGCCATAAGCTACAAGTTTTTAAGGAAAAAAAAATGCCTTGTGAGATACTCAAAAGTAATAAATCCCTCAGATATTCCAGAACTGCACTCTCCTCCCTTTTCCCTTCTACTTTCAAATTGCTAATCTATTGACTCACGTCATGTGAACCTCCTTCCCCCACCCCCACATCTCTGCTTCCTTCAGAACATATGTTCAGCAGATCTATGTGCATCTGTATTTAAGGTGGGGGAGGGGAAGGTGGTAGGGAGCCATATTTACAGTGCTTAACTCAGCAATTGCTAAAGGAAGGAATAATGACTTCCAGGGACTCAGATCTCATTGCATTGTTGTCCCCCCCCCCCGCCCCCCCCAAGGCCTTTGTGTTTCCATAATTTATAACAATTTTGTGGTATAAGCAAAAGTTATTACAAAACAGGGAACTAGATTATCCAGGAAGAACATATTCTAAATAGGGAAGGGCTGTCTCTTTAACTGGGAAATCCAAATGTGGCTGACTTTGGAATTCAGAAATCTTTGGGCTTTTTAGATTAACTTATGGAAAAGGCCCACAGCTTGGTAAAGTTAGCAAAGTGGGAATGTGTTTTTAGTTTTCCTTCAGATCATGCTAGTGCTTTTGAATTTGAAGAAGTAATTGTTCTATGAATGGGCATGGCTAACTAACAAACCGGGCTGGAGGGGAATGCTTCGTGCATTGGTTTAGCTGAGCAACATACTTATTTGCTTGCTTATTAATTTGGGCTGGGGGTGATAGACTGGGATGCCATAATATTTGGAGCAGAAAGCGTACTTTTTATGCATCAGAACAGGCTTTGTGATAAATGAGAGGATGTTTTAGACTAGATTCTGGTCTAGCAGTTGTTTTTTTTTTCCTATGCCATTCACTGGGAGAGAGATTTTCACAGGGAAATTAGACGAGCCTAGCCCCCAAGAGTGCTCTTTTCCTCCTTTCAGTTCTCAGAAACGTCTTCCATAATTATCTTCTATGTAATCAACAGTTTGATTATATTCCTTCTCTTGATTAAAACTGAAGTCTCTCAACCATCTCTTATGTCAATTCAGACTTTTGGCCCTTTATTCATCTTGGCTTCCATTCTCCCCTCGATTGTTTTATGAAAACTATTAATTCTGACTGAGCAAATCTAATTCCTATTCACTCTATACAATTTCCTGAATACTCCTTACCCCATTTTTACTGAGCTTTCCTCACAAAAAAGGTGGTAAAAAACCTTTCCTTCTTCTTTTCTATCTCAAAGCTTGTCTATCACCTCCTGTTAATTGCCTCAAATTTGCTTCTTACATGAAGTGTTCCCTGACTAATGGTTTCTAGTTTGGTCATTCCAAATGAGACCAGAACACTATAGTGACTGTAGAAGCAATTTGGAATCAAACCGATGTGACCTTGATCCTTCATTTCTTTAAGTTTCAGTTTCCTCATGTATTAAATGAGGCTCGTCTCTTTCAGATCTAAATCCTGTTGTCCCACCAATTCATAGCATTGATATGAGTGCAACTCTTGGTAATTCTAACATTTCTCCTTTGTTTTAAGTTTCTGTGATTGTTTTTCAGGTATTAGATTTAGAGCTCAAAAGGACATGAGAGTCCATTTATTTCAACTGTCTTATTTCATAGAGGAAATTATAGAACTTGAATAGAAATCAAGAGTCAGAAAGGTTAAGTGATTTGACTATTTGATTCTTTCTCTCTTTTTTTAAAGAAATATTTGAATAGAACTGGTAAAGCACTTTGCAAAACTTAAATAAATACTGTTATTATTGTAAGCTCCTCAAGGGCAGGGACCAGGTTTAATTGTTTTTCTTTTATCCTTCAACAACTCCAAATATAGTTCTGGCATGAAATGAGGCCTTACTAAAGTTGGGTGACTTGACAAATTGAAAGGACAAATTGAAACATAGGGTATTTGACTTCTTGAAGCTAATGACAGACACAGAAATAGAGAAAAAAGTCTTCATTCTAACTTGGCTCACCTTTGAAAAAAGTAATGGGAGACATAAACCAGAATATCTCTTTTCCAGCCTGACTGGCTGTCAAGGGATGTGCAGTAAGGATTATTTATTTAATTATTTTTTACTTTGACTTAACTGTAAAAAAAAAAATCCAAAACACCCTAACCCTCTAAAGCCAGCTTAAGAAAACGAATTCCTCATAATGCTAATTGGTTGCCAAGTTTAAAACTAGTATATTACATCATGAATGCCCTCAGGCTTCTCTCTCAGCTTATACTAACACTCAGGTATCTGAATTCAGTTCAGAAATCACAGTCTTTATTGAAGGAAACAGATCATTAAATCACTGCACTGGACTCTAGCCTTCAACATTGTTTATTTGGAGAAGCTGAGCATTAACTAATATTCTATTGCTCCATGTGGATCTGAAATAGTCAGTGCTTTTAAACAAAGGAATGTGGACATCCAAAGGGGAGGCGTACGCTGGAATTAACAGGAAGAAATAAAGAAGCTTGCCTCCTTCATTTGAATTCATAGAGGAAAAAGATTTGAAATAGTTAAGTTTAGTGGCCACTTTATCCTGCCTTGATGTCAGCTGTAGCAAGAAGAAGACCAAACCCTGGAATGGTAGTCTTTTACCTAAAAAAGAAAAAAGCAATTGGAATCAGTGAAGCCATTGTACACCTTCACTATCAGATACTAAAGTACGTGGGTTTTATAGAGATATTCAATTTGGTTCAGTTCAGGCATTTTTAAGGGCCTCCTGTGTGCAAAGTGGTAGAGCTACAAATAAAAAGAAACAAACAAACAACCCATTTCTGCCCTTCAGGAGTTTACATTTATGGAGAAAACAACGTGTATAGGCAATGAAGACTAGAGTTGGACGTGTTTGGCTTAGCCGGAGAACTGCCTGTTCCCTCTTTGTGGCTGCCACCCATTCCCAATTTCTTTCAGGTGTAACTCCTTCTACTTCCTGCACTAGTCTCCGCCCTATGTAGGGGAGAATTTCTTGAATCTGCCTTAGGAAATGAAACAGTATGGCAGAGATGTCTGGGCAACTGCCTCCCAGGGAAATTGCCCAGCCTCCTTTCTGCTTATACTACCATTAGCTCATTCTTAGCCCAGGGGAACCCATGAATGGCTTGGATTCATTTTTAATCTCTGCTATTAGGAATTTTAATAATATGCTTTCAAGAAAAATCTCTTTGATTTGTTTAAACCCCCAGCTATGCATTTCATTGAACTAGAAAGAGTATTTCCTTCTCCTTCTATTCTCTTTTCCCCTTCTTCTCTTCTTTTCTCTGCCTTCTTCCCCAGTGAAGCTGACCGTAACCTCTCTTTCAATTGTTTTTGAGCAAAAGTCAATAATTCTTTTGGATTAAGCATGGTTTTATCTTAATGCCATATGTTAGAGTATAAGAGAATTGTTAAAAAAAAAAAAAAAGTTAAAGAACCAGAGGTAGGCTTTGGAATAGATGGACATCTATCTGGAAAGCAGAGGGGCAACCACATATACAATATACTCTTTGGCATTCAAAGCCCTTCATAATTTAGCCCCCTATCTTTCCAATCTTCTTAATTTCATTATCCAATACATACTTTTCAATCCAGTGGCACTGGTCTTCTGACTGTTCCCCAAACAAAACACTCCATCTCTGAGCTCTGGACATTCTCTCCAGCTGTTTCCCATGCCAGCTCTCGGCTCCATCCCAACTACTGAACTTTCTGGCATCTTTCAAGTGCCAACTAAAATCTACTTCTATAGGAAGTCTTCCTTAACCTCTAGTTCCAGTACTTTCCCTCTTTTAATTATTTCCTATTTATCTTTTACACATACAAAGATTGCTTTGTATATATTTGCTTGTATGTTGTCTTTCCCATTCAGTTGTAAGCTTCTTGAGGACATGGACTATCTTTTGTCTCTTTTTGTATCTCCACTGCTTAGCATAGTGCCTGGTGCATAGCAGGCACTTAACAAATAATTATTGATTGATTGATTCTGTGTTAAGGAGGGTCTTTCAAACACGAAGTTAAGTACTTATGGGGTACCAAATCAGCAGTAATCCATCATGAATTTTTTGAAGCATTTTTTGTTTATTGAATCTGGAAAATGTTGCATATAAACATGATTGTGATTTTTGCCTCATATACATAGGAATGCATGAGTTGTACCACATTGACTGTTTTGAGACTTTTTTCCCATATGGCATGGGGGAAGCAAGTGAAAGGACACTGCTTAAGCTTCCCCAGAGACTCCAGAGGATTATTCTGGATTGGAGACATGGTTAATGTGTTCAAAATGCATCCCGCCTATTTGCTGAGGACAGCAATATTTTTAAACAGGAGGGAGACTGTAATGGGACTCTAGCACATATGCAGATTTCATTAACTTGCTCAGTTAATGTAACCTCCTTGTAGAAGATGCTGGGGAGTTGTTTCTGGGTCACTCACCATGACATGTGAAGATAATGCCTAGGAGAAAGTGGGTCACATGCATGGACATTCTGTAATTGCTTCCAGCTCTTTCATGGTTGGAAAGAACCTCTTTTGAGCTGGGCTTCTGGCATCTTCAAAAAGACCCAGTCAATTTTGACTACTCTTTGCTCCATTTGCATCTGGGGGAGCTTTGTCACTCTCTCACATTATCCAGTGAGAGACCATGTGGTAAAGAAAAGGGCCTTAGGTCCTTCCCACTAAAGGCCATATGGCCTCCAAGAAAAAGGCCTGCATTTTTAGCTTTTGTTTTTCTCCTTTTCCATTTTAAGGAAAGTGAGTGCAGCCTCACGACCTAGGGAGTTTGAAAAGTCATTGCAAAGGCTGGTATCTTGGTATTCCAAAGTTGATATTACAAATCCAGATCAGATTTGGCAGCCACATGGCATCAGTGCCCCAAGGAGTGATCTCAGTGACCTTCAGGAGTGACCTTCAAGGCTCCAACTGATCAGAGTTCACTTGGATGAAACCTTCAGGCATGAACTTGGTGAGACAAATGTTGGGTCATTTATCAAAATTATGACCTAAATTTTGAGCCTTTGTCCCTTTGAGGACAAAGTAATATAGAGGACATTATGGTCCTGAGATATTGGGGGACATGTTAGTATGTTTGTTCTTTCTATATCTGTGAAATGAATGTTGTTGCCAATCAGTCATTTCAGCCATGCCTTATTTTTTGTGGCCCCTTTTGGGGTATTCTTGATATAAACACTGGAGTGATTTGCCATTTCCCTCTCCAGCTTTTTTTTTTTTTTGATGAGGAACTAAATTAAACAAGGCTAATTAACTTGCCCAGGGTCACACAATAAATATCTGAAGCCAGATTTGAATTCATGAAGATGAGTTTCACTAGGTAGTAAGCAGTTAGAAGTGAGGTTTTATTTACTGGTTTCTAATAAAGGAAGAGAATACAGAACAGCAAAATATGCAAAGCAGCAAAGTATATACAAAAAGGACAGCCAGGTGGCAGTGGATAGAGTGCTGGACCTGGAATTAGGAAGTCTCAAATTCATGAGTTCAATTCTGGACTCACTTACTATTTATGTGACCCTGAACAAGTCACTTAGCCCCGTTTGCCTCAGTTTCCTCATCTGTAAAATGAGTTGCAGAAGCAAATGACAAACTACTTCATTATCTTTGCCAAGAAAACCCCAAATGAGGCCATGAAGAGTAGTACATAACTGACAAATGATTGAACAAACACACAAAATACAGAGATTGGTAGCCAAATTATGCAAAATCATGGTAATAAACTAACACATCTACAATACGCAAAGGTAAAATATATAAACAAGAAAATGCTAAAACAGAAGAGTATTCCAAACTTTTAGTAGTTAACATTTATAATAGCTGAACATATGTAATTAAACATAGAGCACATATAGCATTTAATATTGTCATTTATCTACATAAGGAGCCATTTCTCTAGTTTCCCACTTTACATGTGGGACATCATAATCACTTATCAGATAGATCTCTTGTGACCTGATGACCTATCTTCCTCTATTCCTGAACCAGTTGATAATATAGACTATAGTACTAATAAATATTATAGTCCTACATCCCAAAATTTGACTATATAGAAAGAGTAGGATAGGTGGCAGTGATATATGGGATATGTCTGTAACCCTGGAGTCTCTGTGACTGAAATAATAGGCCAAAAATGTATGCTCTGGCACCCTTTCTTCAAGGCCAGGCCAGCTAAATTGCCCCTCAAAGTTCCAGAGGAGTATTCTGAGAAGTTGGGGTGTTTCTCTAGTTTCAGGTACTTGAAGTTCACACCAACTGTGTTCCCTTTATTTATAAGAAGCTAGTAATTAGTACCCCAGTTCCATTTAACTGCTTAATGCCTAGTGGCTTTTATAAACTCATCTTCAATAGTTAAAATCTAGCCCTTAAATCTAGTCTTCTCTTATTTGAATTGGTTGTTTAGATATAATACAGCCCTCACTTGAAGGGTCTATTTCAAATGAAGTGATCATCTGGCCCAAATAATCTTTGCATGATTGACAGGTTTCTCTTGCTTAGAGTCTGCTAAGCGAGGTGTTCAGTAGAGCCCACTTATAGGCAATAAATAAGTGGATATGAGGATGATTTTTATACCTCCAGTCTTAAGCTATTCTGTAAGTAACAAGTTGCACAGTCTCTCCAGAGTTAGGCAGAAAGTATTTTTCTATTGATCTGGTAACTTCTGTGTGCCATAAACATCAAAGTTTCTCAGTAACTTTCTGTCTCCTAGTTGAAGGTCTTGACCAGTTAAGTAGATGCCATGCTTTCATTTGTTTCTATCTATACTCTTCTGAGTTGAAGTTATAGCTAGAGGGAAAGCTTCTTTTAGTTAACCTCTCATTTAAGAAGTATATTAACTCTGTCTACAGTCTCTATTCTTGGAGACTCATAAAGCACACATTAATAGGTAGGTATTGTTCTCATGTAACCATTAGGTAGGGTAGTCCATTCCTGGTGGAATATTGTGTATGTGCTAAAATTGCTATATGTTCACTTGAAGTCTTTGCTTTGGTCATTGTGTTCCTCACATATTCAGGCTGTTCATTCTCTTGTGGGTGGCAAGGTATAGATATAGATTTCCTGATGCTAGGCAAAGCTAAATATACTTTTGAAATCTGTGCTTTAGTCTGAATGTACTCTGGAAGGAAGGAAGACTATGCATTGAAAAAAAAAAACCTCTAGTAGCACTCTAGTAAAAGTGGAAATTTCTGGATCCTGAATAGGTATAGTAGGAACTATTAGTGCCATGTAGACTAGGCTAATTTTTTTCTTTTTCTTTTGTTTTTAAATTCTCTACTTGTGTTTAGTACTTTTACATTTAAAAAAATTTATTTTTATTTTCAGTTCCACATATTCTTCCTTCCTCTATCTCCTGCCCCACCCACTGAGAAGGCAAGAAATACAATACTCATTTGTACCTATGAAGTCATTCAAAACATTTCTGCATTAGCCATGTTTAAAAAAAAAACAAGAAAAATAATGAAAGGAAAAAAAATATGCTTCAGTCGCTGACTCTACCAGTTCTCAGTCTGGAGGAGGAAATAGCATTTTATATCATGAATCTTTTGGAGTTGTGATAAATTATTATATTAATTAGTTACTAAATTTTTCACAGTAGATTTTCCTTACAATATTGCTGTTACTGTGTAAATTGTTCTCCTGTTCTACCTACTTAACTTTGAATCAGTTCATATAGGTCTTCCTAAGTTTATCTGAAAGAATCATTTTCATCATTTCTTAAAGCACAAGAATATTCAACCACATTTATATACCATAAATTGTTCAAGCAATTCACAATAGATAGCCCTATTTCCAAATCTTTGCTATCATAAAAAGAGCTGTTATATTTTTGTACATATCAATTCTTTTCCTTTTGCTTTGATTTCTTTGCAGTATAAACCTAGAAGCAGTGTTTCTGAGTCAAAGGAAATACATAGTTTTATAGCACTTTAAGTGCAGTTCCAAATTGTTCTCCAGAATGGTTAAATTAGTTCAGTTCTACCAATATTGCTTCAGGATACCTATTTTCCTATATCCTCTTCAACATTTGTCATTTTCCTTTCCTTACCCAATCTGATGAATATGAGGTGGCACATCAGAGTTGTTTTAATTTGTGTGTGTAGGCTAAGTTTTTCATTAAGCGATATTGAAAACAACCTTGAAGAAGAATTTGTTCTCCTCCCTCAGGTTTCTGGCCACGGGACCAACAAAGCCAATATATAAATAGAGGAGTTATTCTCAGCTGCCTCACAGAATACTATCTTTTTGCTGTCTGTTTCCCCTATGCTTTGGTGCAGTAAACCAGGCTCCTTTTGTTAATTATTAGATTGTCTTCAAGATTATTTCATTCTAATTTCTGAAGCACCAGACTGACCTGAATTATGGTCCAACCTGAAACATTGTTGAATTTTCCTAATTTTTGCATTTAGAGGTGATAATACTTTTTGTTTTGATGACTTGGGCTATCCCTAAAGACTACAAATTTGTAATCTACCTCTCAGACTTGTGGAGGAGGAAGGAATTTATGACCAGAGGAGAACTAGAGATCATTATTGATCACAAAATAGAAGATTTTGATTACATCAAACTAAAAAGTTTCTGTACAAATAATACTAATGCAAACAAGATTAGAAGGGAAGTAACAAATTGGGAAAATATTTTTAAAAACAAAGGTTCTGACAAAGGTCTCATTTCCAAAATATATAGAGAACTGACCATAATTTATAAGAAACCAAACCATTCTCCAATTGATAAATGGTCAAAGGATATGAACAGACAATTCTCAGAGGAAGAAATTGAAACTATATCCACTCACATGAAAGAGTGTTCCAAATCACTACTGATCAGAGAAATGCAAATTAAGACCACTCTGAGATACCACTACACACCTGTCAGATTGGCTAAGATGACAGGAACAAATAATGACAAATGTTGGAGGGGATGTGGGGAAGTTGGGACACTGATACATTGCTGGTGGAGTTGTGAAGGAATCCGGCCATTCTGGAGAGCAATCTGGAATTATGCCCAAAAAGTTATCAAACTGTGCATACCCTTTGACCCAGCAGTGCTACTACTGGGATTATATCCCAAAGAAATACTAAAGAGCGGAAAGAGACATATATGTGCCAAAATGTTTGTGGCAGCTCTTTTTGTTGTAGCTAGAAACTGGAAGATGAATGGATGTCCATCAGTTGGAGAATGGTTGGGTAAATTGTGGTATATGAAAGTTATGGAATATTATTGCTCAGTAAGAAATGACCAGCAGGAGGAATACAGAGAGGGTTGGAGAGACTTAAATCAACTGATGCTGAGTGAAATGAGCAGAACCAGAAGATCACTGTACACTTCAACAACGATACTGTATGAGGATGTATTCTGATGGAAGTGGAAATCTTCAACATAAAGAAGATCCAACTCACTTCCAGTTGATCAATGATGGACAGAGGTAGATACACCCAGAGAAGAAACACTGGGAGGGGAATGTAAATTGTTAGCACTAATATCTGTCTGCCCAGGTTGCATGTACCTTCGGATTCTAATGTTTATTGTGCAACAAGAAAATGATATTCACACACATGTATTGTACTTAGACTATATTGTAACACATGTAAAATGTATGGTATTGCCTGTCGTCGGGGGGAGGGAATAAGGGAGGGGGGGTAATTTGGAAAAATGAATACAAGGGATAATATTATAATATATATATATATATATATATATATATATATATATAATAAAAAAAATTAAAAAAAAAAAAAAGACTACAAATTTGGTATTGTCTAACAACTATACCGATAGAAGTGCTTGGTTTTTTTTATGTCAGTTGGGAGGCTTTTGGGATCAGTGCCATGTGAACTTTGGAAACAAGAAATGGGAAGAGAAACTTCAAGGACAATGCCATTATAAAATAGTGTAATGCAGCTCTTTTTTTCTCAATCTCTTTAGCTAAATATCCATCCAGGTCATGCACATTTAAGGTAGATTCTTCGAGGACATTTTATCCTGGCCCTTCTTTTCTTTCTTCATACTGTTTTACTTGGTGATCTCATTTGCTCCCATGGATTTAATCATTATCTTCATGCTGATGATACCCAAATCTTACTCAGCCCAACCCCTCTTGTTGACCTCATCAAATTTGCCTGTATTTTCAAAATAGATGTCATATAGACATCTTAAACTTAACATGTGTAAAATGAACTTATTATCTTTCCCCCTGCTTCCTTCTAAACTCCCCTACTAATGGTCAGAGTCGTCACCTAGGTTCAAAATTAGATGTCAGCTTTTACTCTTCACTTTTATTGACCCCATCCCCATATCCAAATTGTTGGACAGCAAAATCCTGTTGATTTTTATCTTTATATTATCTCTCCCACGAGAGATCTCTCTTCTTTTCTCTTCTGACATCACCAAAATCCTAATGCAAACCTTCATTACTTCATTCCTATACTATTTCAGTAGCCTGCTGGTTAGTCTCCCTGCTATTAGAGTCCATTCTCTATATCTTTGTCAAACTAAAATGGCTAAGGCATAGATTTAACCATGTCATTCCCTACTCAAAAAGTAATTCCCTGTACTTCCAGGATCAAGTATAAACTCCTCTTCTTACATTCAAATCCCTTCACAATCTATCTTCCCCCCATTTTCAATCTTTTTACACCATGTTTCTATCTCTCATCCCCCATACTTTATGATGCAATGACATGGGTCTTCTTGCTATTCCTCACTTAAGACCCCCCCATCTCCTGATTCTAGGCATTTTCATAAGCCATCCCTCATACTTAGAATATTATGCCTACTCATTTCTACCTCTTGTCTTCCCTTCCCTTCACAGCTAAAAACCCCCTTTCTCTGAGAAGTCTTTCCCAATTCCTCTCAATTCTAGTGCCTTTCTTCTGTCAAATTTTTCCAAATTATCCTGTCTATGTTTGTATGAAATTGTTTTCATGTTATCTTCCACATTAGACTGTGGGCTCCTGACTGTTTTTGTCTTTCTTTGTATCTCTAACCTTTAGTATATATCTGGCATATAGTAAGTATTTAGTAAGTCCTTATTGACTAACTGATAATGCTTGATTTTAACACAGAGACTTCTCTGCAATTGGTTACATGAATAAGTGACCTTATTCACCCAAGCTAACAAATGAAGAGTCAGCAAGGGAGGCAGAAATGGAGCCGTTGGAAAGGTAGTTGAAAAAAACCAGGAGAGATCAATGTCAGGAAAATCCAGAAAGAAGAGGGGAGAAAGAGGATGATTGACAGCATCAAAGGTTGAAGAGAGATTAAGGAGGTTAAGGATTAAAAAAACAACATCATATTTAACAATTAGGAGATCATTAGTAACTTAATAAAATCCAGCTGATGAGATTTTAAAAACCCAAGCCAATTTTCTCTGCATAAATCCATTATTGAGAATCAGTTACTATTTAAAAGACATAGTTCAGGGCATCTTGAACTCTTGGCATGGTATACTGGTCCACTTGGGTTCTTTTGCTTAGAATTCAAAATTATACACACATATGTATGTTTTATCCTTTGGTACCTTGGCTACAGGTGATGTATGTGGGCTCTTGGATTTTGTGATGCTGCCATTGACTTGCAGATTCTTGAGATGGTCTTTGAAGTCATCTATTGCAGCCAAAGGAATTTTCCTAAATTATTTCTGGAATTGTCAGGGTTCAGTGAGCTAGATCCTGTGTGTTGCTCCTCAGACACATCTCACATCCCACTCATGTATTGAAAACATGCTTACTTTCTTTTTTTTTTTTATTCATTTTTCCAAATTATCCCCTCCCTCCCTGCACTCCCTCCCTGCACTCCCTCCCCCCGATGGCAGGTAATCCCATACATTTTACATGTGTTACAATATAACCTAGATACAATATATGTGTGTAAATACCATTTTCTTGTTGCACATTAATTATTAGCTTCCGAAGATATTGCTAACAATTTACATTTGCTTCCCAGTGTTCCTTCTCTGGGTATAGTTGTTTCTGTCCATCATTGATCAACTGGAAGTGAGTTGGATCTTCTTTATGTTGAAGATTTCCACTTCCATCAGAATACATCCTCATACAGTATTGTTGTTGAAGTGTACAGCGATCTTCTGGTTCTGCTCATTTCACTCAGCAACAGTTGATTTAAGTCTCTTCAAGCCTCTCTGTATTCCTCCTGCTGGTCATTTCTTATAGAACATGCTTACTTTCTTGCTGAGCTTTTGAATTAACAATTCCTTCCATTCTTTTGGTATTGGGGAGTCACCAAAGTAAAATTTATTGGGATTCACTTCTGAGGTTGTGGTGCTTTTGTATTTTCACTGCCACCATTTGTTTCTGTAAAGCTAAATGAAAAGTCAAAGAATGAACCTGGTTCATAGTATTTTCTATGATGTTAATCTAAAGCTCTTCTCTTATTTGATATAAGGGGAAATTGGACATTGACAGTCAGGCTACTATCATACAATAACCCCCTTATTGGGAGATTCCTGTTTCCGTGACAGGGGAAGTGGGGAGTACTTTAGAGAGCAGATCACTGTGAGAAGGGACATTATGAACTGATGGGAGTCTTGTAGCAGTGAAGGCCCTTTCAGCAACATCTATCCCACTTATTGTGGTTGGAACCAAATAGAAATTCTTGCAGCCATGTAATGTAGTTTATAGTAAATAATACAGGGTGATAGTGGTCGTAGTGGTATAGATGATGGAGGATGGAGTACTTTACCATTATCATAATCCTACATGCTCCATGAAAAGGTCAGATGGCACTTGGTAACTTTCAGTGGACTAAAGGAAGCTGAACACAATTATTATGTTCAACACTATAGCCTTTTTTTGGCTTCATCAGTGTGGTGGACATTGTGGTAGCTAGTCAGGATAAATAATATAGTATTTTTTTAAGAGTGAAAATACTATATTGTGATCCACAGTCAGTCCCCACAATCTTCTCTCTGGGTGCAGATGGCTCTCTCCATCACAAGACCATTGGAACTGATCTGAATCACTTTATTGTTGAAAAGAGCCACGTCCATCAGAATTGATCATCACATAAACTTGCTGTTGCTGTGTGCAATGATCTGCTTCTGTTCACTTCACTTAGCATCAGTTCATGTAAATCTCTCTAAACTTCTCTAAAATCATCCTGCTGATTGTTTCTTATAGAACAATAATATTCCATAACACTCACATATCATAACTTATCCAGCCATTCTCCAACTGATGGACATCCACTCAGTTTCCAGTTTCTTGCCAATATTAAAAGGGCTGCTCATAATTTTTGTACATATGGGTCACTTTCCCTTTTTTATGATCTCTTTGGGATACAAGCCCAGTAGAGTTTGATAGCCCTTTGGGCATAGTTCCAAATTGCTCTTCAGAATGGTTGAATCAGTTCACAACTCCACCAACAATGTATCAGTGTCCCAGTTTTCCCACATCTCATTTAACATTCCTTACTATCTTTTCTTGTCATCCTAGCCATCTGAGTGATATTTAGAGATACCTCAGAATTGTCTTATTTTGCATTTCTCTGATCAATAGTGTAAATGGCTTAGTATTACCAACCATGCAAACACTTTTTTCTCTATTCCTATAGCTGAAACTAGAAAAATTTGCTTTTATTTGAGAAGGAATCCAACATATCATTATCATCCTTTCTCAGGGCTATTTAAACTTTCCCTCATACTCCCACAATCTAGTAGAAAGAGACTTGAAAGAAGTTTGCTACATTTATCTTGTAATATTGATGTGGCTGAAGGAGGTCACAGTGCCTAGGCTATTCATCAGATAATAAGTGAAGGACAAAGTCTGGGATATCAATCTTAAAATCCAGGGTCCAGCTCTGTTGGCTCTGTTAACCTAAAGGACCCATAATTATGAGGACCTGGCTCCTGAGGGCTGCTAAGCTGCCTATTTTTTTTGTTGGTTCCTCCTACTCTGAGAGAGGAATATGCAACTTGACTTTAGTAGTCATCAGTTGAACAGCAAGAGATATTTGGAAGATAGGGATTTGGTCAAAGTCTCCTAGTGTGATTTGTTTTATGCAAAAAAGTCTTATGATATCTTAACCATTTTCCTTGAGATAATCCTGGTCTATGAAGAATATGCCAAAAACATCATCATTTGTGTTGTGATTCCTGGTTGATGTTCCTGGTGTTGCTCTTATTCATCAATACTACCTTATATCAGAAGACCCATTATGGACTGCAAAGATTTGGCATCGCTGACCATGTGGACCAGAATTCTGAGATCCAGAAGATGGTCCTTCCAAAAAGGCAAAGGCTAGGATTTCTTATCTTCCTTCTTCTTGTATTTACTTTGCTTTCAAATTTGGAAAGTTTCACATTTTTTCCCCTTCTTTTTTCTCCAATATTGCCTATGCCAGACACCTAGAGTCTCTGAGATTAGAAAATCATAGTGGAAGATCTCTAGAATATCTTTAAGACTTTTTTTCACTAAAAGATGATGTATAATGAGAGCAATATTATTTACCAGAATTCCCTGCCATGAGGACTGGACTAGGTTTTCTTAAGATCTTACCTCATGAAAATGAAATTAGTTTCTTCCAAGCTTGAGATAAGATTGCCCAAAAGATTAAAGCTTGGCCATTGAAGTGGTTTCCTGGTTACCTAAAGACATAAAAGAGGTCCCTATTTTGGGACTCCTCAAACTTGGAGAATGCCCCAAAGCTGTGTGAGTCACTATACTCACTCTGTATTGATGACTTTGATATGGGGGAAGGGTGCATCTCCAAGAACTACCTAAGTACTTTATCCTTACAGAATATCATTTTCATGCTATGACTAAGTAAGCACCTTTTTGTAAACTATTAAATGACTTGAGGGCTTAATTTCATTTTATTAATGTATTTAAATTACCAAGATTGCAAATTATAATCCAATTCTTATGCCCTTTTTCCTAAATGGATTTTGATAGAGTTCATTTATTTATTTATTAGTATTTAAATGAGTTGGTAAATTATAGAACACAAAAGTAATGGATTCATTAGTCCTTCTTCCACTATAAACTATTCTACAGACCTCTTTACTCTTCTTTACTCTTGTGTATGTCAATACTTTTGTAATACCTTTAGTTTCATAGTTTTTTTCAAATTTTAGTAATCTCCTATGCATATTAGCAGAGCAGCTAGGTGGCACAATGAATAGAATGTCAGGCCTAGAGTCAGAAAGACTCATCTTCTCGAGTTAAAATTTGATCTTAGTTATTAGCTGTGTGACTCTGGGCAAGTCATTTAACTCTGCTTGCCTCAGTTTCCTCATCTGTAAAATGAGCTGGAGAAGAAAATGGCAATCTACTCCATTGTCTTTATGAAGGAAACCCCAAATAGGATCATGAAGAGTTAGACATGACTGAAAAACTGCTGAATAGCAACAATAATATGCTCATTAATACCAGATAATCAATGATACAATTCAAATGCAATAGACATATTTTCAAAATATTGATCCATTGTGACGACATTCAACTGTTGACTCTTGTAAGCATTCCTCTAAGCAACTGATATATAACAAGAAAGAATAAAACAAATATAAGAATAAACAGGAGTAACAAAAAAGGCATTCCATGTGCATATTGACAGGCAAGAAAAATAAGTATTCCAGTTAGCACTGTCAACTAAAGGTATTTATGTAAAATTGTAACACATTTATAATTAGAGGTTACAGGGTCTGGGATATGATGATGATCTAGCAAAGGAGACTGAGGAGAAGTCAGTAAGGAGGGAATCAAGAAACCATAGAAACCCAGGTTGGAAAGAGTATCCAATACTCAACAGAGAGGTAGGTCAAGAAGGATGAGAACTGAGAAAAGGCCCTGAGATTTCATAAGAGATTATTGGTTTGTTTAAACCAGACTGCAAGAAGAAGCATTTGTGCCTGGCTTCCTGACTCTTTGCATGGAATTCGTTAGCCACTGAATGGACTTCTGAGTAGAAGTGGCTTTTAAAACCCCATAAAAGTTTCCTATCAAGGAGATGACAAAAAGAAAGTTTCTATTGTTCCTTCCATGACTCTCCTTAACTTGTAACCAGGACTCCCTCACTCAAGGACCCTCTACCATCTGTCAAATCATTCAGCCAAATCTTGGAGTCCCACATGGATTATTTCCCTTGGAATAAGCCCAGCTCCTGCAGTGGCCTCTGTAACAGCAGTACCCACAAGAGGCTTAGAACCAAAACATCCAATCCAAGCAAAGATTGGCCCTGTCCATGCAAGTTAAAATAACACAGTGACTGTTTTTAGGACAGAGTATTCAATAAAGTCATTGGGATGATCTTGATGAAAGCGTATCTAATCTCTCCTGGCTGCCTTTCCGGGCCTTAGGCTTTTGGTCTATTTTTATCTCTCCCCCTTTGATTTATAAGCCATAAATCTGAAAGACCCTTTCCCTCAAATTCCCCTAAATTCCCCCACCAATCATTGTCACTTCTCCCAGTGCTCACTTCCACCATCAGGCTAACTATTCAGAATTAGCATCAGTTATGGTTGTCCAAACTGACAGGCAGGGAAACTGAGGCACAGCATGTCATAGTGATTTGCCCAGCTTCCCACAGTGAAGCAAGCAATTGCATCTGTGAGTGAGACCCAGGAATCCAGCCAGCGTTTTAACCATTAGATTACTTAGCTATAACAAAGAAATGTGGTTCCAAGTCCCATACATTTGAACTCTGAACTAAAAGGGCTACATATTCCCTAACTATATAATAGTGAAGAGAGGGTATTTGGGATCTATTCCTGAATATACATAATTCTAAGAGGCTTTCTGAAACTATAATTTGTAAATTATAAAGTCCTCTTGCTTCTCATTTACCCTTTTTCCATATCGATGGCAGTTCTGGACTGAGTCTCCAGAAAAATGGGGGAGGGGATGAACCAGAGACAGTGTAATACCCTTGCTCAGCTCAGTGCACAACCTTTCTCTAGTCCCTAGACTATGTGCTTTGGAGAAAGAAACAGATGAGGGAAGGATTGGATTTGAGTTTCAAACCTTCACTTTCTAGGTGCCTCAAGGGACCTACATATTTTTTATGTAAAGTTCAGTCTGTTTGCAATTAAGTCTCTCTTCTTTGCTTATTTCCGGAGAGATTAAAAATAGCAAAATCAGCTTAATCTAGGACAGTCTGAGATAAACAAGGCCACTGTTTCCAACTGAATGAGAATATCAAGCTGTCCCTCCCTCATGGATGGTTTGCACACTGGGTGGATGGGCTATTTGAGTTTTCTTTAATGAGTGGATTTAAAATTGCAATCCAGTTCTTAGTTTTTAAGATGCTGTCTTTGGATTGGATGAGTACTTCTTCCTTTTTTCAGCTTCCAATCAAGCTTGAAATTCTAAATATTGCTCAAAATTCACCTTTTTCATGAAACTTCCCCTGACAACCCTTATGTGAATCGAATCACACCATTCCCTACAGAATTTAAGTATTTATGCATTATAGCAGACAAAACTCACCACCAGTACAATATGTGCTTCAATATTTCCCCTCGCCAGTGGTGTGGGTCTATATTTCACTGTCATCTATATTCTCTGACACACCATTTATGACCCAGAGCATCCATCACAAAGGTAATTAGGTTCAGCATTGTAACCTATGACCATAGCAGGGAGAAGAATGAACTATGGGCAAAGAAAGCTAATGAGACCCAGCAGAGCATCCTAACCAAATGACCTAACCATATACAGATACCAAAAAGCTGATAATATATAGCACTTTATAGTTCATCAAGTTCTTTCTTCAAAATAACATAAAATAGGTGGTATAATTACTAATATTTCCATTTTCTCAGAACTCAGACTTCACAAGATAGCAGAATTCATTCTATAATATACCTAGTAGGTGGCCAATTAGTCTTTGCTTGAATATATCCAGAAAGGAGGAAGCTACTTTCAAGGTTGTTTGTTCATTCCATTGCTAGGGAGATCTACTATTATAAAGTCCTACATCAAGCCTAAATATCTCTTTGGAATATTATCTTATATTTGTCATTTTTTCAACTTTCATCAATTATTCCTAGTTCTATCCTCTATGGTCAAACAAAACAACTAATCTTGCTTCTACATGGTAATCCTGCAGAGACTTAAAGACATTTATTATGTTCCCCTTAAGTCTTTTCTTCTCCAACCTAAACATCTCCAGGTTCTTCAATGGATCCATATAGCATGATCTAAAGGCCTTTCAGTCCCCAGTTGCCTTCTTCTGGATGCCCTCCAACTTCTCACTGTCCTTAGACAAAGAATTATAGAAGGGATTGGCTCACTGCTTGGGGGTAAATAGGGAAAGATAATGAACAACTAGGGGAACAGAAGATAGCAAAGGTAGAGCTGCTCAACTTTTATTTTTGAACTGTAATGAATTGATCAAAAACACCTCTTAAAGTAAAGTGTAGGATAGCATTTCACTGTCCTTAATTAGTTTTTATTTTTTATTTTTATTTATTTATTTATTTATTTTTTACTGAGGCAATTGGGGTTAAGTGACTTGCCCAGGGTCATACAGCTAAGAAGTATTAAGTGTCTGCGGTCAGATTTGAACTCAGGTCCTCCTGACTTCAGGGCTGGTGCTCTATCCACTTCACTACCTAGCTGCCCCCTTAATTAGTTTTTAAATCATGAAGTTACATTCTATGAGGTACTGAAAGAATTGATAGATATAACTACTGACTAAAAGAGGGATTTTCTAGTGCTCTAAGATATCATAAAAAGAATACCTTCAAATAAAATGGACCCACTTAAGAGAAGGTAAAATTCAACTCTGAAAACCTCTGCATATAAATAAAAGCAAATAACTTGGTATGGAATAGATATATATTGGCAATATACATCAATCAATCCCTTTCCTCCCTCTCTTCCTCCCTTTCTCCCTCCTTTTCTCCCTCCCTTCCTTTCCCTCCCTCCCTCCTTCATCTCTCTCTGTCTCTCTCTGTGTCTCTGTCTCTGTCTCTCCTCAAACAAACTAAAAAACTGAGAAAATAAGTTAGGAAAAAAAAGTAATTGAAGAAATGTATTGTAAAATAATTAAACATGTTGGAAACCAAACTGTATAGCACTATCTGCTCAGATAATCCTGAAAGATGAGAAAATGAGTTGAGAACAGTAACAGAAATAATTGAACATGTTGGAAACCAAGCTATATGCCCTCTCTTACTGGCCAGACTTCCTCCTACAAGCATCAGCTATTCTGAATCCTATAACCATTTCCCTTAGTGTGTATTTTCCTCTCAATAAGTGGCTCAGGGTGGAGGAGGTAGAAGAGTGATGCTCATTAGATATTTGGTTAGATCACAAACACAGAAGATAGCTGGAATCAATAAGGAACATCCAGTAGGAACATGATTTAAAAGCCTTTGAATATCTGATTATCCAATGGGGGAGAGATCTTATGAGAAATGCATAAGGACTACTCTACTCACTTCTCTTTGTCTTCCCAAATCTGATAGAACCCAAGATTCATGCAAGCCATCTCCATGGAGATGCTGTGAGGAGTCATGCTTCTACCAAGAATTTTTTTTGAAAATCATTTGATAGTTTTATTTTTTATGAGTTGTTAGGCACAAAGATTTCATAACTCACTGATGTCTTTCCAAAATTAACTAGGTTTGTTCTAAGAAAGCATAAATTGTTGCCCTTGAAAATAAAGTAGATCAATAAAAAACATATAAGGAGGATAGAGAGAAAAGAAAAAAAGTGTGAGAAAAGGGAAGTTAGAAATAACTAATAGAAAGGAAGAAAAAAAGCTGTATTTAACAAATATTATGTATTATGAATATCTGTTAAAATGTCTACTTATCTACCAAGAATTTTTGAACTGTTATCTAAGAACTAGATTGCTTGCATAGCTATATTTCTGAATATTTTACTAACCCAGATCTGTCCTCTCTTGAAACAGTAATGAGACCTAAGAAAATACAACATATAGGCATAATCATCTTTTGACATCTACAGTAACAAAGATGGATACAACTTGTTATTGTTGTTGTTTCTTTAAAGTTGGGATATGAATGTTTTTCCTGAGTCCTAAGTAGGAATCAAGTAGGCAATTAGGACATGATCTAGTCTTCCCCTCAAATATTTTTAATATCTCTCCCCAGATGTGTTTATTCCAACTGCTACCAGGAGTAGCACTATTCAAATGTCCAGCACCTTCATCAGTTCTTTCTTCTCAGAAAAGAGCCCTGAAGGTGGTGGTGGTGGGGGAATATTCTCTGCTAGTTCTGACAGAGTAACATTTCCATTTTATACAACCTACCAGTGAAAAATTTGGCCTGGATTAAAATAGAAAAAAAAAATTGGAAGCTTTGATATAAATAAGTAAATTGAGTTCTATTTTTAGCCTACTTTGATTTCTATCTTTCCAACATTTTGCATGAGTGTAAAACCAACAGAAATCCCTCTACATTGAGTGTTCCAATGTGACATTGTGGATCTACAAGGAGCTCATTTTTCATTGGCATGGTTCATTTTGGAATTGTATCCCCAGTGCCTAGTACAGTACCTGGCACATAGTGAAGACTTCAATCATTAGATCGATTGCACTGATCAGCAACTTGAAATTATACTGCCAACACAAAACTTTAATGCTTGTGGTAATAGCTTCCTTCACACAATTCAAGGGACTCCAGGAATAGAGGTAAAAGTGAGAGGTCACACAACATATTTGTTGTAATGCCCTGTTGTAAGGGCAAAGAATATCAATGTGAACCACAGGGAGAGAGTATCATAGGAAGTTAAACAGTGGCAGCTTGGTGATCCTGGATAGCAAGAACTTAAGAGACTCAAAAATGTGGTATACCAGCAGAAGTATTTCAGAAGTTTATATGACACATACTTAGGTTGTGTAGCTAAAATACTTCACCATTCATTTTCATGATTATTCAACTCACCTAAAAAAAGTCTGGAAAAGCCTCTGAGGCTTCTCGTAGTAGCAGTGGCCAAGGGGTTAGAAAATGAGCTGACATATACTGCTCAATAGCTAAAATGCATGGGTAATGACACGGGATAAGGAAGGAGGCTAAGCACAACAATTTGTGACACAAGTTTAGCATGTATCTGTTTGGTGAGTATCCTGTGTGATATAGGGTACCGAAGTAGTGCTTACTACCCACATTTGCTAATGTACAGCTTTCCTTAAGAATACAGGAAGATTGGGTATCACTTTTTTATTAATCATTTAGGAAGTATCATTTGGTCATCAATGACACTATTCTCAAGCACCAGCCTAATGGTCTTGTCAAGGTCTCTTTGGCACATGATCCCTTTCACTTGGTTACATTAGGCTTGTACAGGTAAGCAGATTTGTAAAAAAGCAAAACTTACTGGCTAGATTAAAGATTTATTTAAGGAAGAAAATGAAATATTCAAAATATCAAACAACTCCCTTCCCATGATATCTCTATCTTTAGACCTGCCTTCTCCCAACTTGTTCAACCATGCAGCCTACTATAGTGAAGTAAGAGGGTAATGTCTTTCTTGGGCATGCACCAGAGAGACCCTGGCAAGACCCTTGGACTTGGTGGCTTTAGTATAGTGCCACCTAGTGAGCAAATAATAAATTCTGATCTTGTCTCTGGGCACTAATCCCTAGTTGTCTACTCTCCAGACATGGCTTTTTTCACTAGTCTTGGCCTGCTCCAAAGCACTGTGGCTTTGGGGCATGCTGGTCTTGTGCTTGATTCCTCGATCATCTGATTTTTGACCACCAGCATATGGAGTTTCGGCAATCAACAGACACTTGACCATATGCCAGGGAGGGAGCCACAGTCCACCTGCAGCAGCTTTTTGCTCCCTGCACCCCATATGGTAGAAGGGAAGTCTCTCTCAGAAGAAAATAAAAGGCTAAAAAGATTTCACTCTTTCTCCATAGAGGTCTTCCTGTTCCAAAGCAGGCTGCCTTCAAGGCAAAAATCACCTCTTGCCTGACTTTTTGACTGCTGTTCCTTTGCATTCTCCTGAAATTCAAATCAGGGGAAAGGGTATAGTGATCTTTCTGCAGGACTCCATATTACTATCACCATGGGCTTTGGCATAAATAATAATTTGAAGATAAGAGGACACAGTGTGAGCTCTAGTTACAAATTCAAAATAATGTAAAATGTAAACAAGACAGAGCAGGCCATAGTTTCCTTTGGCAGTCAATGGGGTATCTTGGGAAGATGAAAGTTTGGGCTGTTTTCTCTCTGCTGTATCCCTCTGTACTGGATTGATTTCCATCTTTGTCAGAGGCCGAATCTCTCCCCACCTCCTCCATTGCTCAGGAAATCCCTTGTCCTTCTGGAAAGGGAACTAAAGATATCAAGTTTGAGATCCTTGTTCTTTAGTTTTAGCAGTTTGATTAAGTTAGGAAACCTTCTAAATTCTATCTTGATGGGAACTACTTTTCCATTAGTCTTTAGGGACAGAGGGAAAGATAACAAATACTACCTGTACTTAGTTTATTCAGAACAGGTGTTGATCAATAGCCTTTGGTGAATGGAAGGTAAGCTTTCATAATATCTTCTATAGGAGATATTAAAAAAAAAAGAATTGGAGGGTAAAATTTGGATAGAAATCTTTAACAATATTAGTCATATTCTATATCTAGCAATGTAAATAAGCACTAAATATTTATGAAATGCCTATTATGAGCAAAGCACTGTGTTAAGTATTAGGGATACAAAGATAGATTTGACATAGACCCAAATCTTAAGGAGGATACAACTTTGAATTTAATGAGGAGGAGGTGTCTGGTTATAGATTGTGGAAAGATTATAAGAATATCAGAGATGACAAGTACCAAAACCCCCTAATATATAGGGGAAAGTGGGGTATGTACCAATGAGAAGTTCAGCAAAGTGAGAATTTGAAGCCTGAGAGGTGTACCTGGGAAGATCAAGAGAACAAAGTAACATATTGTTATTTATAAGAGATAGTGTAACATAAGAGAAATGGAGTTAGGACTACTGAATTTAAATCCTGTCTCTAACATTTGCAAGCTGTGTAACCATGGGACCTTCATTCAATTTTCTTGAACTTCAATTTTCTTATCTTTAAAATTGGAATAATCATACTTATATTACTTACCTTATAAAATAGTTTTGAAGAATACTTTGCAAATGTTAGAGAACTATATAAATGTAAATTTTATTCTTACCATAAATAATAATAACAAAAATGATACTTCTATAAAAAACATCTATGTTGCAATGCTTTTTAAATGGATTGTTCAGGACTCTTTTTAACTATAATTATACATGGAAAATTCTTCAAGTGATTCTGGCTACATTCTAAAAAAGTATCATTTTAACCTGAGTTACTTCAAAAGAGTTTAACTCTTTTGAAGAACTTCGAGATCATAAAATTTGCCCTTTAGGACTCCTTACTACAATAGATGGTAGGTAGGATGTATAATATTAGCCAGCTTCTTGACTTCTCTCATACCAATAGTAATATTCAGAGATTGTTCTTTCCATTGAAATCTCTTGAATGTGTAGGTAAATCAACAACATTAGCTATTTTTTGCTTCCTCTGCCCCCGAATAACAATGCCTAAAAATAGATGTAACCCTATAGAGTGAATTAACAAATAACTATAATTGACCAGCTTTTTGTTAACTAAGATTTCCATTCTGAGAAATCCTTGTTTTTGGTAATCCTCTGAAACATTATCTATCTATCTATCTAATCTAAACACACATATATAACACACACACATATTAATTTTATTTATATGTTTTGCTGTTGTGTCACCTTCATTTCTGAACATATCTCATCTTCTAACTTTGCTCTGAGAAGTCATTCTTTATAAGAAAGAAAAAACCAACATATTAACCATCTGACAGTATACAATATTTCCATACCCATAGTTTCTCAATTTTTCAAAGAAGGCAAAGAGTTGAATTTTCTCATTTCTCTAGGGACAAGTTTGGTCTTTATAACTTATACAACATTCAGTTTGGTTATTGTTTCCATTTGCTTTATTGTAGTCATGGTGTTTATTGTGTTCCTGGTTTTGTTCTGCATCCTTTCATATGTTTTCCTAGTCTTTCCTTGTTAGATTCTTACTAAGTGCTAATGAGATAATGAGATATTAGGTTCTTACTAAGTGCTAAGTTGGTACTTAACAATTTTCTAGTTCTGGCCTTTCCTGGGAGTTTGACTTGTGAATTCCTGGGCAAGAGCTTGCATGCTTAGTAGGAGCAAGTTCATTGGTTGAAATAATTTTTCCCAGAAGCCCTTGCATTATCCTACGCCCATTCTCTGGGAGGATAAAAGAGGGCAGCTCTGGAGGAAAAGGGAGTCTCTGCTCTAGGCCAGAGTTGAGTTGGCTCTCTACAGGAAGAAGAATCTGTCTGAGAGATTTGAGTTGACACAGCAGATCTCCTCCAAGAGAGCGATCGGCAGCTTCTGGAGACAACAGCAAATTACAAATTGGCGCCCAACGTGGGGCACGGACTTTTCCTTATCCTGACAAGGACTTATTCTGAGCCCTTCAGAGGAGCTAGACCAGCCAGACCATCGCATTTCCTGAATTCTCTGAAGCGCATTTTTACAAAATGAAAAGGATGTGAGGTAATTGAGACATTACCAAAAAAAGCACTGGTTTAGAAGTCATAAGACCTGAGTTCAAGTAATCACTTGAAATTTCCCCACCATAGCTCCTACTGGATAGCTCATTGAACCTCAATTTTCTCTATTGTAAAATGGGTGTAAGAGGCAAAATGGGATGAAGCAATCAAGATTCTAAATAGTCATACATTCAGGAACTCAAGAGTAATTTAGCTGATTTCAATCTACTGCAAGCCTACAGTGTTATTTATAAATAATCAAATGAAATAAAATGGGAGAAAGTGCTTTGTAATCTATAATAGTACTATAGAAATGTAAAACAGTACACTACAAAATTTATTTAGGACATTCATTTCAGGGAGCTCAATGATGCAGATGTTATCAGCTTTCCTTTCACCTTTATTATTAACTCAGAGACAAGAGTTTGCTAGAATCAGTTGTTGACTGCTCTCTTGAGTTAATTGTTAAAATTTACTTTAAGCATTTATACTTCAGAAATTGGAGAACACTACAAATTTGGGCTTGATTTATTGTTTATTTCATTGTTTAGACTTTAGAAAGTGACAAAGGACATGTCAATAATTTAGATTTAACTAAAAAGTATGGCAGATATACATTTTTTGAGCCTTGGTTATTAAAATATTTACCAGCACATTCTTGCCTAAAGACCATGGCTAAGATTTGACATTGTTTGACATGATTTTATTTGACATTGAACTGGTGGTTCAGCTTAGTTCTTATGTTAATTGAATAAATGTCTTTAGATTAAATAAATTTTAGAAGAATGTCCTGAGCATGGCACAATTGTTATGTCTTATTTTATTATGCCCTGTCTCTCAATAAAGGAAACACTTTCCTTGGCATCCTTCAGTACACACACATACACCCTAAGTATAGCTTGGTAGAAGTGAGAACAGGTCACAGAATCATAGATTTAGATCGGTATCCCATACCCCTACCTCCACAATGACAGAGAGCTCTGATTTTGCAGTTGAAGCAATCCATCAATAAGAGTAATGAACTAGCTGTGAACAAGGCCTAGTGAATCAACCAATCAACAAAAAGCATTTTTACTAGGTATAGAAAAAGTCCTTGTTCAATTGGATAAAGTGAATTGACACTTCATAGGACACATATTGGTACTGTCTGAAGAAACTCAGTTACACCCTATAGGTTTCCTATAAAATAGCAGACCAATTTAGAACCAAGGAGATTCCAGTGTTGATTGAAGAGAGAGCATTAACCAAGATAAGGTCAAAATGGATACATCATCTAGATAGGAAGATTTTGTATGAAAATTAGAAGAACATGGAACATATTACTTATATTTAAGGACAGGTGAACAATTTACAAATAAACAAGAGATAGAGAGCAAAGTTAGGTATAAAATGGATTATTTTGATTACATTAAATTAAAAAGTTTTATGCAAATAAAACCAATATAGCCAAAATCAGAAGGAAAAAGAAAACTAGAGAAAAAATTTTAGATGCTCTATCAGATTAAGGTCTCATATCTAAAATGTGTAAAGAACTTTGTCAAATCTATAAGAATATGAATTATTCCCCAATTCATAAATAGTCAAAGGACATGAACAGGAAGTTTTCTTTTAAAGAAATCAAAACAACTTATAATTATATGAAAAAATTATCTTTATTGTCATTGATCAGAGAAATGCAATTTAAAACAATCTCCAGATAGCATTTTACAATACCAGATTGGCTAAAACAATAGAAGGGGAGAGTGACAAATGTTGGAGGAGATATAGAAAAACTGGGGCACATTACTGATGTAACTGATTCAATCATTTTTAAGAACAATCTGGAATTATATCCAAAGGATTATTAAAACTACCTAAACTCTTTGACCCAATAGTATCATTAGTTGATCTAGTTAAAAGGAAAAAAGCTCCCGTCCTCAACAAGTTTTTAAAGCAGACACCACAGAAAAGAAGAAAGAAAAGTGAGAGAAAGAGGCAAATTTACATTCTAACGGGAAAAAATAAATAACTAGGTCTCAATAAGATATATGCGAAGGAGATAGCATAATAACTCAGAGAGAAATAGTCTAGAACAGAAGGCAGAATTTAATCTGAGTCTTTACTGAAATCAAGGAAATTTAGAAGAGGAAGCAAAAAGGGCGAAGATTCTAGTCATGGAAGACAGCTAACAAAGCCCAAAGCTGGAGAAGGGGTGTCATAGGTGAGAGAGCACAGTACACCAATGTTCCTGGATTATAGTCTAAGAAGTATAAGGGGTAAGGAGTATTTAAAACAAAAACAAAAATAAAAAAAACAAAACCAACGTACCAAAGTAAGAAGGGGTCAGTATGAAGTTTTTGGTAACACAGAGACTCAAATTTGTGAGACAAAAACCCAATTTTTCTCTGTTATTTCAGGGAAATCATTTCATCTCCCTAACCCTAAGTTTTCTCATCAATAAAATTGGGGGGGGTTGGATTAGAAGGATCCCTACAATATTAAGCTCTAGAGGTGATACACTTCTAGTAAGATAACTTATTCTAGTAAAGTATATACCTTCTAAAAATCATAAGACATGGCTTGACTTGTCTTGACTATCCATGTGTCCTTGGGCAAATGATTTGACCTCTCATCTTAAATTTAGGGAATTAAACTAGATGATCTCGGAGGTCCTTCCCAGCTTTAAATCAACCATACTATTTTAACACGGGCTCTGTAATTACTCTTCTAATACCCATTCTCACAGGCAGGCTACGTCCCCCATAAGGCAGCAATAGTATCTGGCACATAGTAAGCACTTAATAATATTTGTGTATGATGGTAAGTATAAGGGGAAGGGGAAGGAAGAAAATAAGGGGGAAATTAAATGGAAACTTTATTATATTTAAAGTAATAGCTAACTGTATATAATAGATTTGCAATTTTGTATGCAATCCTTTTTTAAAAATTATACTGTTATAGACATGCTTGTTTTATCCCACAAATTAAGGATAAAATAAAAATTTTAAATTAAAGCAAAAAAAAAAGAAGAAGAAAGAAAAGAAATCTTTACTTCTTTTCTTTTTACTTTTTTACTTTTTTTTTTTTTTAATCCAGCTTTCGCTGGATGGTGCAGTGGATAGAGTGCTAGTCTTGGAGTCAGGAAAACTCATCTTCCTGACTTCAAATCTGGACTCAGATATATCCTAATTGTGTGACTCTGAGCAAGTCACTGCTTGCCTCAGTTTCCTCATTTGCAAAATTACTTGGAAAAGGAGATGAAAAACCACTCCAGTACCTTTACTGAGAAAACCCCAAATGAGGTCACAGAAAGTGTTATAACTGCAACAACAACAACAACAACAACAATAAAAGCATTTAATAAATACTTGTTGACTGACTAATACATACTGATTGGACAAATCACTTAACCTCTCAGTGCTCTCAGCAACTGTCTAAGATTCATAGAAGAATATAGATGCCAATTTACATTGGTAAAGGGAGTATCCTACATAGATATAACCACAAATTTGGTCCAAAAATGTCCATAAAAGGGTCAACTTTTAGTCAATCACCATTCCTTTCTGTCAACAGTAATGAGTTGTGTCATTACACTATTTGTTACATTTAAAAATTGAGTATGTTAAAATTTAAATTCAAATAATCTTTATGTGACTGTTTAAAATCTCATAATATCTGCTATATGTCTCAGCATCATCCATTTAGTTAAATAAAATATAATAAATTAGTTTTCAAAAAACTTCAACTTTTAAAACATTGAAATAACTCAATAAATTAGTCATTTTGTTGATTTAGAGTATTGCATTTTTCTTGTAAAAATGAATTTTCTTTCTCTTTATTATCACTAAGAAAATTTATTTTCTGGATTTAGGATCTTTTTCCTTCTGTTTCTTCATTTCTTGTCCTTAAGCCATTTCTACTATTGTTACTCATTCTAAGTGTTAACTGCTCCAGTTAATTTTCTTTTCAAACAAGTTATATATTTTATTCATCATGAAAGGATATCATGACACTTTTCAAAATTAAAGATAAACAATTTAAGACAAGTAAGCTTAAGGAATAAAAATCTCAATTGATTATAATTTATTGAATAATTATTTTCAAAACACATGTGTAGATTGTATTCAATAATAATTAGTAATTTTATTTGACTACAGAAACAATTTCCTTTTTAAAAAAATGTCTATCAATAAATAAGGAACATGGTCACCATGGACAGACATCATGATACATTTGGTATTAGTCCATTGTAAAAGAATGAATAATAGAGATTAGCCTAAATTTAATCTGAATTTGAAACAAACTTTGAATTTGAAAATCTTAATTTAAAGAATAATACAGAGAATAAATAAAAGAATTACATAGTTACATAGTTTTATACATACATACATACATATATATGTATGTATGTATATATATATATATATACATACATATAAAATTTTTTCTGGGTTGTCAAACAAAATGATGCACATTTTGCTGACATTGGTTATATATTGTTTATGTGAAACAGTATTTTCTATTCTATCTAGATGACAAAATATGAATTCTGATTAATGTTTGAAAAAGAATTATTAGTAGCAATATTATCAATGGTCTGAATTCTAAGAAACTTTTCTTCCTTTGTCTACTCAACATAATCATAATATTATTTGTATGCCTATTATTGTATGCTTTCAGAGGAATAAATATGAAATTCTACAGTCATAGGAAATTCCTGATGAGAAATCTCCTATCAATGCAGATGGTCCACACTTTATGGTATTAAAGATCTGTCTGGGACACTGAGAACTTAAATGATTTATATGGAGTCAAGGAGTCAACATGTGTTAGAAGAGAGAGCTGAACCTAAATCTTCTGTATTTTCTCTTTTTATATTATAAATATGAAAAACTGTAAAAGATTTTTTAACAATATATAATTGTATGCATAATGGTTTTATTGCATGTTTAAGATTTGATTGTGTTGTTATAAAAGACTAATAAATTCTTAATTTTATAAGGATAAAATATGAGCCAATAAAATTATTTGCATAGATTATTTTATGCATGGTGTGAGAATTTTTGAAGGGAAAGAAAATATTGTCACCACATAAAGTTTGGAAACAAGTGCTTTAAGCCCTTCCTATCTATATTCATTGTATCCAGGAAACTTGGAAAATACACAGAGCTTATACTTACAAATATGGTATAAGGCTCATGCCTTTCTCTCAAGAAACTTTTAAAATGAATTCAAAAACTTCTTTCAATCCCTAAGTACTAGCAGAGTGTTAGACAGATAGGAGGTATTTGATGCTTATTGATTCATTGGTTGTGTTTTTCTAATTCTCCTCATTCTTTAACCAGAGAAAACTTGGGTTTCCATTGTCCTTCAATGAGTAACCAGTGAGCCTATGTCCTTTAACATCTTATATATCTATAAGGATATAGAAACAATGACAATAATTGACATTTCTATAACACTTTAAAGTTTATGGAACACTAATGTATTGTGGGTAAAGTTGTGAAATGATTCAACCATTCTGAAGAGCGATTTGGAACTATACCTTAAAAGGCTAATAGTTCTGTATTCCAAAGAAATCATAAAAGAGGGAAAAGGATCCACATGTGCAAAAAATGTTTGTAGTAGCTTTTTTTTTTTTTTTATAGTGGCAAGAAATTAGAAATTGAATGGATGCCCGTCAATTGGGGAATAGTTCTGAAAGAAATGATGAGCAGGCTGATTTCAGAAAAGCCTGGAAAGACTTACATGAACTGATGCTAAGTGAAGTGAGCAGAACTAAGAAAAGATTGTTTACAGTAACAAGATTATGTGATGATCAACTGTGATAGACTTGGTTCTTCTCAGCAATGTAGTGATCTAAGACAATTCTAATAGACTTGTCATGGGAAACGTGATCTGCAACCAGAAGGAGAATTGTGGACACTGAAGGTGGATCAAAGCATACTATTTTCACTTTTTTTTGTTTGTTTGCTTTTTCTTTCTTGTGCTTTCACCTCTTTTAGTCAGATTTTTCTTGTACAACATGACAAATATAGAAATATGTTTAAAAGGATTACACATGTTTAATCTATATCAGATTGCTTACTGTCTTGGGGAGGAGGAAAGTAATAGAGGGAGAAAAAACATTTGGAGTACAAAATATTTTTTTGAAAGATAGATTGAATGTTTATTAAACATTTACTATGTGATAAGGCATTTTTAGAGATTACTTTTTTATTAAAGCATTTTATTTTCAAAACATGCATAATTTTCAACATTCATCCTTGCAAAACCTTGTGTTCCAAATTTTTTCCCTCCCTTCCTCCCACCTACTCCCTTAGATGGCAAGTTATTCAATATATGTTAAATATGTGATATGTATATATACACATATACATATATATATATTTCCATGCTTATCATGATGCACAAGAACAATCAGATCAAAAAAGGAAAAGATTAGAAAACAAAATGCAACAAAAAGTGAAAATACTATATTGTGATTCATACTCAATCCCTATAGTCTCTGTATGCAGATAGCTCTCTGCACCTCACAAGTCCATTGGAACTGGTCTGAATCACCTGGCTGTTGAAAAGAGCCATGTCTGTAAGAATTGATCATCATATAATTTTCTTGTTGCTGTGTACAATGATCTCTTGGTTCTACTTATTTCACTTAACATTAGTTCATGTAAGTCTCTCCAGGCCTTTCTGAAATCTTCCTGTTGATTATTTCTTACAGAACAATAATATTCCATTATATTCACATACCATAACTTATGCAGCCATTTGCCAATTGATGGGTATCCACTCAGTTTCCAGTTCCTTCCCACTACAAAAAGGACTATTACAAACATTTTGGCACATGTGAGTCCTTTTCCCTTTTTTATGATCTCTTTGGGATAAAGGCCTAGTAGAGATACTGTTGGATCAAAGCACAGTTTTGCCTTTTGAGCATAGTTCCAAATTTGGAGTACAAAGTTTTACAAAAATGAATGTTCAAAACTATCTTTGGAAAAATAAAATACTATTACAAAACTTCAAAGTTTACAAAGCCCTTTCCTCATAATTACAATCATATAGGATATGCAATGAAAGTATTTTTATTTGTGAAACCTTGTGAAACCACAGATTGAATATGAAACATTCAACTGAAATCTATTGTGTATATTTGGTGTTTGTGATTATTCTTTATTGATTTTCCCAAGGGACATCAGACTGAAGTTACCAATTCCTATTCAGGAGCACATCCATCTTGGTGAAGAGCTATAAGGGTAGGTACACAGAATAGAAAGGTGGGGGCTGAAGTGGCTTATAATTGGACTACAGTGTCCATTTGGTACCACCATATGGAATCTTTCTTTTAGAGTCCTGATAGATTGAAAGCTGCTTGGGGAAGTAGTCCTGGGCAAGTGAGTTGGGGACGACATAGAGAGAGGGTCTACCTATCCAGAAAGCTAGGTTAGAGCTTTCTGTCTAAGGGAAAGAGGACAAAGGGGTCCAAGGCTAAGGATAGGTCATTTCTGGTCAAGGAGTTCAGCTGGCTGGCTCCTCCTTCACCTCTTGTGGGATTGCAGACTTAGATATTTAAAGCTGTAGATTTTTCCTCCCTCATACCCTCCCCATTACTTCTTCCCTTCTTGTTCTCCTCCCCAGCATTCTTTGTTCCTTGTTTATATGACATATCTCTGCAAGTAAATGGCGAATATAAAAGATCTTGGCAAAGGGATATTTTTATTTGCTTGGCTTAAAGTAGGGAACTGAAGATTTCAGCCTTGTGATTCCACTCTCTAGCATGATTCCTCTCCTCCCTATCCCCTAGAGAGCAGGGAGATGAGATATGAATGTAGATGGACCAAATGGGAATCCAGGAATTCCCTATATTCCTTTGAGGAAGAGATTATTTTTCCAGTGAAACATTTCCCAAGAGAAAAAGTGTGTGTGTGTGTGTGTGTGTGTGTGTGTGTGTGTGTGTGTGTGTGTGTACGTCAGAGAGAGAGAGAGAGAGAGAGAGAGAGAAACTGACTGCTAAATATTGTTTATTCATCATCAGAGGTTGTTCATCCAATTCCCTCATCCCACCCCACCATTTATTTTCTTCATCTGCTTCTAGTCCTACAGCAAGATCAGATAAGAAGCAATAGTACCCATTCTCTCTTGTTTTTTCCTATTAATCCACTAATCTATTATTAGATCTGATACTACTTGCAAGGACAAGGAAATGGAACTTGGTCCTGAAGAGAATGGAGGAGAGAATGGGGGAAAAAACTAGGACTCTTAATATACAATAGTGCCTCTATTTTCCCATCTATAAAGAGAAGCTAAAGTATCTTTATGTCCTGTGTCTGCACAGGAAGGCTCATCAATTTGCTCTGTGTACAAAGTACATTGAGTTTTCAGATTAAAAAACCATGCAAATCATAGAACTTTGAAGATGAAAGGAGCCTCAAAATTTAGTTGTAAAGTCCAGAACACAGCTCAGAAGTGGCAGAGCTAGGCCTTGAATCCAATTTCTTGTTTATTGGTAAGTCAAAGCTGATTTAATTACTGAAACAGGCTCAGTGATCAGTGACTATCGTCTGCATTGAAGTATCTTCAGAGATAAGAGAGAAGAATTTCCATGGAGTCTAAATGGAGGCACTAGGGACTTAGAGAGGTCAAGATTCCGGAGTGGATTCTATCTGACAGATTAGGCTTTTGAGATGACTCCCCATTAGAGTCCTTGGTGAGACTAGACAATGGAGTTTGGAAGAGGAAGATTCCTATTATTCCCTATTCCCATCTGTTAAATGGAGAGAAGATTGCCACTTAATATTTGTATTTTTATACCATAATATTTGTGTATTTATATTCTTTTTTAAAGCCTTTCACATTTTGAAATCTAGTCTCAGAACA